>NC_138965.1:197760833-198391388 GCF_055761805.1 Camellia sinensis
TTCTGTTCATTTTGCACGCAGCTCGAAACACAGCACTCTGTTTATCTAGGCTCACAGCTCTTTTGGGCACACAGCTTATTCGGGCACACAGCTCATTTCGAGCATGCAACTCATTTTGGGCACACAGCACATTTCGGGCACACAGCACATTTTGGGCACGCGGCATATCTCGGGCACACAGCAGATCTCGGGCACATAGCTCATCTTGGGGGCATACAGCTCATTTCTCGAGCACACAGCTTATTTTGGGCACACGGCTCATTTAAAAGCACACAGCTCATTTCGGGTACATGGCTCGTTTGGGGCACACGACTTATTCTGAGCATAGTTCATTTTGGGCGCACAGCACATTTTGGGGCACACAGCAAATTTGGGGCATGCAGCTCATTCTGAACGCACAGTTCATTTCGGGCACACAGCTTATTTTTCGGGTACACGGCTCATTTGGGGCACACGACTTATTTTGAACACACAGTTTATTTCGGGCACACAACACATTTTGGGGCACATAGCACATTTGGGGCATGCAGCTCATTCTGAACACACAGTTCACTTCGGGCACACAGCTTCTTTCAGGCACACGGCTCATTTTTCGGGCACACGACTCATTTGGGGCACACGGCTTATTCTGAACACACAGTTCATTTTGGGCACACAACACATTTTGGGGCACATAGCACATTTGGGGCACGCAGCTCATTCTGAACACACAGTTCACTTCGGGCACACAGCTCGTTTGGGGCACACGGCTCGTTTGGGGCACACGGCTTATTCTGAACACACAGTTCATTTCGGGCACACAGCACATTTTGGGGCACACAACACATTTGGGGCACGCAGCTCATTCTGAACACACAATTCATTTCGGGCACACGGCTCATTTTTCAGGCACACGGCTCGTTTGGGGCACACGACTTATTTTGAACACACAGTTCATTTCGGGCACACAACACATTTTGGGGCACACAGCACATTTGGGGCACGTAGCTCATTCTGAACACACAGTTCATTTCGGGCACACAGCTCATTTTTTCAATTTTGAACACCCAGCTCAGCGTTTTTTTTTTTTTCATTATGAACACACAACTCATTCACTTTACTTTGAACACGCAGCTCCCACATTTCAATTCTAAACACACAGCTCATACATTTTCATTTGCACGCAGCTCATTCTTAATTCTGAACACGCAGCTCATAAATTTTCATTCCTGAACACATAGCTCATTCACTTTATTTTGAACACGCAGCTCACACATTTCAATTCTGAACACGCAGCTCATAAATTTTCATTTCTGAACACACAGCTCATTCACTTCATTTTGAACACGCAGCACACACATTTCAATTCTAAACACGCAGCTCATACATTTTCATTTGCACGCAACTCATTCTTAATTCTGGACATGCAGCTCATAAATTTTCATTTCTGAACACACAACTCATTCACTTCATTTTGAACACGCAGCTCACACATTTCAATTCTGAACACGCAGCTCATACATTTTTAGTTGCACGCAGCTCATTCTTAATTCTAAACACGCAGCTCATAAATTTTCATTTCTGAACACACGGCTATTCACTTCATTTTTAACACGCAACTCACACATTTCAATTCTGAACACACAGCTCATACATTTTCATTTGCACGCAGCTCATTCTTAATTCCGAACACGCAGCTCATAAATTTTTATTTCTGAACACACAGCTCATTCACTTCATTTTGAACACGCAGCTCACACATTCCACTTTGAACACGCAGCTCACACATTTTAATTTTGAACACGCAGCTCATAACATAACACTGCTCGATCTGAACACGCGGCTCATAACATAGTATTCTTTTTATTTTGAACACACAGCTCATTCTGAACATACAAGATGCGATGACGGAACTTGCAGAAGTTGAAACAAGCTCAGATGCCCAACATTTTCCTTTTTTTCTTTTGCTTCGAAATCTGGAACCTATATAGCTTTAGATAGGTCCTGGTTTTACTATTCCCACATGACCCGGGTTGAACCCTGCAGTTTTTGAAAGGACAAAATCTTGTTTTGCACAAATATAGAGAGCGGCATGGCATTTTGAGCACGAAACGATTTTTTTGAAATTGAGAGTGAGAATAAGTTCTCAACTGGGTATTGAGCCTACGACTGAACATAGCACACCACGACTCAACAACAAAGAGAAAGACAAGGTAAGACAACCTAAACACATCTATAGACACCCGAAACGACTCAAAACAAGAATCATGACAAACAAAACGACTAACATGACACACAGACGTGTTCCAATGGCAAGAGACCTCTCAGTGCACGAGAAGCCAGTTTCTTCGGGTATTATTCCCTATCCTTTCTTATTTGTGATTCTCACATCACTTGGCCCTCAAGCTCGATTTTTCTCTCAAAACCCTTTCCTCGCTTTTCCTCTCAGTGCATATCTCTCAATTCTTTAATCTCTCATTTTTCATCCCTCCCTAGGGTGGTTGATGGATAAACAGGAAGTTGCGGGCTCTTACCCCTAGCATTCTGCTAGATTCTCTTCTTCTGCTCATAACAGTGAACTTTCCCGTAGAGGGGTTGCGCTACAACTGGGTGTGTGGCAAATCTGCAGCTGACATCGGTTGACAATGTTCTGCTAGGGAGTTTGGACATGATCAAATGTGTCCAGACGAGGGAGTGGAATATCTTGATCCATTCCAGTTCATGCTTCCCACTTGGCTTGATACCTCGTTGCTTGGAGGATGTTGAGAGCTTTTAGCCCTTTGTTGTTAGCTTCAGTTATGCCCTTTTCTGGCAGGTAGAGTGCCATTTCTGGCAAGTAAAGTGCCCTTTTCTGGCAAGTATGTTGACAATGGGGAAAAGACAGAACACCTAACTCAACTGTGCCCCTAGTTCATTATTTTGACCATTTTTTTGTTTTTGTTCTACTAAAATAATTTTGACCAATATGAGGGTTAGATTAACACACTTGTTCGATTTTCTGATTTGAAATCATACAAGTTAGGTTATGAGCACTGAAAATTTTTCTTTTTGGGTCCAAGAAATGGTCCAGTTTTGGAAAAGTGGAATAATTTTCGAGAGAATTAGTCAACCTCAGTAAAAATTCTCAAAATTGTTTTTGCAAACGGCCACTGCTCAACGAGCACGGAACTTACCCTCGAGATGCACAACCTCAGATCCGAAGGAGAATTGCCCCTTGTCTGAACGGCACTGCATGGCAACAGAAAGTTGCCCCTTGTTTGAATGGCACTGCAGCACATTGTATGGCAACAGAAAATTGCCCCTTTGTTTGAATAGCACCGCAGAACCCTGTAATCAGTCCTCAAAGTAACGATCACAATCGGATTCTCGAATAGAGCAAAGAGAAAGATGACCAGAACGATCACATGGACACAATTGAATTTGAAGTGTTTATGGCTGGACTTTAGAGTGAAGCTGCCTACGAATCCTACGGATGGGAATCAAGCCTTACGTAGTTCCCGGTCAAGGTACACTCGTGTATTAACCCTCTCCTTTTGTGCTCTAACTTTTACCAAACCGCCCTTCCGGGTTTTTAACCTTGCGAGCTGTGTTCTTTTTTTTTTTTTTCATTTCATTTCATTTCTTTTCTCTTTCTTTTTTTTTCATTTCTTTTTTTCTTTTCTTTTTTCATTTCTTTGCATTTTTTCTTTTCTTTTCTCTTTTCTTTTTTCCTTGCTCTAACTTTTGCCTAGGTCGTCCTTTTGGGTTTTCGGCCCAGCGAGCCTTTCAAGGGTAAAAGTGTAGCTTTGTCCATGTCAAATGATTTTGAGATCCTGAAGTCATCTGAATCTAGGAGAATGGTTGCTGTTCGTTGACAATGTAGAAATCCATCCAATGGGGGCTGAATTGCCCCTAGTGTTGTGGATAGGAACTCAGTTGTTCTTCAGCCATACTTTCTTCTTTCTTTCCTTATGGGATTTGGCATTCTTGCCAAATGATCCATCTTCGGCTCTTCGAGCACATCTGACATTTTTCTGCCCCTAGTTCCAGGGGCGCTTTGCAAGCTTCTTTTGACGATGGCTGGCCTTTTCGACCTGACTTTATTGCCGTTAACGCATAGGCTGCTTTGAATCTGGCCACACAGGCCTCACATTGCAGTTGAGCGTTGAACACTCTGAATTAAGGTCCAAGGTTTGAAAGCAAGGGGTCGAGTCTCGAGGCTGAGAGCGATCCTAAGTTGCACAATCTTAAGAGCGATTCCACACAGGTCTTCGCAGGACTGCGCAAAATACTTTTTGAAATCTTTTAAAAAAGCGACTAGTCGCTCGCGCTGAAGACCATTACCAATTCGGATCAAGCCAGGATCCTTCTCAGTACTCACATTAACAAACATGATTTCATTAATTAAGGGCTTAGCATGCCTCTCTTTCTCTCAGTTGATCAAATTTTGCAAAACCTGAGGAATTCCTTTCTCTTCGTTTTCACCACAGTGTTCAAAAAAAGTTTTGAAAAACATTTAGGTCAATGCAATGACTTAAAAGCACAGAAGAAGTAGGTGAAATGCGCTGCTGTCTCATTTGAAATTTTGGCACAACTGGCACAAAGCAGAAATGAGCACAAAAACATGAAAACCAACTAGCTGTTCGTTCAGATTTGTTGACACCACTGGCTCCATGACTAAAACAGACTCAAAAGAAAACAAAAAGACAAACACAAAGTAAGTAAGTGATATCCGAATCACCTGACTTCTATACAACAGGACTGACTCGGTTTAACAAGACAGACCACAAACAAAAAGACTGACTCAAAACAAAGAGACAGACTCAACACAACAAAACTAGCTCAATACCTAAGTCAGAAAGTACAAAAATTAGCATTTGCAAATGCTCAAAATAGTGTGTGCCATACGCCACATCTGGAGTAAACTGAGCGTTGCCTGCAGGTGGTTCATCCCTCGATCACATACATCGTATTATCCCCCAAGTCCACTAATCCAATGATGATAGACTTTGCTGAGCTTGGCAGGATGATGACCTCGTTGTTATTTAAATCCTGTACTTTGTGGCAAAGACAGAAGCAACTGTCGGTGTTGTAACCGGTTTGTTGATGGTACGTGCAGTACTTGGTAGCGTCATGACCAGAGGGAAGACGACTAGGGAGAGGCCGAGGCTCAAGGGGTTTAAGATGCCCCCTTTTCAGCGAGAATTTGAAGAGCCTTGGACAAAGGCATGTAGAGGGCGTGGAAGACCCTGCGTCCTCGGGGTAGATACTTCGAGGGTTGTGGACTTTTGTTGGACGCACTAGCAAAGGGGTCGGCAGGTGCTGATTTGGCTTTCTGATTTTTTCTAGGTGCAGGGTTAGGGTTGGGAGGAATGGTTCTGGTACGACGGTCCGTATCCCGATTTTCCATTTGGCTCGAACTACTCTCGGTCTGAGTGGGGAAGATGTCATCCACAGTCTTAGCCACAACTGTGAGTACTTGTCGCTTATTCAACCCCCTGGCTTTCAGAGCCTCAACAGCTTGTTGAAGTTGTTCATAGGGATCAGTGTCCACCTTCATTTTGTTCTTACCACTCGCCTCAGCTTGGTGGAAGGTTTGGGTTGCTTGATTAAAATGGAGCCTTGTTGTTGTCAACATGTCATTGCCAGAGCCTAAGACAACTTCAGGTTGGCTAAGCTCAATTACAATTCGCCCAGTAGCGGGGGCTCCTCCGGTATGAAGTTCCCAGCATACGATGTGGTTGGTCGCGGAGCCAACATTCCGTAGGCTAGATCAGCCACAGATCTTTGAAGGTGTAGACATCTCATTTTTGGCCTTCCTCAAGACTTGGACGTCACCGTTTGAACACTCGGTGATCATCCATGATCGTGTTCGTTTTGAGTTTTCGAAGGACTCGGCTGTGCGCTTTGCCTTAGGATCTCTCAACCTGACTGTTTTGTCTCTGGTTGTGCACCAAGGGCTTGTGTTTTGTTCTTTTGAGTGTGGGAAGTGGCTTGTTAGCCATCCCTGAAACCCATTGGCTATGGCATGATGCCACCGGGCTTGTTACCGGCCAAATGTTTGGCAGACCGGCACTCTTTTGTGGTCGGTCGGCCTTTGTTTTGGTCGATCGACCCCTTTTATGGCCGGCCCCTTTTCTTTGCCTTTTTCAAGCATTGTGCATGCCAGCTGTGCCAGCTGGTGAGCACAAACTCTGCCCTCCATACACGTGTATGGAGGGATTTCACCATTGTTTAGCTTCCCTTGGAAGCTTTGTAAATTGGTTTTTCTATAAAAGGAGGGCCTCCCCTCCCTTTACAGAGGTTGAAGAACTCTGATATAGAACTTATATATCACTCTCTCTCTATATCTCCTTCTCTCTCTAGTTGTGTGTGTAATAGTGCTTAAAAGTGTGTTTTGTAATTATTTTTTCACTAAGGCACCATACTTTGGTTACTGAGGTGTTGAGGGTTTGATTTTAGAGTTTTTAAGTTGGTTTTGATCAGAAGAAGGTACTGGAGTTGATGTTCTTGAAGTGTTCTTCAAGGGTGAGCACTTGTCCTTTTATTCCCCATTTTTGCTTAAGGTTTTAGACCTATTTGCATGTTGTTTCGAGATTAGTATATAACTAATAAAAGTTATGTATTTTCATGCTTGTTATGTTTGTTTAAGGTTGCTTTTGGGTTAGGGGTTGTCTACCCCCCCTTTTGCCTTGTTTGGCCTCTTTTGGCACCTTTCTCTTTGGGCTTTGGAACCCCTTTATTTCGAACTTCTCACCATTGAAATCCAAAGGATTTTCAGTGGTGGAGAAGTGGTTTTGAGGTCTTGTATAGGAAAGGGACACCCCTCTCCCTTTGTGTCTCATTTGCTTGTATTTAGGGCTCATAAAGGTAGCATGTTTGGTTAGCTTTATTTGGCTCCATTCCAGAGGTTTTTTGGTGTTATTTGGTCATATTATATCTCTATTTTTGGTCGGATTGGTAGTCCATTGGATGCATCATACACTTGCCTTGCAATCCCCTCATTTGCCTAAACATGCATCATGCATTTAGACCACCATTCTTGCATGTTTTAGCTTGACTTCATGAGGCTTTTAGTCATGTTTCATCATGTTTAAGCTCTGTTTGGTGTTGATTTGGTCATGCTTTTCATGCTTTGTATAGCTACCATGCATTTTAGCTTGTTTGCTTTGTGTGTGCGAGTCATAAGCGTGCTTCACTTGAGCTATTTCAATGATTTGGAATCACTTATCATGCTATTTCAGTCCATGTTCCATGCTTGTATGATTGTATTTACCATTCTTTCAATACTTTGAGGAGTTGTTGTTTTGTGCCTTAAGAATGGATTATTGTGCATGCCTCTTTGTTTAAGTCCTTGGGCTGCCATATCAGTGGGTTTTGGGGCTCCTTTTGGCATATCATAGCTCTGACTTTCATTGAATAATCCATGCCATGTGTGGTCGTGATAGGTCTAGTATAATGCTACCTTTATGGCCTTGCATGCCGCTTGTTTTGTGCCCATCTTTTAAACATGTTTTGGCTCTATTCCACGCATGTTCTAGGCTTGTTTTGGTCGGCCTTGGGACTATTTTTGGCCCCCTTTGCCCTTTGGGGCTTGGTTGATATGGCTACGGTGTTAGCCCCTTGACTAGCTTTGAGCTTTGGGTCCATTAGCATGCTATACTTCACTTGTGCATGTGATTTGGCATCATTCTTCACTTAATTTCAGAGCTCATTGCATTGCCATGTTCTCATGTTTATCCCTTTTGCTCGTGGTTGAGGATTGTGCATCATTGCCCAACTTATGGATTCATGAATGTGCACGCATACCTTTTTTTTTTTTTTTTGGTACCTTGATTTGGGTGTTTTTGGCCACTGTTTTGGGGCATGGCTGAGGTCTCCCATTCCGGTTTAAGCCCATCCTTGTATATAGTTTCATGTTTGACATGTTGCATCTTGTTACATGCTTGCTAGTTTACACTTTGTTACATGCTTGTGCAAGTTGCATTGAGTAGGCACACTCATGTTGCATTACATTATTTGCATACTTGCATTATATCATGTTTGCATGCTTAGTATATTGCATGATGCTTAGCTAGTGGCATTACATAACCTTGTTGTATACTTGGCATGTTCATGTTACATTGGCATTAACTTGCATGCTTAGGTAGCATTAGATTTCATTGAGTTAACATGCTCATGTTGCATTGCATTGATTGCATGCTTTGCATTGTATATGGCATGCATACATTACATTATGTTTGGCTTGGGGTGTCAAACCAAACATGAGGAATGAAGGACGTTCGTACTCAAAGTGACGACACGTGCCTCGATCCTCGGTCGCCGACACTCTTGATCTCAACATAATAGAGTGTGTAGCATTCATTTGTTTTGTTGCATTCATTTTACATTGATTTGCAAACTTGGCACCTTTGGCCATCATGCATTGAAATGCGTGATTGGTGGCCCAAGGGTCGAGAGCCGCGCTCCATTGAGTTCATTGCATGATAGAGAGAGTGGCTATGAACACATTGTCTTGTAAATACCTTGCCATGCACTGTCTGCCCTCTGTTGCAGCAAAAATAGGGTTCTGCAAGAATAGATGGTCGGTCGACCATCTTTAATGCCGACCGGCCATTAATTATTGGCCGATATCCCCATTCCTGGTCGATGACCATTTCCCTGTGGCTGGTGACCTTTTATTCTGGCTGGTAACTTTTCAGCATGACTATGAGGTGATTCAGGAGCATCCCGAGGATTTTCACAATTCTTAGAGGTGCAGAACAGTGCAAATAGAGGCAACAGTGGCATGGCAACGGGTTTCCAAGCGAGGCGATCGAGCATGCATTATTCAAGCATTCCAAGGCAGAGCTGCGGCGGCCTCTTTTAATTTCATACTTAGTTTATCTTGTAAATAATTTGTTAATTAAATAAGGGTCTGTAATAATTAATTAGCTAGAGTAGTTAATTACTTACCTGGCTTGTATTATTCTTTCGGACCCTCCGTCGAGAGGACGAATTTTGTAATAAGTGTGCGTGAGTGTGTGAATGTCTTTCAACCCCACGTCTTTCTCCCTTTTTACTTACCTGCTTTCAATGGTTAGTTCTAGGTCATGTTTGCATTAGCATTCTTATGCTCGCATGTTTGCATCATCCATCTGTATTGCATGCACCGGGCTCGGCGCATCATACTAACCGCATAGCATTTCGATTCCAACTTGAATGCGTGTATTGAGTTGTCGCATTTCACATGCCATTCTTAGATAGCCAAGCCTTGCATTTTGTATGTGCTGCATTCGCCATCTTAGCATAACTAGGATCATGCATTGATTACTAACTAGCTATTGTTTTGGCTCGGAGTACTAAGTAAGCTTTTATGCTTTAGCATCTTGCATGTGTGTGAGTGTTGCCATGATAACATGCTTGCCATGAGGCTATGTGCTTATGTGATATAACTGCTTGAATGCCTGTGGGTGAAGGTTGGGTTGCTTGAGTTGGAATAATTCGTCAAAACTTGTGTTTTAGCCTACTTGCGAGTAGTAAACTTCCATCCATTTTCAAAACAAACGGATATGCGATGCTTTGTTCCAACTTAGGCAATACCAGTCTATACTTGTTTTGCTGTGCGCATCACATAGTAATTCTAGGCTAATAACCGGAATAAGAGCACAAAATGTTTTCAAAACTCGATATCATGATTAGTAGAGGCCGATCTTTGATCGGGCGAGCAGGGGTGCTCACGAAGTGACCTTCCCCAATCATACCCAAGTTCTCGAGCCGAGGCAACTTTGGTGATGACGGACACGTGGCCTTAAGCAACGAGTCAGGGTTTCTTAAATTTTCCCAAAATAAATATTTAGGTGGTGGCTCTGTATCTGGCAAAGCAGTCCATGTTTGGCACTTCTTTCTAAAAATCTGTTTTTCAAAATGATTTGCCGGATTTGGACTCTTTGACAATTCACCGGTCTTGCATTGCACTTTGTGAGATTAGATTCAGAACCGTGACATTGAGTCCTGAACTGTAGTGAGCCCAAATGAACAAAACGGGAATTTTTTCCCCCCGGGGCGTTCAGGGATGTCTACAGTTTCTAGCGACTCTGCTGGAGAGTTTAGAGAACTTGACTCGAACTCATGATATCTTGTTTTGACCACACTTATGTGTTTCTTTGCATTGCATTTGCATTGGTGCGCATAGGACACTGTGTTTGCCATCTGCTATTCCTGAACGGTTTGCTAGAGGCTCGCTTTAAAAAGCGTGCCATAAGGCTGACCAGTTACGGGCTCTGCCACGATGGGAACACAAACCCCGGTTTTGACCGGGGCACCCTTTTTGACCATTCGACCTAGTGCACATTCGGAATCCATAGTGACCATTCCAAACTACGACAGGTTGCTTACCCGATTATAGGTTGTTTGAAACCGCTGCGTGCGTAGTGAAACCCTAGCTCCTAACAAAATAGGACAAGGAAACCTTACCCCAACATAGGGGTGTTTTGGCTCTCACTTGTTTGCTATGTGCTTTTAGAGTGCGTCTCTACAGGAATGCATGTATCAGTTTACAAGTTTGGGTATAAGGCCTACGGGCACCAGTTCAGTATTTTGGGAATCAGTTAGCTGCGGGTATCAGATTCAGTTTTGGGGGTAGTGATTTGGGAACAATGATCAGTGTTTGAGAACAATTTATTCAGCTTATCAACTGTGTGTTGTGATGCCCAACTGTGTGTTGTGTGTTTATTTATGCTGTTATGCGGTTCGTTTGTCTGGTTGTTTATTTCCTTATTATTGATTTATTTATCTTTTTGCTAGGTAGTTTAGCACAATTGCTTCAAACCAAGTAGATATTCCCCAAGCACTCTGGACTAGAGGTCGCAGACTTTATCGATCTGAGGATCTGGTGGATGGACAACTAGTGTTTCATTCTCTACCCCCGGTTACCAGACGGAGGGCAGTTAGGCAGAGAATATCAGTTCAGCAGTCAGTTCAGAGGGCTTTGTCTACCCCACCTGAGTATAGTAGGGATTAGCGTTCTGTTTCTCCTACAGAGAGGGAACATATACCGGTAGTTCAGCTAGATCTGGGAAACATGGCAGGGATAGAGGAAATGATGCATCAACTCCAAGAAAGTATGAAACTCATGCAGCAGGACGCCGTTCGTTGGGATGAATTGGCCAAACAACAGGCCGAGACCATGGCTCAACAGGCAGAGTTGATCGCCAGGTTACAACAGCAAGCCGGGGCATCTGCCTCACACCAAGCTCCTCCTCCACCAAGAGTTCCAATACCCGGGGAGACAGCGAATGCCCAGAATTCCCAGGAGGATACAGACATCCCAACGGGGCCGATTCCGCCCCCGATTCTACCTCAACTATCCAAGGTACCCACTCCTATCAATCAACCGAATTCTCCCTTCGAGTTTGAGGTAGACCCCACGGCATTGAAAGTAAGCAAGCTTGAAAAGCTGTTCAAGAAATCTCAAGGTGTCAAGACCATTCCAGATATCAAAGATGGGTACACTGGCACGGCCATGACGCTGCCAGACAGATTTAAGATGCCACATATTGACCGCTTTGACAGGTCCGGGGATCCTATGGTGCACCTACATTTGTTTTCGGACGTACTAAGGCCGATGGGCCTCACCAGACTACAGAAGCTTTCATTGTTTGGCCGGACCCTATCGGGTGTGGCGGCCATCTGGTACGCAAAATTGGAAGACGATGTCAAACGGAATTGGGATGAGATGGCCGAGGCTTTCATTGCACAGTACTCTTATAACACGTAAATCGAGATTACAACCCGTGATCTTGAGACAACAAGGCAGGAGCCTAAGGAGAGTTTTTCTGAATTCGTAACCCGTTGGAGGGCCAAGGCCTCAATGATGACCATAAGGCCGACGGATAAGGATCAAATACGGATGGTTGTACGCAACCTCCAACCCAAACTGATGCAGAAAATGATCGTGCTCCCCTTCCCTACCTTTTCAGAACTGCACGAGATGGGAGTACAGATTGAGGATGCTTTGAAGTAGGGCTTGATTGACAATGACAAAGAGCAACCCGGGAGGACCTTTAACCGCAACAACAATGCAGGCACAAGTAGTGCTGCAACCGCTAGAGCTTTGGAAGTAAGCATGGTCACCACCACTCCTCCAGGAACCCTAGCAGCCACACCCTTCTCCGGTGCGTCCGGAAGTAGCGCACAAACAACCAAATACCAAACTCGAGGCCAAAGAGCCTTCACTCCACTATATATGCCCCTGTCCAAGGCTTTGGGGGTTTTAATCAGAAAAGGGCACATGAAGCCCCTAGAGTCATGGCCATTACCAGAAAAACTTTCATCCTCCCATAACCCGGCCAAATATTGCTCGTTTCACCAACAGCACGGTCACGACACCGACCAATGTTATCGATTACGTCATGAGATTCAAGATCTCATTGATAACAGGGTGATCGTGCCCCCAGAAAAACCCAATGTCACAACCAACCCCCTCCCACCACACAACCAAGCTCCACCTCCCAAACGCATCAATTTAATCCAGACTGGGGTCGCGTCATATGACCCTAGCATATACATCACTCCTTCTCACCTACCCAAGCCGGAGGTGTTCATTCCCGATAGCACCAAATTGTGCATGGTGGATATCTCCCGAATCCAACCTGAACCAATAGTGGTGACCGCCGAAGGTAGAACAGGGATGATTTGGGAGAGAAGTGGAGTTATTGATTCAGGGTCCGAGGATTCCGATAGCTTTGCTGAGGAGATATACAATCCGAGTGGCTACATTACGTCAGCAAGACGGGATAAGCCGAATGCGGAATTGACAGTGGGGGCGGAGGTTTGTGTAATACAGGGGGATGGAATTGATCAGAGGCTAGATGACTTGACGGGTCTGGAAGAGGGCATTGCTAACGTTCAATTTTTCAACAAACAAGACTTAGGGGACATGACAATCAACTAGTCTGATTTTGATGAGTCAGCAGAGGTTACAGGATGGCTTGACGACCAACCCGATGTTGTAGAAGAAGCTCAGCCAGAACAAGGCCTGTTAGGAACAAGGACATTAGCTGTGGCCGGAAGCACCGTGAATCAGAATACATCGCCGGAGAGCGCCGGTGCCAAGAATTTCGCTCGGGATCTTGGCATTTTGAATGCAGGAAATGTTGAACAGCAAACTGAACTGACACAGTCAGAATGGAAAGGGACCGAAGATTCTGAGAGGGCTAGGAAAGCCAAAAGCTCTTGTGGGGGATGAACGTGTGTAACAAGCCCGCGGGGGACCTCGCTACAGCTCGGACTCGACTTTCGTAGTCACGGTTCTAAATCTGAACCAAAGAGTCCAAATCCGGCAAATCGTTTTGAGAAAACAGATTTTTGAAAGAAGTGCCAAACATGGACTGCTTTGCCAGATACAGAGTCGCCACCTAAATATTTTATTTTGGGAAATTTAGGAAACCCTGACTCGGTGCCAAAAGGCCACGTGTCCGTCATCACCAAAGTTGCCTCGGCTCGGGAACTTGGGTACGATTGGGGAAGGTCACTTCGTGAGCACCCCTGCTCACCCGATCAAAGATCGGTCTCTACTAACCATGATATCAATTTTTGAAAACTTTGTGTGTCCTTATTCTGGTTATTAGCCTAGGTTACTATGTGATGCATACAACATATAAGTATAGACTGAGTTGCCTGAATTGGAACAAAACATTTCATGTTTGTTTATTTGAAAGTGGTTTGATGGTGCTACCCGCAAGTAGGCTAAGACGTGGATTTGCCACCCTCGGGTGGGCTTAGAAAACATGATTTTGCCACTATCTAGTGGGCTTAAAACACACATTTGATGAATTATTCCAATTCAAATAACCCAACCTTCACCCACAGGCATTCAGGCAGTTATATCACATTAGCAATTAGCCTCATGGTAAGCATGCTATTCATGGCAGTCACTCACACGCATGCAAGGATGCTAAAGCATAAAACTCACCGAGTACTCTAAGCTAAAAAAAGAAGTTTATTAGAAATCATGCATGATCCTAAATATACAGAAATGCCTAATGCAACACATGCAAAAATGCAACTATAGCAGGCTCGGCTATTCTAAACATGGCATATGAAATGCTACAACTAACATGTATTCAATTTGGAATTGAAAGTACGATGCAGTTAGTATGGTGCGCCGAGCCCGGTGCATGCAAAACAGATGAATGAATGCAAACATGCTATCATACTGTATGCTAATTGAAACATGCCCTAATCTAACCATCGTAAGCTGGTAAATAAAAGGGAAGAAAGACGTGGGGTTGGAAGACATACATCATACTCACGCACACTTATTACAATTATGCCCTCGCGCAGAGGGTCCAAATAAATATACAGTCCCGAATAAAAGAATATTACAGTCCGAATATTACAGTCCAAATAATATACAAATTCCTAATTAATTAACAAATTAACTAAGAAAATAAAACTGGCGTGCAAGCCAGGGACTGCCTTGCTTCTGATGGATGATGTACATTTAGGCTGCCTTGCGCGGAAATCCACCGGGATGCCCCAATTAGCCTCTGTTTACACTTGTTCTTGAAATGCGTGCCAAGCTCCAGAAAAGTTGTTGATTCTTCATTTTGCTGCAACAGAGAGCAGGAAAGGGGCATAGCAATGTATTTTCACAAATATATGCATGCCTCGATCCTCGTGCCACCAATCACGCATACCGAGGCATGATGGCCGAGGAGTCGAATTGCACAACTCAATATAGAATGAATGCACATGAAAACACAACAAGAACCTAACTCCATCATGGGTAATCCGGAGTGTCGGTGACTGGGAATTGAGACGCATTCCGTCACTCGGAGTACGAAATGCACCTCGTTTCCCGTGCCCGGGCTAACTCCTATTCCGAACACGATGCAATATGCATGATATGCATGAATGCAACTAAGACACAGCCTAGTATGCACAATGCTATGAAAATGAGATGTCTCGAAATGCGTGCACACGGGCACGCAAACTGAGGAAATGCATAAATGCGATCTAAGATACAACCTAGTATGCACTATGCTGTGAAAATGAGATGCCTCGAAATGCGTGCACACGAGCACGCAAACCGAGGCAATGGCATACGCAATGCAAATGACATGGAAATGGCATGTAGAATGCAACATGGACTCACACTAACATGAGAGAGCCTCAGCCACACTCACATAAGAGGGCGGTGGATGAAAATGAAGTGCCTCGAAATGCGTGCACACGGGCACGCAAACCGAGGCAATGGCATATGCAATGCAATGGCATGGAAATGGCATATAGAATGCAACATGGACTTATACTAACATGAGAGAGCCTCAGCCGCACTCACATAAGAGGCCGATAGATGAAAATTAAGTCCCTCGAAATCCGTGCACACGGGCACGCAAACCGAGGCAGTGGCATACGCGATGCAAATGACATGAAAACATGATATGGGCTTATACCAACATGAGTGAGCCTCAGCCACACTCACATAGGATGCCGATGGATGAAAAATGAAGTGCCTCGAAATGTGTGCACACGGGCACGCAAACCGAGGCGATGGCGGAATGCGATGTAATGACATAAAAAAGTGATATGGGCTTATACCAACATGAGTGAGCCTCAGCCACACTCACATAGGATGCCGATGGATAAAAATGAAGTGCCTCAAAATGCGTGCACACGGGCACGCAAACCGAGGCGATGACATACGCAATGCAAATGACATGGAAACATGATATGGGCTTATACCAACATGAGTGAGCCTCAGCCACACTCACATAGGATGCCGATGGCTGAAAAATGAAGTGCCTCGAAATGCGTGCACACGGGCACGCAAACCGAGGCGATGACATACGCAATGCAAATGACATGGGAATGGAAAGCAATCATTCTAATAGAATTTCAGCAAGAAAATATGGGGGAAAACAGTCCCGAAATGAGACGAAAGTACTCCCGAAGCATGAAATGATCCCGAAATGCAGCATTAGGCACCCGGAATGGCCTATAGCTATGCCAAACATGCACAATATGGACATGCAATGCAAAGACAGAAGCTAGACAGTCCCAAAAAAAGGCATTTTCACAGTTATAAACATGACCAAACAGCAAGCATAGGTAGGGCAAAAATGGCATGCAAGAATAGGGGCCAAGAGAGGGGTAATGAAGCAAGTGATATAAGAAAAATCCAAACTGAAAAATTCCCTTCTACAACAATGAATATGGACCAAAAATATGCACATTTACAGTTTATGGCAGCCTCAAAATCAGTATACAAACATGCTAGAAATGCAATGCAAAATGAGGCTCAAAAGTGGCTATAACATGAAGTATGCAAAATATTCACCAAACAGCCAAAGACCCTTAATAAAACATGTAGAATGGGCCAAAATAGGACTATTTTCAGAACTGTAAAATGGCCAAAAACAAAAGCATGATAGGCTAATTAAACATGCAAGAATGGGGAATAAAAGAGAGATATAACATGAAGTGGCATATGGAGGTCCCAAACCATGAAAGGACCTAAATTAAACATGAAGAATGGACCAAAATAAGCACATTCACAGATTACATCATGCTCAAAAACAGATTACTCATGGGCCAAAAATAGCATGCAAGATTATGACATATAAGAGGATCAATGAAGCAAGTGTATCATGGAGGGCTCAAACAGGGTTGAGCCCTTAATGAAAAGTGAAAATGAGCTCAAAATAGGGCCAGTTTCAGTTAGGGCCGGAGCTTGAATGTATAAGAAGGAGAGGCTAAGAAATATTGCAAAGAAAAGCTCAAAAAAGAGAAAATGGTAACTCACCCTTGGAGACAAGTCTTTTGTTGCTTCTTGGACCAATTTGCAGCTCCTTTAGCCTTTGAGAAGCCCTCCTTGTTTCTGGAAATGAAGTGGTGGTGGTAGAGCTTGGTGGTGATGAAGAAAATAAGATGTAGGACTTAAGGTTTTTTAGGAAAATGAGAAGGATGGAGGGAGATATGGATCTTGAGGCTTGAAGAACAAATTTTCTAACCCTCAAAACAAACAATGGCAGCTGGTTATAAGGACCAAAAGGAGGGTGTAAAGGTGGGGGAAAAGGAGGCAAGCTTTCCCCCACAAAATATCCCCCGGATTGGGATATTTTCTGGGGGAAAGGGCTACACAGCTGTAAAGTTCCTGGCACAAGGAAAATGGCCGGCTGGTTTTTGGGCTTGAAAGTGGCCGGCCGGCCACCCCCCCTAGCCGGCCAGCTAGGGGTCAAAAGGGTCAACTTGAAATAGTGGCCGGCCACCACATATTGGTGGCCTCCCAGGTCTCCTCTTCACAACCCTGTGGTTCGAATTTGGAAATTCTAAAACAGGAGAGAGAACAAGCCAATTTTAGGAGGGGTTCAAAAGGGTCAAAAGGAATTAATGGCCGGCCATAAACTTTTAGGGTCCTCCCATGTGTGTACAACACAAATATGTGGTTCAAAGTTCAAGAAAGTGGCCCAAGGGTGTTCAACATTGGCTCGGAAGGAGGGGTTCAAAAGGGTCAAGGAGCATTAGTGGCCGGCCATGAACTTTTAGGGTCCTCCCATGTGTGTACATCACAAATATGTGGTTTGGGTTTGAAGAAAATGGCTCCAAGGTGTTCAACATTGGCCCGGAAGTGCGAAAAACGGGCGTCGGAGGGCGCCGGAGGAGTAAAAAACTGGTTGCTGCAACAATTGCTGGCCTCCTACCATTCTACGGCCTTCCTAGTGATAAAACAGAGGTACCTGCCAAAAATGAACGAAAACCAATGCAAAACGAATGTTCGGGGGCCAAAACACGCAGTTCGGGGTCCCGGAAACTGCCCGTTAAACACCGAAAGTGGCGTTCGGCCACGAAGTGGGTTTCTCAGACCCCAGTGTCCCTCGAAAGGGAGAAAATAAGATGTGTGCCAAAATTTAGAGCAAACGGAGATGGTTAGGCGGTCCCGAACCGAGGCACACGGCCAACAGTCCCGAAAAACCGGAAACCGGACTCCAAAATGGGCAAAATGGCCTGCGGCCACAAAATGTAGCCCACGGCCACTGAGAGATGGTCTACGGGACCTCTCCCTCCCCTCGGGAAAAGAAACAGAGAAAACCAAGTCTGGTTCGCAAACCGAGACAAGGCACAGAAGAGGGTTCAGAAGTCCGGAGGCAGGGCTCATGGCCGCGACTCTGAGACTTCTGAACGAGCGCGATATGCAATATCATCAAGCGCTCAACTGGTGACGTTTAAGTCTTAAGGTCGGTCAAAAATGGGGTGTCTACAGTTGCCCCTCTTTGACAGAACTCGAAAGTCATAAAAAAATGATGGGAGTGAATGTCAAAGCCCAGAGACGACCCATTTTTGACAAGGCCGAAGACTTAGACAAACGTACAAGATAAACAGAGATGTGCCCGCAGGCATGCCCGCAGGCCAAGGGGGCAAAATGCAAAATGGTATGCAAGAAGATTTTGAAGATTGGACTTATACGCTACACGAGGCCGATTTTGAAAGTTGGACTTATACGCTACGCGAAGCCGGTTTTGAAAGTTGGACTTATACGCTACGCGAAGCCGGTTATCACTCATGATCATGCAAAGAGAGCTGTAATGACGCAATTATGCAAAATAAATGCAACATTTTAAGCGAATGCTAGGCAAGCAAGTAAACTCGAGCCAAACTACACCTCGTGCGGAAAGGATGTAAGAAAATTATGGAATTCTCACTGTAAATACAGTGTGCATGTGTGATAGATACACAGAGCGAACATGTGATTGATACACAAAAGGGTGAACACAAAGTGTGATAGATGCACTTAGTGAATCAAAGTATGATTGATATACTAAGCGAGAGTGTGTGATTGATACACAAAAAGGTGAGCACAAAGTGTGATAGATGCACTAAGTGAGCAAAGCGAGTGTGTGATAGATACACTATTTGAGCACAGTGTAATTGATATACAAAGGGTGAAGTGAGCAAAGTGTGATGGATACACACTAAAGGTGAACACAAAGTGTGATAGATGCACTTAGTGAACAAAGTATGATGGATATACTAAATGTGAACACGAAGTGAACACAAAGTGTGATAGATGCATTTAGTGAACAGAGTATGATTGATATACTAAAAGTGAACACAAAGTGTGATAGATGCACTTAGTGAATAAAGTATGATTGATATACTAAAAAGTGAACACAAAGTGTGATAGATGCACAATGTGAACAAGTATGATGGATATACTAAAAGCGAACACAAAGTGTGATAGATGCACTTAGTGAACAAAGTATGATTGATATACTAAAAGTGAACACAAAGTGTGATAGATGCACTTAGTGAATAAAGTACGATTGATATACTAAACGAATGAAGTGTGATTGATACACTAAATGAAAGAAGTGTGATTGATACACAAAATGAGAATGTATGTGATAGATACACAAAAGTGAATGAAGAAAAGTGTGATAGATACACTAAAGAAATGATCTTCAACCAAACTTCTTTGAACGAACCGTACGTACGATATCGTGCATGAATGAGAAAGAAACTTGATAGGTACAATGCAATACAATGCATGATGTTTAATGAACGCAATAAACAAGCGTAGCGGCGCTTTAGAAAGCACCTCACGAGGTGAGTGGCGGTGAACCGCTCTTCTCCGATGGGGATCGCCCCTTGTGCTCTTCGAACACTTACCTTCAATCTTACAGTATAAAGGCTCTGAAATATTGACAAGGATTCTTCACATAGCACACTTTGGACGTTGCCTTTCTTCCTGATCATATTCACAACTTTCCATATTCTCCAACGGGGTGACAGACTAGGTTGGTTCAGTATCCAGAATTGAGGTGCATACACGCTATCTCAACCTATGGGGCTTCCATACAGATTTCAAGCCGAGGACACGCCTCTGGGTATTTAAACCAGACTTTAGTCCCGGAAATCCCGAACCTTTATGTTCTAGGCATCAGCCATTCGAACTCTAGTTTCCACCGTCGCAGTTGGTCTCCTAGGAACTCATTGCAAACATAGCCAAGATGCCTCTGGCAGGGAATGGTACTCAGGGAGAGCACTTGATCGCCATTCTGGCTTGAAGCAGACTTGATCTTGAGCTTGAGGTAGAGGCACACTCGTACTTCGGAGCATTGGCAAAACCTGAAGAAGTACACACGGAATGCAGTCTCGGAACTTACTGAAGTTGAAATAAACTCAGATGCTCGACATTTCCTCTTTTGCTTTTGCTTTGCAGTCTGGAACCCATATAGCTTCAAATAGGTCCTAGTTCTACTGTTCTCACATGACCTGGGTTGAACCCTGCGGTTTTATGAAAGAACGAATCTTGTTTTGCACAGATGTGGAGAACGACACGGTACTCGGAGCGCAAAACGATTTTATTTTTGAAATTCAGAGATGAGCTTTCGACCAAGTATTGAGCCTACGACTGAACACAGTAAAACGACTCAACAAGGAAATAAAAGGCACACAACCTAGACACATCGAGTAACACTCGAAACGACTCAAAACAAGAATCGAGATAAAACAAAAAGACACGACACTCAGACGTGCACAGGGAGCCTGTTTCACCGGGTAGTGTTCCCCACCCTTTCTCATTTGTGATTCTCACATCACTCGGCCCTCAAGCTCTGTTTTTCTGAAAAAACCCTCTTCTCACTTTTCCTCTCATCGCACGTCTCTCTATTCTTCAATCTCTCATTTTTCATCCCTCCCCTGGGTGGTTGATGGATAAACAGCAAACTGTGGGCTCGTGCCCCTAGCATTCTGCTAGATTCTATTTCTTCCACTCACAGCTAGTGAATTCCTTCCACGGAAGAGTTGCGCTACAACTGGGTGTGTAGCAAATCTGCAGCTGACATCGGTTGACGACGCTCTGCTGGGAAGTTTAGACGTGATCAGATGTGTCCAGCCAAGAGAGTGGAATATCTTGATCCATTCCGGTTTGTGCTTCGCACTTGGCTTGATACCTCGTTGCTTGGAGGGTGAGAGAGTTTTCAGCCATTTTGCTGTTAAATTCAGTTATGGCCTATTCTGGCAGGTAGAGTGCCTTTCTTGGCAAGTATGTGGACAATGGGAAAGACTGGAAGCCTGACTCAACTGTGCCCCTAGTTCATCATTTTGACCATTCTTGTTTTAGTTTTCTCCTAAAAAATTTTGACCAAAATGAGAGTTAGATTAACGCGCTTGTTCGATTTTCTGATTTAAAATCATGCAAGTTAAGCTGTGAGCACTGAAAATTTCCCTCTTTTGGGTCCAAGAAATGGTCCAGTTTTGAAAAAAAAATGGAGTACTTTTCGAAAAGGTTAGTCAACCTCAGTAAAAATTCTCAAAAACTATTTTTGCAAACGGCCAATGCTTAACAAGCACGAAACCTACTCTTGAGACGCACAACCTCGGATCTGGACGAAAATTGCCCTCTTTGCTCGAGGAGAGCTGCATGGCAACGGAAAGTTGCCCCTTGTTTGAACGGCACCGCGGCGCATTGAATGGCAACGGAAAGTTGCCCCTTGTCTGGATAGCACCGCAGCGCATTGAATGGCAACGGGAAGTTGCCCCTTGTTTGAATGACACCGCAGCGCATTGAATGGCAACGGAAAGTTGCCCCTTGTTTGGATGGCACCGCAGCGCATTGTAGGCAATCCTCAGAGTGACGAACACAATCCGTCTCTCGGATACAGAGAAGGCGAAGATGATCAAAACCATTACATGGACACAATCGAATTGTTTTACGGCTGGACTTCAGAATGAAGTTGCCTACGTATCCCAAAGATGGGAATCAAGCCTCACGTAGTTCGGGGTTAAGGTACACTCGGGTATTAACCTCTCCTTTTTAGGCTCTAACTTTTGCCAAGGCGCCCGTTGTGGGCTTTCGACCTTGCGAGCTTTGTTTTTCTTTTCTTTTCAATTCTTTTCATCATTTTCTTTTTGTTCTTTTCTTTGCATCTTTCTTTTTGTTCTCTTTTCTTTTTTTTTTATTCTTTTCTTTGCATCTTTCTTTTTTGTTCTCTTTTTTTATTTTTCTCTTGCTCTAACTTTTGCCTGGGTCGCCCTTCCGGGTTTTCGGCCCAGCGAGCCTCTCAAGGGTAAAAGTGTAGCTTTGTCCATGTCAAATGGTTTTGAGATCCTGAAGTCATCTGAATCCAGGAGAATGGCTGCTGTTTTGCTTTGTAAGCTTCTTCTGATGAGATCTGATCTTCTTGACCTGACTTTCTTGCCTCTTGTTCGAGGGCTGCTTTGAATCTGGCCACGCAGGCCTTACATGGCGGTTGACCGTTGAACCTTCTGAACTCAAGTTCAAGGTTTGGAAGCAAAGGGGTTGAGTCTCGAGGCTGAGAGCGATCCTAGGCTGTACAATCTCAAGAGCGATTCCACACAAGTCTTCGCAAGACCGCGCAAAACATTTTGTTTTTGAAAATTTTTAAGAAAGCGACAAATCGCTCGCGCTGAAGATAGTGTGAAACCAGTCTGGATCAAGCCAGGGTCCTTCTCAATACTCACGCTAACAAGCATGATTTCATTCATTAAGGGCCTAGCACGCCTCTCTTTCTCTCAAATGATCAAAGTTTTGCAAATCTCGAGGAATTCCTTCCTCTTCGTTTTCACCGCAGTGTTCAAAAAGTTTTAAAAAACTTAGGTCAATGTAATGATTTTGGGGCACAAGAGAGTAGGTGGAATGCACTGCCATTTCATTCAGATTCCGTCACAACTAGCACACGGCAGAAGCGAACACAGAAGTGCAAAAATTACTGCTGTTTCATTCAAATCTTGTTGGTGTTACTGGCTCCCTGGCAGAAACAGACTCAAAACAAAATGAAAAGACAAACACAAAACAAAATGGTGATGCCTGAGGTAACACCCCCCGGGATCACCCGACTCCTATACAATAGGACTGACTCGATACAATAAGACAGACCCGAAACAAAAAGAGACTGACTTAAAACAAAAAGACAGACTCAAAACAAAACAACAAAACCGACCCAATACCCAAGTCAGAAAACACAAAAACTGGTATTTGCAAATGCTCAAAACAGTGCCTGCACTTCCCACATTTGGAGTAAATCGAGTGCCATCCGCAGCTGGTTCAATCTCTGATCAGATCACATTATCCCCCCGCAAATTCACTGATCAAGTGCCGATGGACTTTGCTGGACTGGCGCGGGGATAACTCTGTTGTCAAACAGATCTTGTACATCATGGCGCAGACGAAAGCAACTGTCAGTGTCATGACCGGTTTGTTGATGGTAGGCGCAGTACTTAGTATGGTCATGCTTTGCAGGGATAGGATCGGGTAGGGGCCGCTGTTCCAACGGTTTCAGATGCCCTTTTCGGATTAAGGCCTCTAGAGCTTTTGACAAGGGCATATAAAGCGGGGTGAAAACCCTCTTAACTCGGGGTGGGTATTTGGTTCCTTGTGAGCTACTTCCGGACGCACCGGCGAATGGGGTAGCTGTTTTTGATACGGTGGTAGCCACCATGCCCATATCAGAAGATCTTGCAGCTGCATCATCACTGGTGGTCGCATTCGAACTGCGGGAAAACACCCTCCTGGGCTGCTCCTTCTCCTGGTCAAAAAGGCCCTGCTTCATAGCGTCCTCGATCTGTGCTCCCATCTCATGCAAATCTGAAAAGGTAGGGAAGGGGATCACAATCATTTTCTGCATCAGCTTGGGCTGGAGATTGCGCACAATCATCCGAATTTGATCCTTATCAGTAGGCCTTAGAGTCATCATCGAGGCCTTCGCCCTCCACCGGGTCACGAATTCTGAGAAGCTCTCCTTCGGCTCCTGCCTCATCGTCTCAAGATCACGGGTCGTAATCTTGATTTGGGTATTATATGAATATTGTGCGACGAAGGCCTCGGCCATCTCCTCCCAGCTTTGTTTCACTAAATCCTCCAATTTGGCATACCAGGTGACTGCAATACCCGACAGGGTCCTGCTAAAAAGGGAGAGCTTCTGTAGTCTGGTCAAGCCCATTGGGCGCAGAACATCTGAAAACAAACTCAAATGGACCATAGGATCTCCTGACCCGTCAAAACGGTCGATGTGAGGCATCTTGAACTTGTCCGGCAGAGTTACAGCTGCGTCGGTGTATCCGTCCTCAATGCCCGGGATGGACTTTACCCCCTGGGATTTCTTGAACAACTTTTCTAGCTTGCTCAACTTCAACGCTGTGGGGTCGACCTCGAACTCGGAGGGAGAGTCCGGTAGATTGGTAGGTGTTTTGGATAGTTGAGGTAAAATTGGGGGCGGAGCCGGCCCTACCGGAATGTCCGTACCTTCCTGGACATTTGGCGTCTCCCCAGGTGCTGGAGCTCCTGTTGGGGGAGGAACTTGTTGTGAAGTGGACGCGTCACTCTGCTGTTGCAGCTTGGTGATGAGCTCGGCCTGCTGAGCCATGATCGAAGCCTGCTGTTTGGCAAATTCCGCCTGACGGGCAGCATCCTGCTGCATGAGTTTCATACTTTCTTGCATCTGGCGCAGCATGGCCTCCATCCCTGACGTGTTCTGCTGTTCCATCCGACTGATCGGTATCTATCCCTTGCCTCTGGCGGAGGAATACTGATTGCCCTTGAACTGAATCTCTGATCTAACAAAGTCTATCGGCACTAGTTCAATGCACTCGGGGGATATCGGAGCCTTCTGAAGCTATGGTTCCCAGACTACCTAGCAAAAGAGAAAACAGACAGCATCTCTGCCTGATTCCATCTGAACAGATACGAACATAGTTGAATGAGTGTGCCCTCTACTGAATTCTGCCCCGAAATTCGGCCTCAAAATCTGAGTCTGATACCCACAGGTAAAGCTGACTCCCAAATACTGATAGTAATGCCCGCAGGCCTGATGCCTAGATTCGCAAACTGGTGCCCGCAGGCCTGATGCCCAAACTCATACACTGATACATGCATTCCTGTAGAGACGCACTCTAAAGCACATAACAGATAAGTGAGAGCCAAAACACCCCTATAAAGGGGTAGGGTTTCCCTGTCCTATTTTGTCAGGAGCTAGGGTTTCACTACGCACGCAGCGGTTTCAAACAACCTATGAACGGGTAAGCAGCCTGTCCTAATTTGGAATGGTCACTATGGATCCGAATATGCACTAGGTCGAATGGTCAAAGAGGGTGCCCCGGTAAAACCGGGGTTTGTGTTCCCATACTGGCAGAGCCCACAACCGGTCAGCCTTATGGTCATGCCTTGACAAGACAAGCCTCCGGCAAACCGTTCAGGAATAGCAGATGGCAAACACGGTGTCCTAGGCGCACCAATGCAAATGCAATGCAAAGAAACACACAAGTGTAGTCAAAACAAGATATCATGAGTTCGAGTCAAGTTCTCTAAATCCCCAGCAGAGTCGCCAGAAACTGTAACAAGCCCGCGGGGGACCTCGCTACAGCTCGGACTCGACTTTCGTAGTCACGGTTCTAAATCTGAACCAAAGAGTCCAAATCCGGCAAATCGTTTTGAGAAAACAGATTTTTTAAAGAAGTGCCAAACATGGACTGCTTTGCCAGATACAGAGTCGCCACCTAAATATTTTATTTTGGGAAATTTAGGAAACCCTGACTCGGTGCCAAAAGGCCACGTGTCCGTCATCACCAAAGTTGCCTCGGCTCGGGAACTTGGGTACGATTGGGGAAGGTCACTTCGTGAACACCCCCGCTCGCCCGATCAAAGATCGGCCTCTACTAACCATGATATCAATTTTTGAAAACTTTGTGTGTCCTTATTCCGGTTATTAGCCTAGGTTACTATGTGATGCATACAGCATATAAGTATAGACTGAGTTGCCTGAATTGGAACAAAACATTTCATGTTTGTTTATTTGAAAGTGGTTTGATGGTGCTACCCGCAAGTAGGCTAAGACGTGGATTTGCCACCCTCGGGTGGGCTTAGAAAACATGATTTTGCCACTATCTAGTGGGCTTAAAACATACATTTGATGAATTATTCCAATTCAAATAACCCAACCTTCACCCACAGGCATTCAGGCAGTTATATCACATTAGCAATTAGCCTCATGGTAAGCATGCTATTCATGGCAGTCACTCACACGCATGCAAGGATGCTAAAGCATAAAACTCACCGAGTACTCCAAGCTAAAAAAAGAAGTTTATTAGAAATCATGCATGATCCTAAATATACAGAAATGCCTAATGCAACACATGCAAAAATGCAACTATAGCAGGCTCGGCTATTCTAAACATGGCATATGAAATGCTACAACTAACATGTATTCAATTTGGAATTGAAAGTACGATGCAGTTAGTATGGTGCGCCGAGCCCGGTGCATGCAAAACAGATGAATGAATGCAAACATGCTATCATACTGTATGCTAATTGAAACATGCCCTAATCTAACCATCGTAAGCTGGTAAATAAAAGGGAAGAAAGACGTGGGGTTGGAAGACATACATCATACTCACGCACACTTATTACAATTATGCCCTCGCGCAGAGGGTCCAAATAAATATACAGTCCCGAATAAAAGAATATTACAGTCCGAATATTACAGTCCAAATAATATACAAATTCCTAATTAATTAACAAATTAACTAAGAAAATAAAACTGGCGTGCAAGCCAGGGACTGCCTTGCTTCTGATGGATGATGTACATTTAGGCTGCCTTGCGCGGAAATCCACCGGGATGCCCCAATTAGCCTCTGTTTACACTTGTTCTTGAAATGCGTGCCAAGCTCCAGAAAAGTTGTTGATTCTTCATTTTGCTGCAACAGAGAGCAGGAAAGGGGCATAGCAATGTATTTTCACAAATATATGCATGCCTCGATCCTCGTGCCACCAATCACGCATACCGAGGCATGATGGCCGAGGAGTCGAATTGCACAACTCAATATAGAATGAATGCACATGAAAACACAACAAGAACCTAACTCCATCATGGGTAATCCGGAGTGTCGGTGACTGAGAATTGAGACGCATTCCGTCACTCGGAGTACGAAATGCACCTCGTTTCCCGTGCCCGGGCTAACTCCTATTCCGAACACGATGCAATATGCATGATTGCATGAATGCAACTAAGACACAGCCTAGTATGCACAATGCTATGAAAATGAGATGTCTCGAAATGCGTGCACACGGGCACGCAAACTGAGGAAATGCATAAATGCGATCTAAGATACAACCTAGTATGCACTATGCTGTGAAAATGAGATGCCTCGAAATGCGTGCACACGAGCACGCAAACCGAGGCAATGGCATACGCAATGCAAATGACATGGAAATGGCATGTAGAATGCAACATGGACTCACACTAACATGAGAGAGCCTCAGCCACACTCACATAAGAGGGCGGTGGATGAAAATGAAGTGCCTCGAAATGCGTGCACACGGGCACGCAAACCGAGGCAATGGCATATGCAATGCAATGGCATGGAAATGGCATATAGAATGCAACATGGACTTATACTAACATGAGAGAGCCTCAGCCGCACTCACATAAGAGGCCGATAGATGAAAATGAAGTGCCTCGAAATCCGTGCACACGGGCACGCAAACCGAGGCAGTGGCATACGCGATGCAAATGACATGAAAACATGATATGGGCTTATACCAACATGAGTGAGCCTCAGCCACACTCACATAGGATGCCGATGGATGAAAAATGAAGTGCCTCGAAATGTGTGCACACGGGCACGCAAACCGAGGCGATGGCGGAATGCGATGTAATGACATAAAAAAGTGATATGGGCTTATACCAACATGAGTGAGCCTCAGCCACACTCACATAGGATGCCGATGGATAAAAGTGAAGTGCCTCGAAATGCGTGCACACGGGCACGCAAACCGAGGCGATGACATACGCAATGCAAATGACATGGAAACATGATATGGGCTTATACCAACATGAGTGAGCCTCAGCCACACTCACATAGGATGCCGATGGCTGAAAAATGAAGTGCCTCGAAATGCGTGCACACGGGCACGCAAACCGAGGCGATGACATACGCAATGCAAATGACATGGGAATGGAAAGCAATCATTCTAATAGAATTTCAGCAAGAAAATATGGGGGAAAACAGTCCCGAAATGAGACGAAAGTACTCCCGAAGCATGAAATGATCCCGAAATGCAGCATTAGGCACCCGGAATGGCCTATAGCTATGCCAAACATGCACAATATGGACATGCAATGCAAAGACAGAAGCTAGATAGTCCCAAAAAAAGGCATTTTCACAGTTATAAACATGGCCAAACAGCAAGCATAGGTAGGGCAAAAATGGCATGCAAGAATAGGGGCCAAGAGAGGGGTAATGAAGCAAGTGATATAAGAAAAATCCAAAATGAAAAATTCCCTTCTACAACAATGAATATGGACCAAAAATATGCACATTTAAAGTTTATGGCAGCCTCAAAATCAGTATACAAACATGCTAGAAATGCAATGCAAAATGAGGCTCAAAAGTGGCTATAACATGAAGTATGCAAAATATTCACCAAACAGCCAAAGACCCTTAATAAAACATGTAGAATGGGCCAAAATAGGACTATTTTCAGAACTGTAAAATGGCCAAAAACAAAATCATGATAGGCTAATTAAACATGCAAGAATGGGGAATAAAAGAGAGATATAACATGAAGTGGCATATGGAGGTCCCAAACCATGAAAGGACCTAAATTAAACATGAAGAATGGACCAAAATAAGCACATTCATAGATTACATCATGCTCAAAAACAGATTACTCATGGGCCAAAAATAGCATGCAAGATTATGACATATAAGAGGATCAATGAAGCAAGTGTATCATGGAGGGCTCAAACAGGGTTGAGCCCTTAATGAAAAGTGAAAATGAGCTCAAAATAGGGCCAGTTTCAGTTAGGGCCGGAGCTTGAATGTATAAGAAGGAGAGGCTAAGAAATATTGCAAAGAAAAGCTCAAAAAAGAGAAAATGGTAACTCACCCTTGGAGACAAGTCTTTTGTTGCTTCTTGGACCAATTTGCAGCTCCTTTAGCCTTTGAGAAGCCCTCCTTGTTGCTGGAAATGAAGTGGTGGTGGTAGAGCTTGGTGGTGATGAAGAAAATAAGATGTAGGACTTAAGGTTTTTTAGGAAAATGAGAAGGATGGAGGGAGATATGGATCTTGAGGCTTGAAGAACAAATTTTCTAACCCTCAAAACAAACAATGGCAGCTGGTTATAAGGACCAAAAGGAGGGTGTAAAGGTGGGGGAAAAGGAGGCAAGCTTTCCCCCACAAAATATCCCCCGGATTGGGATATTTTCTGGGGGAAAGGGCTACACAGCTGTAAAGTTCCTGGCACAAGGAAAATGGCCGGCTGGTTTTTGGGCTTGAAAGTGGCCGGCCGGCCACCCCCCCTAGCCGGCCAGCTAGGGGTCAAAAGGGTCAACTTGAAATAGTGGCCGGCCACCACATATTGGTTGCCTCCCAGGTCTCCTCTTCACAACCCTGTGGTTCGAATTTGGAAATTCTAAAACAAGAGAGAGAACAAGCCAATTTTAGGAGGGGTTCAAAAGGGTCAAAAGGAATTAATGGCCGGCCATAAACTTTTAGGGTCCTCCCATGTGTGTACAACACAAATATGTGGTTCAAAGTTCAAGAAAGTGGCCCAAGGGTGTTCAACATTGGCTCGGAAGGAGGGGTTCAAAAGGGTCAAGGAGCATTAGTGGCCGGCCATGAACTTTTAGGGTCCTCCCATGTGTGTACATCACAAATATGTGGTTTGGGTTTGAAGAAAATGGCTCCAAGGTGTTCAACATTGGCCCGGAAGTGCGAAAAACGGGCGTCGGAGGGCGCCGGAGGAGTAAAAAACTGGTTGCTGCAACAATTGCTGGCCTCCCACCGTTCTACGGCCTTCCTAGTGATAAAACAGAGGTACCTGCCAAAAATGAACGAAAACCAATGCAAAACGAATGTTCGGGGGCCAAAACACGCAGTTCGGGGTCCCGAAAACTGCCCATTAAACACCGAAAGTGGCGTTCGGCCATGAAGTGGGTTTCTTAGACCCCAGTGTCCCTCGAAAGGGAGAAAATAAGATGTGTGCCAAAATTTAGAGCAAACGGAGATGGTTAGGCGTTCCCGAACCGAGGCACACGGCCAACAATCCCGAAAAATCGGAAACCGGACTCCAAAATGGGCAAAATGGCCTGCGGCCACAAAATGTAGCCCACGGCCACTGAGAGATGGTCTACGGGACCTCTCCCTCCCCTCGGAAAAAGAAACAGAGAAAACCAAGTCTGGTTCGCAAACCGAGACAAGGCACAGAAGAGGGTTCAGAAGTCCGGAGGCAAGGCTCATGGCCGCGACTCTGAGACTTCTGAACGAGCGCGATATGCAATATCACCAAGCGCTCAACTGGTGACGTTTAAGTCTTAAGGTCGGTCAAAAATGGGGTGTCTACAACGTGCTGTATGCATAAGGATAGAATGTACTGTGAGTACAGGAACGCAAGGAGCTGCAGACACAGAGATTTTTGTAACAGGGCAGGATAGGTGTCTGTCGACTGGCGATGGAATGTGGTGGGAAGACGATGATCTATGTCTTGCCTACACCGACGAGGATTGGGGAAACAATCAACCGGATGATACCTGGTACATTGGTGAAGTGGACCATATGACTAGGAGTGGGCGGTATTTCAAGCCCCCGCATCTAGATCAACCAAAAGCATCCGGGAAGGACAAAGAGGCAGAGAAACAGAAAGAAAAGCAACTCGAAGAAGAAGCTGTCTTGAAATAGTTGAAAAAGATACAAGCAGACATCTCCATTTGGGGACTGCTTATGGCTTCTCGAGCACATAGACAGGCCGTCCTTTCAGCCATGGACAAGGCCAAACTCTCGATAGACACCACGCCGGAGCAGCTGGTTGGATTGGTTTTTCTGGGAGGAGGTTCCCCGACATTGACCTTTTCTGACAAAGAATTACCGCCTGAGGGCGCAAATCACAACAAACCTCTCTACATCTCTATGGAATGTGGAGGCAAGTGGGTACCAGTGGTCCTTGTCGACACGGGATCCGCTATTAATGTGTGCCCATTGAGGACGGCCTATGCAATCGAGTTGAAGCCCGCGGACTTCGTGCCAACTGCCCAGGTGATCCGGGCGTATGATAACACAAGCAGGGAGGTGATGGGGACTGTCAAAATTCAGACCCAGGTTGGTCCAAGACAACACGAGATCGATTTCCATGTCTTGGACGTTCTCGTAACCTTTAACCTACTTTTGGGGTGACCGTGGTTGCACTAGGTAAAGGCAGTTTCTTCCATCTTACATCAGACGTTGAAATACCCTCACGGGAAGGGGGTAACTATAGTTTTTAGAAACTCATCAATCCATCTGCCACCGGAGGTGTCTACACCAGTCTTGGAAATAGAGCATGTCACGGAGGATGTGTTCCTATCGAGTTTTACCTTGGTTGAGGCCCGGGTTGTGCAGAACATCTTGGCTGTTAATGAGGGAGTGTATGTCAGCGCACAATCAGTATACCTCATGAATAAGCTTCAACACATCCCCGGGATGGGATTGGGAAAGAGTGGCCGGAAAGGCATCGCAGTATCAGCCGAGGTGCCGCACAACCCGCATACCTTTGGCTTGGGTTATCTGCCCACCAAAGAGGACTGGGCAAGGAAGGGCAAGGAAATGGCTGGGAGAGCCAGAGCAAAGAAGGCAAGGAAGCCTTATGAGTTAATTCACCGACCCATTCAGAGTACCCTAAATGGACGCTTTGTTTGGGAGGGGAAAGATTTTCCATTCTGCGGCTTTCCAGAGCCATGGTTGAATGCGGAGAGGAAGCGCGTGCCAGGTTTTGAAATCTTCTTCGACCTGCAGTTATTCGGGGATGATATTGCCGAGAGCAGACAGACCCATCAGCTGAGGTTGAGCAATATGGAACAGTAGATTCTGAGAATGTTGGGATTGAAATGGGGGTAGTGTTGGCGTGTCTACTTTCAGATCCTCCGATCGAATAGAAGTACTTAGGAGATACTTAATGAGAATGGAATGGATGTGGTTTCTGAGTACTTTTCTGTGCCTTTGATTTATTGTATTAATCAGGACTTTCAAAACTTTGATGAAAACAACGAGGAAGAAATTCCTCCGATTTTACAACGATTAATTGATCAAAAGCAGGAGAGATTTGTTAAACCTTTAGTTGATGAAATCACTACTGTTAATGTTGGTACTGAGGAGGACTCGCGGCTGGTCCAGATCGGGTCCACGTTGTCTTCGGAGGAACGTGAGCGCTTAGTCGCTTTATTAAAAGATTTCAAAGATATTTTCGCGTGGTCCTACGAAGACATGCCTGGAATCGATCCTGAGATTGTGTAGCACCGGATCCCTCTTGACCCCGAGGCCCGACCTGTCAAACAGAAACTCAGAAGGATCCGACCAGACTGGGCCCTCAAGATTAAAGAAGAGGTCACCAAGTAAATTGACGCAGGGTTCTTGTTGGTATCTGAATACCCAACTTGGTTGGCCAACATTGTTCCAGTGCCAAAGAAGGATGGCAGGATTTGGGTATGCATGGATTTTAGGGATTTGAACAGAGCCAGTCCGAAGGATGACTTCCCTTTGCCGCATATTGATGAGTTAGTGGACTTCACAGCAGGGCAAGCTTTGCTTTCGTTCATGGATGGATTCTCGGGCTATAATCAGATAGTGATGGCACCTGAAGACCGAGAGAAGACTGCTTTCACCACCCCGTGTGGGACTTACTATTACAGGGTGATGCCATTTGGGTTAAAGAACGCTGGAGCTACATATCAACGGGCCGCGACCACAATATTGCACGACATGATCCACAAAGAGGTTGAGGTGTACGTGGATGACATGATTGTCAAGTCCAAGGAAAAAGAGGGCCACTACACCGCCTTACAAAAGTTCTTCCAAAGGATCAGAGAATTTCGGTTGCGGCTGAATCCTCAGAAGTGTACGTTCGGTGTTACAGCAGGGAAAATGCTGGGGTTTCTGATTACGCAGAGAGGTATCGAAGTCGACCCTTCCAAAATCAAGGCCATCTTAGAAATGCCACCACCAAGGATTGAAAAGGAGGTGCGAGGCTTTCTGGGTAAAGTGCAATTCATAAGACGGTTTATCTCAAAATTAACCTTGACTTGTGAACCACTTTTTGGCCTCCTCAAGGAAGGAAAGAAGTTCCAATGGGACGGCCGATGCCAAGCTGCTTTTGAATAGATCAAGGAATACTTACAGAACCCACCCGTGTTGTCGTCGCCTGAGTCGGGAAAACCGTTGATTTTGTATATTTCAGTAACTGAGACTACAATGAACTGCATGCTCGCATAAGAGTCTAAGGACAAGGTGGAGAGGGCTATCTACTATCTGAGCAAGATGATGCTGGAGTGTGAAACCCGCTACACACCGTTGGAAAAGGCTTGCTTAGCCTTGGTATGGGCTACCAGGAAGCTGCGACACTACCTGTTAGCTCACTCTGTAATGTTGGTTTCAAGATTAGATCCCATCAAATATCTTTTCGAGAAACCGGCACTTATAGGTAGGCTAGCACATTGGTTGCTATTGCTTTTTGAATTTGATCTGAAATATATGGCGCGCACGTTAGTCAAGGGAAGCGGTAGCGGAGTTCTTAGCCGATCATCCAGTGGAAAGAGGTGAAACAGTTGAGTACTTATTCCCAGATGAGGCCATTTTGCATATCGAAGACGAAACTTGGACGATGTACTTTGACGGAGCGTCAAATCAATACGGGTATGGGATAGGAGTGTTGCTAATAGCACCTGGCAATTCCCGTATCCCTCTAGCCTTCAAACTCCGGTTCAAAGTCTCGAACAACGAGGCAGAATATGAAGCATGCATTGCTGGTTTAGAAGTAGCCCTGGAACTAGGGGCAAAATGGTTAGACGTCATCGGGGACTCGAACCTTGTTGTATCTCAAGCGAAAGGAGATTGGAAAGTCAAAGAAGAAAAGATGATAATGTATCACCAGACCTTGGACTTGTTAATTCCTCGGTTTGAGAAGTTAAACTTCGCTCATCTGTTAAGAGAGAACAACAGGTTCGCAGATTCACTAGCAACTCTATCTTCCATGATAGACATCCCTTTTGGAGTCCGGATGCATCCGAACATCATTGACCAGAAATTTGCGCCAGCCTATGAGTCGATTGCTGCTATAGATGAGGTTCAAGATGAGAACCCCTGGTACTACAATGTCTGGAACTTCTTGGAAAAAGAGACGTATCCACTAGGGGCAAATGCCAAGGATAAAAGGGCAATCAGAAGAATGACCGTTCAGTTCATCATCTGCGGGGGTAAATTGTACAAGAGAGGTCATTTGGGAATGCATAAGTTGTGCGTTGATGCCGAAGAATCGAAGTGCTTAATGGAGGCCATCCATGGAGGAGAGTGCGGAGCGCATATGAACGGGGTAATGTTAGCTCGGAATATCCTCAAACAGGGTTACTACTGGTCCACCATGGAGGAGGATTGCATCGGCTTTGTTCGGCGATGCCACAAATGTTAGATCCATGCAAACCACATGAACATCCCGCCGTCGAAGCTGTACAATATGACTTCGCCATGGCCATTTTCAGTTTGGGGAATCGATGTGATCGGGGCCGTCACTCCGAAGGGATCTAATGGGCATGAGTACATTCTGGTAGCAATAGATTATTTCACGAAGTGGGTCGAGGCCCAATCTTATACGGTGTTGAAGGCTTCACATGTTACAAAGTTCATCAGGAACAACATCATATGTCGCTACGGGGTCCCAAACGAGATTATTTCAGATAACGGTTCCCACTTCAAGAAGGAAGTGATTGACTCGTTGGAAAAATACAACGTGGCTTTTCATAAGTCATCCACCTATCGGCCGCAAACCAATGGAGCAGTTGAGGCCGCCAACAAGAATATCAAACGCATTTTGCAGAAGATGGTAGAAACTTACCGGGACTGGCCAGATAAGCTGCCGTTTGCTCTGTGGGGCTACCGGACTTCGATAAGAACTTCTACTGGGGCGACTCCGTATTCATTGGTTTATAGGATGGAGGCCGTTCTACCTATCGAAATTAAGGTTTCGTCACTGCAAGTACTGGCTGAGTGTCAGATAGCCGAAGCAGATTGGCAGCAGAGCAGATTCGAAGAACTCATGCTCTTTGATGAAAGAAGACTGAAAGCACTGTACCATGTTCAGGGTTATCAGCGCAAAATTGCCAGGGCTTTAAATAAGAAGGTTAAGTCCAGGAATTTGAAGGAAGGAGATTTGGTGCTCAAAGACAACCGAGCTCCCATCCACGACCCTAGGGGCAAGTTCAGACCCAATTGGACTGGCCCTTACATCATTAAGTCTATCTGGTCGGGTGGAGCTGTCGTTCTGATGGACCTAGATGGCCTGGAGTTCTCACAGCTGATCAACATGGACAAGTTAAAGAAATACTACCCCTGAGAGGCTCGCTAGGCCGAAAACCCGAAAGGGCGACCTAGGAAAAAATTAGAGCATGAAAAATTTGAAATTACAAAAACTGAGCTCGCAAGGTTGAAAACCCGCAAAGGGCGGCCTTGGCAAAAGTTAGAGCGTAAAAGGAGAGTGAAAATAATCGAGTGAACCCGAGCCTGAACTACGTAAGGCTTGATTCCCATCTTTGGGATATGTAGGCAACTTCATCCTGAAGTTCAGCCATAAACTTTTCCCCGATCAACTTTGTCCATTTGATTATCTCGGTCATCTTTGTCTATTCTGCATTCAGGAGCTTCGGTTGTGATCTCCGGTACAGTGCTATTCAGACTAGGGGCAACTTTCCAGTTGCTGGAATCTGGGGTTGTGCCTCTTAGTAACAGATCTCAGGAGTGTTCAGTTCTGATCCCCATCAAAAATGGTTTTGAAAAGTTTTAATAAAAGTTGATTTTGCTCAAATTAATCTTTTTACGACTTAGACCATTTTTGGACCAAACGGAAAATTTTCAGTACCCACAACCTTCAATTATATTGATTTCAGTACATTGTTCTCCTGCTCTTGAATACAAAATCGAAGTTGCTTTTTTATTACATTCATAAAATAAACTTGAAAGTTCTGATTAAAGCAAATAAATTCGGGGCATATATAAGTCAAGTGTTCCTGCGCCCCCTCCCAGAGCTGGTCAAAGCTTCTGATGCCAAGCTGGGCCCAATCTGTGCCTCTTCATTGAGCCAATCTATGCACTCATCAGATAAAGTGCAACTGAAAGTGGGAGCAGGGGCCAGAAGCTCTCTCGTCCTCCATGCTGTGGCATACCGAGCAAGCTGCGCACCTTGGACTGGAAATGCAGCTGGGTATTCTATCCCCTCTGCCAGGCAAGTCTGATCATGTCCAAACTGACGCCGAAACCGAAATGAAAAGTAGAAGACACAATGTGTTAGACCAATCAACTGAATCCCAGGTTGTCGGGACATACTGTAGCTCATTGCTGGCAGATTGAGCCAAGGACAGCGCCAAGCAATGCGGTCTGCGGACAAACTGCATATCCAGTCGAACCACCATCTCTCATCAAGGGCATCGACTAGACGTCATCGGAAGAAGTAGCCGCGAGCTGAGTATGCTGGGCAAGACTCCACAACTTGCAATTTGTCCATCAACTACACCTGGGGAGGGATGAAAAATGAGAGATTAAAGAATAGAGAGATGTGCGATGAGAGAAAAGTGAGAAAAGGGTTTTGAGAGAAAAATCGAGCCCGAGGGCTGAGTGATGTGAGCAATATATATATATGTGAGGAAGGGTGGGAACATTACCTGCAGCAGTAGTGGACTCCCCGCAAATCTGGTTGTTTCCCGGCGATGGAAAGCATCCAAGCCCATCAGTGTCTCGGCCAATGTCATGACGATGCAGCTCCTGCCCTCTTTCAAGCCTTGGGCAACGTCGATCAAACGAGTGCTAGACCCGTTGAAACTTGAGACAAGAAAAAAGTGAGATAGCATGCATAAACAAAGGGCATGACGCCGAAAACCTTGCCAATGATGGTCATCGCGGTTGCCGGCGTCAGAAAAGCGATGAATCAAGCCGAGGATGTCCAATTCTTAGTCGCAGATGAAAGATCGAGTGTCATGCATAGTGAGCCCACACATCCGTCCTAAGGCTTGGGCATGGCCGAAGCGAAATTGGGGCGAGATTTCTTCGTTGCACTCAGATTCCATCAAAGCTCAAAAATCTTCGAATGTAGGACACACCTCTTGCCCGCCAAAGCTAAAGACATGTGTTACCGGATTCTAGAACCTTACCGCGGCATGGAGGAATGATAGATGCAACGAAGTGCGACTCAGCATGAATAGTGCGTTTATGCCGAAGCCTCGAAAATTCAGTTTTTCCGAGCCATCCAAGTTAGCAATCCAAGTTGTGAGATTTTAGGTGAGAAACTCTTCCATTTAATGCAAATCAGTGCTGAAATGAGGAAAACTACGAAGGTGGAGCTTTTGTAGAAGATAAGGTGGTGAGTGGGAGACAGGTGTCAACATTCTGGAGGTACTTGCCAGTTTGGGCCGATCGTCCAAAACTAGTGCCGACCGACCATCCCTTCTGGCCGATCGGCTAAAAGTTGTCGCCGATGTCCATTTCTTAGGGTCGGTTGGCTTTCCCTTTGGCCGATGTACTTCCTTCTTGTTCCTTGAGCTGATTATGTATGGAACATACTGAGAACTTGTGATTGTTTCCACTTCCAATGCCTTTCGGTGATGATTTTGCGAAGTCGCGCCTGTTACTGCAATTTGTTTATCAAGTTGTTGTACATTTGCTTATCGAGTTGTATTTCACATTCTTCAAGTCTTTGCTTTGCTTATCGAGTTGTATTTGCAATTACTTAGCTTATCGAGTTCTTTGTTTTGATTATCAAGTTGTTTTCTTGTCCTCACTCGGTTCACTACCTGATTATTACGAGGCAAGTGCTTACTTTTCAAACAAGGGTTCAAATCTCATTTACATTGTTATGCAATGCGATGCATAAAATACAACACTTTTGAACAAAAGCTGTTTCATTCCTTCATAGTTCTTTTACAACATTTTACAGCAAGGGTGCAAGTTTTAAAGAAAACAAAACTGCCTAAAGCTAATATGCTACAACTACTAGTAAGAAAGGAAAATAAAGCAGGAACGTCTACATCAGTGCTATCAAGTGCAGGACTGAGAGGTTCTCTTCGTCCTCTTCTGCGAAACAACCTCTGCACCGGAATCATCATCTGAATCGGAGGCCACGTTTGAGTTGCCCCCTTTGAGGCTGGCACTTCTTTACTCAGCATTTTGTTCCAAGCATGCTATTAAAGTTATACCCCTCCAGCCTTGTTATGCACTTTCTTTGTTTGCGTTGTCACGCACTCAATTTCTACTTCACACATTGCATGCGTTGTCGCATATGCTTTACTTACATGTGTTCAATTTTCACTCCACACATTGCATGCATTGTTGCGTATGCTTTACTTACATGTGTTCATTTTTCACTTCACACATTGCATGCGTTGTCGCGTATGCTTTACTTACATGTGTTCAATTTCTACTTCACACATTGCATACATTGTCGCGTATGCTTTACTTACATGTGTTCAATCTCTACTTCATACATTGCATACATTTTCGCGTATGCTTTACTTACGTGTGTTTATGCACCCTTCTCGCATTGGTACACACATTGCATGCGTTGTCGCGTTATGCTTTACTTACATGTGTTTATGCCTTTCAAGTTCCTATACACATTGCATGCGTTGTCGCGTTATGCTTTACTTACATGTGTTCAAATTCTACTTCACACATTGCATGCATTGTGGCGTATGCTTTACTTACATGTGTTCAAGTTCCTATACACATTGCATGCGTTGTCGCGTTATGCTTTACTTATATGTGTTCAAGTTCCTATACACATTGTATACGTTGTCGCGTTATGCTTTACTTATATGTGTTCAAGTTCCTATACACATTGCATGCGTTGTCACGTTATGCTTTACTTATATGTGTTCAAGTTCCTATACACATTGCATGCGTTGTTGCGCATGCTTTACTTACATGTGTTTATTCGCCACTTAGTTTGCATTGTTGTGCACCATACTTGCATTTTGCATGCATTTTATCGCACTATCTTGCGCACTTCAATCGCACTATCTTGTGCACCTTACTTGCATTTTGCATACATTTTATCGCGCTATCTTGCGCACTTTAATCGCACTATCTTGTGCACTATACTTGCATTTTGCATGCATTTTATCGCGTTATCTTGCGCACTGTATTCGCACTGTCTTGTGCATTCGCGCTATCTTGCGCACCTTACCTGCATTGTTTTGCATCCCTACTGCATTGTTATGCACCCCCTCGCTTGCGTTTCCACGCACCTTTCAATTACATTGTTATGCATGTTTCTAACAATTTCGTACCTGATAAGTTTCCTTCTTTTGCAGGCACGATATTGTATGTACGGTTCATTTGAAGCTGGCACGACCAGACGAACCGCACAGGTATTGTATTCTCTGTGTGAGACGTAGCGAGAATTACTGAATTCTCTTACACCCTTTCTGCATTGTAATGTAGTTTGGTTTTTAGCTTGCTTAAAACTGTTGCATGTTATGCTTCGTTACAGCTTTCTTTGCACGATCATAAGTTATGTTCGGCTTTGTGCATTGTCTCTGCATTTTGCCCCTGCCTTCGGGCACATATCTTTGCGAGCTTGTATGCTTTGTCTAAGTCTTTGGCCTTGTCAAAATGGGTCGCCTCCGGGCTTTGACATTCACTCCCGTCATTGTTATGACTTTCGAGTTCTGTCAAAGAGGGGCAACTGTAGACACCCCATTTTTGACCGTCCTCTAGACTTGGACGTCACCGTTTGAACACTCGGTGATCATCCATGATCGTGTTCATTTTGACTTCCCGAAGGACTCGGCTGTGCGCTTTGCCTTGGGATCTCTCAACCTGACTGTTTTGTCTCTGGTTGTGCACCAAGGGCTTGTGTTTTGTTCTTTTGAGTGTGGGAAGTGGCTTGTTAGCCATCCCTGAAACCCATCGGCTATGGCATGATGCCACCGGCCATGTATGCTTGTTATCGGCCAAAAGTTTGGTCGACCGGCATTCTTTTGTGGTCGGCTAGCCTTTGTTTTGGTCGATCGACCCCTTTTATGGCCGGCCCCTTTTCTTTGCCATTTTCAGGCATTGTGCATGCCAGCAGTGCCAATTGGTGAGCACAATGGAGGGATTTCACCCTTATTTAGTTTCCCTTGGAAGCTTTGCAAATTGGTTTTTCTATAAAAGGAGGGCCTCCCTCCATTTATAGAGGTTGAAGAACTCTGATATAGAACTTATATATCACTCTCTCTCTATATCTCCTTCTCTCTCTAGTTGTGTGTGTAATAGTGCTCAAAAGTGTGTTTTGTCCTTATTTTTGCACTAAGGCACCTAGTGTTACACCATACTTTGGTTACTGAGGTGTAAAGGGTTTGATTTTAGAGTTTTTGAGTTGGTTTTGATCAGAAGAAGGTGCTGGAGTTGATGTTCTTGAAGTGTTCTTCAAGGGTGAGAACTTGTCCTTTTATTTCCCATTTTTGCTTAAGGTTTTAGACCTATTTTCATGTTGTTTCGAGATTAGTGTATAACTGATAAAAGTTCTATATTTTTATGCTTGTTATGTTTGTTTAAGGTTGCTTTTGGGTTAGGGCCTGTCTATCCCCTCCCCCCTTTTGTCTTGTTTGGCCTCTTTTGGTACCTTTCTCTTTGGGCTTTGGAACCCCTTTATTTCGAACTTCTCACCACTGTGGAGAAGTGGTTTTGAGGTCTTGTATAGGGAAGGGACACCCCTCTCCCTTTGTGTCTCATTTGCTTGCATTTAGGGCTCATAAAGGTAGCATGTTTGGTTAGCTTTATTTGGCTCCATTCCAAAGGTTTTTTGGTGTTATTTGGTCATATTATATCTTTGTTTTTGGTCGGATTGGTAGTCCATTGGATGCATCATACACTTGCCTTGCAATCCCCTCATTTGCCTAAACATGCATCATGCATTTAGACCACCATGCTTGCATGTTTTAGCTTGACTTCATGAAGCTTTTAGTCATGTTTCATCATGTTTAAGCTCTGTTTGGTGTTGATTTGGTCATGCTTTTCATGCTTTGTATAGCTTCCATGCATTTTAGCTTGTTTGCTTTGTGTGTGCGAGTCATAAGCGTGCTTCACTTGAGCTATTTCAGTGATTTGGAATCACTTATCATGCTATTTCAGTCCATGTTCCATGCTTGTATGATTGTATTTACCATCCTTTCAATACTTTAAGGAGTTGTTGTTTTGTGCCTTAAGAATGGATCATTGTGCATGCCTCTTTGTTTAAGTCCTTGGGCTGCCATATCAGTGGGTTTTGGGGCTACTTTTGGCATATCATAGCTCTGATTGTCATTGAATAATCCATGCCATGTGTGGTTGTGATAGGTGTAGTATAATGCTGCCTTTATGGCCTTGCGTGCCTCTTGTTTTGTGCCCATCTTTTAAACATGTTTTGGCTCTATTCCACGCATGTTCTAGGCTTGCTTTGGTCGGCCTTGGGACTGTTTTTGGTCCCCTTGGCCCTTTGGGGGTTGGTTGATATGGCTACGGTGTTAGCCCCTTGACTAGCTTTGAGCATTGGGTCCATTAGCATGCTATACTTCACTTGTGCATGTGATTTGGCATCATTCTTCACTTAATTTCAGAGCTCATTGCATTGTCATGTTCTCATGTTTATCCCTTTTGCTCGTGGTTGAGGATTGTGCACCATTGCCTAACTTATGGATTCATGAATGTGCACGCATACCTTTTTTTTTTTTTTTTTGGTACCTTGATTTGGGTGTTTTTGGCCACTGTTTTGGGGCATGGCTGAGGTCTCCCATTCCGGTTTAAGCCCATCCTTGTATATAGTTGCATGTTTGACATGTTGCATCTTGTTACATGCTTGCTAGTTTACACTTTGTTACATGCTTGTGCAAGTTGCATTGAGTAGGCACACTCATGTTGCGTTACATTATTTGCATACTTGCATTATATCATATTTGCATGCTTAGTATATTGCATGATGCTTAGCTAGTTGCATTACATAACCTTGTTGTATACTTAGCATGTTCATGTTACATTGGCATTAACTTGCATGCTTAGGTAGCATTAGATTTCGTTGAGTTAACATGCTCATGTTGCTTTGCATTGATTGCATGCTTTGCATTGTATATGGCATGCATACATTACATTATGTTTGGCTTGGGGTGTCAAACCAAACATGAGGAATGAAGGACGTTCGTACTCAAAGTGACGAAACGTGCCTCGATCCTCAGTCACCGACACTCTTGATCTCAACATGATAGAGTGTGTAGCATTCATTTGTTTTGTTGCATTCATTTTACATTGATTTGCAAACTTGGCACCTTTGGCCATCATGCATTGAAATGCGTGATTGGTGGCCCGAGGGTCGAGAGCCACGCTCCCTTGAGTTCATTGCATAATAGGGAGAGTGGCTATGAACACATTGTCTTGTAAATACCTTGCCATGCACTGTCTGTCCTCTGCTGCAGCAAAAACAGGGTTCTGCAATAATAGATGGTCGGTCGACCATCTTTAATGCCGACCGGCCATTAATTATTGGCCGATATCCCCATTCCTGGTCGATGACCATTTCCCTGTGGTCGGTGACCTTTTATTCTAGCCGGTGACTTTTCAGCATGAATATGAGGTGATTCAGGAGCATCCTGAGGATTTTCACAATTCTTAGAGGTGCAGAACAGTGCAAATAGAGGCAACAGTGACATGGCAACGGGTTTCCGAGCGAGGCAATCGAGCATGCATTATTTAAGCATTCCAAGGTAGAGCTGCGGCGGCCTCTTTTAATTTCATACTTAGTTTATTTTGTAAATAATTTGTTAATTAAATAAGGGTCTGTAATAATTAATTAGCTAGAGTAGTTAATTACTTACCTGGCTTGTATTATTCTTTCGGACCCTCCGTCGAGAGGACGAATTTTGTAATAAGTGTGCGTGAGTGTGTGAATGTCTTCCAACCCCACGTCTTTCTCCCTTTTACTTACCTGCTTTCAATGGTTAGTTCTAGGTCATGTTTCAATTAGCATTCTTATGCTCGCATGTTTGCATCATCCATCTGTATTGCATGCACCGGGCTCGGTGCATCATACTAACCGCATAGCATTTCGATTCCAACTTGAATGCGTGTATCGAGTTGTCGCATTTCACATGCCATTCTTAGATAGCCGAGCCTTGCATTTTGTATGTGTTGCATTCGCCATCTTAACATAAATAGGATCATGTATTGATTACTAACTAGCTATTGTTTTGGCTCGGAGTACTAGGTAAGCTTTTATGCTTTAGCATCTTGCATGTGTGTGAGTGTTGCCATGATAGCATGCTTGCCATGAGATTATGTGCTTATGTGATATAACTGCCCGAATGCCTGTGGGTGAAGGTTGGGTTGCTTGAGTTGGAATAATTCATCAAAACCCGTGTTTTAGCCTACTTGCGAGTAGCAAACTTCCATCCATTTTCAAAACAAACGGATATGCGATGCTTTGTTCCAACTTAGGCAATACCAGTCTATACTTGTTTTGCTGTGCGCATCACATAGTAATTCTAGGCTAATAACCGGAATAAGAGCACATAATGTTTTCAAAACTCGATATCATGATTAGTAGAGGCCGATCTTTGATCGGGCGAGCGGGGGTGCTCACGAAGTGACCTTCCCCAATTGTGCCCAAGTTCTCAAGCCGAGGCAACTTTGGTGATGACGGACACGTGGCCTTAAGCAACGAGTCAGGGTTTCCTAAATTTTTCCAAAATAAATATTTAGGTGGTGACTCTGTATCTGGTAAAGCAGTCCATATTTAGCACTTCTTTCTAAAAATCTGTTTTTCAAAATGATTTGCCAGATTTGGACTCTTTGACGATTCACCGGTCTTGCATTGCACTTTGCGAGATTAGATTCAGAACCGTGACATTGAGTCCTGAACTGTAGTGACCCAAATGAACAAAATGGGGATTTTTTTCTCCCGGGGCGTTCGGGGACGTCTACAGAAGGTCGCCAATCATTCCCATCAACTCAAATGTGGTGGGCTCACGAGCTTGAAACGACTGGGGTTCCCAGATCGGATGTGCGACAGGTGACCTGGGTGGGTGTGGCACTTCAACGTCGGTATCACTGTGTATGATGATTCCCTGGTTTAATGCGGCTGCCATAACCACTATTTCCTCTGAATTGTATGTCATCACGAGTCCACTGAACTGATCGGAGGTGATGTGATTGGTGACTGACGGATCAGATGAACCGGTGAGCCCTAACTAGCCTTTCTCTGCTTTGCCTCAGCGAAGGAAGATACTGACTGTTCTGTACTGAATCTCCGAACCCCTTGAAAGAGAAAACAAGAAGCATCTCACCCCAATTTCACTAGGATAGATATAAGCATAGCTGGATAACTATATCCAACCACTGATCATTGTCTCCCAAATTACTGCCCCAAAACTGAATCTGATACCCGTAGATATAACTGATTCTCAAAACATTGATACCGATGCCCGCAGGCCTGATACCTAGACTTGCAAACTGATATACACATTCCTATAGAGACACACTCTAAAAGCACATAGCAAGCAAGTGAGAGCGAAAACATCCCTATGGAGGGGTAGGGTTTCCCTATCCTATTTTGTCAGGAGCTAGAGCTTCACTACGCACGCAGTGGTTTCAAACAACCTATGATCGGGTAAGCAACCTGTCCTAGCTTGGAATGGTCATTATGGATTCCGATATGCATTAGGTCGAATGGTAAAAAAAAGGGGCGCCTCGGTAAAAACTGGGGTTTGTGTTCCCATCGTGGCAGAGCCCATAACCGGTCAGCCTTATGGCACGCTTCTCAAAGCAAGCCTTCGACAAATTGTTCAGGAATAGTAGACGGCAAACACTGTGTCCTAGGTGCACCAATGCAAATGCAGTGCAAAGAAACACATAAGTGTAGTCAAAACAAGATATCATGAGTTTGAGTCAAGTTCTTTAAATCCCCAGCAGAGTCGCCAGAAACTGTAGACGTCCCCGAACGTCCCGAGAAAATCCCGTTTTGTTCATTGGGCTCACTACAGTTCGGACTCAAATGTCACGGTTCTGAATCTAATCTCACAAAGTGCAATGTAAGATCGATAAATCACCAAAGAGTCCAAATCCGACAAATTGTTTTGAAAAACTGATTTTTAAAAAAAAGTACCAAACATAGACTATTTTGCCAGATACAGAGCCGCCACCTAAATATTTTATTTTTGAGAAATTTAGGAAACCCTAACTCGTGCCTAAGGCCACGTGTCCGTCATCACCAAAGTTGCCTCGGCTCGGGAACTTGGGTACGATTGAGGAAGGTCATGCAATGAGCACCCCTGCTCGCCCGATCAAAGATCGACCACTACTAAACATGATATCTTGTTTTTGAAAACACATGTGCTCTTATTCCGGTTATTAACCTAGAATTACTATGTGATGCGCACAACATACAAGTATAGACTGAATTACCTAAGTTAGAACAAAGCATTGCATATTCGTTTTGAAAATGGTTTGCTACTCGCAAGTAAGCTAAAATACGGATTTTGTCACTCTCAAGTGGGCTTAGAAAACATGGTGATTTGCCACTCTCAAGTGGGCTTAAAACTCGCAATCAATGAATTGTCCCAATGCAAGTAACCCAACCTTTACCCACAGGCATTCAGGCAGTTATAGCACATAAGCAAATAGCCTCATGGCAAGCATGCTATCATGGCAGTCACTCACACACATGCAAGGATGCTAAAGCATAAACACTTACCGAGTACTCTGAGCCAAAACAAGAACTATGTTAGAAATCAATGCATGATCCTAGTTCATGTTAAGATGGCTAATACAACACATGCAAAATGCAACTAAGATAGGCTCGGCTATTCTAAGATGGCATTTGAGATGCTACAGATAATACATATCCAACTCCGAATTGAAATACAATGTAGTTAGTATGATGCGCCGAGCTCGGTACATGCCAGATGAATGAATGATGCACACATGCAAACATAAGGATGCTAATTAAAACATGCCCTAAGACTAACCATCATAAGTTGGTAAATAAAAGGGAGAAAGAAATGGGGTTGGAAGACATGCATCACACACACGCACACTTATTTACAACATTGCCCTCTCGGAGGAGGGTCCGAATGAATAATACAGAACCAACTAGCTAATCTAAGCTAATCTAATTAAACTAGTTATTGCACAACAAAATGAATAATAAGCTACGACTAATTATTACACAACATTAACTAAGTAAGCAATCTAAATGAGCATACAAACTAAATGAGTGTGGGCCGCCTTAGCTCTGCTTTGAATAACAAGGACGCATGCATGCTTGACTTGCCTTGTTCGAAAATCCCTCACGACGCCCTAACTCGCCTTTGTTTGCAATTTATCTCAGAAACTTGCACAAAGCTCCAAAGAGATGAAACTCCACCGTGGGAATCTGTGGGAGGGCTGTCGACCAGCTATTGGCCTTGGAGACCACCTGCCGACCATTTTTGTGGTGAAAAACTGGAAAAAGTGGTCGGCCAGCCACAAAATCTAGTCGGCCGGCCAGTTTCCTCTCCTGGTTTCTGATTTTCTACAACAAAGGGAAAGAGAAAGGCACGGTAAAGTATTTGCAACACATGTGTGCACGACCACTCTCCCCATCATTGCACAAGCTCAAGGGAGTGTAGTCCTCGACCCTCGGGCCACTAATCACGCATTTCGATGCATGATGGTCGAGGAGCCGAATTGCCCGACTCGATGTGAAATGAATGCACATACAAGTACCTAAATCCAACAACTCCATCATGGGTAGTCAAGAGTGCTGTCGATCGGGAATCGAGGCACCTTTTGTCACTTTGAGTACGAGACGTCCCTCGTTTCCCGTGTTCGGACTAACTCCTATCTTAAACACAATGCAACAAACATGGCATACACAAATGCAACTCTAGCATGAGTAATGCAAACATGCAACTAGCATACACAATGATATAAGCTACATGGCATGCACAATACTCATGACACTAGCATACACAATGCACCTAGAAACTAACATACACAATGAAATGAACAAGGCATGCACAATGCAATGATCAATCATACGACAACATGGCATACTCAATGCAAAATGGACTTAAACCAAAATGGATGGGCCTCAGCCAAACCCAAATCAATGGCCAAAACTCAACAAAACCTAGGCACAAAGAGCATGAAATGCATATTCAACTCATGGCTCGTAAGTGAAGCATAAAGGCACAACTCTTAAGCGCGATTAAAGAGTGACATACACGAGAATATGACAATGCTACATGCTCTGAAATGAAGTGTTAAATGATGCCAAATCATCCAAACAACACAAATAAAGCATGCAATGGTGCTCAAAGCTTGAGGAAAGCAAGAGCATTTACACTACAGGTATACAAAACATGAAGCATGTGATTAAGGCAACCAAAAATAGTCCTAGTACATGTTAATATGAGACTAAAACATGCATGGATGGAAGCCAAAATGTGCTAGCATGAGGGGCATGAGGCATAATGCATACAAGGCAAATAAGGTGGATTACAATACACCTATTAGGACCAAGCATGTGATGACTCCACCAACAAAAATTAGAGTTATATAATGGCAAAATAACCCCAAATAAGCATTGAAATGATGGCTCGCAAAGGCATGAATGCATACACGATGGCTCATGTTAAGGCATAAAGGGGGAACCCTCCAACGCATTGATTGAGTGACAAATGCAAGTGCACGGCTAGGAAACACGGACTGAAATAGTATAACTAATGATGCCAAATCATTGAAATGAGCCAAGTAATGCATGCTAGTGGACCCGATGCACAAGGCAAACAAGCTAGGTTGAACCAAAGCTATACAAAGAAAGTCATAGATGACCAAGACAACCAAAATTACCTTAAACATGGAAAAACATGAACAAAGTCTTCTTGAAGTCAAGCCAAAAGCATGCTAAAAAGACATGTGCCAACATGATGCATGTTAGGCTATTTCATGGGATTGCATAGCAAGTGTATGGAGCATGCAAAGGCCAACCAAACCAAACCAAAACAGATTCATGACATGGTAAAACATCACCAAAAACATGCTGAAATGGGAAGAAAACAAGCTAGAATGACATGTCAAGGCATGAAGCATATAAAGCTAGTTTAAGGGATTTACACTACAAGCATGCATGGCAAGCATCTTTCGACCAAGAGGCCTCAAAACAGAGCTAAGGCAGCCCAAAATATGAACAAAACCAGGTTGAAGCATGGCCAAAATATGCTAGAATAGAGGGCCAAAACATCATGCATTCTAAGCTAGTAAACATGATTTACACTACAAGCATATGAAGCATGTGAGAGGCTACCAACCTAGATGAAAACAGAGTCATGGCACGCCAAATGATGACCAAAAAACCACTGAAATATAACCAATACATGCAAGAATGACATGCTACTTTGATAAGCCACAAAAGGGATTACTCTACACATGCAAGAGGCAAACCCAAGGTGACCAAACCAGCCATAGAAAGAGTCTAGGAAGGCCCTAAAAGTCACCAAAAAGGGCCTGAACCGAGCCTTGAAAGTATGAAAACATATGCTCCTTTGATGGGCCAAAAATGCAAGCAAACAAGACCAAAGGAGAGAGGGTCACCCCTCTCTGATTTAGGGCCTTAAAGCCACATGCCAATCACTAAAAATCCACTGAATTTCAGTGACTAAAAGGCCATGCAAAGATTAACTCAAAGGCCTTATGGCATGGCACAAAACAAGGCCAAATAGGGCATGCAAGAGGGAAGATGACCCTTAGCACCAAAAGGGCCTTAAACAAACATCACAAGCACCTTAAAAAAAGACATTTTTTAGTTGAAAGCTAAGCTCAAATAAACATGCAAATGGGACCAAGACAGCAACCAAAACAAAGCTTAAAAGGGAGAAAAGAGGTTACCCTTGTAGCACTGCAACAACAGCTTCTTTCTCAGACAAAAACCAGCCTTTTAACCCCCAAATATGTCCTCTAGGAACCTCAATCCAATGGTAAGGGTGTATGGTTAAGAGTTGAGGTGCTAAAGTGATGAACAACCCACTCTTTTTGGTCCAAAATATAGAGATATAGAGGGAAGTATATACTTGAGCCTTAGGAAATTTTCAGAACCTGGTATATGAAGAGGGAGGGCCTCTCTTATAGAGGTTTGAAGCTAAAGCTTCCTCAAGAAGATAAAAACTTGGATACAAATCCTCTATACACGTATATGAAGGATACAGTCTGTGACTTCCAGCTGGCATAGCTGGCATCCACACAGTTTGACAAAATAGAAGGAAACCAGCCAACCAGAAAAGGTGGTCAGCCGACCACTTTCCCTGGTCGGCCAACCAGAAAAAGTGGTCTCCCAAAAAAAAAAGTGGTCGGCCAAGGACATTGGTGGTCTCCACACTAAAAGCAAGCCAATGGTGGGGTGAGAGACCAGTAAATGTGGCCCAAAGATTAAGAAAACCAGTTTCCCGACAAGAAAATCGGCTGGCGGGGAGAAAAGCGGTCTCTATGGAGAAAAAGTGGTCTCCCACCCTTGTACCACCTCCCAAACAAGGAAAACAAGGTTTGTACGAAAAACAAACTAAAACGGATGCAAAACGAGAGTTCGGGAGGCAAAGCGCGCGGCCGGGTGCCTCGAAAACTGCCTGTTGAGCACCGAAAGTGGCATGAGACCACAAAAGTGGTCTCTTGGGCCACAGTGTCCCTCTAGACAGAGGAAACAAGGTGTGTTCCAACAACCATGCCAAACGGAGAATGTTAAGCGGTCCCGAGCCGAGGCCCGAGGCCGACGGCTCCGAAAACCGAAAACTAGTCTCCAAACAGGAACAGTGGCCTACGACCGCGAAAAGTATCCCACGGCCACTGAGAGGTGGTCTACAAGTCCTCTCCCTCCCTCTGAGAAGAGAAAACAAGACCTGGTTCGTAGACTGAGTCAAAGCACAAAAAGTTCCGAGGCTCGGAGACAAGGCTCTCAGCCAAGAACTCGGAAACCTCACAACGAGCACAACATGCGCAATCACCGAGCGCTCAATCGATGACGTCTGAGTCTTAAGGTCGGTCAAAAATGGGATGTCTACAATCGTACATCAATCATAAGACTCTATCCACTCGGTCCCCTAAGAAATAAAAGCAATCACCGCTCAAGGTACATACAATAACCCTCTGGCGGTAGCAATCTATAATAGCTCGGTATGACGATAACCAGTCCATACCCAAAATAACATCAAAACTAGACATGTCAAAGAATACAAATGCAAATGGAAGTCTACGACCGACAATCTCTATGTTACAACCCCGACATCCTTGTTTCAAGATAACCTCACCACCAATGAGTGACTCTACACAAATAGGAGATGCTAACTGTGCCAACTCTAACCCCAAAACTGATGCAAATGCAGACGAGATAAAAGAATGGGATGCACCCGTATCAATCAACATATTAGCAACTGAGTGCAAAACAGGAAGGTACCTCTCACAACAGAAGGCTCTGATACTAGATCTGGCATGGTAACAGCATACACATGCCATATAGGCCTCTGATCTACCTGCTCACCCCTCGGAGCGTAGGACTGGTGCACTGATTGAGCCAAAGAGGCTCCCTGATTGGCCTTTAAGGCCTGTGCTGACTGTGCAAGCTGGCGACTCTGTGTCTATCTCGAACTAGACGCACCAGGTGTGCCACCGAACTGTGGGCAAAATCTCTTCACGTGTCTTGCCTGCCCACACTGATAACAAGTGAGTGGCTGGCCTCTCCCCTAACTCTAGCCCTGAGAATGAGCCGAAGACGATGCTGCTCGCTGCCCTCCTCCTCTCTGCGAGAAAGTTGGAGACTTGTGGCCCAACTAACCACATTTGAAACAAGTGATGTCTCCCTGACCATCTCTCCCAGACCCTAAACTCGGTACTAGAAAAGTGGACCTCGACTGAGCTCCCTAGGACGACTGAGGGTTAGAAACCCTCTGTCTCTTACTATCCCCCTGCACATCATGACTCCTCTTGAAGCCCCTCATCCTCTCTTCATCTATCTGCATTACGGTCTCCAGATGAGTCGCCGCCTCCACAAGGCGTCCATAATCCCTAATCATCGAACCGACCACTTTAAACATAAACCTGGTCCTCAACCTCTTCTCAAACTCCAAGTAATGGCATTCCTCAGTCGCCACAAGCTCGGGTGCGAATCTCGACAAACTAGTGAATGTGGCCTCAAACTTGGCCACCGGTATGTTCAATTGCACCAACTTAGAGAATTGGTCTCTCAACTTCTCCCTAACAATGAGAGGCAAAAACTTGTCTTGGAAGGCATCGACAAAAGCCTCCCAAGTCCCTCTAATGCGTCATTGCGCATACTTCCACCATTGATCCGCATCTCCCTTCAGCTGGAAGGACACCAAGGTCACTCTCAAACCCCCATCTTCGATGCCGAGCATCTCAAAAGTCTTCACCATCTGTTCTAACCACTCATTCGCTTTCAGTGGTTCCTTAGGATCACCCAAAAACTCATCTGGGTTCGACCGGAAAAACTCTTTCTTCAAAAAAGATGGCCCTACCTCAATAACCTGGGCCTGGACTTGATTCTCAGCTCTGAGAATGTCCATCGATTCCCGCAAAGCTTCGGCCATTTTGCGGGCTAAGGCGCCCATAGCCTATTGACCAACTGGTTCAGCCACTTTGGCCTGACCAACACCCTCCTCCTGTGCCGGAATATCATCCGGTATCGGCATCTCCTGCTGCCTAGGCCTACCACGCCTACCACTGCATCCACGTCCTGACATCCTAATAAAGGTAACAAAAGAAATTAGCACATTTACAAATGTGCCAAAGCTAACTCACTTGCATCCTAATACGGTGGACAATAGTAATTCACTCCACGTAAGCACGTATTCACATAAACACGAACGAATTTCATTTCCAAATAATGACCGTCCCCCGTCGTTGCCAAAGTTTCAATTAGAAACAACAGTGATCAAGTGCTCTTCGAATAGGACTTCTAGGAACTTGTGGACTCAATTAACATCCTAGAAATTTAATCTCATACCCATATAATCACATAAGCATGTTATCACATAAGCACTTATCGTCTATACTTAAGTCACTAAAAAGCAGGACAAACCCATTGTGGTACTATCCACTTTCCACGTACCTAAGGTATTCAAACCCGGTACGCTCTGATACCAAGTTGTAATGCCCCAAAAATAATACCACAAAATCCAACTCATAAGCGGAAAAATAATAGAAATAAGGGGCATTCATTCATTAGAGTTCGTTTACAAAAGTTATACATGCGATATACATTCACAAATGTTCATCCTAAATCTATAGCATGTATTATAATATTGAGAGGATTAAAACTAAACATATAGTCATATGCTCTATCGGCTTACATCTTTCCAAGTCGTGGCTTGGTTATACGAATATGAGCCTAGCCCAATACAAATTTAGCCCATGGCTATACAAAAGAATAAAACGAAATAAAGAAGCTCTTGCTCCTCAAAAGTCCCTCCACACTACTGTTTTGGTGGAGGCATGTTCCCAACACCTGAAAATGGTTCCCAAGTAGGGTGAGCCAAAGCCAAGTAGAAACATACTAAAGCATAATACATATGTTCATTGTCCTATGACAAAATCTTTATAACTCTTTCTAAAACCATGTTATGCCGAACTCGCATCATAATTCATTTATTTTGGTTCAATAGATACATCCACTATGTTTCACCCATCAACAGAGGTTACACCTCCCAAGCTTCCAACAAATAAAATCATCATACAAATATATTAATTTCTATTTGCCATTTTACGAAAATTTTGTCCGCGAGAATCGACACCCATGTATACAAATGGTTTTCGAAACTTTTATCCTGGACATACAGGCCAACTTAGTTCAATGGAGTCCATCCCGTTTTTTCTCCTCAAAACAGGGAGTACATCATCTATCTCCTCCCAAATATTATACATATACAATGTATATCATTCATAATCATTTTCAATGATAATGGTTTAGGGATTAGTTTCAATTCACCTAATCCACATGCAATGTCTACAACAATCATGTCTATCCTCCACCGATAGCCCCAAAGTAGATATTTCTAAACATATATACAATCTCTATAATAGATAAATCATCAAATTTCCATAGGTGAGTGATTAAACAAATCCAACAACACCATTCATTTATACATTCTCCCTATTTCACATTCTTTATACTAATTTCATTATTTCTACAAAATAATTAATCAAGACATTTTAGGGCAAAGCTCCCCATTTTTCCAAATATTAACCCAAAGGCTAAAATCAACTATTTTAACACAAGATAACCTCATATCCAAACCCCATAGTCATTTATATAATGCTCACATAGAAACCTCTCTTTTTAAACTTGAACCCAAACCCTAGGTTTGCTCAAAATACCCCCAAATCTCATCATTTTCATATAACAATCTATAACCAAGTTAAAACCCATATTAAGGTGTAGAGAGTCCCTATCTCAAGTGTAGAAGCCCAAAGGAGAAGTGGAGAAACCTCAAGGATGACAAAACTCAACTTTGTTCGGATCAAATGAGAGCCCACAGGATGCTCTATCTTTTTATCAAAGAGAGTAAGGTAGAGAGATCCCTAGATCTAGGTGTATTTGTAGAGAGAAGTCGAATTTTATAGAGAGAGAGAGAGAGAGAGAGAGAGAGTTGGTCAAGGGTTTGTGAGTGAAAAGATATCAAAAAGTGATGAAAAGAAGTGCTGCTACGAATTGATATACAAAGGCTCGCTCGAGCACAGGAGTTGTTGGTCGAGCGACCAGACACAATAAGTGTCCTCGTTCGAGCGCAAGAAGCGTCGTTCGAGAGCAGAATACAAATGTCCAGAAGCATTACAGACAGAAGATCGTCACTCAAGCACAAGAGTTCTCGCTCGAGCGAACAACAACACCCTCCCAGTACCTCTGCAGGTCTGAAAAATACTGGGAGATCACGAAGCTCGCTCAAGTGCAAGAAGTTTTGGTCGAGCGAAGAAGCCAAAATTTGAGCAACATCAATCTACACCAACTAGCAACCAACCTATTCCAAACACGCCCAAGACATCCCAATACACAAACTCAAAGGGGTGAATGGAGAAAAAGACATGAATAACAATATTAAACCATGAGACCCAAGTCTGGAACACAACAAAGGTTGGGTCAAAATCGGAATCGCTATAACATCTTTCCTCAACAATGTAGTTCAAACTCTCAAGCAATTTTAAGAAAAGACAAGGTGTAAACCCACTTTTAAGATCATCACACTCTTGAGCCAAAAATCAAATTTCAAAGTTCATCCAAAAGAGTTCAAAAATCAACAAACCTTGCAAAAATGTATATATAACTCTAAGAAAATTCCAACCTCAAGTTTTGAAGAAGAAAAGAGATGAAACCCTCAAAATCAACGGTGTTGAAACTTTATCTCCACCACACAAAACGTAGCCCTCGAGAAGTTCTCCAACTTTGATGAAGGAGCAATGGGCAAAAATCTAATGGATTTAAAGAAATCAAGGTTTTGATCTTGTTTGGCGTAGGCAAATATAGAGAGAATGCAGAGAAATGGGTTTTTAGAGAGAGGGAGGTATACAAAAAGTGATATACACACAGCCCAAGAAGAGAGAAAAAGGTAGATTTTCGGACTCAGACCCGTCCATACATGCAGCAACCCCCTCCGCACGTGCGGCTCTCACCCCCGCACGTGCGGCTCTCACCCCCGCACGTGCGGCACTCTTCCTCCGCACTTCCCTCCACACCTGCATATATTGCAGTGTTGCACCCTGGACCTCCCTGCTTTCCGCACTTGCGGCCTCACCTCCCGCACGTGTAGACCAAGCCCCGGCACGTGTGGCTCTATCCTCCAGCCAAGAAATTTTTCGACTAAACTCAAGACACTCCGAACCCAACCTCGCACCCTCCGAACAAGTGAAACCCGAGATTGAAATAAATAAGAAATATAGATTTTTGGGAGGAAGTTTTCAAAAACAACGAACCCAATAGTTAACAAGACCACACATTAAACCCGACAATCTAACGAAAGTAAATCCAAACATAACTCAAGAGGACGAGGCAGACAACGTACCCGGTCATCACATTTTTCATCAAACACTACTAAAAAAATGTTATTAAACGTTATTTGATGATGTTCAATGAATTTCTGACACTTACAAATTGATGCTTTAACATGAAAAGATGTAGACATTCAAAAGCAATTCATTTATTCGTCTTATTTACTATTTTAGTTATATATTTTTAATAGAATTATAAAATTAAAAAAATTATTTATATTTATACACTAAAATAAGGGGTTAAATTCTTTTTAGATACTTAATTTATTATATGATACTTTTACGCTGTATTTAGTTGAGAGATTTGGAAAGGGATTTGGAAAGGAAAGAGAAAAAGTGTGTGAAAGTAGATTAAATGTAAATATATTTTATTTACATTTCACCTACCTTTTCCATTTTCGTTTCCAAATCCCTTTTCAAATCTCTCAACAAAACACAACGTAGTTACTTTTATATGACTGCTAATTATGATGTTACAAAAGATTAAAATTTGTTAATAATAAGTTGTAAACAAGAAAAAGGGGATCAACAAAGTTTTTGAAACACCAAATTTCCAACTCTACAAAGGGAATTGTACCAAACTAATATATTTCGGAATTAATAAATAATTACCTTACATGATATATATATATATAAGTAGTATTTTTTTTTCTTATGTGATATATTCTAAAAGCTTTCTATTTTTCTAAAAAAGTGACATCATCATGCATTTTCTATTACATATAAAGTTTTACGCAAACTCAATTTCAATTATAATAATCAATTTTATATGGATTCTACTTGAGAAATTTTTATTTTCTATATATATAATTATAATTTAATTATTATGATATTTAAAAAAAATTATATCAATATATATAAATAAATAAATAAGACAGAATGTGCTTAATTATGTATATCGCACAGATCCAATTAATTTTATTTTATATTTTTTATTTTCTGTCTATCTTATTGATGTCTTAATATTATTTTATATTCAATTTTTTATTTAACATTAAATTATTTATTAAAAAAATTATATTTAATTTAAGGTTTATATACCTATATACAATATATATGAATAATTCAAAAAGAATATTTACGAAAAAAATTAATACTCTACATAATTAATTTATGTATTTTTTTTTCTTAATCCAATCACAACATATTTCTATTTAATCTTTTAAATAAATTTTGTGTAATTCTATTTCTACATATTTTTATTTTCAAAATAAATATAAAATAAAAATTAAATAAATAATTAGAATCACTTTTAATTTTATATTACTAATTCTCTTTCTAATTTAATTATTATTTTAAATATCAAAATGAGTGTTTATTTTACTATCTTATAATTATATATATATAATATAATATAAAATCATTATATGATAATTACATTTTTATAGCACAATAGAACTAAAATTATCAAAATAAACAAATAATTTAACTAAATTTATTGTATACAAGTATTCAAGTAACACCTTTTATAGAATGATAAGGTTAAGATTATTAAAATAAATAATTTAAATTATTTTTTTTTTAAATTTAAATTAATATTATTCTTTTGTAACACATATCATAATATAAAATATCATTAAATTAATTAAAGTTAACTCTATTGTGATTTTGTACTAGACATCATATTTTTGCAAATGATTTATATACACATGTAGCGTCCAATTTGATATTGATTGATTAAAATAATGAAACTCAATAGTTTTTGAGAATTCTATTATACGCACCTACGCACATACCATATGCACCTTTAGTTACGCAATTTTCTTCTTTAGTTATGCAAATTTTCTTCTTTAATTATGAAATTATTTTAAGATTTTAGTTATTACTTTTTTTTTTCTTTGGTTATGACTTCTTTTTTTTTTTTTTTACAATTATGACTCAGAAAGTATAAAATTATGTCATTTTCTTATGTAGTTATAAGATGCATATAGTAAAAATCCCTAGAAGATAAATTGACAAATGTCAAATAATAAATAGTGTGGAATAATAATGATTCATCAAAAATGATTGTGTATATTTAAAACGCTTATTGATATTCTTGAATAATTTTTAAATAAAAATTTTAAATTTATAGTATTACTGATAATGCACATTCATGATGTAACGCTCCAAAATAATCCAACATAAATTAGGTACATCAACCAACATCCATTAAAGAATAATAACAAATCTCCAACTTTTACATCATTAATCAATAAGGTTTGTACAAGAATAGTCCCACATGCGAATTATACATTCAATGATATAAAATACATGAATTTATAGCATGTAGAACATCAACTCCCAAAAATAAATAGAATGCCCTTGAGGGCTTACATATTCCAAGGCTTAAGCCCAGTTACACTAAATGGTTTCACGAACCCATACATTTATAGCCCTTGGCTAGCAAATTGAACCACAACAAAATAAGAGCCATTTACTCTCTACAAAATATGTCCACGCCTTCAACTCGGCGGGATCACCACATCTTTTTCTGCACCAAAATCCCATAGGGGTGAACATAAAGCCCAGTAGAGAATTATTAACAAAATATATACATTTATGCAAGATTCCCAATATGAAATGCAAATGTCATGCAATGCCAATTAAAAGAGGATTTCATTTACATGTTTTAAAAAAAAAATCACCATGTTCAACAACAGCTTGAAATCTCAACAATTCAGAAATTTACAATTTTATTAAATGGGGTGGTAAATACGATTCAGGTAATCCCTAGGTTAATGTCTGCAAGTAGGCTTAACTAGCACTACCAAAACCCCACTTTACCGGTTGCTAACCGGAAGGGAAGTGGTACCTCCTCCGCGCGTGTTTTCGGTCTTTCACCCCGGACACTCAGACCAACTTAATCAATTTCATCTACACCTCCTATCCGGATTTACCAACGTATTTACCCCAAAACATTTCAATAAATTCATTTCGCAACATTTCTTTCTCAATACAAATGCTTTCAAATCTCAACTCAAAACTTGAAACAATGCAATATTAGAAATGCCAATATAACATATGCCAAAGCTAAATAATAACCTTGTAATAATCAATTGAATGAACATGCAATACAATAATCGTCATCACTATATAACATTTTCCCATCATCAAATTTCTCAATGATGATTCACCATAATCAAACTTTCCACTCCTCTTACAACATTGCTAAGCATGATATCCATAATTTCATTTAAATTCATCAACAAATGAATACTTTCACATTTCGTATTAAACCAACAATTTGTTACTCCATAACTTTACCTACAATTTCAATTACAATTTCCATTTCCATTTTTCACATACTCCATGAAATTCATCATTTCTACATTGGCATTTCCATTTCCATTCTTCCATTGTGACATAACAACAATTGATTAATTTTATAACCCTCAACCCATTTCAAGAAAATCCATAAATTTGGGTCTTTGGCTAAGATTAGGTATCTCTTCACCCTTTTTAAAAGGCACACACACAAAACATCTTTCTCACACAATAAAAGTGAAACCCTTTAGGATTAACTTAGAAAGATTTTAGAATTTGAAACCCACTTTTGAAAATCTCTACATTCTTGAGCCAAAAATCAAAACCTACATAATAATTTCAAGAAAACCCCAAAATCAACATCAACCTTGCAAAACATGTATATATAACTCAAAGAAGTCCCTACCTCAAGTTCTTGGTGAGAAAAGAGATGAAATCCCCCTAAAATCAACGGTGACGAATCCCGATCTTCACCGCACACAATGTAGCTCTAGAGGAGTTCTTCAACTTTGATGAAGAAGCTTCGATTAGAAATGCAATTGATTCAAAGTGATCAAGGGTTCTAAGTGTTTTGGTGTAGGAAATGTAGAGAGATAGAGGAGAAAAGGGTTTTTAGAGAGAGAGAGAGAGATGTGTATAATGATATACACTCAGCCCAAGAAAAGAAAAGAAGCATATTTTCGGATTGCACAGAGGCCCGCACGTGAGGCGTCCTCTCCTACACGTGCGGAGCTTCTCCCCGCACGTACGGCCTTTACTTCCACGCGTGCGGTGGTCCCTCCCTGCACCTCACTCCGCACCTTCCTCTTCACATGCCTTTTATGCAGAATGCAACCAAGAAAACTCCTCCATCACCGCACGTGCGGCCTCCCATCCTGCACGTGCGGCCTCCCATCCTTCACGTGCGGCCTTCTCTAGCACATGCAGCCCTGGCCCTCAAACACAAAATTTTCTCTTCACAACACCAGACACTCTGGACCGACCTCATCATACCCTCCGAAACGAGTGAAATTCAACCCCAAAATAAACAAGAGCAAAAATTTTGAGAAAAACTCCTGAATGTAACAAACCCAATCAGTTAACAAGGTTCCAAGTCAACCCAACATCCCAACAAGACAAACCCAAAGTTAAGCAAGGAAAAACAAAACGAGTAGCGCACCCGATCAACACACATGAGCTTTGCCAAAAAAGGTATGTAAAAATAATTTGGCTGGAATGAGAAATTTATTGTTATTATGATGTGTCACATAATTAATTAAAACCCATTTGAGAACTGAAATTATTAAAGTTATAAAGATTTTGTATTTGATTGCCTTTGAGGATACTGTTTATGATTTGAATTTGTAATTTTTTATACATCAACGTGAATAACTTATCTTTCTAATATAATCATGAATCCTACTTTTGAGTTGACCCACCTTCAGCACTTTTTCATATAATAAAATACTTAAATATTGTCATATAAAAATATTATAATAGATCATAATCAAACACTACTTGAAGCATAATTAAAGACTTAATACACCACTTTAGACATAACAAAAAATATAAGAAAATAGCAAAGACCTTTTCGATTAATAACCAAAATAATACACCATGAGTTATATTATAAAATTTTTTATTGTTTTTATTTTTATTTTTTCAGAAAATATATTTTGATAAAAGTGGAATTCATGATTTTTGGTAGATTTAATTAACACAAATAAAGATTTAATTTCAGGTTGAGAATACACATTTTTTTTTTTTAACTTTGAAAGAAATTATTTTTATGAACCTTTTACATAAGATCACAACACAATGACAAGAATTTTCATCAGCCATTAACAAATTTATTTGTATTTGGCTTTGAATTATTAATTTTTTTTACACAAAGTATTATGATTCAAAATCAATATTCCATTTTTAAAATAATTTCCTGTGTATTGCACGGTAACCTACTAATTTTGTAACTACTACAAGTGTCTACTATATTATTAAGCGGCATTAGCAGAGTCAACTCATAAAAAAGAAGATAGAAAAAACACTCGAGTTCGTCAACAAATTTTAAATTTTCGTTGATTAATAAAAAAAAAATTTGTAGACTTTGAAACATGCTACAAATTCTACCAATATATATATATATATATATAATCAAATTTAACATTGTCATTACTTACAAATCTTTGGGAGGACTTTAATAACCAAAAGTTCGTTTAGCATTTTAACCAAACACCCACTAAATAATTGTCAAGGACACATAAGTTTTTCGAACAACTACCATTTTCCAAATAAACAGGAGATTCACTAAGATAATTATTTTTTAATATTTAATTTTATGATAAAACAAATATAAGATACAAATCATATTTAATTAATTAGTCTAACAACAAATAATCCTAGGACTAATAGTCTATTGGATTGTAATCCCATCTTATCCAATTTGTCTTATCCAATTTATCCAAACAAAGGTATTTGTTTGGAGAGATTAAGGAATAAGATTAGACCCTTTATCCAACACCATAACCAGTCCATTGTTTGGTTTGAAAAATGAAGACATAGATATATTTGAGATTATCCTATCTTGAGGAGAATTAAAAAAAGCTAGATATTTTTTTCTTCGAATTAGGTGATAAAAAGATAAATTTAACCTCAACTATTTAATATTATTTCCCTCATTTTTTTTTCACAGAACATTTTCTTCGTCTCTCACAAAGGTAGATGGTTTAAATCAAACTGAAAATACAATAATATTGTGTTTGGTTGAGAGATTTGAGGAGAGATTTGGAAAGGGAAACGAAAAAAGTAGGTGAAATGTGAATAAAATATACATACATTTTATCTAGTTTCACACACTTTTTTTCTTTCCCTTTTTAAATGCCTCCCCAAATCTCTCATCTAAACACAATATAAGAGAGTAGTAATTTCCCTCTAATTATAGTGAAATTCGTTGTCCATGTGAACGTGGATGTATTGTGGAATTACATAAATCTCTTTGCCTTTGATTGTGTATTGGTGTTTGTGTCTGAGCCCAAGCACAATAGGAATTAATTAAAATAAATATATCATGTCCGAATACAATGAGTCCTTGACTCAGACAATAAAAAAATATATTAAATTTTCTTTCTGTAATGTTAATTTAAATTATCAAAACAGTCAAATCTTAACCTTAACTCTGGTCATCTTGCTTTAACTAGTCTTTGATAAACAAAGCTATAGCGATTACAGTTTTGACCCTACTTTGTTGTATTCCGAACTCGGGTTTCATGGTTTAATGTTGTTGTCCATCTCTTATTCCCTTTGTTTTCCCTTAAGTTTGTCTTTTGGTTTGTTGTGGTTGTGTTTAGGACAGGGTGGTTGCTTGATTTTCAAACTCTTGTTGCCCAGATTTTTGCTCCTCCGCTCGAGCGGCACTTCTTGCACTCGAGCGGGTTTTGCAAACTCTCAGTACTTTTGCAGGCCTGTAAAACTACTAGGAGAGTGTATACTATGCTCAGGCGGGTCTTTCTGCGCTCGAGCAGCCATTTCTTGCGCTTGAGCGGTTGGTCAAATGTCTGTAAAACTACTAGATGTGTGTTTCTACGTTCAAGCGTCACTTCTTGCGCTCGAGCAGTGAGCGTCTCTTTCAGTGTGTCTTGGCGCTCGAGTGACACTTCTTGCGCTTGAGCGGAACAACTTATTGTGTCTGACCCTTGAGCGTCACTTCTTGCGCTCTAGCGGACTATGCATATATCAAATCATGAAAATGACTTTTTACATCACTTTTTTAGATCTATTTCCTTCTAAATCCTAAAGTTGAGACCCTTTCTCTCTAAACTTACTTTCTCTCTACATTTCCATCTAGATCTAGTGGTTTTTCCACCCTACTCCCTTTGATAAAAAGGTAGAGGACCTCAAGGGTATCATTTTGATCCGAATAGACTTTGGTTTCGACGTCATTGGAGTTTCATCTTTGCTTTGCTCATCTTCTCTCTTTGAGGTAAGGATTTTTGTACACTTTCACATGGTTTTTAACTTAGTATGGGTTAGTGTGTGAAAATGGTGGAACTTGGAGTATTATGAATAAACTTAGGGTTTGGGTATTAAATGAAAAGAGGGGTTTCAAAGTGAATGTGTCATAAATGATTATGGGGTTGAATATGAGATTATAGTGTGGCAAAATAGTTGATTTTGTCATTTGGGTTGACATTTGGAAAAGATGGGAGTTTGCCCTAAAACGTTCGAATATTTATTTTGTATAAATAAATGAAATTAATATTGTAAATATGAAATTGGATGGAGGTTGATATAAATGGTAGAGTTGGATATGTATTACCTCACACCTTTGGGAATTTGAATAAATTATCTATCTCGAGATTGAATATCTGTTTAGAAATATCTGTATTGGGCTATCGGTGGAGGATAACTATGATTGTTGTAGAAACTGCATGAGGATTAGGTGAATTAAAACTAATCTCTTGTTGGCTATCATTGAATATGACTATGTTTTAAATACATGATATATATATATAATTGTTTGGAGAGGAGAAAATGGATGTACTCCATTGTTTGGGAGGAGATAGAGGATGGACTCCATTGAAATTAAGTTGGCCTGTGTGTCCAGGGTGAAAGTCCTGAAACCGCGCGTATACATGGGTGCCGATCTCGCAGACGAAATTTCCGTAAAATGGCAAATTGAAGGGTTTGTGTGATGATTATGTTAATTTGGGAACCATTGAGTTGTAGTCTCAGATGGGTTGTTTGAAAGATAATGAAATTAGCTCATGAATTGAAATGAAATGAATTAACTTGAATTGATGAGAAGAAAAGAGAAAGATTGAAATATGAATTTTGGCATTTTATGATTATATAGAATATGATGCTTCATCACTAGCATTGTAAATGCACATTGTACTTACATCTTCGTTAAGATTCATGTATTATGTTAGATTGTTTCTACTGGGCTTTGGCTTATCCTATTTGGAAAAAACCATTTTCAGGTGTTAACGTTATGCCACCGCCAAGGCAGTAGCTCGGAGGGAGTTTGGAGCAAGAGCTTCACTTTTGTATTTATTTTGTATAGCCAAGGGCTTTAATTATATAGAGTTAGATTCTCTTTGGTTGTAACCAAGCAATGACTTTGAAGGATATAAGCCTTTAGGGTGTTTAAATATCTGTTTAGCTTATATTCCTCTTTACTATTTGTAGCACATGTTGTGGATTCAGGATGAACTGTTGATGAATGTATATCACATGTGCCACTTTTGTATAACAATCCAGATTAATGAAAGCTTATTATTTCAATTATATTGTCTTGCGTTAATTATGATTGGGTTGGATTGTTATAATTTTCGGGGCGTTACAAAAGCTTTCACGCCTCGTATTTTATTACTCGGATAACATTACTAATATTCCTTAATTAAGTCCATTTACAAATGTCAATTCATCCTTTGATAAAATGATGAATAATTAAATATACATGTTCCCTCTCGTGATACAACAATATCGTTTACATACAAATAAAAGAAATGCCCTAAGGCTTACAATAAAAGAAAGGACACTACTCTTTACAAAAATAGCACTCGGCCAAACAAACAAATGAAGTAGTACAATCTATCACTACATTACACTTATAAAATGGTCAAAACCCATTGTTTGATCTTCAAATCCGAAAAGCATTGCCTGTACACATGTACAGGTAGGGGGTGAGCAAACCACTAGCTTACCAAACAATCTCATATTATAACATTAGAAGATATGCAGGTACAAAGATACTCATACATATACGTGGAATCATATCATGTCAAAACCATATGATTCTGTTACATAATCTCTTAAATCTAATTTATTTAAATAACCACAACTAGTTAACTTAAACAAATGAGCATGCCTTAATAGCAACATGACCTCCCTTTCAATTTATTCAATTACCCCTGTCATGACCCCATTCCGCCCCTAGTAGAATGGTGCCATGATGGCCAGTAATTCACAATTACCCAAGGCCAACTTGCAAGGTTTCACACACAATAGAGTATGCATATAGGACTTACAAGTGCGGAAGCAATAAATTTAAAACTAAGTAGTCCATAAGAGCTGTACATAAGTCAAATGAAATGGCAAACATCTTCACATGAGGTACAACTTAGTATAAATGAAGTAAAGTACTTATTACATCTTGATCAAAAGACTTCTCAAGCCGACATGTGCAAATTACAAGTATTACAAGTCGAGAAGCATAATTTCCAAGACTGCCGACGTGAATACAAGTCAAGTCGACATAACAAAAATCCAAAACAAGCTCGCGAATCACATCTAGGCGTCACCGCCTTCTTGCTCATCACCTACATATATATAGAGAGGGTGAGCTTGGATACTCAGTGAATGGTATAAATAATAAAGGGGTTTGCATGACTGGTATTCAAGATCTTTATCAAACGATACATAACATAATTAGTGCAAGCCAAAGGATGAACCAAGTCCATCAAGCAAATCTGTCAAGATTCAAGGGATGCTTATTAGCATCATTATAATACAAGTGATGACATCTCGGACAAACAAACCCATGCGGTAAACTGTCAGTGGCAACCAAGGCAAGACAAGGCAAGATAAAGGAGATATCTCAATTCAATGGTGCAGTTGCATTATAGTCCCCTAGCACTAAGGACTTGTGCTACAAATGCTTAGAGTCCCCTAGCACGTACGGACTTCCAAACTTTGTGCTACAAATGCTTAGAGTCCTCCAGCACGTAAGGACTTCCAAACTTTGTGCTGCAAATGCTTAGAGTCCTCCAGTACGTAAGGACTTCCAAACTTTGTGCTGCAAATGCTTAGAGTCCTCCAGCACGTAAGGACTTTCCAAGAATGTCATCAAAACAAGATAGTACATATTTTCCAACTAGGAATAACCATTCATGCTTACAAATACTTTTCAAAACAAAGCAAAACAAGGCTTTTATCAAAGCATTATAACATAGCTTTATTAAAAATAGTACTCACATAGCTCTTCAAACGTCGGGGTCAAGGCAAGTCCAAGTCCTACAAACACATGGCAAAGTCTGTTGAATGCACTTTCAAAGAAGTTTCACATGCATGCAGATGATCTCGGCATTCCTCAAAAACTACGTCAAATCAAAACAAAACACAATTTCTTATCTCGGGAAAACATGTTGTAACACTTAAGCGAACAAGGACAAGACTTGAGATGCAAGCTTAACAAGACAGAATCATATGAATGCACATGAGCATGGTTAGGACAGTGTGAGGGTTATTACATCCTACCCCCCTTAAAGAAGTTTGGTCCCCAAACTTGAGTTACCTCGATTCAAGAAAAACTCCGGATATCGAACTTTCATTTCTTCTTCCATTTCCCATGTAGCATCCCTGCTGTAATGCTCCTTCCATTCAATTTTCACCATCGGTATTGCCTTGTTTCTTAATTGCCTCACTTGCCTATCGATAATACGCATCGGCTTTTCTTCATAGCTTAAGTCTTCATCAACCACAATCCCAAAATGATCAATCACGTGCAGTGAATCCCGAATATACTTCCTCAACATCGAGATATGAAACACATTATGAACTTGACTTAATCTCGGTGGTAAAGAAAGTCTGTAGGCAACCGGGTTAACTTTCTCAAGAATTTCAAACGGCCCAATGTAACGGGGTGCCAATTTACCCTTCTTTTCAAATCTTGAAACCCCTTTCATCGGCGAGACCTTCAGGAATACATGATCCCCAACTTCAAACTCTAACTCCTTTCTTCTCTGGTCGGCGTACCTCTTTTGTCGACTCTGAGCGGTTCTGATTCTCTGTTGGATAAGCTTGATCTTTTCGGTTATCCTTTGAACTAGATCGGGGCCGATCAAAGCTTTATCTCCTACCTCGGTCCAACATATCGGCGACCTGCACTTTCTTCCATACAAGGCTTCATACGGCGCCATGCCAATACTAGCTTGATAACTGTTGTTGTAAGCAAATTCTACTAATGGCAAATGCACTTCCCAGCTTCCTTTGAAGTCCAATACACATAGTCTAAGCATATCTTCAAGTGTTTGAATTGTTCTCTTTGTTTGGCTATCAGTCTGGGGATGAAAAGCCGTACTAAACCTCAATTCGGTCCCCAAAACCCTTTGTAAACTCTGCCAAAATCTAGAAACAAACTTTGGATCTCGGTTTGACACAATGGACATTGGCACACCATGAAGTCTAACAATCTTATTAATATACAACACAGCAAGTCGATCAGCATTAAACGAAGTCTTAACAGGCAAGAAGTGTGCTGACTTAGTTAATCTGTCGATTATAACCCAGATCGAATCCATTCCTTTCTGTGTCTTCGGCAAACCAATCACAAAGTCCATGGAGATGTGTTCCCATTTTCACTCAGGAATTGGCAAAGGTTGGAGAAGTCCTGCTGGCCTCTGATGTTCTGCTTTCACTTGTTGACAATACAAACACTGGGACACAAACTCGGCTATCTCTCTTTTCATATTCGGTCACCAAAAAGTCTGTTTTACATCTTGATACATCTTGGTGTTCCCTGGATGAACTGCAAATCTGGATCCATGAGAGTCTTGCAAAATCTTTCCTTTCAACTCTGGGACGTCGGCCACGCACAATCTTCCTTCAAACTTAAGCACTCCATTCTCAAGGGTGTAACCTGACCTCGGCCTGGTGATAATCTCATCGGCTACCTTCTTCAGGAATTCATCCTCCATTTGCCTTGCCTTTACTTCCCTAATAGTAGTCGGCTCCACTAAAATCATGGTTAGGCATGCCAAACTTTCCACTGACTTTTTACTCAATGCGTCGGCTACCGAGTTTTCTTTACCTTGGTGATACTGAATCTGCATGTCGTAATCCTTCAATAATTCAAGCTATCTTCTCTGCCTTAAATTTAGTTCCTTTTGAGTGAACAAGTACTTCAAACTCTTATGGTCTGTAAAAACTTGGCAAGAGGCTCCATACAAGTAGTGACGCCAAATCTTCAAAGCAAACACCACGGCTGCTAGCTCTAGATCATGGGTTGGATAGTTCTTTTTATGAAGTTTCAACTGACGAGATGCATATGCTATGACTTTACCCCCTTGCATTAATACACAACCCAAACCCTTATGTGAAGCGTCGCTGTAAATATGAAATTCCTCATTACCTGATGGAAGTACAAGAACTGGTGTGGTGACTAACCTCGTCTTCAACTCTTGGAAAGCCGATTCTCTATCATTGGTCCATTCGTATGCTGTTCCCTTTTTAGTTAGTTGTGTCAACGGTACTGCAATCCTTGAGAAGTCCTTCACAAACTTTCTGTAATAACCTGCCAAGCCCAGAAAACTACGAACCTCGGATACGTTGGTCGGCATCAGCCAATTCACAATGGCTTCAATCTTATTGGGATCAACTGATATACCCTCTTCATTAATCACATGCCTTAAAAATGAAATGCTGAAAAGCCAAAACTCGCACTTGCTCAACTTGGCGTACAACTTCTTGTCTCTCAAGATTTGCAGGGCAAGTCTCAGATGATTCTCGTGCTCAATTGTACTCTTGGAATAGATCAGTATGTCGTCAATAAAAACAACTACGAACTTATCTAGATACGGCTTAAAGACTCTGTTCATCAAGTCCATGAATGCTGCAGGAGCATTGGTCACTCCGAAAGGCATTACCAAAAATTCGTAGTGGCCATACCTTGTCCGAAAAGCAGTCTTCTCAATGTCTTCGGCTTTAACTTTCAGCTGATGGTAGCCCGACCTAAGGTCAATCTTGGAAAAGACTCGTGCTCCTTGTAGTTGATCAAGCAAATCATCAATCCTAGGCAATGGGTACTTGTTCTTAATGGTTACCTTATTAAGTTCTCTGTAATCAATGCAAAGGCGAAGTGTGCCATCCTTTTTCTTAACAAACAGAACGGGTGCTCCCCATGGTGAAGTGCTCGGCCTAATGAATCCCTTATCCAACAATTCTTGTAATTGCAGTTTCAGTTCCCTAAGTTCAGCTGGGGCCATCCTATAGGGTGTTTTGGAGATAGGTTGCGTTCCCGACATGATGTCCACGGTAAACTCTATTTCTCTATCGACTAAGTGGCAATGTCAGGGAATTCCTTAACGACTGGTATGTCGGCTAACTCAACACTTCCATTCAAATCACTTAGTATACTGCACAAATAACCCTGACACCCCTTTTGAATCAACTTATAGGCTTTCATGGATGAGATTAAGTAAGGTGGGGGTACTACTCCCTTACCCTGGAAAAAGACCTCGGCTTGGTTTGGGGTCTTCAATGTGACGCTCTTAGTAACACAATTAATGGATGCATGATTCGCTACTAACCAATCCATTCCCAATATGACATCGAAGTGAGTCATGCTTAATGGCATCAAATCAACTAATAATTCTACACCCTCAATCACCACAACATACGCCCTATTTATGGATGCAACAATTATAGTTCCCCCAGATGGAGTAGATACAGATAGCACATAATCAAGGGGTTCTAGCGTTCTGTTCAACTTCTCGGCAAATTTAACAGATACAAATGAATGTGTAGAGCCCGAATCAATCAAGATGTATGCAACTTGAGAGCAAATTGAGAGTGTACCTGACACTACCGTTTCAGCATTCTGGGTGTCTCCTGGCATTAGAGCAAAAACTCTGCCCTGTCTCATCTGTGTCCTTCCGACGTTGCTTCCGTGTGCGGAGCCCGAGGTGCTCCCATTTTTCTTACCATCATCAGCCCTTGCCTTCGGACAGTCTTTCACGGGATGGCCTATCTCGCCACATTCAAAGCAAGCTCCTGTTGCCCAACGACAAACCCCGAGATGCGGCTTCCCACAACTCGCACACGTCGACTTAGCATTACCATCCCGATTTGAGTTGCTGGAACTGCCTACGTTCGCCTTCTTCTTGGCATTAAGCGGCATTCGATGACTTTCATAGTTCTGTCTCTTCTTCTGACTCTCTCCTAAATTTTGATATCGGCTTAAGTTAGCTTCCGCCAAAATGGCCTTGTCTAACACCTCGGCGTAAGTTGGCATATTGAGCATGTTGACTCGATCCTGTATCGATCCACGCAGTCCACTTTCAAACTTCCTGGCTTTCCTATATTCATCACTGACCATATGAGGCGCGTATCTCGCCAATTCGGTGAAAGCACGGTCGTATTCTGCCACTGTCCTGTTGCCTTGCATCAGAGCCTGGAACTTTGTGGTCTTGCGATCTCGAACGCTAAGGGAAAAATGCTTGTTATAAAACAGTTCCAAAAATCTGGCCCAAGTTAAACCAGGGTTAGCTTCCCGGATCATCATCCACCACCTTCGAGCGTCGTCGTCTAATGTGAATGCTGCCAATGTCACTTTCTGAGCGTCGGTGCTGGGAAAGATCTCGAACAGCTTCTCCATTTCCAAAACCCACGCCTCGGCCTTCATCGGCTCTATACCCCCTGAGAATCTCGGTGGGTTCATCTTCTTGAACTCTTTAATCAAAGTCATCATCCCATCCCCATACAAGGCTGGCTGTGGAGGCACTTGAGGCACTGGAGGAGGTGGAACTGCATGTCGGCCATCCGTCTGTTCGGCCTAGGTAGATGTAGCACTAGCATTCTGTTGCCTCATTTGCCTCAACTCACGGGCTAACCCTTCAACCAGTCTTTCTAGTCTATCCAGTCTATCCTCTGATTGATCTCGGCCAACTGGTGGTCTACCTCTCCTCATGATGCTATGAGCATGCAAAATGCAACTTTAAAACAAACTGGACCAAGAATCATGTATGCAAATAACAAATGGTCATGCCGAGATGATGCACACCTTGTCAAATAGCAAGCAATATGATGCGATCCTAACATTTTCTAAGGGAAATCCTATGCTCTTTAGGACTCAAGTGTGTGAATAACGTACTATAAGAAACTTGTGCTCTGATACCAATCTGTCACGACCCCATTCCGCCCCTAGTAGAATGGTGCCATGATGGCCAGTAATTCATAATTACCCAAGGCCAACTTGCAAGGTTTCATACACAACAGAGTATGCATATGGGGCTTACAAGTGTGGAAGCAATAAATTTAAAACTAAGTAGTCCATAAGAGCTATGCATAAGTCAAATGAAATGGAAAACATCTTCACATGGGTTACAACTTAGTATAAATGAAGTAAAGTACTTATTACATCTTGATCAAAAGGCTTCTCAAGTCGACATGTGCAAATTACAAGAATTACAAGTCGAGAAGCGTAATTTCCAAGACTGCCGACGTGAATACAAGTCAAGCCGACATAACAAAAATCCAAAACATGCTCGCGAATCACATCTAGGCGTCACCGCCTTCTTGCTCATCACCTACATATATATAGAGAGTGTGAGCTTGGATACTCAGTGAATGGTATAAATAATAAAGGGGTTTGCATGACTGTTATTCAAGATCTTTATCAAACGATACATAACATAATTAGTGCAAGTCAAAGGATGAACCAAGTCCATCAAGAAAATCTGTCAAGCTTCAAGGGATGCTTATTAGCATCATTATAATACAAGTGATGACATCTCGGACAAACAAACCCACGCAGTAAACCGTCAGTGGCAACCAAGGCAAGACAAGGGAGATATCTCAATTCAATGGTGCAGTTGCATTATAGTCCCCTGGCACTAAGGACTTGTGCTACAAATGCTTAGAGTCCCCTAGCATGTACGGACTTCCAAACTTTGTGCTGCAAATGCTTAGAGTCCTCCAGCACGTAAGGACTTTCTGAGAATGTCATCAAAACAAGATAGTACATATTTTCCAACTAGGAATAACCATTCATGCTTACAAATACTTTTGAAAACAAAGCAAAACAAGGCTTTTATCAAAGCATTATAACATAGCTTTATTAAAAATATCACTCACATAGCTCTTCAAACGTCGGGGTCAAGGCAAGTCCAAGTCCTACAAACACATGGCAAAGTCTATTGAATGCACTTTCAAACAAGTTTCACATGCATGCAGATGATCTCGGCATTTCTCAAAAACTACGTCAAATCAAAACAAAACACAGTTTCTTATATCGGGAAAACATGCTGTAACACTTAAGCGAACAAGGACAAGACTTGAGATGCAAGCTTAACAAGACAGAATCATATGAATGCACATGAGCATGGTTAGGACAGTGTGAGGGTTATTACAACCCCATTGCCAATTGAATCAAATAATTAAAAAATTCATAATGACATCTAACAAAGCATCAATTACATTTTATACAATCTTATGAGATGAATGCATATGCCATATCATGCTCAAAATATTTTTCTCATCTTTTGAAAATCTCGTGCACAAATGCCAATTTGAAAACACATTAATCCAACAATTTCAATATAACTTCAAGGTGGTAAATACGACTCAGGTAATCCCTAGACTGGTGTCTACAAGTAGGCATATCAAGCACTACCAAATCCCCACTTTACCGGTCTCTCACCGGAAGGCACGTGGTACCTCCTCCGTGCGTGTTTTCGGTCTTTCACCCTGGACACTCAGGCCAACTTAACCAACATCAACGTATTTATCCAAAACAAATCAAAATGATCTTGTTTCACTAAAAACAATTCCTTTCTCAAAACAATAGTTTTCAATTGCAATTCGAAATCCATGATAACAATGAAATGGAAAGGCAATGCAATATGTAACAATGCATTTGAATAGTTCCAATTTCAATTCCACCACACAATGCTCCATTGTGATCAAATTTCATATCTCTATCAATGTAATATCATAATACAATTCCAAGAGATAATACAACAATATCCATACTCTTATAGTCTCCACATGTCAATCAGCATTTCCAATTTAGTCATCTCAAGACAAATCTATAACATACTATATATCAAACTTCCAAAGTTCCAACATTTCTCATTCTTCTAAGAAATCTCTCATTAAATGCAAACATGGTAAATTTCCACCGATAGCCAAAATAGTTATCTCTAATGTATTAATTAAAAGATAACAACATGGATATACAATCCAACATAAGACCACAACTTGGAATCTCTCATGATTCCCAACATTTAGAAACAATTCATATTCCACCGCTATTAGAGACAAAATTTCAAGACTTATATAACTTTCCATTAAACTCAACATTTCAAAGGTTTCATAAGTGTTTTCCAATCAAATTCTCAATTTTAAAACCAAACAAAATCTTTTCTCAATAATTCAACAACTCCCAAAACATTAACATTTACGATTTTTCATAAATAGGGACTTCCCCACTTTCAAATACCCACATGTAATTTTATATATAGAAAATACATTAAATAGCAAGATTATAGATGATCGACTCCCAATTTAATCAAATCCTCAATTTACAATTCAAATATCTCATATATGAATTTGATGTTCAAAAACAACATATTAACAAGCACCAATTATTATAACTATTAATCAATTTCTCAATTGTTTTGACTCACACAAAACTTTCAATCAATTTTGTTCCACTTCAATCAAGATAACCAATATGATTTTCACAAAATCTCATACTTATTGAATATAACCATTTCCATCCTACTATATGTGATGTCTCGGATCTTAGACCTGGCTTGGACGTGCCTTTCGGACCTACCTTTTTCCTGTTTGGTGCCTTGTTGGTTTGTGTTGCGTTGATGTTTGAGAGTTCAAACTTGTTTAATCTACTTCGTGTTAGATCGAGTTAAATTCTTTCAAGTTCAGGCGTAAGGATGAAACTAAAGGGAGTGGGGTCACCTCGAGAAGTTCGGGCCGAGTTGAGTGGACCCGCACGTGCGGGGGCTTAGGTCGCACGTTCGGATTGGGGACCGCATGTATTGGAGGGATGGTTGCATGTGCAGGATTAAGTTGGGATGAAGTTTTGGGTTCTGCTTTAATTGTACGTGCGGTGGGAAAATTTCACACGTACAGGAAGGGCTCCGCACGTGCGGCGAGGGGCCTCCGCATGTGCGTCCAGGCGCGTGATCTGCCTTATTTTTCATGCATTTCAGCATGTATTACTCATTTTGCCTCTTTTTCATCCATTTTCTGAATATATCTCTCTCTACAATCTTTTCTCTCTTTTTCTCGCATCCCTCTCTACCCAAACCCTCAAATGTTTACATTTTCTTTTGATCCCAAGAATCTATTGAGATTTTGGTACTAGTTCCTTATACCAAAATGACGAGCATACCGAGGCTTTGTTTTGACCGTTGGAGATTGAATTCCAGCAGAGTTGATTTTTGGCTTTTCTCCTCTTTTCTCCTTGAGGTAGGGATTTCTTTGATCTTTTTCAATACCTCGTCTATAGATAGATATGTGGTACGTTTATTGCATAAAAACCATATTGTTATGGATTTTTTTTTTGAAAATCATGATAGGGGATCTAAGGTATGATATTTGAAATTGAGATTTTGTGAAATTGATTGTTGTTTGGGTTAATTAGGGAGTGGTTTAACATGTTCATGTTGAGAAAGAGGTAAAGCTCTAATTTTTGTAAGAATGACTAATAAGGGAAAAGGGTTGAAATTGTGAAATAATCATGTTGTAAATTAAGAAATTTGATTAAGGATTTGGTAATTTATTTGGGATAAAATCAGGTCTCATGAATTTTAGCATTTACCTTGTGTGTTGGGTTGTTCATAGTTGAGTATAACAAATTGGTAGCTTGTTAATTGCTAAAAAGGGGTTAATCATGAGATTAGAATTGTTGGGTTATACTTTTATTGAGTTGAAATTGAGTGGGTTATGACTGGTTATCCATGGATTGGGTTTTTGGTTAAATGAAGGAAATGAGTTCTTTTTTTTGAAATTATAGTTAGTGTATTGTGAATAGGGAGTTGTGGAAATTGATTATGGAAAGAAGAAGAAATATTAACTCTTTTGCAAATTAAGAAAGAATTTTAGGTAGAAGTTGAAAACCTTTGAATATTATTGTTGTTGTTGAACTTAATGCCTCACAAGAATTGGATAACTGTATAGCGATCTTGGGTTTTTCCCTTTATGTACAGTATTCTGGACTTAGGTTCCGTGGTTGAGTATTGTTGCATTTGTTTCATTTCGGTCCTTTAATTCCTTATATTTGAGTTATAGGATGTTTTGGGCAGGTTTGTAACAGGTTGGATGTGACTGGGAGCAAATGGTTGCTGCCCAGAATTTTGGTTCTTCGCTCGAGCGAGGCTTTTGTCACTCGAACGAGCTTTGTGTTTTAGTTCCTTCGCTCGAGCCAGGGTTCCTTCGCTCAAGCGAGAGTTGAGTTTTGTGTCTGGTGGCTCGAGCTAGAGTCCCTTCGCTCGAGCGTGCGCCTGCGTTTGGGTTTGGACCTGAGAGTTGCATTTCTTGGCTCGAGCGAGCTTTCCTGCGCTCGAGTGAGCGAGCTGTATGTTTTGGGTTTCTTCGCTCGAGCGAGCATTCTGTTGCTCGAGCGTGCTTCTGGGTTGCAGACCTGAAGCCTCGAATTGTTGGCTCGAGCGAGGCTTTCTACGCTTGAGCGAGTATTCTTTGTGTCTGGTCGCTCGAGCGACCACTTCTTCGCTCGAGCGAGCCTGGTGTATTTCAGTCGACAGCAGCGGGATTACACTTCACTTTTTCATCTCCTTTTTCTCTCAAACCCTAGATCCGTCCTCTCTCTCTCTATATATATACCTTCTCTCTAGGGATTGATCTACTTATAGTGTGTTTCTACCCTAACCTCTTTGTAAGAAAGATAGAGGGTGATTTGGGCTTCCTTTTAATCTGAAAATTTGTGGGTTTGGAGCACTTTGGATTTTCACTATCTTCTCCATTTGGTCTCTCCATTTCGAGGTAGGGATTTCCTACTCCATTCTACGAGTTTTGACATAGACATTGTGTATTTTGAAAAAATGGTATTGTTTGTAAATTTTGGGAAGTTAGGGTTGTTGTGTAATTTATAAAAAAGGGGTTTCCAAACGTTAAAACCCATATGTATGTAAGACATTGAAAAATGGTATTATTGTTGTCAAATTGGTGAAATCGAACCTTTGGGTTGATATTGAGAAATGGGTAAAATGCCCTAATTATTGTAATAAATTAATTTGTGTAATTAATTTGGGGAAATGTGGAATTGAGTTAAGGATAATGAAATTGAGAAATTATGGGATTAAATGGTGTAGTTGGATTAGTTAATCACTCACCTATGAGAATGTGGATATTATATCGGTTTGCTGCATTTATTATCTGTTTAGAAATAACTGCTTTGGGCTATCGGTGAAGGATAATCTTGATTGTTGTAGACATTGTATGTTGATTAGGGAAAATTGAAACTAATCACATTGAATATGTCATTGAATATGATGGTTGAATTAATACAGCAAATATGTGTATTGATTGATTATTGTATATGACAAGTGTTAAATACAATGTATATGCATATTGTTTGAGAGGAGATAGGGGATGTACTCCATGATTTGAAAGGAGATAGAAGATGGACTCTCAAACTTGTTTGGGAGGAGATAGGGGATGGACTCCATTGATACAGCAAATATGTGTAACACTTGAAGTGTTAATACAACAAATGTGTGTATTAAATTGAAATGTTGGAAGTGTTTTTAATGTGAGTTGTAGACTCATTTGAATTGTGAATAAATGAAATGTTTTAATATGGGATGTATTCCCATTTAACTGCTTGGCCAGGTTCTGAGCCATGTTTATGAAATGATTTGGATAAGTAAAGGAAAGTGGAATGTAACATGGACATGATTGTCATGAAACTGTATTATGATATAATTTGGGTTATAAGTGTTAACCATCTATCAAATGCTATTGTTTTAGTCATTGCTCATATTTGGTTTAGTATATCTCTGCTGGGCTGTGGCTCACCCTATGTGGGACATCATTTTCAGGTTCAGGTGACATGCCACTTCCAAGGATATAACTTGGGAGGTTATGGGAGTTGAAGACTCTTTTTGATTATTTTTGTTATTTTGGTATTACATGTAAATTCAAGCCAAGGGCTTAATGTGCTTTGAGTTAGTACTCTCTTTTTGTGTAACCAAGTGTTAGCTTGGAAAGTTATAAGCCCGTTGGACATTTACTTTTGTTGTCAACATGTAATACATTTGTAAGGAATACTTTGATGAATGGAATTAAGTTTTGTTTACTTATGTCTATGCATGTCAATAATGTGGGTTTCTATGTACTATTTTAAGGGCGTTACAAATTGTATTACGTGTGTTTAATACATTTTGGTTAGAGGTTTTGTCCTTGGTCATCGGTAGAGGATGACATTGTGATATTGAAATGATTATGTATATGTAGTACACGCAAGTTATTTATGCATCTTAATGGTTTGAAATCGTGCATGCGCTAAGAATGCGAGGTACTGGTACCTTCCAGCTAGCGCCTAGAGAACTTGGTCACGCTAAGAATGAGAGGTACCAGAACCTTCTAGCTAGCGCCTGGAGAACTTGGTAGAGGTACCATTACCTTCTAGCCGGTGTCTGGAAAATTGGCATTTTGTTGTGAATAGATGTATCGTTGGCTTACTGTGCTTAAGGCAAGTAAAGAAGAGTAGCTTATTGTTATTATTGTTTCAATGTGATTGTAGTATGTTTGTGCTGTGACGATTGTGGTTCTGGGAGACCAAGTTGTTGTACAAGTTGAGGAGTGGTTGGGTGTGTATTGTTTCCATCTATTGCGCTAAATGGTTATGTGTACATGTGGGTGTATCAAATTGATTGTTGATAATATTTTCCTTAGTCTTGGGTCTTAAGGCATGGAATTGTGATGTAGGTATTTGTGCATTGTGGTTGGAAGATATAAGGAAAACAAAAATTGGATCCTTGTGATTTGTTTCAAAGACAAGGCAATTATTATTGAAACATTTTGTTAAAGATGGGAAAAACGAAAAGTAAATGTGAATTGGTTGTGTTGTTGAATAAATCAGATGATTTTGAGAAAAGTATTTATGTATGTATACTCTGGTTATAAACCGTCACAATATGTATATGATATAATGTGAAGCATTCATGATCATAGCTATCTGTATATTGCTATAGTTTAAGATCATGTTGGGATCCTTACTGGACTTTATGTTCATCCCACGTTGCTAATTCTTTTCAGGCGATGTTAATAAGTGTTCGAGATCGAGGATCAACCTTAGTTGTTGGCCACGAGCCCTTTTTATTTGTGGGCGGAATGCCGTTATTGTAAAAGGGTCAAGCCCCTTTCTTTTCTTTTAAAAAAGTAAGCCTACGGGCAATTTATTTAGTTATACTCCTGTTGCATTTATTTTGCATTTGGATGAGAGAAACTTTATTTATTCTTACTCGTTGATGTTAAAAGTTTTCGCATGTTCTCTCTGAAATTGAATTAATTTAATGAATTTGGTAATGGGTTCCAAGTAATAAAAAACGGGGCATTACACTATATTAAAAGTTATAGTATAATCTCAATAACACACTTTTAATCATAAAGGATATAAAATATTATCCAAACTAATTTAATCCATCAAATTAGTAAGTTCATTATCACTACTAGAAAAAGGGGCATTTGACACGGAACAATTTGCGACAGTTTAAGTGTCGTCGCAAAAGCTTGCTTTTTACGACGGTTTAAGTGCCGTCACGGAATTTATAGTTTTTGCGACGGAAAAAGTTCGACTGTGGCAAAAAGCAAGGTTATATGCGACGGTAACTTAAACATGGCAAAAATTTTTTGGTTTTAATTTTTTTTTCCTTTTCGCGATGCTCTTTTGGTTATCCGTCGCAAAATTTTACTTTTTTCTCTTTCATTTACGACGGGCCTTAATATTGTCGCAAATAGTAATTCCTAAATTCGCGCCAAAACCCCCTCCCACTCTCCCTTTTTCCCGATATTCCCAAATTCTCTGTTATCTCTTGAGATCAAAAAAAAAAAGAAGCCCTAATCTCACTGCTCTCTCCCTCCCTCTCACTCAGTCCTCACTCTATCTCTCTTGCAACGGCAACAGTAGCGTATAGGTAACCCTCTTCTTTCCTCTCGCTGTTGCTCACGCATACCCTCCTTGTCACCCAGTCATCGTTCTGTCTCTCTTGCAACGGCAACAACAACGCCTGTAGCAGCGGCAACAACAGCGTTTGCAGCACCGTCTCTCTTATAACGCCAACAACAACGTCTCTCTGGTTCTCCCTCCAGCATCCAGGTATAGCCTTCCTTTGCTTTCCTCTGCTCTCCTCTGCCCTTCTATGTCTTGTTTCTCCCTGCTCATCAATTCATTGAAACTCTTTTGATTAAGAATATAATAGTTCAAGAATTTGTGTTGGTGTGTGTGCTTGATTTGTGCGAAAATTGATCTTATGTTTGTGCTTGATTTGTGCGAAATTGATTTTGTTTTGGTGTGTGTTTGATTTGTGAAAAAATTGGATGTGTGTATATATATATATATATCTTTTTTGTGGTTTGTGGTTTTTGTCATGCTCCACCACGACAAGGCCTTGCAATTCTTGATTCTCAGATTCTCATGCTTAGAGACGGTGTCAGGCCTAACATGTTCATTTACTCTTTTGTTTTGAGAGTCTCCCATGCTTTACCCAACCTTCAACAGCTCCACCCTAGTATAATCAACACCGGCTTAGATTTTGATGTCTTTGTCCGCAGTGCGCTCATAGATTCTGATGTCTTTGTTGTTGTGGTTGTTGTTGTTGAATGCCATTCATTTGAAGGTAATTGCAAGCATCAAATGACTAAGATGGCATCAGCTCATACTCAGGTCCTCCTGGCATCAAACTTATCTACTGCCGTGCTCTCTCATTCTCAGCTATCTACTCACAAACAAACAAACAAACCACACAATCACCCCCCCAAAAAAATAATTAAATAGAAGAAGATCCACATAAAACTTTAAATGGTAACTAACTAACTAACTGACTAACTAAATATGAGTGACGGTGAGCCAGAGAAAGAGAGAACCTTTGCTCGGAGGTACTTGTTATTGTTATGCAATTCGATTTCCTGCATTAGACAGACAGTTTTATACATATATCATCAAAATGAAAGCATGACTAGGATAGTAGACTAGGAAGCTCAAGGAAGTAACCAATAAAATCAATACCAAGCACTAAAAAGAACTTACAAGGGAAATGCTACATACCCACTTTACACTACTTTTTTTCAAGGGCAATCTGCAAACATAGTTCCTGTAGTTGGTCTCTTGCTTAAATTTGGCATTTTAACTCCAATTGTATCATTTTTACAGTTTGAATTTTTTTGTATTGTGTCAATTTATTATAATTAATAACGCCCCCTACAAAAATTAGACTAAAATTAATAGACAAAATAGTCTATTTACTATTCTTATATTGATTAAGGGGTTAACGTCTAATTTGAAATTTTTCGTATATTTTTTAATAGATCTTTTGACTTCTATCCAATTTCTTAAAATATATTTTCAATTAGACTAAATTAACATAATTTAAAAAGTTAAATGAAAAAATAGAAATAATTAAAATTATAAGGACTAAATTATAAGAGACAAACTATAAAAACCACGTATACATAATTCGTTCTTTTTTCAATCTTACACATTGTATTCCATTTGAATTATTATTGAAGTAAGTCTCATTATATTTTGTTTGAGTGAAAAGATATGTTAACCACATTATTTTGTTAGAATAACCACATTATTGTGTTCCACTGTTTTCTTTATGTTTTCCTTGGTACATTTGTATTCTCTGGTTTTTGAAAGTGAAAATGTATCGAAGTGAAGTAACCAAAGTGCATTTGAGTAGAAAATTCTCTCTCTCTCTCTCTCAAATGTTGATTTCGTTTAAAATGAATGGTTATGATTGGACTGGATGTGGTTGTATATTATGATTTTATTGCCTCAATATTGTCTTGACTGAATTTGTTATTGGTTACCCACTGTTATGCTTGTCATGTCTTAAACATTTTTGTATCTCTTCCTTCCTTCTTTCTTTCTTTCCTTTTTTTTTCTTTTTTTTTTCTTGGTGGTAATTTATTATTATACTTGGGACAGAAGATCCCAACCCTTCTAATATCTATAAATCATTTCTTCTTTTTTTTTTAAATTTATTTATTGTAAAATCTAGCTACAAAAAAGTTCAAAGCCATACTACTTAAGGAACAACTGTTAGAGAGCATTAAATATGGTAGTTTGACCCTTGAGGAGTTGGCTAAATAATCTTTTTTGCCAATGGGTTGGTTGTGTGATCAGAAGTTTAAGATTTGTGAAAAGAGTTGGGTTAAGAATACATAAAGTTTTAAATAAAAATTACATATATGTGAGATAACAAATATTTATATCTATAATTATGAATGAATCACATTTATATATTTTATATTGAGAACTTTCTATGTTTTTTGGACCCTTTTTTTTTTTTGGTGTTGTGAAAGTGAGTTATAACCAACAACCAATGTGAATCACCATCTCTTTTCAATGTGAATTTTTTAATATTTGTACAATAGTAACCTAGTCACCTTGAGATAAGGAATGTTGTTAATGTGAATCACCTTCTTCCATATAGGTTTGTGACTTTTAAGATTATTTTTTGGTGAATGATGCATTGAATTGTTATGTGGTCTGATTTTTATTGGTAATGATACAATCTAATCATAATGAAAATTTCCATCTGTAACTTCCATTTTTGTCCATGATATATTTGCTCACCTATTGAAATGTTTGCATTTTTGTCCATAATATATTTGCTCACCTATTGGAATGTGTGCATTTATGATGTATAAAATATTAGAATTGTTGTTATGGTTAATTAATATGCATGTTCATGTATATAGAATATATATTTAGGAGAAGTAAACAAAATGGACAAGAGTTGGATTGATTTTCCAAATAGGATGTCGAGAGAATACATGAATGGTATCGATCGATTTCTAGTGTTTGCATGCACCAATAGGGCTACAAGTTCGATGATTTGTTGTCCATGTAGGAAATGCGAGAATCGCTATCATCTTGTCCGAGATAGTGTGTGAGAGCACTTGATTGCAAATGGCTTTCTAAACAAATACAAACATTGGATTAATCATGGAGAGTAATATACTTCTGTGCATGGTAATCGAGATAACGAAGCCTTAGTGAATGAAAACATTAGGGATGATATGGTGGGAATGATACACGATGTTACTGGTATTTTAGTTCCTAGTACAAGTGTTGTAGGTGATGAACCACAGGAATTCCAGCCATCCAAGTTGCGTTTTCCAATGTGTTTGATTCCATCAGGTTTGAATCTATGTTACTTGGAACATGATTTGTTATCGTACAGTGGGAATGTGGTGCGCTACTTGCCCAAAATTGTGGTATTTGTATAGAGAGTATCTAAACACAAGTAAATTCCTTTCGAACATCAATAAAAAAATACATTTGTATTAATTTTTATTTTTATTTTTATGATATTAGATGTATTATGGCGAATTCCTTAAGAAAAAAAAGAAGTGCGTTCCACAGGTTAATCTTATAAGTGAGATTTTGATAGGTGTTTCATAATCTTCTTCTATCCGAAGAAATGATTCATTGAAAAACATGAGTTGTCAGTGAAAAATAGGAGTTGTGCCTTAGGGGTTGAAGATGAAATTACATTGAAAAACATCAAGTTTGTCTTCATAATTTTGAAGATGAAAAATAGGCTTGTTTAAGCCTTAGGGGTTGAAGACAAACTTGATATGGGGATATAATGGACTTTTTGTTGTAGCCGTTAACAATGTGAGTTGTGCCTGCCTCGTTTGTCAAGTGGTTTTTTTAGCCAAAAGGCTAAAATGTTACTAAAAAAATCAAAAAACCAACAATCCATACCAAAAAGTCGAAGATTCCTTTTTTTCTTTACTTTTTGCACATCTTCTCATAAAAAGCCAAAAAGTCATCCCAAACATACACTACAAGAAAACATAGTAAAAAACACGAAAGAATTAGCGACGGCGCGCCTCCCGTCGCAAATAAAGCCTTTACCGACAGCACTGTCCCGCCAGTAATAAAACTACGTGGAGGGGTCGGAAATGCGGAAGTATTAGCGACGGTTTTTTGTCTCGTCGCAAAAAATAACTTTTTTTGAGACGGCATATGTTTGCTGTCGCAAACAGTGGCCCATTTGCGACGGCAAAGTTCCGTCGCAAAAAACGATTATTGAAACGGCGCCGTTTTACGAACTACTGACTACCATTTGCGACGGTCTAAAACATACCGTCGTAAAAAGTAAAAATAAAAATTCCCCCGCTCTTCCCTTTCATCTTGCCGCTCGATCCTTTCCTCCAATCCCTAACTTCATCCAAATCCAAATCCCTAACTTCATCCCCCAAATTTCTCAAACGAGCTACAGGTAGCGGTGGTGCGGTGAGCAAGCCAGCGGTGGTGCGGCGGCGACGGCGACAGGTAGCGGTGCTCCGGCGACGACCCTCTCTCTCTCTGCGTATGCTCTCTGTCTCTCTCTCTCTCTCTCTCTCTCTCTGTATATATATATAGATGAATGTCTATTGATTAATAAATCTGTATATATATGCAATTTTTTTTTTATAAAGCTGTATATATATATATAAATAAATGTGTATAATTTGGGGATGAAGTTATAATCTGTATATAAATCTGTATGGAATTAATAAATCTGTATATATATATGCAAATAAATGTGTATAATTTTTATATATATATACATAAATCTGTAGATAACTCCTTGTAGATAAATCTGTATATAATTTGCAAATAAATCTGTAGATGAATTTTTTATCTACAGATTTTTTTTTTTATCAAAAAAAATAATAAAAATCTATAGATAATTTTTTTATAGAAACCTAAAAAGTAAACGACAAATAAATAAACTCGAATAAATAAATGTGTTTGAAAATTTGAAAGCAATTTTTTGGAGGTTTTCTTAGAAAGTGGTTTGTTAACAGAAATTTATTTTAAAAACAGTTCATTAAACAAGTTTTGTATTTTTCAAAAAATGAAAACAGAAAATGATAAGAACTTCGATGGCAAATCTGATATACATATATAAAAGGGTAAGCTTTTTAGTCATTGATCAATTCAAAAACTAATTTGTATAGTTGTATGCTATGCTATGTTCCACTCTGTTTGTTTTAGTGGAAATGTTTTTGCTATTTTCTGCATTTGGTATGATTGGAAAAAAAAGTTCGATTTGTTGTTAATAGAAATTAAGTTAATTTGAATATAAAATATTTTTCCGCCCATTTTTCACTTTAAAGGTGAAAATCAAGTTTTTTAAAAAAAAATTTAAAATCTTACAAATATTTCTACGCATAAGAAAAGCCAAACAAATTGTAAATGTAAGCGATTAATTAAAATTTTAGTTATGGAGATGTGGTTAGACTTTGAAAATATTTTCACTTATTAATTCTGTTTATTAGGTTTTTTTTTTGTATTTTTTGACGTTTAATATGACAATTTATTTATTTGCGGAGAGGAATGATATCATTTACTTGGTTTGCGTAGGTATTATATTTAGAGTTACTTTGGTGAGATATTTTTGTGGATGTGTACAGATGATGGATAAGAGTTGGATTGATTTGCCAAATAGGATGTCGAGTGAATACATTAATGGGATTGATGAATTCCTTGTGTTTGCCTACACCAATAGGGTTGAAGGTTCGATGATCAGTTGTCCGTATAGGAAGTGTGAGAATCGATACTATTTTGTACGAGAGGGCGTACGGGAGCATCTGATTTTGAATGGTTTTTTTAAAAAATACAAACATTGGATTAATCATGGGGAATCTTACATATCTCTGTATGGTAATCGAGAGAATGAAACATTAGCTAATTTAGACATTGGGGATGATATGATTGGAATAATACAAGGGGCTATGGAAAATCGACATGCCGGTACAAGTGTTGAGGGTGATGAACCACAGGGGCCTGATCCCCATGCATCTGAACCCCAGCTCGGTCCAAATGCAGAGACTGCAAAGTATTTCAAACTTCTTAAAGATGCACAAAGTGAATTGTATCCGGGTTGTCAGAAGTTCACATCTTTGTCATTCATTGTTCGACTTCTACATTTGAAGGTGCTTAATCAGTGGACAGACAAGTCTGTTGACATGTTGCTTGAGTTATTGAATGAGGCGTTCCCGTTGGGTGTGAAACTCCCGGACTCATATTATAAAGCTCAAAAGGTCACAACAGATTTGGGCTTCACGTATGAGACGTGGGATGCATGTCCCAACAGTTGCATGTTGTTTCGAAACGAGGACGCCAATCTTGATAAATGTGTCATATGCAACAGTTCTAGATGGAAATCAAATGGTGATGGTGGTTCAAATGGTCCTAACACAGGTGGCAAACAAATAGCTGCAAAACAGATGAGGTATTTTCCTTTAAAGTCAAGGTTGCAGAGGTTGTTTATGTTATCCAAGACGGCCAAGTTAATGAGATGGCATGCAGAGGAACGAACTGATGATGGTGTCTTCAGGCATCCTGCTGACTCCCTTGCATGGAAAGATTTTGACCGTCGGAATATTGACTTTAGTAATGATTGCCGAAGTGTAAGGCTTGGCTTAGCATCTGATGGTTTTAACCCATTCAGGACGATGAACATAGTTCATAGCACTTGGCCTGTTGTGCTCATTCCATACAACTTGCCGCCATGGATGTGCATGAAGCAACCATTTCTAATTTTATCCGTGCTTATTGACGGCCCGAAAGGACCTAGTGACAAGATTAATGTGTATATGCAACCGTTGATTGAGGAGTTAAAAGAACTATGGAATGAGGGTGTGTCAACATTTGATGCATCAACAAATCAAATGTTTCAAATGCATGCAGCTTTACTGTGGACAATTAGTGATTTTCCTACATACGCAAACTTGTCAGGATGGAGCACTAAAGGCGAATATGCATGTCCTTGTTGTAATAAGGAAACTACATCGTATTGGTTGAAGCATAGTAGGAATAGGAAACAATCATACTTGGGTCATCGCAGATTTTTACCTACTGGCCATAAATTCCAGAACGATAAAGTATCATTTGATGGTAGTCGGGAAGTTAGACTTAAACCAAAATTGTTGTCTGGAACTGAGATGTTGCTACAATTAGAATCTGAGGGTATTTTAACCCAATACAAGAGGGATGACCTTAAAGAGAGGCATAGGAGACATGTAGAGAAGGAGAGAGTTGGACATCGCACCCATAGCTGGAAGAAAAAGAGTATCTTTTATGAATTGCCATATTGGGAGCACAATCTAATAAGACACAACCTCGATGTGATGCATATAGAGAAGAATGTTTGTGACAATGTGTTGTGGACAATATTAGGGGTTGCAGGAAAATCGAAGGATGGTGTTAATGCTCGGCGTGATTTACAAGATATGAATATTAGAAAACCCCTACATTTGTAGCTAAGAGGGTCGAATAAAGCCTATTTACCACCAGCACAATTCACGATGACCAAGGATGAGAAAGATTTGTTCTTGAAAGTGTTGAAGGAAGTAAGAGTTCCCGACGGGTATTCATCCAATATATCACGTCGTGTACGCTCACATGTTAGAAGTATTGGGGGTCTTAAGAGCCACGATAATCATATTCTGATGTAACAACTTATTCCATTGGCTATTCGAAGATCGTTACCGAAGAATGTAATTGAACCCTTGATTGAATTGAGCAATTTCTTTAGACAATTGTGTTCAAAAGTTAATCGTGCGGCGGATTTGCAATATATTCAAGATCGTATCGCTATAACACTTTGTCATCTAGAGAAAATATTTCCTCTGAGTTTTTTTGATATAATGGAGCACTTGCCTATACATCTAGCTGATGAAGCCTTATTGGGTGGAGCGATTCAGTTTCGCTGGATGTATCCAATTGAGAGGTATCTTCTTACTTTGAAGCAATACGTGCGTAATAGAGTTCATCCTGAAGGATCAATTGCTAAAGGATATCTTATGGAAGAATGCATGAATTTTTGTGCACAACATCTCAATGATGTGGAAACCAAATCTAGTCGACTCGTGAGGAACTATAGTGGTGCTGATAATTTGGGTCATGCTATTGGTGAAAACACAAGCTTTTATCTTGATAATACTTCTTGGGTACAAGCTCATCGGTACATCTTATTCAATACAAGCGCGGTTCAACCATTCATAAAGTAGGTTAAGTCACTCACTCAATATTTTATTATGTTTTATTCATAAAGTAATTTGCATCAACAATTTGATGCAAATTACTGCCCAATAGGGGATAACGTGGCCAAGTTAACTACTCAACTTGGCCTTATTGTGCGGAATGGTAACATTGTTCCTCTTACTTTTCTTGACTGGAACAATGTGCCTGATGATATTGTTGATGCTATCTAGAAGGATGTGAAGGTAAAAGTATATTTTTGTCCACAAATTCGAATTCTAAATTTGTGTTATACTTAGCCTTAAACTTTGAAATTGTGTTTTATAGGACAATTTGAATATATGTCCAGAGAAGTACAAGCCAATTTGCATGAAAAACTGCAACAACATATGGAAGGATCACAAGAACAAGATTAAGGCTAAGTATTTCAAGCCTAGAAGTTTTGATCCTAATCTGAAGGATGATGTTCCTGTGCACATTGTGCCAAGCCAGTGGGAACAACTTGTGGAGTATTGGCGTACTTCCGATGCTGAGGTATACAAATAAGTTATATTTATGTTATGTAAACATACAAATCATATTTACATACTTACATTTGTTGAACCTGTTATAGAAAATTGCAAGTAGGAATGCTAAAAATCGATGAGCTCACGGCATAGCTCATACCACAGGGCGTACTACTTTCTCTCAGATACGGCATGAGGTTTACATTTTATTGTTTTATTTTTGTATATAAATAAACATTGTATATTTACAAATTATTTGGATTCTAATTTTCATATTTCTAAAAAAATGTAGATGACCAGTAAGGGGGAGTCTACTGATAAGATGAATGTTTGGCTTATGACACGTAGAGTAGATGACCCAGAGGTTATCCAGACCTTGGTAGTTTCCAAACACCTTTGATTGTATTTAAAGTTTATTTTTCGTGTGTCAACCATCTTAATTTGGCATATACTTGTATGTCTTATTCAATACAGGATGAGTTTAATCGTCAACTCTCTATGCTACCTGAGGATGGTCGGACTTTGGAGGCTAGGAATGCCATTTTCCATGAGTTGATAGGTCATGACGGACATGGATATTGTCGCACATACGGGAGAATTGTGCCTCGGAGAGCGGTGTATAAAGATAGTGCTGGGCCATCACAGTCAACACCCTAGCCATCGACTATTGATCAGATCAAGCAGCAGGTTCGTGCAGAGCTAAGGGATGAGTTGAGGGAGGAGCTGCGAGTAGAGTTCTCTACACATTTACAGCAGATGAGAGCTGAGATGATGGCCCTTGTGTCACAGGGGGCGAGTGTGGATCCCAACAGACAGGTTCCATATAAATTAAATTGTTTGATAGTTCAATTTTCACTGAAGATTATGTATAAAATTCGAATATGATTAAGACATTATGCATTGACTAACATAGGTTCCTGATGCATCGAGTGGCCATCGGGCATTTAGGGAATCTGCAGAAGACGAGAATCCATAAACACCACCACCAGAAGATCAGGTATAAAATGTATCTTTGCATTCTAAGCTAAAATGTATCATTGCATTCTAAGTTAAGAGACTTGTGGGAGAAGAAGGGACTAGTTAAAGTCGGATTTAGCATGAAACTTGGCACACAGGACCGCCTAGGCACGAGAGACTTGTGGGAGAAGACGGGGCTCGAATCGGGTTCTCGGTTTGGGAGTTAGAGCTGGATTTCACTTTAGGCAAACTAGTTCCTTAAAAAACTTGAATTCGAAGAGTTAACGCCCCAAAATCACCAAACGGCGTCGGTTTAGCACGAAACTTGGCACACACGACCGCCTAGGCACGAGAGACTTGTGGGAGAAGACGGGGCTCGATTCGGGTTCCCGGTTTGGGAGTTAGAGTCGGATTTCACTTTAGGCAAACTAGCTCCTCAAGAAACTTGAATTCGAGGTGTTAACACCCCAAAATCACCAAACCGCGTCGGTTTAGCACGAAACATGGCACACACGTCTGCCTAGGCACGAGAGACTTGTGGGAGAAGACAGGGCTCGAATCGGGTTCCCGTTTTGGGAGTTAGAGTCGGATTTCACTTTAGGCAAACTAGTTCCTTAAGAAACTTGAATTCGAGGAGTTAACACCCCAAAATCACCAAACGGCGTCGGTTTAGCACGAAACTTGGCACACACGTCCGCCTAGGCACGAGAGACTTGTGGGAGAAGACGGGGCTAGAATCGAGTTCCCGGTTTGGGAGTTAGAGCCGGATTTCACTTTAGGCAAACTAGTTCCTTAAAAAACTTGAATTCGAGGAGTTAACGCCCCAAAATCACCAAACGGCGTCGGTTTAGCACGAAACTTGGCACACACAACCGCCTAGGCATGAGAGACTTGTGGGAGAAGACGGGGCTCGAATCGGGTTCCCGGTTTGGGAGTTAGAGTCGGATTTCACTTTAAGCAAACTAGTTCCTTAAGAAACTTGAATTCGAGGAGTTAACGCCCCAAAATCACCAAACGGCGTCTGTTTAGCACGAAACTTGGCACACACATCCGCCTAGGCACGAGAGACTTGTGGGAGAAGACGAGGCTCGAATCGAGTTCCCGGTTTGGGAGTTAGAGCCGGATTGCACTTTAGGCAAACTAGTTCCTTAAGAAACTTGAATTCGAGGAGTTAACGCCCCAAAATCACCAAACGGCGTCGGTTTAGCACAAAACGTGGCACACACGACTGCCTAGGCACGAGAGACTTGTGGGAGAAGACGGGGCTCGAATCGGGTTCCCAGTTTGGGAGTTAGAGTCGGATTTTACTTTAGGCAAACTAGTTCCTTAACAAACTTGAATTCGAGGAGTTAACGCCCCAAAATCACCAAACCGCGTCGGTTTAGCACGAAACTTGGCACACACATCCGCCTAGGCATGAGAGACTTGTGGGAGAAGACGGGGCTCGAATCGGGTTCCCGGTTTGGGAGTTTGAGTCGGATTTCACTTTAGGCAAACTAGTTCCTTCAGAAACTTGAATTCGAGGAGTTAACATCCCAAAATCACCAAACGGCGTCGGTTTAGCACGAAACTTGGTACACAAGTCCACCTAGGCATGAGAGACTTGTGGGAGAAGACGGGGCTCGAATCGGGTTCCTGGTTTGGGAGTTAGAACCGGATTTCACTTTAGGCAAACTAGTTCCTCAAAAAACTTGAATTCGAGGAGTTAACGCCCCAAAATCACGAAACGGCATCGGTTTAGCACGAAACTTGGCACACACGACCGCCTAGGCACGAGAGACTTGTGGGAGAAGACGGGGATCGATTCGGGTTCCCGGTTTGGGAGTTAGAGCCGGATTTCACTTTAGGCAAACTAGTTCCTTAACAAACTTGAATTTGAGGAGTTAACGCCCCAAAATCACCAAACGGCGTCGGTTTAGCACGAAACGTGGCACACACGACCGCCTAGGCACGAGAGACTTGTGGGAGAAGACGGGGCTCGAATCGGGTTCCCAGTTTGGGAGTTAGAGTCGGATTTCACTTTAGGCAAACTAGTTCCTTAAGAAACTTGAATTCGAGGAGTTAACGCCCAAAATCACCAAACCATGTCAGTTTAGCACAAAACTTGGCACACACATCCGCCTAGGCACGAGGGACTTGTGGGAGAAGACGGGGCTCGAATTGGGTTCCCGGTTTGGGAGTTAGAGCCGGATTTCACTTTAGACAAACTAGTTCCTTAAGAAACTTGAATTTGAGGAGTTAACGCCCCAAAATCACCAAACGGCGTCGGTTTAGCACGAAACTTGGCACACACGTCCGCCTAGGCACAAGAGTCTTGTGGGAGAAGGTGAGGCTCGAATCGGGTTCCCGGTTTGGGAGTTAGAGCCAGATTTCACTTTAGGCAAACTAGTTCCTTAAGAAACTTGAATTCGAGGTGTTAATGCCCCAAAATTTCCAAACGGCGTCAGTTTAGCATGAAACTTGGCACACACGACCGCCTAGGCACGAGAGACTTGTGGGAGAAGATGGGGCTCGAATCGGGTTCCTGGTTTGGGAGTTAGAGTCGGATTTCGGTCTAGTCAAAATTATTTACTAAACTATCTTTCTAATTATATAGTAGTTAATTTTTTTATATTTTTCTGTAATTAAAATATTAACACCATTATATTGTTATTAATTATTTTTATTTTGTTTTTTTCAGATCTTTCCTGAGTAGTAGTTTGCTTCTTGTGGAGTGCGGGCGTGTAAAGATTATGACGAACTTCTGTATTTGTAACCCACGAAAGAATCAAGACGAAAACTTTTAGTTTTGATTTTGATTTATGTTATTTAAATTTGTGAACAACATTAGGTATGTATTATGTGACATTATGTAGTCGCATAATTTTTATTGTTATGAATTTTTATTTATGTATTGTTATGAATGGAACAACATTATGAATTTTCATCATTTGTCAACTTTTGTTTATGTATGTATTTATATTATTATGTAATTTTTGGATTTTTTTTAGTTATTTTTCATTTAATACAGGTGATTTTTATATTTTTAATAATTTGTAAACAGGGGTTATTTTTTTAATTTTTTTGAGATGGCAGAATACCCCGTCGCAAAAAAAATATATATACCAGGCTTTTTGCGACGGCACCCATACTGTCGCAAAAGGTACGGAATTTAATAAAAAAAGGCTTTAGCGACGGTATAATTCCCGTCGAGAATAGTCATTAGCGACGGCTCACCTTGCCGTCGACTATAGCCAAAAGCGACGACACTTTTTAGCGACGGGATTTTTGGCGTCGCAAAAACCTCTTTTACCGACGGCAAGACTGTGCCGTCGCAAAAAAACCCAGATTTCTATCCATTATTGGCGACAGAAATTTGCCGTCGCAAAAGAGAAATTTTCCTGTCGCTAAAACAATGGCGACGGCACTTCCCGTCGCTAAAGGCCTTTTGCAACCCCCTGTGTTGCGACCCCCACTTACCGTCGCAAAAGGCTTTTAAGACGGCGTGCGGGAGTATTTGCGATGGCTTTTTGCCGTCGCAAAAAACATTTTTTTTTTGTAGTGATACTAGTTTTTTTTTACATCACATTTTAGACAAAAAGCGAAAAAGTTACTAAAAAAGTCTATTCCCAAACGAGACTTCATCACATGTTTTGTTATGTCGTTATATTTGAGTGCCAAAGGGTCCTTCGCACATGGACTAAACCATGCATCTAAGGGTTGGATTAGTTTAATCCGCACATTAGGAAAAGTGAGCGTGATTTTCACTATTTTGTTTTAAAAGTTCTGTGTATTAAAAAAAAAAAAAAGTTCTCTGTATAATATAAGGATTTTTTTACTCAGCATAGAGTCTCCATCCCAAGCACTACGCTCTGGGAAATTACGTTGTCAAGGAATGCAAAACGGGGTCATGCTATGGAATTTTATTTAAATCATTCATTCACTAATCTAAAAGAAGGGAAAAAAATATCATTAAATTTAAATTAGTTCCTCCTTCACTTACAGTTGCCTTTGGACACATCAACCTATACCCGTACTTTTATCATGTTGTGCCCGTCAGAGTTACTTAAAATTTTTTGAAGTATGTGCCTCACATAAGTCGTATTTTTGACTGTTCATTGGGGTAGCTAGCAAAAAAATGTTTTCAAGACTTCATTCTTACTTTACATATTGTTTGCGCATTCAATCTGGCATTATTTTCCATTTTGTGTTGCTTATTGCAACCAACCTTTTGTTTTTCTTTTCTGATAACCCCTTCCCTTCTTCCTTGTAATAATTTTGTAATGCCAAGTATTTGCTGGAGCAATATCAGTAGCCATCCCTTTGTGCGTGTGCCTCTTTCATACCTTAAGAATAACAAGAAATTTCATGAAGAGTTCTAAATTTTGTTTTTATACAAATGTTTCAAAACATTATTTTCATGGATACTGCCTGTGGTTTTAATCTTATTGGAACTTGTTTTGCAATCTCGTTTGAAGGTCTCAATGGTAGCGGCAAAAGCTCACTTTTCTGAGTTTTAGGAGGACTTTGGCCACCGGTGTCTGGCCATATTGTGAAACCCGGATTTGGTTCTGATCTTAATAAGGAGATTTTCTATGTGCCACAACGACCATATACAGCAGTAGGAACTCTTCGCGACCAGTTAATCTATCCCCATACTGCAGATCAAGAGGCTGAGCCACTGACACATGGTGAAATGGTTGAACTGTTGAAAAATGTAAGAAATTTAGCCATGTCATTTTCACGTTGTCTCTCTTGCCATGGTACTCAGCCATCTCTTGACTCTTAAAGAAATCATAAATTCAACTTGGATTGACTTTTAGTGGAAAATTTTTGTCATTTTACTGGGTTGATCTTGAGTACTTATTGGATCGTTACCCATATGAAAGAGAGATAAATTGGGGTGATGAACTATCTTTGGGAGAACAACAAAGATTGGGAATGGCCAGACTCTTTTACCATAAGCCCAAATTTGCTATTCTTGATGAATGCACCAGTGCCGTGACAACTGACATGGAGGAGCGCTTCTGTGCCAAGGTCAGAGCAATGGGACCATCTTGCATCACCATATCCCATCGCCCCTGTACTAGTGGCATTTCATGATGTGGTTCTGTCCTTGGATGGTGAAGGAGGCTGGCAGGTTTATTACAAGAGGTTAGATTTTTGGGTTGGTGATTCAAATTGTCCACGTTTATTCACTGTATGAACTGCTAATATTTGTTTTTATAACACTGTTCTGGAATCTTCAGGGAGGACTCTGCAGTTCTTGGTGAAGCTGGGGTCAATATGATGAAACCTTTTGAAACAGAACATCAGAGTGATGCTATGGCAATTCAACGTGCATTTGCCAGTGCAAAAAAGGTATTGCGCATAAAAAAAGGGCTAAAAAATCACACGTTCTTTTATTATGGAATTCCTTTTTTCTTTTCTTTTTATTTTATTTTATTGAATCTAACTTTGAATTTTCAAATTCTTCAATCTCAAATTCAAAGTCACAATCATATGTTTTGAAGCTAATAGCAGCATCCCCCCTGTGAATCATGATGTTCCATTGCCCCTAGTTCCACAACTCCAAACTGCTCCAAGGTTATTGCCGTTGAGAGTAGCTGCCATGTTTAAAATACTGGTGAGTGCCTTTAGCTGGAAGAACACATCTCTCTCTCTCTCTTTCTCTCTCTCTCTCTCTCTACTGTAATATTTTTTAAAGTTCTCGTCTAGACTTTATGCAATGATTTATTAGCCCCAGACCTTGCATTCACCCTCACCTTCCATAAATGTTCAAGGTACTTGTGTTCATATGCATTCTTCTTAAAAGGTGAATGTTTTGCGGTGATGCTTGTTGGTGTCAGTTCTGGATTTGTGATGCGAGAGCTGCGACCTCAAAAGCATTGATTCCACTATGCTTTCTTGGCTTAATACATGTCACAGCTGTTGCTTGTTTGTCTCTGGATGTCTCTTTGTTGTCCCCATAGGAATGCTACATTTTACTGGTGATTTTCAAATTTATGAGATCTTGTGGTTGTCTCACGTCATTGATAGAAGGCATTAGACTACCTTGGGAACCTGAGATTAGTTGATAAAGCACTGCGAGCATAATTGTAGGGTCAGTGATGCATAAAAAGTGGTGGATGGTGATGATTTATATAACTGATGTTGGTAATGATGCTGGATGGTACGAGGTTGACTAAGAACTTGTAAAAGATCCTTTAGTTACTGGTCATTATAAGCCACTGATTGCTGATCAATATGAGTGTTCCATTTTTTCCCTTTCTGATATAATTAAATCTAATGATGTTTGTTATTCAATTAAGTAGAGGCTTTTTTTTTTCAATTAAGTTAATTTAGTTACCTTTGTTTCTTATGCTAGGCTGAACTAGTGAGGAGTTAAAAACATATCATAGCACTTGAAAAAACCAAACAGGGTTCAGCTATCTGTAATTTTGTTTTATTCTTTTCCAGCTTGATTTCTTAGCAACATAAGAATAATTTGTTGTTTTCTGGAAATTATGAACCAAGTACTGCATTGTTTGCCTAGTACTCGATCTGTGCCATCTTGCTATGGTAGGCACAAGAAAAATCCGAAAGATGCTGATTTCTCTCTCTCTCTCTCTCTCTCTCTCTCTCTCTCTCTCCCCCCCTCCCTCCTTCATTCCTTGTTGCATATAAAATATTGAGTTCCATGAAAATAGTTTTTAGCATATGAAACATTTTCTTGTTCAAAAATACCCAAGGGCAAGTAGTGTATCTCAGAATTAAAGAAACAAATTCTGTACTTAGAATCTCTTTTCTAAGTTGTTTTAGTCAATGTTCTGCCTTCTTTGTTGTTCCTATAGCACACTTTGGTTGGCTTGTCATCATCTTGTTTTTTTGAGCTTCAGGGGTGAGTGCCCAGCTCCAACTTGTTGATGTGTGACTAAACAATTCCATATATATATATATATATATATGTATATATCTCTTGACATTTATCTTTACGTTCTTCTCAAAGTGTTCTTGTTTCTTTTTGTTGCCATAGGAACATCTGAAGTATTTCCATTTTGTATTGAACTGTAAAGAGACAAGGATTAAAATCAAAATTCAAATTATTTCTCAAAACGAAGTTGTGTCCATCTAAGCATGCTGTAAAATGGTTGAAATATGACAGTTCTGAAAATTTTTGTTTGTCTTATCATCTAAGATGGAGGACATTAAAAGGCTATATTCATTTATCCAAATAATAAAAAGGGAGTAGCCTGTTGGGGAAATTGAAAGCTAACAATGCAATAAAATATTTTAGTCAGTATAGCTTCACTCATTAATATACTTCACTACTCTGAAACAAAAGGGGGGGGGGACTTTGCTGCTCTTTATTTGAATTTATAAATATTTCATTGTTTCCATTACTTTTCTGAAATGTTGACATATCTGAGCCAAATGAAAACTGCATTCTTACACAAAGTTTTGATCTTTGCTTGCTGGTCGTTCTTAGGTACCCACAGTGCTTGATGAGCAGTGAGCACAACTCCTTGCAATTGCTATACTTGTGATTTCGAGAACTTGGATATCAGATCGCATTGTCTCTTTAAATAGTATTCTTTTCTTCTTTATTTTCCTAAATTAATTAAACTTTATGATGTTCTTGGAAATTGAGAAGCTTTTGTGATTTAAATGCATTGGTTTTTTCAGGGACGACTGTAAAGTATGTTTTAGAGCAAGATAAGGCGGCCTTCACTCAGTTGATTGGTGTTAGTATTCTTCAGAGTGCTGCATCTTCTTTTGTTGCACCTTCTTTGAGGTAAACTATACATTGAACGTTTCCTTAATTTCCAACCAAATTACATCACTTAATACCCACAAAAATGAAGTACAAAAACCTTCTAAAGACTCCATGAGAATTCCTATATTACTAAAGACGTTTTGCTAATGGGAACTCGTTATTTGCTACTTTTCAACTAAAACTAGTGATTGCATCATTCCATGGCATCAGCATGAGTCTTTTTTAGTTTTGAGAATGTGAATGAATTGTAAGGGCATGTTCAGATCTGTTATGGAAAACTTTTTATTTTTAATAGGTTCAGTTGTTGAATTGGCTTATGTAATAGATTGTTTTTAAGAACACTCTGATCATCTAACATTAATGAACAAACTGGAGCTGAAGATCATTACTGATCTTAAGTTTTTTGTCACATAATGCAGGACTTCATCTCAATGCCAATTGTTTAATATTTAATTTATTATTTCTTGTATATGTTACAATCTTATTTATTTATTTATTGAAATAAATTTGAAATGTTTTACATTTTTTGTAAGCTTGAAATTAATTATATTGTAAATGATTTTTTTTTTTTTTTGCAGGTGCAACCCTTTTGAGTACGTGATGATATCTTCGTATATTGATATTAGAGTTTACAATCTTATTTATTTATTTATTTTTTGAAAATAATATCAAATGTTTTACATTTTCTATAAGCTTGAAAATAATTATGTTGTAAATGATGATTTTTTTTTCTCTTTTGTTTCTTTTTGCAGATGCAAACCTTTGAGTACGTGATTGTAGACGCGCCCGCGTGGGGCCCTCGCCACAGTTCAGACTCAATTTGTCACGGTTCTTAATCTGAACCAAAGAGTCCAAATTTGGCAAATCGTTTTGAGAAAAAACAGATTTTTAGAAAAAGAAGTGCCAAACATGGACTGCTTTGCCAGATACAGAGTCGCTACCTAAATATTTTTTAAAGGGGAAATTTAGGAAACCCTGACTCGATGCCAAAGGCCACGTGTCCGTCATTGCCAAAGTTGCCTCGGCTCGGAAGCGTGGGTACGATCGGGGAAGGTCAGCTATGAGCACCCCCTCTCGCTCGGTCTGAAGACCGGCCTCTATTAACCATGATATCGGATTTTGAAAACGTTATGTGTTCTTATTCCGGTTATTAGCCTAGAATTACTATGTTATGCGCACAGCAAACAAGTATAGACTAGATTGCCTAATTTGGAAACAAGCGTTGCATATCCGTTTGTTTTGAAAAGCGCTTTGGAATTTGCTACTCGCGAGTAGGCTAAAACACGGATTTCAACGAGTTTTTCCAACTCAAACAATCCAACCTTCACCCACAGGCATTCAAACAATTTATCACATAAGCATTTAGCCGCATGGTAAGCATACTGTCATGGCAACACTCACACGCATGCGGGATGCTAAAGCATAAATACTTACATCGTACTCCGTGCCAAAACAGTAAACTAGTTAGCAAACATGCGTGATCCTAGTTCATGTCAAATTGACTAATGCAACACATACAGGATGCAATTAGATAGGCTCGGCTAATCCTAAACATGGCATGTGAAATACGATCGATTGATGCACGTATTCAATTTGGAATTGAAGTACAAATGCAGTTAGCGTGATGTACCGAGCCTGGTACATGCAATACGAATGCATGAATGCACACATGCATAGCATAAGATATGCTAATTTTAAAAATGCCCTAGTCTACCATCAAAGCAGGTAAATAAAGGGGAAGAAAGAAGTGGGGATTGGAAGACATACACACCACTCACACACAATTATTACAGATTTGCCCTCGCCCAGAGGGACTGAATAAATAATACAAATTAATTAACTACGCAAGCTAATTAAATATTACAAATTGCCTAATCAGTTAACAAACTAATTTAAACTAGGAAAAGCAGTAAACCGCCTCAGGAAGGGAGCCGGATGCAGCGCATGCTCGGGTCCTGCTCGGAAGTGCACGGCCATGCATAGTCTGCCTCTGTTTTCCCTGCTCTACCTCTCTGAAGACTGCCAAAGTCTCAAGGATGCCTCTCTGGATACTGGGAATCACCATTGGCTGAGTAGAATTACCACCGGCAGTGAATTGTGGTCACCGGCACAAAATAAATCCATCAGCTGGTGATATACTGTCGGTCGGCAATGTATACTGCCGGTCGGCAAAGAATGCCTGCAGAACCTGCAACTCACAGCAACAGAGGAAAGAACTTGCATGGCAACATAATTCAAGCAATGTATGCACCAATCATGTCCCCTATCATGCTTGTGACTCAAAAGGGCATGTGTCTCGATTCTCGGACCACCAATCACGTATTTCTATGCATGATGGCCCAAAGAATCAAGTGTGCAACTTTCATGTCAAATGAAATACAAACCAAACAAACGAACCAAGGCCCAATTCCTATCACCAAGTAAAAGAACAAGGCATGCATGCAAGATGCAATGCAACCTAGGCATGCAAGCTAAAGATGCAACATGGCATGGCAAGACACTTATGCAAGCATACAAGCAAACATGAGGCAATGCAAATGGATGAAAAGATGGACTTATACATGATTTAGGCAACTCTAAATAGGCCTAAAACAGTGGCCAAAGTAACCAAAATAAAGGACCAAAACACATACACTCATGCACATGTTAAAGGGCCAACACTTAGGCACAAATGAGGCAACTCTCAAGCACATTTGAATGAGGCAATTATGGACATATGACATGCAAGGTAAGCATGGGAACTCATGTTAAGATGGTGTCAAACCAAGCAAACAAAATAGACCAAGCATGCAATGAATGGCCCAAGTACTTGAAGCAAGTCAAAGGGACTTGAATCATGGCTAAGCCAACCAAGCCTCACAAGGCTAAGGGGACTTAAAATAGATTCAAGGCAGACCTAGACCATGCAAAGGGGACTTTTAGATGGCATCTAAGTGGCTCAAATTCAAAGCATGCACAAATGCCAAAACATGGGGTATGCAAGACAAGCTTTTAAAACATTAAAGAGACATCCAAGGCAAGCATATATGCATGCAAAGGGGATTGAAATAACATGGTGGATGGTTCCAAATCACCAAATCAATGCAAAAATGTCATGCTATACATTCACACCCTTAAGGCCAACAAGCCGGAATGCAAAGGGGCTATACTAAACATGCCAAATCCGACCCAAACAACCTAGGACAGACTTTAAACATGGCAAAATATGCACAAAAGCTTCACAAGACTAAGCCTAAAACATGCTTGAACAAGGGCTAATAACCTAAGGCATATTAAGGCAATAACAAGGCATTACATGGTAGGTATGCTAGGCATGCATGGTGTACCAAAACCAACACACAACAAGGTTATATCGTGGCATAATGAGCATGGAAAACAGCCAAGACATGATCAATACACACTCTAACATGGTGCTCCCTCAAGAGGCCAAAAAGAGTCCCTTTTAAGGACAATAAGGAGAGGGGGTGGCCCTCCCCTTTTGGAGACTTCAAGGCACCATCTTCACCACTGAGGGATTTCAGTGGTGAAGAGGCCTAAACACCAAAGTCTCGAAACTTGCACAAAATAGCACTAAAAGGAGCCTTACAAGGCTTAGGAGGGGTCAAACAAACCCAAACCACAAAACACTCTGAATAAACAATCAAGAGGGCTAAAAAATAGAACTTTTTTATGTTATACACTAAACACAAAAACAGCTCTAAGATAGGTAGAAAAGCAATGCAAAAATAGGGAATAAAGGGACTAGTTTCTTACCCTTGAAGACCCCTTCAACAATGGTGCTCCAACAGCCCTCCTTGGCTTGAATCCAACTCCAAAACACCAAAACCAGCCCCTTAGAACCTCAGTAGCCAAAGGAAGGTGAAACACTAGGTGTTTGTGTGCAATAGTAAGAACAAGTGCACCTAGAACACTCAAGAGAGAGAGATAGAATATGTATCAAACCCTAACCGTAAAACCAGAGCTCTCCTCTGTGTTTTCTATCTCTAAAATGTCTAAAGTCTCTAACCCTAAGCAAGGGAGAGAAGGGCTCCTCTTATAGAGCCTCTTGTCTTGTAAAGCTTACAAGACAAGCTTCTAAAGAGGGAGATCCCTCCATACACGTGTATGGAGGGGAGCCAAATGCAAGACAGCTGTGATAAAATATCTGCAAAAGCAGATGCACAGTAGTCGGCCGGCCAAAGATGCCATTTTGGCAAAAGGGAGTGCCGACCGGCAATGTATATTGCCGGTGGAAGCAAAAACCAGCTGGTGGCCTCTGTCCATGGCCGGTGGTGTGTGGGGATGCCTCACAAGGCATTCCCTGCCCCTCCAAGGCAAAATGCAAGTGTTTGGTGCAAAACCAGACACTAAACGGTCGAGTTCGAAGATCCTGAGGCAAGGCGCGTAGCCGAGACCTCCGGGGACTCCAAACGAACACAATCATGGATGATTACCGAGTGTTCAAACGGTGACGACCAAGTCTTGAGGACGGTCAAAAATGGGGTGTCTACAGTTGCCCCTCTTTGACAGAACTCGAAAGTCATAACAATGACGGGAGTGAATGTCAAAGCCCAGAGACGACCCATTTTTGACAAGGCCGAAGACTTAGACAAACATGCGAGGTAAACAAGATATGCGCCCGAAGGCAGGGGCAAAATGCAAGACAATGCACGAAGCTGAGCATAACTTATGATCATGCAAAGAAAGCTGTAATGAAGCATACATGCGACAACTTTAAGCTAGCATACACCAAACTACACTACAATGCAGAAAGGATATAAGAGAATTATGCAATTCTCGATACTTCTCACTCGGAGGATACAATACCTGTGCGGCTCGTCTGGTTGCACCAGCCTCAAATGAACCGTACATACAATATCGTGCCTGCAAAGAAAACAAACTTAACAGGTACAATATTGTTAACAACATGCATAGTAGTGCAAAATGGATGCTAGACAACGCAGGTCGCAAGGAATGTGAGACAATGCAAATGAGGCACGCATGCTAATGCAAATGAGGCACACGTGCCGATGAGAATGAGGCACGCGTGCCGATGAGAATGAGGCACGCGTGCCGATGAGAATGAGGCACGCATGTCGATGAGAATGAGGCAGCCTGCCGATGAAAATGAGGCACACATGCCGATGAAAATGAGGCACGCATGCCGATGACAATGAGGCACACATGCCGATGCAAATGAGGCACGCATACCGATGACAATAAGGCACGCATGCCAATGACAAATGAGGCACGCATGCCGATACAAATGACGCACGCATACCGATGCAAATGAGGCACGCATGCCGATGCAAATGAGGCACGCATGCCGATGACAAATGAGGCACGCATACCGATGACAAATAAGGCACGTATGCCGATGCAAATGAGACACGCATGCCGATGCAAATGAGGCACGCATACCGATGCAAAAATAATACAAATGAGACACGCATGCCTCATAAGATGTAAAATAAAATAAATGAGGCACGCATGCCTCATAAAATGCAAAATGAAACAAATGAGACACGCATGCCTCATAAGATGCAAAATGATGCAAATGAGACACGCATGCCTCATAAGATGAAAAATGAAACAAATGAGACACGCATGCCTCATAAGATGCAAAATGAAACAAATGAGACACGCATGCCTCATAAGATGCAAAATGATATAAATGAGACACGCATGCCTCATAAGATGCAAAATGAAACAAATGAGACACGCATGTCTCATTGGATGCAAAATGAAACAAATGAGACACGCATGCCTCATAAGATGCAAAATGAAACAAATGAGACACGCATGCCTCATAAGATGCCAAATGAAACAAATGAGACATGCATGCCTCATAAGATGCAAAATGAAACAAATGAGACACGCATGCCTCATAAGATGCAAAATGATACAAATGAGACACGCATGCCTCATAAGATGCAAAATGAAACAAATGAGACACGCATGCCTCATAAGATGCAAAATGATACAAATGAGACACGCATGCCTCATAAGATGCAAAATGAAACAAATGAGACGCGCATGCCTCATAGGAATGGAAAATGACATGAGTGTGACACGCATGCCACACGGAATGTAAAATGTAAATGAGACACGCATGCCTCAGGGAAATGCAAAATGATGCAAGTGTGACACGCATGCCACACGGAATGTAAAATGATGCCAAGTGTAACACGCATGCCACACGGAGTGTAAAATGATGCGAACGGACTTAAATGCGTAACAACGCACGTGTTTCGGAATGCATGACAATGCATGGTAAGGGAATGCACGACAACGCGGACGATGCGCGAGGCGACGTATGTATTGAAATACATGACAATGCTTGTAATAAAAATGCAATGACAATGCATGAGAGATGTGCATGACAATGCAAGGGGTGCGTGTTACAACGCATGTAGTAGGTGCATAACAATGCAACTGTGAGGCGCATGATAGCGCGATGTAATGCACCGAAATAGTGCGATGAACGGGTGCAACGCACACGAGGTAACTTTTGGACCTTGCAAAAGGCAAAAAGGATACCAAAGGGTACGACATTGTATGAGTTGGAGTGCTACGCACAGAAGACACGGTCCGAGGTCAAAACGGAGGCCGGTTGAGCATCGGAGATACACTTTCTTGCACTTTCTTGAGCTATGAAGACCAAAAACTACTCATATGGCCTAAACAAGGTTGTAGGAACACCACCGGCCGGGAGGGGAAGCCACCGGCTATCCACCGGCTGCAAAATAATTCCATTGGCACAATATTCTGCCGGCCGACACAAAATGTTGCCGACCGGCAAAAGGTTCCTGAGTCGGGGCAGATTCGACATTTCACCATGGGTGTTTTAAAATAGGGTTTCTAAACCCTATTTCTCACTTCCTCTTCCGCCGAAATCCCACACCTTCTCTCTCTAGAGTGTTTTCCTCTCCTCTTTTCTCCGTTTCTTCGCGTTCTACGCCCGTTTCGTCGTCGGATTCGCGATTTTCTTCGCGTTTCGGACATTTTCAATCGAACAAATCTTTGTTTCGGTGCCTCTTTTGCCGTTCCCACCTTTTTGGGGTTTGTTCCCCTTGCTTTCCTCTTGATTTCCGTACCCTTTTTACATCCCGGCCTTTTCGGCCATTTTCGACCTTCTCGGGGGTTGACTTTTTGGTTGACTTTCCGTATTCTAGCCCGGTTTTCCTTCCTCCGGCTATTTTCTCATCATTCTTGACATGGTGGATGACATTCCACGTGGCGGGACTCCCCCGGATCACGAGATGGATCCCGGGGTCGAGCTCCTACCTTTGAGCGAGCGCCCGTTCGACCCGGCGACCTACCGGCCGGCGATTCATGTTCTGCCCCCTGACGGACTTCGCCAGTTTCGGAGCTTCGAGAGGCACGTGCCACCCGAGCTATTACTGCGTGAGCCTACCTCCCACCTGTCCTTCGGCGCTTCTGAGGTAACTCTCTTTTCTCTGTTTTACTTTCTGCAATGTAGGGCGCAAAACTGTCGTAGCTTATTTATGCTCTTTAACTGCTTTAGCTCAGATACCCTCTATACTGTAGTTGATTATAAACATACGTGCAACTGATATCTGCTTGGGACTGACACATGCACACACACTGCACTAACCCTGAATCACTCAAATACACTGTGCTCACTGTATTTCACTGCATACCCACTGGTACCCAGCATTTGCTTGAGTCTGAAAATATGCACACATGCTATACTGTACTGAACCACCCGAACACGCTGACGCATCACACGTTGTAGTTCACTGTAAGCACACCGGCACCCGGTATTTGCTTGAATCTGTCAAATTTGCACACATGCTACATCTGCTCTGAACCACCCAAACACGCTGACGCATCACACGCTGTAGTTCACTGTAAGCACACCGGCACCCGGTATTTGTTTAAATCTGTCAAACTTGCACACATGCTACATTTGCTCTGAACCACCCAAACACACTGACGCATCACACGCTGTAGTTCACTGTAAGCACACCGGCACCTGGTATTTGTTCAAACCTGTCAAACTTGCACACATGCTACGTCTGCTCTGAACCACCCAAACACGCTGACGCATCACACGCTGCAGTTCACTGTAAGCACACCGGCACCCGGTATTTGTTTAAATCTGTCAAACTTGCACACATGCTACATCTGCTCTGAACCACCCAAACACGCTGACGCATCACACGCTGTAGTTCACTGTAAGCACACCGGCACCCGATATTTGTTCAAACCTGTCAAACTTGCACACATGTTACATCTGCTCTGAACCACCCAAACACGCTAACGCATCACACGCTGTAGTTCACTGTAAGCACACCGGCACCCGGTATTTGTTTAAATCTGTCAAACTTGCACACATGCTACATCTGTATGCTTCTTAGAACTGTATTTTGAATATTGCCTTGCAATTATTGTCTTCTGTTTACAGGGGGATTCCCATACCATCCGCGGGTATGGGAACATCGGCGCTCGGGAGTGGTATGCCGAGCTTCCTGATGCAGTCCGTCGCATAGTAGACCAGGCGGGCTTTGGCACTTTCTGCAGAGGACTCTCCAGGCTCACTACATGCAGACCTCTCCTCGCCGCTCTGGTGGAGAGGTGGTGAGACACCACCGATTCATTCCATTTCTCCGCAGTAGGGGACATGACGATGACCCCTTACGATTTCTCGATGCTCACAGGCATCGGGGTAGGGGGTGATCCGATCCCCTTTGATATTGACATGGACGAGTGGACTGCCGCTCAGGTCTATCTGTTGGGTGAGGCGCCACCTCTTGCTCGTCCAGGCTTTGTCCGATATTCCTGGTTCGAGGTGCAGTTCAGGGTCCAGCCCACCCTTGTTGATGCAGCCCCGATGACTCTGGAGGCCGTGGAGAGGTACGCACGCGGCTTCCTCATGTTCTTGTTTGGGATGACCATTTTCGCCGACCAGGCGAACACCGTGCCTCTCTGCCTGCTTAGCGCACTGGTGGACGTCAGAGACATCTTGCATTACGACTGGGGTGGCGCCGCTCTAGCCACTCTCTACGGATATATGAGCTCAGCTTCCCGTGGCAGCGGACAGTTGCTCGGGGGCTATTGGCGTGTCTGGGAGGTACGTCTTCTTCCCTTTTTACATTTCTGCTTCCTACTTTCTGTATTCTGTACACTGCACACACTGTAGTCTGCTTTATACTTGCTGTATACTGTACACACGGCACACACATACTCTGCTTTACACTGACTGTACACAGCTCACACTGCACACACATAGCTCTGTTATTTCTGCTTTTACTCTATATTCTTCTTTATCTGACAAATGCACTGGTATTTACCTTGCAGTTGTGGGTTTATGCCTACTTTCCTAGGCTCGCTCCTGTACCGGCGACGGAGACTCCTCTGGTCGTCCCATTTTCGCGTCGCTTTGACGGGAGATGCACCCGGAGGCCACGAGAGACATTTGGCTTTTTCCGCCGCTATTTCGACACCATCACCCCTACCGAGGTATGTTTTACTTGCAGTTCATTTAAGCTTCGCCTTTCCACTGCATATTTTAAAAACAGTAGATAACAGACTGTATGTCATTTTCAGATCACTTGGCAGCCTTGGGCTCCGTTGCCGGCGACGATGCGGGACCGGTTTGCCGGTGCTGAGGAGACCTCGCGTTTCCGGATCTTACTGGAGGGCCCGGTCTGTTGGGCTTGGTACCTGGGTGAGCGTTTCCTACGCCGGACCCTAGGGTTACCGGAGCAGATAGTCCCGGTTCACCCTCCTGAGGACATGAGGGAGACCGAGAGGCTCACCACCGAGCAGATGGCCGATTATACTATCGGCTGGGAGGCGACCCGCTTCAGAGGCATCGGTGACTACAGAGAGTACGTACAGACGTACATTATGCGATCTCTGAGCGGCGGCCGTCGAGCGGAGAGAGCCAGGCCCGTGGCGCCAACAGCTGGGGCAAGAGCGGGAGCTGGAGCAGGAGCTTCGAGGAGGGCTCGACTCCGTGGCAGGGGCGGAGTTCAGGGAGGACGGGGGACCGGTTGGCCTGCTTTGCCCACTTCATTGACTTTCCAGGAGCAGGGTGGGGCGACCTACCAAATCCCCTTCGCCCTTCCACCGGCTGATCACGAGTTTGTCGGTGTCCCCGACTTGCCTCCGGTATGTATTACTGCATTTTTGTACAGTCATTTCATTTCAATTTATTTGATATTCCACAGAATATTGATGTATCTGATACTTTTGCAGGCTTCTTCTGAGTATACTCGGCAGTCATTGGAGATGAATGCCTCCATGATGGGGATGCTACAGCGGACCTTCGATCTCCTGGCCCTCTACAGTATTCCGGTATGTTCTTCTGATCACGGCCTCAAATCACTCATAAGCTGATTCACGTAATCTGATGCACGGCACAACACCTGATACACTGATCTCACAGCATCTGATACACTGCATACATTGCATTCTGCACTGTACTCTGTACTGATAAACTGCTCACGGCATTCATACATTGTATACTGCATTCTGCACTGATAAACTGCCCACAGCATTCTCACACTGTGTACTGCATTCTGCACTGATAAACTGCTCACGGCATTCACACACTGTACTCATACGCTGCATTCTGCACTGTCAAACTGTCCACAGTATACTGACGCATTTGCCTTTTATGCGCTTTTTCAGCCTCCCTTCCAGATTCCTGCTGTAGGAGGTATTCCAGCTGGACCTTCCGTCCCTACCCGAGGGAGAGATGAGGAGGGCAGAGCATTCCACTGCACCAAGGCGGGGCGCACTCATATCGGGAGTAGTTCACGAGCTCCAGTCCCTGATGACGATGATGACGAGGAGTCAGAGGCGGAGGCAGAATCGGAGGCGGAGTCATCGGAGGAGGAGACCGGAGGTGGTTCTAGCTCGGGCTCTGATAACGATGCTGATGATGCTCCTGGACCTTCGTCCAGGAAGAGGACTAGGACAAACCGCTAGCCTTCGGAGTCGCTTGATATGGATACAGATTTTTGTTATTTTTCTTCTTTCTTGTACTTTTCTCTTTTGTTGATAGTCAGGATGCTTTGTACTGCCGCAGGCAGATTTTTGTTTTCCAAAACTTGTGTACTTAAAAGATTATGAAATGAACAAACTTTTTATCTTAAAAAGTGTTACATTTACATATCTCATGCATTGCATCGCATCACATCATGTTACACCTCAATGTGAATGGAATTGACCTGTTGTCTGAAAAATTGAGCACTTGCATTGTAATAACAAGGTAACCAAACCAAGTAACAGCAAAGCAACCCATACAAACCACTGCTTAACCTGAACATACGGTCCATGCTCTGCCGAGAATTAATAGGCATACAGCCCATAACCCGACACTTGGTCTATTCTGCACTCAGCAAACTTTAAACAAAACAGCCCAATCTGACAAGACGGCCTTCAAAGGTGAAACCGGCTAGGGTGGGAACATGCTCGGATGCCCCAAATTTTCCCTTCCTTCTTTTGGTTCGCCCAAATGTAGAGAACGGCACAGCACTCCGAGCATAAACGATTAACTTTCGGAAAAGGGATTTTCTTAACCAGGGTATCGAGCCTACAACTGGATACAGCGGAAAAGGACTCAGCAAAGGTACACGACCTAAACATAACGAGACACGCTCGGGAAAGACTAAAAACAAAAGACGAGACCGACAAATCAAAAAGACACGACACGCAGACGCGTCAACGAAGACGGGGGACCTCAGATCACGAGGGGCCAGTTTCTCTGGGTATTGTTTCCCACCCTTTCTGATTTGTGATTCTCACATCACTCTGGCACTCAAGCTCGGTTTTTCTCTTAAAACCCTTTTTCCTCACTTTTCTCTCAACTTACACCTCTCTATTCTTTATTCTCTCATTTTCCATCCCTCCCCAGGGTAATTAATGGATGAATAGGAAGGCGTGGGTTCGTACTCAACACCGTTAGCTCACAGCTATTTCTTCTGGTGGGTAGAGTGCCCTCCTGGCAAGTACGTTGACGACGGGGGAAAGACAGAACACCTGGCTCAACTGTGCCCCTAGTTCATCATTTTGACCATTTTTTGCTTTCCACTAAAAACAGTTTTGATCAAGATGGGAGTCGGATTAACGTACTCGTTCGATTTTTGATTTGAAAGCCATGTAAGTCAGGCTGTAAGCACTGAAAATTTTCCTTTTTGGGTCCAAGAAGATGGTCCAGTTTTGGAAAATGGGATAGTTTTCGAGAAAATAATCAACCTCAGTAAAAATTTTCAAAAACTATTTTTGCAAACAGCCGATGCTCAACGAGCATGGAACTTACCCTTTGAGATGCGCAACCTCGGATCGGAGGCAATGGAAAATTGCCCCTGGCTTGAAGAACACCACACGGCAACGGAAAGTTGCCCCTGGTTTGAATGGTGGCTCACGACGACTCGTGGCAACGGAAAGTTGCCCCTTGTTTGGATGGTGCCGCAGCAGTCCGCAAACAGTCTTCATTGGTGATGGTCGAACTCTTGGACACAGAGATGACGAAGACGGTCACAACAAATATATGGACACAATCACCTTGGAAGGTGTTGGCGACTAGACTTTGGGATGAAGTTGAAACCATTGCATGGACCGAGACGCTATGAAAGCGTTGGGGGCTGGACTTTAGGATGAAGTTGCCTACGTATCCCAAACATGGGAATCAAGCCTTACGTAGTTCCGGTTAAGGTACACTCAGGTATTTTAACCTTCATTTTTCAGGCTCTAACTTTTGCTAAGGTGCCCGATGTGGGTTTTCGACCTTGCGAGCTTCTTTTCATTTTCTTTTGTTCATTTCTTTTTCACATTTTTTTTCTTTTTTTTTTTCTTTTCTTTTTTTATATCTTTTTGCTTTTTTTGTATTTTTCTCTTGCTCTAACGTTTGCCTGGGTCGCCCTTCTGGGTTTTCGGCCCAGCGAGCCTCTCGAAGGGTAAAAGTGTAGCAGGTCCATGTCAAATGGTTTCTGAAGTTGGAGTCTCTCTGTATCTGGGAGAACGGTTGTTGCAATGATTTGCAGAAGAATCCATCATGGTTACTTCACGAGCTTCTTCTGGTGAGATCTAATCTCTTTGATTCGGCTTTGGTGCCTCTAGCTCGAGGGCTGCTTCAGAACTGGCCACGCGGGCCTCCTCCGACAGTTGACCGTTGAATATTCCGGATGAGTTCGTGTTTCAAAACAAACAGGTCGAACCTTGAGGCTGAGAGCGATCCTAGGCTGCACAATCTCAAGAGCGGTTCCTCACAGGTCTTCACAGGGCCATGTAAAACATTTGTTTTTGAAAGTTTTTAAGAAAGCGACGAATCGCTCGTGCCGAAGGTAGTGTGGAACCAATCTGGATCAAGCCAGGGTCCTTCCCAGTACTCACGCTGACAAGCATGATTTCATTCATTAAGGGCTTAGCGTGCCTCTCTTTCTCTCAAAATGATCAAAATTTTGCAAAACCAGAGGAATTCTTTCCCCTTCGTTTTTATCACCGCAGTGTTCAAAAAAGGGGTTTTTGAAAAACTAAGGCTAATGCAATGAGTTTGGCGCGCAGGAGGGCAGGCGAGATGTACTGTCAGCCCGTTCAAATCCTCTGGCACTTATACTGAAAGCAGGCACGAAAGTGAGATAGCAACAGCTGTTTCATTCAAATTTGTTGGTATAACTGGCCCCTCGGCAGAAACAGACTCAAAAAACAAAAGCGGGTAATTACAAGACAAAACGGTGTTCGAGGCAACAACCCCAGAATCACCTAGTATTCTATACAAAGGGGACTGACTCGATGCAACAAAACAGACCCTTAAACAAAAAGACTGACTCAAAACAAAGAGACAGACTCAAAACAAAAGACTGACTCGATACCCAAGCCAGGATTTACAAAACTCGGTTTCACCGATGCTCAAAAATGCGTGCCAGATGCTACATCCAAAATATACCGAATGCCGCCCGCAGGTGGTTCACTTTACATACTTGCAGTATCTGTGTCCTCAAAATCCAGTAACTGGGTGGTAACGGACTTGGCTGAGGTGGGCGGGAGGATAACCTCGTTGTCAATCAAATCTTGCACCTCACGACGGAGGCGGAAGCAATTGTCGGTAGCATGGCCTATCTGTTGGTGGTACGCGCAGTACTGGGCAACATCATGCGTGGCAGGGAGATTCTTTGGGAAAGGCCGAGGCTCCAAGGGTTTAAGGTGCCCCCTCTCGGCAAGGATCTGAAATGCCTTTGATAGAGGCATGTAGAGAGCATGAAAGGCCCTGCGCCCTCGAGGCAGGTATTTTGAAGTCTGAGTGTTCTTACTAGCCGCACAAGTAAAAGGGTCGGAAGGCGCCACCTTGGCTTTCTGATCTTTCCCAGGTGCAGGGGCGGGAATAGGAGAAACTATTCTGGCATGACGGGGCCCATCCCGATTTTCCGACTGACTTGAACTACCCTCAGGTAGAGTGGGGAAAGCATCCTCCATAGTTTTTGCCACAACTGCGGATATCTGTTGCTTATTCATCCCCCCGGCCTTCAAAGCCTCGACTGCCCACAACAGTTGTTCAATAGGATCGGCATCTACCTTTGCTTTGTCTTTTCCTCTGGCGTCAGCCTGATCGAGGTTTTGGGTCGATGTCGGCATGTCATTGCCATAGCTGGAGGCCATCTCTGGTTGGCTAAGTTCGATCACAATTCGCCCCAACAGCGGGGGCTCCTGGGGTACAAAACTCCCGGCATATGGTGCGGCTGGAGGTGAAGCTGACATTCCGTAGGCGAGATCCGCCACAGACCTCTGGAGATCACCTATCATCCCCATTAATTCAAAGGTGGTGGGCTCACGAGCCTGATACAACTGGGGTGCCCAGACCGGGTGCACAACAGGCGACCTGGGTGGATGTGGCATATCAATGTTGGTCTCACTTTGCAGAGTGATCCCTTGATCTAATGCAGTTGTCATAACCACGAACTCTTCTAAATTCTGCGTCGTCATAAGTCCTGCCTCAGCAAGGGGAAACGCTGGCTATTCTGTATCAACTCTCCGACACTCTGAACTGAAAGGAAAAACAAACAGCATTTCAGCCCAAACAGATCAAACACGGGCGTAGCCGAACAACTGCATTCTACTACTGATCACTGTTCCCCAGAAATCACTGTCCCCGAAATTGAACTGATACCCGCAGATATAACTGATTTCTTGACAACGCTGATACTGATGCTCTCAGGTCTAATACTCAATCTTGCAAACTGATATGTACGTTCCTGTAGAGATACACTCTAAAAGCACATACCAAGTAAAGAGAGCCAAAACACCCCTATGTTGGGGTAGGGTTTCCCTGTCCTATTTTGTCAGGAGCTAGGGTTCCACTATGCACGCAGCAGTTTCAAACAACTTGAAATCGGGTAAGCAACCTATCCTAGCTTGGAATGGCCACTATGGATCCAAATATGCACTAGGTCGAATGGTCAAAAAGGGTGCCCTGGTAAAAACCGGGGTTTGTGTTCCCATACTGTCAGAGCCCATAACCGGTCAGCCTTATGGTCATGCCTTGACAAGACAAGCCTCCGGCAAATCATTCAGGAATGGCAGATGGCAAACACGGTGTCCTAGGCGCACCAATGCACATGCAATGCAAAGAGACACATAAATGAAATCAAAACAGGATATCACGAGTTCGAGTCAAGCTCTCTAAATCCCCAGCAGAGTCGCCAGAAGACGTGCCCGCGTGGGGCCCTCGCCACAGTTCGGACTCAATTTGTCACGGTTCTTAATCTGAACCAAAGAGTCCAAATCTGGCAAATCGTTTTGAGAAAAAACAGATTTTTAGAAAAAGAAGTGCCAAACATGGACTGCTTTGCCAGATACAGAGTCGCCACCTAAATATTTTTTAAAGGGGAAATTTAGAAAACCCTGACTCAGTGCCAAAGGCCACATGTCCGTCATTGCCAAAGTTGCCTCGGCTCGGGAGCTTGGGTACGATCGGGGAATGTCAGCTATGAGCACCCCTTCTCGCCCGGTCTGAAGACCGGCCTCTACTAACCATGATATCTGATTTTGAAAACGTTATGTGTTCTTATTCCGGTTATTAGCCTAGAATTACTATGTTATGCGCACAACAAACAAGTATAGACTAAATTGCCTAATTTGGAAACAAGCGTTGCATATCCGTTTGTTTTGAAAAGCGCTTTGGAATTTGCTACTCGCGAGTAGGCTAAAACACGGATTTCAACGAGTTTTTCCAACTCAAACAATCCAACCTTCACCCACAGGCATTCAAACAATTTATCACATAAGCATTTAGCCGCATGGTAAGCATACTGTCATGGCAACACTCACACGCATGCGGGATGCTAAAGCATAAATACTTACATCGTACTCCGTGCCAAAACAGTAAACTAGTTAGCAAACATGCGTGATCCTAGTTCATGTCAAATTGACTAATGCAACACATACAGGATGCAATTAGATAGGCTCGGCTAATCCTAAACATGGCATGTGAAATGCGATCGATTGATACACGTATTCAATTTGGAATTGAAGTACAAATGCAGTTAGCGTGATGTACCGAGCCTGATACATGCAATACGAATGCATGAATGCACACATGCATAGCATAAGGTATGCTAATTTTAAAAATGCCCTAGTCTACCATCAAAGCAGGTAAATAAAGGGGAAGAAAGAAGTGGGGATTGGAAGACATACACACCACTCACACACAATTATTACAGATTTGCCCTCGCCCGGAGGGACTGAATAAATAATACAAATTAATTAACTACGCAAGCTAATTAAATATTACAAATTGCCTAATCAGTTAACAAACTAATTTAAACTAGGAAAAGCAGTAAACTGCCTCGGGAAGGGAGCCGGATGCAACGCATGCTCGGGTCCTGCTCGGAAGTGCACGGCCATGCATAGTCTGCCTCTGTTTTCCCTGCTCTGCCTCTCTGAAGACTGCCAAAGTCTCAAGGATGCCTTTGTGGATACTGGGAATCACCACCGGCTGAGTAGAATTACCACCGGCAGTGAATTGTGGTCACCGGCACAAAATAAATCCATCAGCTGGTGATATATTGCCGGTCGACAATGTATACTGCCGGTCGGCAAAGAATGCCTGCAAAACCTGCAACTCACAGCAGCAGAGGACAGAACTTGCATGGCAACACAATTCAAGCAATGTATGCACCAATCATGTCCCCTATCATGCTTGTGACTCAAAAGGGCATGTGTCTCGATTCTCGGACCACCAATCACGCATTTCCATGCATGATGGCCCAAAGAATCAAGTGTGCAACTTTCATGTCAAATGAAATGCAAACCAAACAAACGAACCAAGGCCCAATTCCTATCACCAAGTCAAGGAACAAGGCATGCATGCAAGATGCAATGCAACCTAGGCATGCAAGCTAAAGATGCAACATGGCATGGCAAGACACTTATGCAAGCGTACAAGCAAACATGAGGCAATGCAAATGGATGAAAAGATGGACTTATACGTGATTTAGGCAACTCTAAATAGGCCTAAAACAGTGGCCAAAGTAACCAAAATAAAGGACCAAAACACATACACTCATGCACATGTTAAAGGGCCAACACTTAGGCACAAATGAGGCAACTCTCAAGCACATTTGAATGAGGCAATTATGGACATATGACATGCAAGGTAAGCATGGGAACTCATGTTAAGATGGTGTCAAACCAAGCAAACAAAATAGACCAAGCATGCAATGAATGGCCCAAGTACTTGAAGCAAGTCAATGGGACTTGAACCATGGCTAAGCCAACCAAGCCTCACAAGGCTAAGGGGACTTAAAATAGATTCAAGGCAGACCTAGACCATGCAAAGGGGACTCTTAGATGGCATCTAAGTGGCTCAAATTCAAAGCATGCACAAATGCCAAAACATGGGGTATGCAAGACAAGCTTTTAAAACATTAAAGAGACATCCAAGGCAAGCGTATAGGCATGCAAAGGTGACTGAAATAACATGGTGGATGGTTCCAAATCACCAAATCAATGCAAAAATGTCATGCTATACATTCACACCCTTAAGGCCAACAAGCCGGAATGCAAAGGGGCTATACTAAACATACCAAATCCGACCCAAACAACCTAGGACAGACTTTAAACATGGCACAATATGCACAAAAGCTTCACAAGACTAAGCCTAAAACATGCTTGAACAAGGGCTAATAACCTAAGGCATATTAAGGCAATAACAAGGCATTACATGGTAGGTATGCTAAGCATGCATGGTGTACCAAAACCAACACATAACAAGGTTATATCATGGCATAATGAGCATGGAAAACAGCCAAGACATGATCAATACACACTCTAACATGGTGCTCCCTCAAGAGGCCAAAAAGGGTCCCTTTTAAGGACAATAAGGAGAGGGGTGACCCTCCCCTTTTGGAGACTTCAAGGCACCATCTTCACCACTGAGGGATTTCAGTGGTGAAGAGGCCCAAACACCAAAGTCTCGAAACTTGCACAAAATAGCACTAAAAGGAGCCTTACAAGGCTTAGGAGGGGTCAAACAAACCCAAACCACAAAACACTCTTAATAAACAATCAAGAGGGCAAAAAAACAGAACTTTTTTATGTTATACACTAAACACAAAAACAGCTCTAAGATAGGTAGAAAAGCAATGTAAAAATGGGGAATAAAGGGACTAGTTTCTTACCCTTGAAGACCCCTTCAACAATGGTGCTCCAACAGCCCTCCTTGGCTTGAATCCAACTCCAAAACACCAAAACCAGCCCCTTAGAACCTCAGTAGCCAAAGGAAGGTGAAACACTAGGTGTTTGTGTGCAATAGTAAGAACAGGTGCACCTAGAACACTCAAGAGAGAGAGATAGAATATGTATCAAACCCTAACAGTAAAACCAGAGCTCTCCTCTGTGTTTTCTATCTCTAAAATGTCTAAAGTCTCTAACCCTAAGCAAGGGAGAGAAGGGCTCCTCTTATAGAGCCTCTTGTCTTGTAAAGCTTACAAGACAAGCTTCTAAAGAGGGAGATCCCTCCATACACGTGTATGGGGGGGAGCCAAATGCAAGACAGCTGTGATAAAATATCTGCAAAAGCAGATGCACAGTAGTCGGCCGGCCAAAGATGCCATTTTGGCAAAAGGGAGTGCCGACCGGCAATAAATAGTGCCGACCGGTAATATACATTGCCGGTGGAAGCAAAAACCAGCCGGTGGCCTCTGTCCATGGCCGGTGGTGTGTGGGGATGCCTCACAAGGCATTCCCTGCCCCTCCAAGGCAAAATGCAAGTGTTTGGTGCAAAACCAGACACTAAACGGTCGAGTTTGGAGATCCTGAGGCAAAGCGCGTAGCCGAGACCTCCAGGAACTCCAAATGAACACAATCATGGATGATCACCGGGTGTTCAAACGGTGACGTCCAAGTCTTGAGGACGGTCAAAAATGGGGTGTCTACAGTGATATCTTCGCATATCGATATGGGAGCTTACTATTGATATCAAAACAAGCTACACTATATCTGTTTTATTTTTTTATTTTTTTATTTCTATTGTCGATACTAAAAATTTGAGTTCTCGAATTTCAAAAATTATTAGTATTGTTTGAGGTTATTTTATATATTTTTGTAAAGAATATTTGATTGACGATTGTTATAAGGTACATATATTATTCTTGATATATGATTTTTTGAATGTGAATTTGGATGTGGATGTGGATGTGGATGTGGATGTATTTTAAAAAATATTTATAATTTGTATAGGGAATATTTAATAAAATATGATTTTATAAAAAATAATTTTATTGCGACAATAATAAACCGTCACTAATGTAATTCTCATTTCCTTATATTTTATTAGCGACGGCTTAACCTGTCACATATACATATTAGTTTCAATCTTTTGCAATGGCTTCAACTGTCGCAAATAAATCTTTTGCGACGGTTTAAACAGTTGCCAATATGGCATTAACTTAATACTACTTTTTTGGTGACGTTTTAGACCGTCGCTAATAATACTTTTTGCGACGGAAAATACCATCGCTAAAAAAGGTTTTTTGCAACGGCAATCAACATCGTCACTAAAAATGCCATTTTTCCCCCTTTTTTTTGTGTTAGGCAAAACTGTCGCAAAAACTATTGATTAGCCGTCGCTACAAAGAAAGAGACAGTTTGTAACCATCGCAAATACTTTTTGTCACGCCCCTTTCCACCACCCCCCTATTTTCCGTCGCTACTCCGTCGCAAAAAGTCTTTTGCGACGATATATGGACCTTTTGCGACGTTTGAGACCGTCGCAAAAAGTCCGATTTTTATATTCAAAAAATTTCAAATTAATAATACCAAACATAACTTCACATGCCTCATCTCTCACACATAACCATATTTCATGCCAAAATACTTTAAAAAGTTAATTTTCTTCCCAAATTCTCTACTAATAACAATTTGACAACTTTTTTTTAAAAATTACCTAATCAACATGATATTTACATCAAAAATTATGAAATATATTTTTAAGGTTGTGAGTTTAAAAGTCCACATTTCACATTTTCATTTTCACAAAAATGAACACAACTTAATCATCAACATATCACATTTTCATAAAATATCATGAATATAACACTTTTAGAGTTTTTAATTCCAAAACAACTATATAATCCCAACTTAACAATTTACACAATATTCCTCAATATCAATTTATTTTTCTCAAAAATAAATTTCAAAATTAAAGAAAAAATAATATTTCAACTTTATATTTCTCAAAATAAATTATCTAATCATAATATAATGTAGATACAACCCATACAACTGTTAATTTTTTTTTCAGATTTTTTTTTACAAAATTATCAACACAAAATGATTTTCCCAAATCAATCTCAAAATGCCAACATTCTTAACATTTCAACGTGATTTTTCTTCCAAAAATTACCAAACAAAAATATGAAATATATATATATATATATATATACAATACCTCGTATAATGATATATTTTCTCAAATAATCCTAACATAACTTTAAAGTAAAAATATGAAGAAAGTCCCTACCTCAAATATGAAGAAAAGCAAATCCGAAAATGCAAACATCGCCTCATCATGAATCCGAGACGTCCATTGCGAAGATCACGACGAGTCTCCGAATTTCATGTACAATACTTTTGCAAAATCCTACTCTAAATATTCACACTCTAAACTTAAAGCTTGAACAACAATGGAAAACAAATAAGAGAGAGGGGGAGAGGAAGAAAGAGACGCTGAGAGAGAGAGAGAGCCGAGCTCTTTGCTCAACCTAAAATGAAAAGAAAGAAAAGGAAATGATGGGAAGGAAGAAAAAAAAAAGGGGGGGGGGGAGCAACCACATGTGGGTTTGCTTTGGGTTTTCAAAAAAAAACAAAAAAGTACCTTCAAAATTAATAATAAAAATTATAAAATAATATAATTTTTCTCACTACAAAATATAATATTTTTTGTACGTCACAAAATATAATATTTTACTCACTACGAATTATGCACATTTTCATTCCTTATAAAATATATAATTTTTCATCATATGCTACCCACTATAAATTCAACTTTCAAATATTATAATTCCATATAATAAATAATAATAACTTACCAATCATATAATTAAAAGGGATCAAATAATTAAACATGAATCACAAACATATTCAAATTAAATTGAATCTAAATCATGGGTCTCACCCATAAGTCAAACAGGGTCCAATTATATATCAAAATAGACCCAACAAATTTATCTCAAATCATGATCCAAACACCTAAAACTCAATTTCAATTTCTGTTATAAATTAAACTGAACACCAATTAGTTTGCAGATTCTCCTAAAGTAAATACTCACCATTAAATTTCGAAATTTTTATCCAACATGCTAGACTCTTTTAAGAACACCATAATAAAAAAATTCATAATTTCTGAGATTGAAAATTATATTTTTTTTAAAAAAAAATTATTACAAAATTGAACCATTTTCACACATAATTTTACACAACACTCCAATCCAAATATTACTCAATTAATTTGTATATTGACTATTTAAAAAAAAATATTTTTGAGCCATTACAAAAGCAGTCGAGAAGACATAACACAATCACCCGACGGACCAAAGAACAACCAACTCCATAATTTTAACATAATAACATTAACTTTCCTTTTTGTAAGGTTAAAGAGAATAAAATTAATTCGGATCGTACAAACATACAAAAATATACAAAGTAAAATATATATTTAAATGTAAAAGAGATAACAATATTATTTTTCTATTTGTATGACTGACGAATGTCTGATGAAAAAAGATGCCACTTATTATATGAATTAAAACCTTAAAAAAACTCAATATAATTATACAAAATATATTATATTTTACTCAAACCTCAAAGGAGGTTAATATAATTTAGGCAATATTTTGTTTCACAATAGCATTACTGTATCTGGCTGATTATTTGCTACAGCAAAGAAAGGTCCATCTACCTCACATAGGCTTAGACATGATTTTTTTTTTTAGATTTATGAGAAAATATCATTTTGTCCCTTAAATTATTTCTTGAAAATTAATTTGGCATTCAGACTTCATCTTATTTTAATTTGATACTTAGATTTTTAAAATTTGATCAATTTACCCCCGCCGTCTGATTCAATCTACAATTAAATGAAATGTGCTGGCGTGACACCAAATTTCATTTGGAACTTCATTTTATCCCCCAAACTATATGTTAAAAATCGATTAGCCCCCCAAATATTTAAAAAAAATTAATTTAAATATTTAATAAATAAATTTTTTATCTCAATAATGAAAAATTTTAAATTTAAATAATGTACTTTTAAAAAAAAAATTCAAATTCGTATTTAGAATTGTCTCTTCAAGTGTCAAATTAACACATTTAGAATTCTAAATGAAATTTGATGCCATCTCAGTACACTCCGTTTGATTGTTAGCGGAATCAGACAGTGGAAGGTAAATTGATCAAATTTTAAAAAGTTTAGGTATCAAATTAAAATAAGACAAATCAGTGTCCAAAAAGAAAATTAATAATAAGACAAAGTGTGGTGCCAAATTGATCTTCACATAATAGTTTGAAGGGCAAAATATTATTTCCTCTTTACAAACATTGCTCTTATTATAATCAAAGAAATACAGAGAAGACATAACATGTTATAGTTAGTACATCAAAAGCGACGAATCTAATTTTATTCACACACTTTATCAAAGCATGTGAATGTGTGCACACAAACCACATGTTCCAATTGGTTTATAACAATAGAATCTATAATTTTAAGTGAATGCATCCACAATTTTAAACTCATAAGATTCTTGTTTTATTCACACAGATTCATTTTCAAAAGCAAAAAATAAAAAATAAAAAGAAAGCCCCACGGAAACCTTTTAACAAACACATTGTATACATATTTTTATGTAATCATCATGGGTTAAGTCAATGAATGTGTGCAAACAAAACACATGTTCAAATATATATATTTTTTTAACTTTTTATGTTTAAATCTGACAGCAGAGGCCAAATTGATACAATTTCAAAAATTTTGTAGGTAAAATTAAAATTATTCAAAATTTGATAATGTAATTGATTATCAGGATAAAGTATAGAGGTAACAATAAAATTTTCTTAATTCTGCCATTCATATTGTTGACAGAGACAACAATACACATTTTGGAAAAGTTATGTCATATTTACCACCATTTGTAGCCATTAATTTTTTTTTTTTTAAATATAAATTTTCAATTTCATTCATCTCATGGCCCACCCTATTTTAATTCGACAGAGAGTTACCGTAAACCACAATGTTACATAACAAAACACCACCACAATTGTTACTGAATACCACTAAGAATATAACGAGGTGCATGGTGCACATTCACGAATCCTCCCATTTCAAGGAGTAAAGGAAACAACACACAAAACATAAAAAGGAAGGTTGTGCATTTTCTACCACTTTGTCTCTTCCTTTGCCGCGTCTCATGCCATTGAGCCTTACACACTTCTAAAAAAATTTATGAGTGATACTACATGTATTAATTAATATATTAATTAGTGTATTAGTATTAGTTATAATATTGTTATTGACCCCACTCATTCTACAAATTACAAATATCAAAAATATCTTAAATTATGTTACGTCATGAATTGGTACACTAGTTAATGTATTAATTAGTGCATATAACATTAGTCAAATTGTAACGCCCTCAAAATAATACATTAAACCCATCAATATGGACATGCATTGGTAATAAAGATAAACATTCTTCTATTCATCAGAGTAGTTTCTTACAAAAGTATTACATGTTAACAACAAAAGCAAATGCCCTACGGGCTTACAGCTTTCCAAGTTAACACTTGGTTACAACAAAAGAGTGCTAACTCATTTACACATTAAGCCCTTGGCTTGAATATACATGTAATACATCAAGGAAAATAAAACGACAAAAGTTCGCCTGCCTCTAGCCTCCCAAGGTACGTCCTTGGAGGTGGCATGCTACCTGTACCTGAAAATGATATTCCCATAAAGGGTGAGTCACAGCCCAGCAGAGATATACTAAACCAACTATGAACGATGACTAAAAGATTAGCAAGTGATAGATGGCCAATACCGATACATCCACATATATCTCATCACAGTTTCATAACATACAAGTCTATGTTACTTTTCATTCTCCACCTTTATTTAGTAGATAAGCATATTAGCTATATCAACATATCAAATGATAAACATATCACGCATCAACAGATAAGCATATAAGCTATATCCACACTTCACTAGACAAGCATAAGAGCTGTATCTATACTTCTCAAAGATAAGCCTATGAGCTGTATCTTCACTTCTCCAAACAAGCATATGAGCTGTATCTACGGAGTTCATCCCCCATCTCCTCCCAACACTATCCGGTTTAGAGGTACATCCCCATCTTCCCCTAAACCGCGGAGTACATCCCCCATCTCCTCCTCTGTACACAATGCATATAAACACAAAGGTTCTATACACAATCAATCAATACATAAAATTAATGTATTCAATCCACCGTCATACTCTATGACACATTCAATCGATTAGTTTTAGTTTGCTTAATCATCATGCATTGTCTACAACAATCACGACTATCCTCCACCGATAGCCCAAAACAGTTATTTCTAAAAAGAAAATAAATGCACAAATGGATATTAAATCAACATTTTAGTTCGGTGAGTGATAAATAATCCAACTACACCCTTTAACCCCTTCCCTTTCCAATTCCCACATTCTCAATTCAATTCCTCATTCCCAACAATTAATTATACAAATTAATCAATCAATGTAATTAAGGCATTTTCCATAATCAACATTACAACCCTTAGGTTCCATTTTCATTAATGTTTTAACATTAATTTCACTTTTTCCATGCCGAACATGCATCTAGGCTTTATATAGCTAAAACCTCAACTTTTGTAAATTTACACAAAAGCCCCAAACTTTCACGAAATTACCAAACCAACCCCAACATCTCAAAATACTAAAATTTAAAGACAAAACTCATAGAGAGGAGTAGGATATCCCTACCTCAAAGTTTGAGCTCCAATGGAGATGAAGACCAAAACCAAAATGCTTCAAATTCTGAAATTTTCAGATTAAAATGTAGCCCTCAACGATCAACACAACTTTCGTAAAGACCAAAAGTGAGCAAACAACTCCTACTAGATCAAATCTAAGAGAGAAGGGCCGGTTTTAGAGTGAGAAGCTCTGAAAATGGCTTTTTGGAAAAGTAAGAGAGAGAAAAGATCTTGAAAAAGTTATCCAAAAGTCGGATCTCGGATTTATATAAAAGTCTCCCCGCTCGAGCGTCCAAACCCCCGCTCGAGCGTCACTCACAGACTCCCGCTCGAGCGTCAACAATCCCGCTCGAGCGATGGATACACACTCCCAGAACTTTTACAGAACCAGGTCTCCGCTCGAGCGTCAACCCTTCCCGCTCGAGCGTCACACACAACATCCCGCTCGAGCGTCAAAACTCCCGCTCGAGCGCACAACACTACAGAGGAGACACTGGAAAATGGAAAACTACGCTCGAGCGTCGAAAACCCCGCTTGAGCGGACAGACGACAACAAAGGGCCCGCTCGAGCGTCAAAATCCCCGCTCGAACGTGAAGGCCAAAATCTGGGCAACTACTCTTGGTTTCTAAGTTCAACCAACCTATAACAAACTCGCCCAACACAACGCAAGACTCGAATGCAAGGAGTAAAGGATTTAAACAAGATATACACGACAACCAACTCCACGGAACCTAAGTCTGGATACAACAATTAAAAAAAAAAAGGGAAACCGGGATCGCTATAACCTCCCCCCCTTAAAGAATTTCGTCCCCGAAATTAAACACAAGTTTTCAAAAACAGGTTTTCTCCATTCTCAACAATATTATAACATAATATTAAGCATTCCGACCCATTACCGGTCAACTCCATCTCTTTTCAAGAGGCATTTCACAACCCATATTACAAGTGCATTATCAACATGAAATTTTCTCCCATTTCTAACCATTTTCAACATACATGGTTCGCAGTTCATATCATGATGAATATACAAGATACAACTCCAATTCTACAATATAGCCAACATATGCAATATCATAATCAACTCCCATATCAGGGTAAGTTCTACAACATACTTCCATTAAACCAAAACATCACCAATGTTTTACAACTTAAGACATATATAAAGCTCTTAAGTCCAGCAATATTACAAAATCTAAATACAAGATTACTCATCAATAAACAAGTCTGGATATTTCTTGCAGACTCCCAACTCACGTTCCCAAGTGGCTTCCTCCACTCCGTGATGTTTCCACAAAACCTTTACCAAAGGAATGGTCTTGCCACGCAGGACTTGATCCCGCCTATCCAAGACCCGAACCGATCTCTCCTCATACGAGGCATCCTCATCTACCTCTAAGTCGGTCCAATCTAATACGTGCGATGGATCCGGCTCGTACTTCCGAAGCATACTCACATGAAACACGTCATGAACTCCGGACAACTGCGGCGGTAAGGCTAAACGATAAGCAACCTCGCCAACCCTCTCAAGGATCTCAAAAGGCCCAATAAACCGAGGGGATAACTTCCCACTCTTCCCAAACCTCATCAAACCTCGCCTAGGTGATATTTTCAAGAAAACATGATCACCTACCTCAAACGCCAAAGGCCTCCTCCTACGGTCGGCATAAGATTTCTGACGACTCTGGGCTGTAACAAGCCTGCTACGGATAAGTTCAACTTTCTCCGTCATCTCCCTAACCAACTCCGGACCCAACAAAGGTGCATCACCCACCTCGGCCCAACAAACTGGAGACCTACACGGTCGGCCATACAAGGCCTCAAACGATGCCATACCGATACTAGACTGAAAACTGTTGTTGTAGGCAAACTCCACCAATGGCAAGTGCCTCTCCCACGTCCCACTAAAGTCAAGGACACAACCCCGAAGCATATCCTCAAGGATCTGAATAGTACGCTCGGACTGCCGGTCAGTCTGAGGGTGATAAGCCGTACTAAAGGTCAACTTAGTACCCAAGGCACTCTGCAAACTCTGCCACAATCTGGCAGTAAAACGAGGATCTCTATCTGAGACGATCGTCACTGGGACCCCGTGCAATCTCACTATGTCCCGAATATACAAGTCGGCAAGATGATCTACCGAATCTCTCACGCGCATAGGAATGAAATGCGCCGACTTAGTCAACCGGTCTACAACCACCCAAATGGCATCACTACCCCGCTGAGTCCTCGGAAGGCCTACAATGAAGTCCATAGTGATATGCTCCCACTTCCACACGGCAATAGGCAAGGGTTGCAACAAACCCGCTGGCCTCTGATGCTCGGCCTTCACTTGCTGGCAAGTAAGGCACTTCGATACGAAAACAGCCACATCTCTCTTCATACCCCGCCACCAAAACTGGCGACCCAAATCCCGATACATCTTAGTACCTCCCGGATGCACCGCAAGGCACGAATGATAGAACTCTCGGAGTGCTTCCTCTCGGCAAGACTCCGGCACGAACAAACGGTCTTGGTATCTCACACTCAGGTCGGGATACACCGTCAAACCCTTCTCGACTTTCCCCCTTGAGGTCTTCTCTCGGAAGAACTCTACTTCAAGGTCACCTCTCTGCGCCTCTAACACTCTAGTCACAAGTGTAGGCTGTGCAACAACAGAAAACAAGGCCGCAGCCTCAACAGATTCGCCCAGTAGCAAATCAAACTCGCCAAGTACACCCAACATCTCCCATTCTCGGATGGCAATACAATCTACATCACTAATGGATTTCCTACTAAGGGTATCGGCCACAACATTGGCCTTCCCCGGGTGATAGTGCAACTCAAAGTCGTAATCCTCAATGAACTCCATCCATCTCCTCTGCCTCAAATTCAAGTCTCTCTGTGTAAACAGATACTTCAAACTCTTGTGGTCCAAGAACACTTCGAACCTCTCACCATAAAGGTAGTGCCTCCAAATCTTCAAGGCAAAGATCACTGATGCTAACTCTAGGTCGTGTGTAGGGTAATTCTTCTCGTGAATTTTCAATTGACGTGAGCCATAAGCTACCACTTTCCCCTCTTGCATCAATACACAACCCAAACCCTCTCGTGAGGCATCACAATAAACTGCATAACCCAACCCTCTCTCCGGAATAATCAAAACTGGAGCGGTGGTCAATTTAACCTTCAACTCTTGGAACAACTTTTCACAAGTCTCACTCCATACAAATTTGACCCCTTTCCGCATCAATCTAGTCAACGGCGAAGCTAGCCTGGAGAAATCCTTCATAAACCGACGGTAATACCCAGCTAATCCCAGAAAACTGCGGATCTCAAACACACTCTTAGGCTGTGCCCAATCTTGCACTACCTCTACCTTGGATGTATCAACAGACACCCCTTCCCCAGATACCACGTGGCCTAAGAATTTCACCTCTCCTAGCCAGAACTCACACTTCCCAAACTTGGCATACAGCCTATGGACTCTAAGCAACTCAAGCACCACTCTCAAGTGTTCCTCGTGCTCCTCCTCTGAAGGCGAATAAATCAGGATGTCGTCCACGAAAACGACTACAAAACGATCCAAGAATTCCCGGAAGATCCGGTTCATCAAGTCCATACAGACTGCCGGCGCATTGGTAAGCCCGAATGGCATCACCAGAAACTCATAATGGCCATACCGCGTACGGAATGCCGTCTTAGGAATATCCTCCTCCCTGACCCTCAACTGGTGGTAACCCGATCTCAAGTCTATCTTAGAGAAACAACGGGAACCCTTCAACTGGTCAAACAAATCATCTATACGGGGCATAGGGTACTTATTCTTGACCGTAGCTCGATTCAACTTCCAGTAGTCTATACACAATCTCAAGGCACCATCTTTCTTTTTAGCAAAGAGGGCCGGTGCTCCCCACGGTGAAACACTAGGGCGAACAAAACCCTTATCTAGCAATTCCTGGAGCTGAACTTTCAACTCAACCAACTCTGTTGGAGCAAAACGATAAGGTGCCATAGAAATCGGCGCTGTGCTGGGCACTAAATCAATGGAGAACTCAATCTCTCGGTGAGGTGGCAAACTAACGAGATCCTCGGGAAAGACATCCGAATACTCACAAACCACCCTTGGCAAAACAATCTGGGTCTCACCACACTCACCACTCTCAAAGCTAGCAAGTAGACCACTAAGCTCTCCCCGCCCTCGCGGATCATACCCCGGTGGCAAAACACTACCAACACGGTCTCCCAAGAAATGGAACCATTCCCCGCTCAAGGTATATAACGTGACCCTCTGGCGGTAGCAATCGATAACGGCCCGGTATGACGATAGCCAGTCCATACCCAAAATAACATCAAAGCCCTTCATGGGCATGACAACAAACGAAAAAGGAAGCCTATGGTCGGCGACCTCTACATCACAACCTCTAACACCTTGTTTCAAGATCAACTCACCCCCAAGAGGTGACACTACACAAATAGGAGATGCTAACTGTGCCAACTCCAATTCCAAAACAAATGCAAATGCAGCAGATACAAAAGAATGAGATGCACCCGTGTCAATCAACACACTAGCAACCGAGTTGCAAAACAGAAAAGTACCTCTCACTACTGATGGAGCCGGTACTAAATCCTGCGCGGTAACAGCATACACGCGCCCTGTAGGCCCCTGATCTACCTGCTCACCCCTCGGAGCAAAAGACTGCTACACAGACTGGGATGACGAAGCTCCCGGATTGGCCCTCGAGGCCTGCACAGACTGAGCTGGCTGGAATCCCTGCGTCTGTCTAGAACCAGACGCTCCTGAAGTGGCACTCAACTGTGGGCAAAACCTCTTCAGGTGCCCGGGTTGACCACACTGATAGCAAGACAAGGATTGGCCTCTGCCCTGACTCTGGCCCTGACTCTGGCCCTGAGGTCTAGCTGATGAAGAAGCAGCTCGATGACCCCCTCCCTTCTGTGGGCAAACCGAAACTTTGTGACCCAGCTGGCCACACTTGTAACAGGTGAAATCCCCCTGACCACCTCTCCCGGAGCCTGCACTCGGCACTGGAAAGGTCGACCTAGCCAAACCACCTTGAGCCTGCTGAGGATTAGGACCCCTCTGTCTCCTGCCATCACCCTGACCATCTTGGCTCCTCTTGGAGCCTCTCTGCCCCTTGTCCTCCTCCTGCATCAAGAGCTCCATATGAGCTGCAGCATCCACTAGGTGTCTATACTCTTGGATGTAAGACCCACCAACTCTCAACTTGAGGCCTCGCCTCAACTTCCGCTCAAACTCATAGCAACGGCGTTCTTCGGACGCCACCAACTCAGGTGCAAACCTGGACAAACTAGTGAAAGTGGCCTCAAACTCTGCCACAGACATGCCCTGCTGATTAAGCCGGCTAAACTGATCCCTCAACTTCTGCCTAGCCACTGCAGATAAGAACCTCTCCTAGAAAGCATTCACAAACGCCTCCCATGTACCATCAACACAAGCCTTCTCGTACTTCCACCATTGACTCGCACCTCCCTTCAGCTAGAAAGATGCCAAGGTCACTTTCAGTGCCCCGTCCTCGATGCCAAGCATCTCAAACGTCTTACTCATCTGCTCTAACCACTCGTCAGCCTTCAGTGGCTCCTTTGGATCCCCAACAAACTCCTCCGGGTTAGACCGGAAGAACTCTCTCTTCAAGAAAGAAGGCCCTACCTCAGCTGTCTGATTCCCAGCTCTGAGAATACCCAAAGCTCCCGCTATCTCTCGGGCCAAAGCGTCCATAGCCTGCTGACCTGCTGGCTCAGCCACATTGGCCTGACCAACTCCCCCCTGCACTGCCGGAACGTCATCTGGTAAGGGTACTTCCTGCCTCACAGGCCTACCACGCCTAGCACCTCTTCCTCGTCCTGACATCCTAATAAAGGTAATACAGAACATTAGCACATTCACAAATGTGCCAAATCTAAACACTCACGTCCTAATACATGGACAACTGTAATTCACTCCACGTAAGCACATAAACACATAAGCACTTACGAATTTCATTTCCGGATAATGATAGTCCCGAGGCGTTACTAGAGTTCCGGTTAGAAACAGCATTGATCAAGTGCTTTTCTAACAAGACTCTCAGAAACCCAAGGATCCAATCAACATCCTAGAAACTACATTCCATACCCACATAGTCACATAAGCATGTTATCAATTAAGCACATAACATATGACACTACATCTAAGTCTCTATCAAGCGAGACAAACCCATTGTGATCCTAATCACTTCCCACGTACCCAAAGTATTCGAACCCGGTACGCTCTGATACCAAGTTGTAACGCCCTCAAAATAATACATTAAACCCATCAATATGGACATGCATTGGTAATAAAGATAAACATTCTTCTATTCATCAGATTAATTTCTTACAAAAGTATTACATGTTAACAACAAAAGCAAATGCCCTACGGGCTTACAGCTTTCCAAGTTAACACTTGGTTACAATAAAAGAGTGCTAACTCATTTACACATTAAGCCCTTGGCTTGAATATACATGTAATACATCAAGGAAAATAAAACGACAAAAGTCCGCCTGGCTCTAGCCTCCCAAGCTACGTCCTTGGAGGTGGCATGCTACCTGTACCTGAAAATGATATTCCCATAAAGGGTGAGCCACAGCCCAGCAGAGATATACTAAACCAACTATGAACGATGACTAAAAGATTAGCAATTGATAGATGGCCAATACCAATACATCCACATATATCTCATCACAGTTTCATAACATACAAGTCTATGTTACTTTTCATTCTCCACCTTTATTTAGTAGATAAGAATATTAGCTATATCAACATGTCAATAGATAAACATATCACGCATCAACAGATAAGCATATAAGCTATATCCACACTTCACTAGACAAGCATAAGAGCTGTATCTATACTTCTCAAAGATAAGCCTATGAGCTGTATCTTCACTTCTCTAGACAAGCATATGAGCTGTATCTACGGAGTTCATCCCCCATCTCCTCCCAACACTATCCGGTTTAGAGGTACATCCCCCATCTTCCCCTAAACCGCGGAGTACATCCCTCATCTCCTCCTCTGTACACAATGCATATAAACACAAAGGTTCTATACACAATCAATCAATACATAAAATTAATGTATTCAATCCACCATCATACTCTATGACACATTCAATCGATTAGTTTTAGTTTTCCTAATCATCATGCATTGTCTACAACAATCACGACTATCCTCCACCGATAGCCCAAAGCAGTTATTTCTAAACAGAAAATAAATGCACAAATGGATATTAAATCAACATTTTAGTTCGGTGAGTGATAAATAATCCAACTACACCCTTTAACCCTTTCCCTTTCCAATTCCCACATTCTCAATTCAATTCCTCATTCCCAACAATTAATTATACAAATTAATCAATCAATGTAATTAGGGCATTTTCCATAATTAACATTACAACCCTTAGGTTCCATTTTCATTAATGTTTTAACATTAATTTCACTTTTTCCATGCCGAACATGCATCTAGGCTTTATATAGCTAAAACCTCAACTTTTGTAAATTTACACAAAAGCCCCAAACTTTCACGAAATTACCAAACCAACCCTAACACCTCAAAATACTAAAATTTAAAGACAAAACTCATAGCGAGGAGTAGGATATCCCTACCTCAAAGTTTGAGCTCCAATGGAGATGAAGACCAAAACCACAATGCTTCAAATTCTGAAATTTTCAGATTAAAATGTAGCCCTCGACGATCAACACAACTTTCGTAAAGACCAAAAGTGAGCAAACAACTCCTACTAGATCAAATCTAAGAGAGAAGGGCTGGTTTTAGAGTGAGAAGCTCTGAAAATGGCTTTTTGGAAAAGTAAGAGAGAGAAAAGATCTTGAAAAAGTTATCCAAAAGTCGGATCTCGGATTTATATAAAAGTCTCCCCGCTCGAGCGTCCAAACCCCCGCTCAAGCGTCACTCACAGACTCCCGCTCGAGCGTCAACAATCCCGCTCGAGCGGCGGATACACACTCCCAGAACTTTTACAGAACTAGGTCTCCGCTCGAGCGTCAACCCTTCACACTCGAGCGTCACACACAACATCCCGCTCGAGCGTCAAAACTCTCGCTCGAGCGCACAACACTGCAGAGGAGATACTAGAAGATGAAAAACTACGCTTAAGCGTCGAAAACCCCGCTCGAGCGGACAGACGACAACGAAGGGCCCGCTCGAGCGTCAAAATCCCCGCTCGAGCGTGAAGGCCAAAATCTGGGCAACTACTCTTGGTTTCTAAGTCCAACCAACCTGTAAGAAACTCACCCAACACAACCCAAGACTCGAATGCAAGGAGTAAAGGATGTAAAAAAGATATACACGACAACCAACTCCACGGAACCTAAGTCCGGATACAACAATTAAAAAAAAAAAAGGGAAACCGGGATCGCTATACAAATTTTATTATTATTTTATAAAATTGAGGTTTTAATATCTTTTTCAACCATACCACGTGCATGGAAAGAATCGGATACAGAATTTACATATATGAGATAAAGAAATATTTATATATGTAATTGTTAATATATTTACATCTATATTTACAAATATTTATCTCACATTTGTACATTTTGTGTTTAGTTCCATTTTTGTGCACATAGATATTTTTATCTTTGTTAGGCAAATAAAATAATAATATGGTGTAAGTTAGACCACATCCTCTAACCATTGTAATCTCCTTCCAATCCAAGTGTATCAAACCTCAAAGCAAGCGTGCATCTAATCCCAATCTGATCGACTCGCAAGGACAAAGTGCCAAAAAGGCATGCACCATGTTTGGTTTTCAAACTTAAAATACGATTTTTTAATTTTTTGTTTTTAATGAACTTTTTATATTTTAAATAAAACTTGCACTTAATCAAGATGCAATTAAAAATTAAAATATTTGTGAAAAAGTTTAAAAGAAATTCATGATGAATAACTAAAATATAAAAATGGCACTTTTCATATATTTTTTTTATAAATTTCTACGTAAATAATTTATTTTTTAGGTACATTCAAAAAATTAAAAATTGACTAAAATATAAATAAAAACAAGATTTCAGTGCAAAAAAAGAATCAAAAATTAAACTAAACAGACTCCTATATTTGCATGACCAAACCTAATTTTAATCCATGTAAAATCATAATAATATATAGAGAAATACTTTATGTCACCGTTTTGTCCCACTACATATGTAGATAATCATAATTGGTTCCTTATTTGAAAATAGTTATTAAGAAAATAATATAAATAAATAATAAAATGTTATGTATCTTGTGGAGAAGTGGTTTTGGAAATACTCTTCTGATCCTAGGAGATACTATGATCCTCTTCTGTTCACCTGAAAAGAGATAAACACTCTGGTCGGGGGTGCCGGAATTAGCACTCCGACGAGCAAGTTAGTCTCTGCGATCAAGATTACTTGTATTCTAAGTTAAGCTTAATAGTTCTCACCTCTCTTTCTGGCTGATGTTCTTCTATTTATATCTTTTCTTTCTTGGGCCTCAGGGTTAGGCCCATCCTCAATTTGGCATTCGGCCTCTCACCCAACTGGCGTTTTGATCGAATAGGATAGGAAGCCGAATACGTGGGAAAAGTGTAACACTATATTTATGTTCCAGCTTTCCAGATTCGTCCATTCGGCTCTTTTACGACCCCCATTATTCGGCCCCCACAATTGCCCCCCAAACACCCTACTAACAACAGTTGGTTGGAGTGTTTGGTTTCGAACTCGAAAAGTCAAGGCCGAAATTCGGCGGCTGTCCTCATGCCAATGCAGATGTCTGAGCACACGCTTCTCGGTTATCATTTCAACTTCCCATCCCTTCGTACACTTCTATTTATTATGATTTAAAATTTGGACATCCTTTCAAATACATACACTTTCAGATATTTGTTGCTGGCCTCCCTTTCAAACTATTTCTACAACTTCCTTTGTTTCATAGTCTTCTTCATCTCTTGTAAGTTTTCTCCCTCTCTGCTCAGAATCCTTTTTCTTGGTTTGTTTTTAGTTTAGAATATATCTATAAACTGGAGAAAATGGCAAAACATTTGAAAGATCTTTTCTCTTCGGATTGAATTTCTGGCTTCCGATGCCATTTTTCCATTCCTGATGACATCTGTCTGTCTTTGGTGACAGACGGCACCCTTGATATGGAGAGGGCTGACGAAACCACGATCGTCTTCCCTCTCCTATCAATCACAGAGGGTGGAGTCCGATTCCCCCTTCACCCACTCCTTAGGGCAGTGCTCCGCCATTGGGGTCAAATTCCTTCCCAACCCAATGTCAATTTCTTTAGAGTCATAATGGAGATTGTAGTGCTAAACCATCATCTTAGGATCAACCTTGGTATTCCTGTTATTCGGCATTGTTATGCCTTGGCCAAGTCTTCCGGTCAGCACGGTCGTTATTTCCTTAGGGCCAAGGACACCGACCATCAACTAGTGACTATGCTTTCCAGTTCTGGGAAGCGAGTCGATGACGTTATGGTCGTTGTCCAAGGCAATTGGGAATTCGGCGAAGGCGAGGATCGCCTCGATCCTATTCCTAGGCGAAGGGGCGAACCAGGTGGCCGTATAGCCTGTTGTGTTTATTTTTCCTTTTGTTATATTTGTAAAGCTTCACTTTTGAGACTTAATGGTTTCGCTTGTGCAGGAAACGATTTAAAGAAAGTTTTGACCTCAACCGACGACGCCGTTCTTTCGGAGACAAAAGTTTCTTTGAAATACTTCGGTCGTCCAAGCCTTCAGAAACAAGGGAGGGCAGCCCATATTCTGCTTCAATATGAGCCGACGTACACGACTTTTTCAGCAGCAGAAAACATCCCGATTCCAAGGGGTGAGGAATTTCCAACAGCTCTCATTTTGACTAACTTCAGAAACTTGCGCCAAATCGGTTTCGAAGGATCTGACTCGGAGCGCGCAGAAGAAGTCGCCGACGAATCAAGCCAGTCCGAAGCCGAGGTAGACGAAGCTTTAAGGCTAGCATTTCAAGAAGCTGGCCTTAATTCAGCCGACCCGCCATCCACCTCAAGTCGAGGGGAAGGTTACGATGACGTCTTTAATGGATTGGAGGATCTTCGCGGCACGTTTCATGAAGATATGGCCGGTTTGTCACTTTCACAGCTTGCCAAAAAAGCCAACACCGAACGAATGGCCGCGCGACAGAGAGCGGAGGCCATTCGTTCGGAGGCCAATCGATCCAAAGTGGCGCCCATTGCAGATGTTGAGCCGCCCCCACCTACTACGGAGGAGACGATTCAAGTACGAGATGCCGAGTTGGAACCGATCGCGCCGGTAAATGACCAGGCTGAACGACGGTTGGAGAAGCGTCCTATCGAGGTTAAGGCCGGGTCTGGAGAAGAGCCTATCGACAAGAGACCGCGTTTGGAGGAGTCGGATATAGTTGTGCCTTTTGTGATTCAACCTAGGTAAGAAACATGCTGATCTCCTCTAACACGTCGGCTATAAAAGACCTAGCCGTTGCGCTTAGCCTGGCCTCACCAGTCTCATTGCTGTCCGACAAGGCCACTTTCCGATCAGAGCCAGATGTCTTAGCGGGAGCGTTAGCCGCTCAATCGGCCCTTCAAGTAAAGATCTTGATCTTTTGTGTATATCTTCCGTTTGGATTTAACCTCCTGCTCCTGTTTTGTAGACGGTCGAAAGGATAGCCAAGCTAGGCCATCGCCGGTGCGTCGCCAGCGAATCAATTGGTTGTTTACAAACCAAAGGCGAGAGGCAAAGGAGCCGTGCCGAGTTTGAGGCAATGAGGGCGAAAATGGAAGCTGCCAGGGCCGAGGCCGAGTTGGAGAGGGCCAGAAATGCTGACCAACTCGGATTGGATGCCGAGCTGAGGGCGGACACGAGCAAAGCTTCGCTCAAGTTAGCCCAAGAGGAAATCGCCAAACTTGAGGCGGACTTAGCGGAATCAAAGGCAGCGAAGGAGGCAGCCGACGCTGAAGCTTCGAAGGCGTCTGAGGTCGGGGAAGCTGCTGCCCTCAAAAATTACGTGCAAGAAGTCCCTGAATTTGAGAATCGGGGATTCAAACACGGCTGGCTCAAAGCCCTTGCTGCTGTTAATGTGACATTGGCTATGCCAATTCCATACGAGCAAGTGGATGTTGAGCCGCTAGAGTCTGACTCGAAAGACTGATTTGGGCGGCACTTGTTTTGGTTTTTGTTTCAAATGCATTTTACCGCTTTCCGTTTGGTATTGCTACAGTCATTTTCATTTCAGATGTTTTTTTTTTCTTATTTTTGCTAGGCATTTGTATGCGAACTCGTAGGGTGTGTTTGGTAACGTTTACGTTTTCAGTTTATATTTACAAAAAATTTATAAACTGGTTTTTGTTTATTTTTTGTTTATTTTTAGAAAAACATAAACTACAAACGCATTTGGTAATTGACAAAATGTTTACAAAATTTAAAAAATATAAAAAAGAGTGAAAAATGGCAAGTGGTGGCAAGTGGCGGCGAAAGACGGTAGGTGGTGGGTAGATGGTGGTGGTGGGTGGTGGTTGGTGGTGGGTGGGTCGGTGACGGTGGCGGGTGGTAGCGAGTGGGCGGTGGCGGTGGCAGTGGCGGTGGCGGGTGGTGGAAAGTGGTGACGGTGGATGGTGGGTACCTGGTGGTAGTGGATGGTGGCGGGTGGGTGGGTGACGGTGGCGGGTGGTGGGTGGTAGCGAGTAGGCGGTGGCAGTGACGGTGGCGATGGCGGTGGCGGGTGGTGGAAAGTGGTAACGGTGGGTGGTGGGTACCTGGTGGTAGTGGGTGGTGGCGGGTGGGTGGGTGACGGTGGCAGGTGGTGGGTGGTGGTGGTGGTGATGGCGGTGGCGGGTGGTGGGTAGTGGTGGCAGGTGGGTGGCGGATGGCGGGTGGTAGTGGGTGGTGGCGGGTAGGTGGCGGGTGTTGGTAGTGGGTATGTGGGTGGGTGACGGTGGCGGGTGGTGGCGAGTGGGTGGTGGTGGTGGCAGGTGGGTGGTGGTGGGTGGTGGCGGGTGGGTGGTGATGGTGGTTGGGTGGGTGACAGTGGCTGGTGGTGGGTGGTGGGTGGTAGCGAGTGGGTAGTGGTGGGAGTGGTGGCAGTGGTGGCGGCGAGTGGTAGGTGGTGGTGGCAAGTGGGTGGCGGATGGCGGGTGGTGGCGGGTAGGTGGCGAGTGATGGTGGTGGTGGGTGGGTGAGTGGGTGACGGTGGCTGGTGATAGGTGGTAGCAAGTGGGTGGTGGTGGCAGGTAGGTGGCGGGTGGGTGATGGTGGTGGTGGTGGTGGTGGTGGGTGGCGGGTGGGTGGGTGGGTGGGTGGGTGCCAGGTGGCTGGTGGTGACAGGTAGTGGATGGTAGTGGCAGGTGGGTAGTGAGTGGTGATGGCAAGTAGGTGGCGGGTGGTGGTGGCGAGCGGTGGATGGTAGCGTCGGGTGGTCAGTGGTGGATGGTAGGTGGGTGGTGGGTGGTGGTGGTGGTGGTGGTGGTGGGGGTGGTGGTGGTGGTAGTGGCAAGGGGTGGGTGGTGGTGGCAGGTGGGTGCTGAGTGGTGGTGGCAGGTGGTGGTGGTGGAAAATAGTGGCGGGTGGTGGCTAGTGTTGGGTGGTTAAAAAAAAAAAAAAACTGAAAACTCAAAATGGAAACACATTTTTTGTGTTTTCATTTTTTGACCAAATTTATAAACTGAGACCACTGATTTATAAATCAAAAATTTTACTAAACAAGTTTTTATTTGAATTTTTAAAATTTTTGTAAATATAAATAGAAAACTGAAAACGTAAGTGTTACCAAACGACACAGCGTTTTGTTTCGTAGTTTTCATATGTAAAATGGCTACAATTTGTGCCCAATTTACTTAATGAAAATTACTTTTGTGCTTTGCTGTTAGTTGTGCTAAATTGTGTTATTGATGAATGATATAGTGTTTTGTTATTTTGGATAAATCGTTCAGGTAGATAATTAGGCGATTTTAACTCCAGAAAGCCGAATGCTTGTAGTTCATGGACTGGCTATGGCACGCATCGATCGGCATCAAGCCTAGATACTTGGCCGATCAGATTAACAAATTTCCCTTGCCGAGCCAATGCACGACCTTCATGGGCCGAATGGGTCTAGTTCGTGGATTGGCTGAGGCATAGATTGATCGGCATTGGACCTAGATTAATAAATTTGCCCTTGCCCCAGCCAGTGCATGAGCTTCATGGGCCGAATGGGTCTAGTTCGTGGATTGGCTGAGGCATAGATTGATCGGCATTGGACCTAGATTAATAAATCTGCCCTTGCCCCAGCCATTGCACGAGCTTCATAAGCCGAATGAGACTATTTTGTGGATTGGCTGAGGCATAGATTGATCGGCATTGGGCCTAGATTAATAAATCAGCCCTTGCCCCAACCAATGCACGAGCTTCGTGACCCGAATGGGACTATTTTGTGGAATGGTCCGATCTGCATCTGACCTTTTGGCGTTTGGAATTAATGACGTCGCCTCGGGGTCGCTGCATACATTAAGGATAAATGGGGTGAGTTCACACCAGTAATTTCACTTATTTTTATTCAGACTTTATTTAAACTAGCCTTGGACAAGTGCGAATGTCAAACAGGTTGTTCTTTAACAGCAGATGAGAAGGGCGAACATTAACTGAGTTAGACACTGCAATGAATCGCAACAGCGAGCCTATGCGCACGGGAGGAAGGGCGTCCAAAGAACGGGAAAGGCGTCAGCCCTCTAGTCGTCGAAGCAGATCACCTCGAAAGGAGAAACAGCAACGGGGAAGCTCCCCGCGACCGAGACCGAGAAGCAAGCCCGATGTCACGCCACGACCGCTAAGTTTTGCGATTTTCGTGGAAAATAAACTGATGACAGAGACGGATTCCATCGTTAAAGATCCAAGGGTAGCAGTTAAAATTGCTCGACAGATCTTTCCACCGGAGGTCCAGCAGTCGATGGTTGGACGACAAGATTTCGATGCATTTCGAGAAGGCATCTATGGTGCGGTGAAGGGCATGTGCACTGCTTATGAGGTCGACATGCGTCTGCACGCCGCGTGACGGGAAATAAAGAAGAAGGAGGAACGAATACGTAGTTTGGAGGTTCGCGCAGAAAAAGCCGAGCGTGAGCTCAGGGAACTTAGGAAGGCTCAAACAGTGGAACCTCGCGCGGCAGGTCACTCTAATCCGGTCATGGACGAAAGAGGGACCCAACGGCTGTTAAGTCACACGATAGCCGATAGGGAGATGGCAAGCATGTTCGCCGTGGAAAATGCAAAGGCCGTGGGATATGAACAAGGCTTTCATGCGGGCCGGAAGATTTAGATCGACAAAACCAAGGAGAATCTTGCGGAGGAGGTCTGCCGATGCGAGAATCGCGGCTTTAGGCACGGTTGGATTAAGGCACTTCAGGCCGCGGAGCCTTTTCGAGCAGGGGGTGTTGATTCGGCGTTACCGCTGTACCAACGTGATAATTTTCCCTTCTCCGCTTTTAAAGTCGAAAAAGGTGATGATGAGGGAGAAGCCGCGTAGGAGTAAGCATTGTAATGTGAAATCCTATGTCATTTTCGACGGATCGAATAAAAGTAAATCGTCTGTTTTTATTGTGATTTTCAATAATAGTACATTGATTGAAATCCATGTAATTTTATTGTGATTTTGTTTTTCATTGTAGTTTTTATTCGTCACGCATTTGCATGTTTTGCATTTCATAATGTAATTGTAAACGGACTTGACCGGCTCTAGACTCAGGCTTCGAAACATTAAGTATTTAATTGGCCAATAGTACATTAAGTATTTCTTCGGCTCCAGAGGGCAACATATTCACGAATGCCGCTCCGGATCCGAAGGCTTAATCGGCCCAGAGACATCGTGCACTGATGGGATTCCAAATTCGGAGACTGGCTCGGCCCAAAAGTGTCTTGCACTTGTGGGGCTCCGAATCAGGAGACTTTTTGGCCAATCGTGACCTCCACGAAGAGCGCTCCGAATGCGGAGGCTTAATCGACCCAAAAGTGTCATGCACTTATGGGGCTGCAAATCTGGAGACTTTTTGGCCAATCGTGACCTCCACGAAGGGCGCTCCGAATCCGGAGGCTTAATTGACCCAAAAGTGTCATGCACTTATGAGGCTCCGAATCCAAAGACTTTTTGGCCAATCGTGACCTCCACGAAGGGCACTCCGAATCCGAAGGCTTAATTGGCCCAAAAGTGTCTTGCACTTATGGGGCTCCGAATCCGGAGACTTTTTGGCCAATCGTGATATCCACGAAGAGCGCTCCGAATCCGGAGACTTTTTGGTCAATCGTGATATCCACGGAGGGCGCTCCGAATCCGGAGGCTTAATCAGCCTAAAAGTGTCTTGCACTTATGAGGCTCTGAATCCGGAGACTTTTTGGCCAATCGTGATATCCACGAAGGGTGCTCCAAATCCGGAGGCTTAATCGGCCCAAAGACATCATGCGCCGATGGGGCTCCGAATCTGGAGATTTTTTGGCCAATCGTGATATCCACAAAGGGCGCTCCGAATCCGGAGGTTTAATCGGCCCAAAAGTGTCTTGCACTTATGGGGCTCCGAATCCGGAGACTTTTTGGCCAATCGTGATATCCACGAAGGGCGCTCCGAATCCGGAGGCTTAATCGGCCCAAAAGTGTCTTGCACTTATTGGGCTCCGAATCCGAAGACTTTTTGGCCAATCGTGATATCCACGAAAGGTGCTCCGAATCCGGAGGCTTAATCTGCCTAAAGACGTCATGCGCCGATGGGGCTCCGAATCCGGAGACTTTTTGGCCAATCGTGATATTCACGAAGGGCGCTCCGAATCCGGAGGCTTTTATTTGAACTCCTTTGAACTGGATTTTGAAGTGAGTAAATAACGATCCTTTCATTAGAGGAAATGAATTGTACATGGCGAATCACAACAAGCATTACGTCCCACAGGTCGGGTCAATGATAAAATTTGCGTAAATGCATGGAGTTCTAAGGCCGTGGCAGACTCCTTCCTGACATGTCTTTGAGCCGATATGTCCCTACTCCTGCGATTGAATCAATCTGATAGGGGCCGTCCCAGTTAGGATCCAGTTTTCCATCCGCCGGTTTCTTGGCAGCTGGAAGTACCTTCTTCAGGACTAACTCTCCTGGTATGTAACGGCACAGTTGAACGCGTTGATTATATGAATTAGCAAGCTGCTGTTGATACCGCACCACGGATGCAAGGGCACGGTCTCTTCGTTCTTCAATCAGAACTAAATCCAAGGCAAGCATCATGTCGTTTCGGCCCAAATTGAAAACTTTAGTTTTCAGGGTTGGGTGGCCGATCTCCAGGGGTAAGATCGCCTGGGTTCCAAAGCATAGAGCAAACGGCGTTTCACCAGTAGATCGCCTCGGCGTAGTTCGATGAGTCCACAGTACACTTGGCAATTCTTCAACCCATTTGCCCTTAGCACTCTCTAGCCTCTTCTTAATGCCGTCCAAGATGGATTTATTAGAGGCTTCGGCTTGACCATTGCTTTGTGGGTAAGCCGGCGTAAAAAAGTAGGGCCGGATACCATATTTGCTGCACAACTCCTGGTAGAAGCCACAATCAAACTGGGTGCCGTTGTCTAAGATTAGAGCTCTTGGAATGCCGAATCGCGTTATGATATTTCTCCACACAAAGCGCTTGACATTAGAATCTCAAATGTGCATTAATGCCTCCGCTTCCACCCATTTTGTGAAGTAGTCTGTTGCGACAATCAAGTATCGCTTGTTGCCTGGGGCCCTCGGCAACGGTCCTATGATATCAAGCCCCCACTGGGCAAACGGCCAGGGACTGGTGATAGAGCTCAACTCTTCAGCGGGCAGATGGGTTAATGGGGAGAACTTTTGGCACTGTTCACACTTTTAGCATAGCATTTGGCATCAGATCTCATTGTCGGCCAATAATACCCCTGTGTTATGGCTCTATGGGCCAAAGAGCGCTCACTGGAATGGGCGCCACAACTGCCTTCATGTATTTCAGCAAGAAGCTCTTTGACTTTGTCTGGGTGCACACATTCCAAATATGGACCAAAGAGGGATTTTTTATAAAGCCTTCCTTGTGGATCCAAGTAGTATCGCAAGGCTTTGTTTCGTAGCTTGTGCGCTTCTTTCTTGGCCGTTGGGAGCTGTTCGGAAGACAGGAATGCGGCAATGGGATCCATCCAACTCAGTCCAGATTCTACAACATTGACCTGGACTTCCTCCGAAGGGCCGATGCTCGGCTCCAGGATGAAACCTACTTCGATGGTCCGTTTAATTTTTGAGTTAATGGTGGAGGCTAGGCAGACGAGAGCATCTACACGTGTGTTCTGATCACGTGTTATCTGGTTCAATTCATGATGGTCAAATTTCGCCAGTAAGAAATTGGCCGTTTTTATGTAAGCCGCCATATGGTCGTTTCTTGCCGCGTATTCCCCCTTTAACTGATTGATCACCAACTTAGAATCGCAAAATACAAGCAAGCGCCGAGCACCCAGAAGATGTGCATTTCGCAAACTGGCTAGAAGGGCCTCATATTCGGCTTCGTTATTTGATGCTTCGAAGCCGAGCTTGATGGCCTGCTCAATTATTGTGCTGTCAGGAGCCATGACCACAACTCCGGCTCCGCTGCCCCGTTGGTTGGATGATCCATCACAGTACAACTGCCAAAGGTCCCCAACATAAATTCTCCAGTTCGGCTCCGATCAAATTTCTTCGGACTTGAAATCAGCAAGACCCCCAGTGAATTCGGCAACAAAGTCGACTAGCACCTGGCCCTTGATTGAGGTTCTTGGTAGAAACTGAATGTCGTACTGGCCGAGTTCAAGAGCCCACTTTGAAACGTGTCCTGATGCTTCTGCACTTCGTAGTACTAATCGGAGGGGATAATCTGTTAGCACCCCAATGCTATGTCCTTGGAAGTAATGCATCAATTTTCTTGCTGCCATGACTAGGGCTAAGATGAGTTTTTCCAGCGGGAGGTAGCGTGTTTCGGCGTCAACCATTGCCTTGCTCACATAATATACTAGCCACTGCTCCCCCAGCTCTTCCTTTATCAATACGGCGCTGACGGCCTTGTCAGAAATTGCCAGATACAAAATGAGCAGGTCACCAGCAACAGGTGTTGTCAATAGTGGTACTGAGCGTTGGTAAGTCTTGAGGCCGTTGAAAGCGGCTTCGCATTCGGCGGACCATTCAAAAGCCCTGCCCTGCCGTAGTGTATGGAAGAATTATCGGCAACGATCTGTAAACCGACTGATGAACCTATTGAGTGCAGCGGCCATCCCCATCAACTTTTGAACCTCTTTTACCGAACGAGGGGAGCTGAGTTCCAAGATTGTTGTGATTTGCCTCGGGTTGGCCTCAATACCCCGGTGGTTGACAATGTACCCCAAGAACTTGCCGGAGCCGATCCCAAACGCACATTTGGAAGCATTCAGCTTCATTCTGTATTTGTGTAAGATGCCGAATGTCTCTGCTAGATCGGCTAGATGGGTTTGCTCTTCTCTAGACTTGACTACCATATCATCAATGTACACTTCCATAGTGCGGCCTAGTTGTTTTTTGAACATAGTTGTGACCAGTCTTTGGTAAGTTGCCCCTGCATTCTTCAGTCCAAAAGGCATAACCTTATAGCATTAGGTTCCTCTTGGGGTGAGGAATGCAGTTTTTTCTTGATCCTCAGGATCCATGGCGATTTGATGGTAGCCTCTGTAAGCATCGAGGAAGCTCATACATTGATGGCGTGCCGTCGCATCTACAAGTTGGTCGATTTTGGGTAGGGGGAAACAATCCTTGGGGCATGCTTTGTTCAAGTCAGTGAAATCAACGCACACTCGCCAAGTCCCATTTTTCTTCTTCACAACCACTGTATTAGAGAGCCATGTAGGGTAGGTCACTTCCTTGATTGCCCTGGCATCAAGTAGCTTATCAACCTCCTCAACAACGGCGGAAGTGTGCTCCGCAGCCGATCATCGGCTTTTCTGAATGATCAGCTTGCACTTGCATGCATGCATTATAATAGCATAGTAGCAAAGAAAAATTTGACTTGGTCAAAGATAAAATTTCGGATAGAGCACCATTCTTGGATTCTCCCAATTCCATGAAAGAAGCAAGGGATAATTACACCAATACCTCTCAATTATTAGTAAATATTATTTTATTTTTTATTTATAAATTAATACATATTAACTTTGTCTAATTATGAAAATTGTACAAATACACTCTTTTTGGATTTGATCTGGGATAAAAGTAATATATTTTTAAAGTTGAGAAAGTCAAAATGCACGAGTTTATAAATAAGAAAAAAAAAGTAATACTCACTAATAATTAAGGGGTCTTCATGTAATTAATCCAATAACAACTCCATATAGGTAAGTGGCATAACCGAAGCTAATAGAAAGAACAAAGAGATTACAACAGAAACCTGTTACTATGCTCCTCTCTGATTTGGTAGAATATCCTAAACCCCACTCTCATCAATTCATATATATAGAGAGAGTATATAAATGTTGATACACACATAACACAAGACAATCAAATCAAAAAAGTGCTACTTTCATAATATTCTCACCTACTTCAACAACATTGAAAGCAAAAGGTAAGAAAAAAAATATATAGTGAGGAAGAGAAAAGTAGAAGAAGGGGAAAAGGAAAAAGAAAACAACATTGATGGAAATGGAAACATGGGTTGGGATTAGCTAATGAACATTGAGGCTGCTGCACTTCTTGGTGGGGCCCAGAGAGATCGCAAATGCTGCATCGATGTGTGGCAGAGGCCATTAGGGCGGTCGGTGGCGAAGATCAAAGACACCATTCAAAAGATTAGGGTATGGTGGGGAATATTTGACACTGTTGAGGAAGCAGCAAGGGCCTACAATGAGGCGGTTTGCTTGCTTCGTGGATCCAACACTCGTACCAATTTTTGGCCTTGTTCGCCATCTTCTAATTCCTCTCATGCTCTCCCCTCAAAAATCACAAACCTTTTTGTCCATAGGCTCAAAGCTCGAAACAATGCTAGTTGTAGTGCTTCTTCAACTTTCGTTTCTTGTTCTTCGCACGCTAACCAAATATTACAAAATCAGGAAGACAAGTAATTTGATAATTTCTTCAACAATATGCCCAATATTAGTACTACTACTACTACTACTAATTTCATAAATAAAGAAAGTGAAATTAACAATTCTAATATCAACATCACTACTACTTGTACTTGATCAATGCAAGTATTGAATCAAACAAATTCACAGTACCGGGAGATAATAAATGTACCGGTACTGATCATCATCAACAAGCTAGTATTGATGAGCGCGAAATGGGAGAAGAATACATTGATGTTGGGATCGTGGATTTCCATTTCATGGATGATGTTAGATCTTCTTGTTGCTATTATTTGCCATTTGAGATCGCAAAAGAGATGGTGGACGAGCAGGAGAGTTATGGTGGGGAAGAGGAGGAGCCATTTGGGCTAACCGAAGCCATGAAGAGGATGAAGTATGAGCATAAATTCTTGTGAGGTCCGGGTGCGCTACTCGTTTCGTTTTTCCTCGTTTAACTTTGAGTTGGTCATGTTGGGGTGTCGGTTTGACTTGGAATCTTGTTAATCGTTTGGGTTTGTTGTGTTCGGGATTTTTTCACAAAACTTTGTTCTTATTTATTCCTGTGTTGAATTTCACTTGTTTCGGAGGGTAAGGGTTCGGTCCGGAGTGCCAGGGATTTGAGCTGAGGAAATTTTGGGCTAGAGGACCAGGATCACACGTGTGGGGCCTTGGGTCGCACGTGCGGGAGAGGGGCCTCACGTATGGAAGGTGAGGCCGCACGTGCGGGAATCTGAGAGATTCTGGCTTGCACACTGCATTATATGCAGGTGCAGGAGGAGGTGTGGATTAGGAGGGCCGCACGTGTGGGGATGAGGACCACACGTGCGAGAAGCATGCTCCGCACGTACAGGGGTAAATGCTACACTTACGGGACGGGCTGAGTCCGAAAACTCTGTTTTTCTTCCTTGCTTTTGGGCTGTGTATATCACTTTTAAAACATTTCCTTCTCACTCTAAAAATCATTTTGCTCCTCTTTCTCTCTAAAACGTCCACCAAATACCAAAAACCCTTGATTTCTTGCAATCCATTGGGCTTTGATCCATCCTCTTTCACAAGTTTTGGAGAACAAAGCAAGGACGTCACTTTGTACGGTGGAGATCGAATTTCTACACCTTCGGTTTTAGGGTTTCATCTCATCTCTTCATCAAAACTTGAGGTAGGGATTTCTCCTTGAGTCATATATATATATATATATATATTTGCAAGATCTTGTTGATTTTCAAAATCCCCTTTAATAGCTTAAAATCTTTTCGTTGACTCAAGAAGATGAGTGATTTTTGAAAAGTAGGTTATCTCTTTTCTTTTAAATAATCACATGAAGGTTTTAAATTGCTATTGATAGAAGAAAGATGCCTTTGGTGTGATTTTATTCAAATGTTTTGGAGATGTGAGGTTGTGATAAGAAAACCTAGAAAATTTGGGGGTTTTTTAATGATGTTGGAAATTCATGAATGAAATGGCCACATTTCCCTTAGTTGCCAAAATAAATGAAAGTTTCTTTTTTTATATAAGAAAAGTCTTCTCTATGTTTACATAAATGTTGAGTTCCATGAAATGAGAATTGTGATTTTGGAAGTTGATGTTCAAAACATTGCATATAGTCTTGAATTGACTAAATTGTTGAGAATTGTACAAGATGAGAAAATGTTGCTATGTGTTGATAGATGTAATTGAACATGTGGTTATTTTGTGAAATAACATAGAAGTGAGGAAAATGGAAAATGTGGTTATTATGGTATTATTGTTGAGATACTTAAAAATGGAGAAATGTTATGAGGCATTCATGATTATTGCATTACATACTCATTTAATCGATTAGTATATATTTTGAATTGAGTTTGGAAACGTTTACATTGAGAAAATAATATTTTGAAATGAGAATTATTGAAATATTTTGGGGTAAATACGTTGGTAAGTCCGGATAGGGGGTGTAGATAGAATTGATTAAGTTGGCCTGAGTGTCCGAGGTGAAAGACCGAAAACACGTGTAGCTCGTTTTTTTCACGCCCCTTTTTGGAGGTTTGAAAGAAAGCCTTACAGTTTGCACTCCCGTGGTTCTGAATCTAATCTCACAAGTGCAATGTGAAACTGATAAACAGCAAAGAGTCCAAATCCGGCAAATCGTTTTGAAAAATTGATTTTAGGATCAAAAATGCCAAAATTGGACTGCTTTGCCAGATACAGAATCGCCACCTGAATATTTTATTTTCGGGAAAATTTAGGAAACCCATGACTCATGCCAAAGGCCACGTGTCCGTTATCACCAAAGTTGCCTCGGCTCGGGAACTTTGGTACGAAAGGAGAAGGTCATGAATTGAGCACCCCCACTCGCCTAATCAAAGATTGGCCTCTACTAATCATGATATGATTTTTTATAAACATTATGTGCTCTTGTTCTGGTTATTAAGCTAGCATTACTATGTGATGCACACAAGCAAGTGTAGACTAGTTTGCTCAATTTGGAACAATTCAACTCATGTTTGTTTGTGAAAATGGTTTGAATTTGCCACCTCAAATGGGCTTAAAGTTTGGAGATTGGCCACCAAACATAGTGGGCTTAAAACATGATTTTCCACTCAACAAAGTGGGCTTAAAACTTAAATTCGTTGAATTGTTCCAATTCAAACAACAAGCCTTCATCTATAGGTATTCATTCAGTTTAGCATTTAAGCATATAGCCTCATGGAAAGCATGCTAATCATGGCAATATTCACATTCTTGCGAGTATGCTAAAGCATAAAAAACTCACCTAGTACTCCAAGCTAAGAAGATATGAGTTAGAAAAATACGCATGACTCCTAACTATACAAGATGCCTAATGCAACACATGTGATAATGCAATTAATAGGTTCGGCTACTAATATGGCATATAAATCGATTTGATAACATGCGGTTAAACACATATTCAAAGAATTATTTGAAATTGCAATGCAGTTTGAATGATGCGCTGAGCCTCGATGCATGCAATATGAATGAATGGATGCAAGCATAAGGCATGCTAATTGAAACACGTCCCTAATCTAACCATCAAAAGCAAGTAAATAAAAGTGAGAAAGACGTGGGGTTGGACGACATACATGCACACACGCACACTTATTACAACATTATGCCCTCACGAAGGAGGATCCAAATGAATAAGAGGTAACTAACTAGCAACTAAGCTAAGCTAATCTAATTAAGCTAATTAGACTAATTATTACAAACCAAATGAATAACAAGCTAAGCTAATTACTAATTATTTACAACACTTTTAACTAACTAGTAAACTAATTAATTAATTTACAACACAAATGCACACAAACTAAGCAATTAAGACATTTAACTACGCTGCCACTACTCTGCCTCGGGAAGTGGAAGACGCTCATGCTCAGTTTTGGCCCAAAAAGACCTCCGTTTTGCTCTCGAAAGCCTCTGTTTGCAGGGTTGAGCATTTCCAGAACTTTTCTGCTCCATCTTACCAAAATCAACTGAAGTTTACATCAGTGGCCTACCGGCCATGGATGGATGTTGCCGGCCCTCTGTTGGCCAAAACGGTGGTCTGCCAACCATTTATGGTGCACTGTCGGCCACCAATGGTGCATTGCCGGCCACTGATGCATTGGATCACCATGCTGTAACAAAGTATAAACAAAGCAAAAAGAGGGTTTTTCCAAGGATTATCTGCACAATTCACCTTTCATTTTCATAGACAAATCCAAGGAATTGCTTAAACCACAAACCACCAATCAAAGCAATTTCATTGCATGATAGCTTGTGCTTCAAGGTGTGCAAGCTCAATAAATGCAAAACAAGACATTCAAGAACCATCACCCTATCATGCATGATCAAGGGCAATGGAGACCTAGCAAAATGGCACATTTCATCCCTTTTGAGTATAAAATGTCCTATTTTCCTTGTGTTCAAATTAACGTCCGATTTGAACGCATGCAATGTAACATAAAGAAATGCTTATCTTGCCACTTTTACTTGCCAATTTTGTTTACACATTTTAGTTACCAAACCATTCTTTAATCAATTTGTCCATTAGTGAGTGTCCTCTAAGATGAAAGAAGTGTCAACCAAGGGATAATGTAAGGCATGAGAGAGATTATGCCGTTGATAATGAACCCTTAAAGAGGATTAAACCATTAAGCATGACCTCAATCTCAAGCTTAAAGGATCTCGAGCCTGAAACAACCCTCAAAAGCAAATGAAAGAGTGAAGTAAATAGAGAGGTTGCAGAGCTTATAATGCTGAAATGAAGTGAAAAGCAACACCAAAAGATGCTATCAACTCAAACAAGATGTGTCGAAGACCCTAAAACACCAACTTGTGAGGACTATTACACTACAACTATGCAAAACAAGACTCAAATGAAATAACCAGCCCAAAACAGAGCTAAAGTAGGCTATTTTAGAGGTTAAAACATGTTGGATTTGAGCTAGTTAAGCTAGAAAAATATGCTAACATATGAAGCTAACTAAGCATACAAACAAGACACAAGGAAGGGAGGCTAACCCCTCCAAATTTGGACTTCAAAATGAGTTTTTTGCCACTGAAAAACTTCTGAAATTTGATGGTTAAAGGGCCCAAAAAAGTTGGTTTGAAAGTGGTGAACAAAGGTACAAAAGCTTTACAAACAAAAAAGTAAGAATGATGAACTACCTCCTAACTGAAAATGACCTCAAACCACCACCTTTAGGCTACAAAAACAGATTTTTTTTACAATTCAAAATCAGCCCCAAAATAGCCCAAAAACAATAGAAGAAGATGGCAAAGCAAGTATGCAAAACAAGCCTAAAAGGTAAGTATTATACCTCTTGAAGGGAAGACACAAATGAAGCAATAAATCAAGCCAAGACAACCTTCTAGAGCTCAAAGAGGGTCCCAAGTAACCTCAGCCCAAAGATAAGCAACTTTGGTTAAGGGTTGATAGGCAAACTTGAAGTATATGTAGGCTAATTTGCACAAACCTGCAAGAGAGAGAGAGAAATGTAGAGAGAGAGACTCCCAAAATTTTTCTAACCTTGAAATATGAGAGGTAGGTCATCTATATATAGAAAAATGTGAGCTTTGGTCGAAAATATCATCAAATGGACAGCTGAAACTTTGTGCAAACAGCAGGAGGTAAATATCTGCAAAAAAAAAAAAAAAAATATTTTTGACACCAGTGGTCGGCAAACTTCATCCATGGCCAGAAGAATTCACCCATGGCCGGCATGGGGCTGGAAAACTTCACCTATGGCCGGCAAGGGGCCAACAAACTTCATCCATGGTCGGCAACAAAAATCTAATTTTTAGGCCCGATTTTAAATAGGCATATCTCCTTCATCTGGACTCCTTTGCAGGTCATTATTGAGTCTAAATTAAAGCCCCGAAAGTCTACTTTCCAATGGTGGTAGCCTCACATCAAAATTCCAAGTGTGAAAAAAGATATTCCAATTTTAGTGAAGACTGCTCAGTTTTGATCCTAACCAGATTGATGCCTAACTTCTCCTCAACTAGTTTTCTTCCCTCCCCTCCTATTTTCTTCAACTCCAAACCTCTAAATAAGGTGTTTTGAAATATTTTTCAAAGATTTCACCTCTCCTTCATTTATTTCCACTTTGTCCTTGCTTGGTTTACCGAAAAGTGCAACATTTAACGAAATGTGAGCTTTAGAATATCGTAGAAACTTTTTTCAAAAATATTTTGAAAGAAAGGGTTTTAAGGCCTAAAATAATTTTGGTCAAAATAGTTTTGGTCCAAAATGAGGTGTAAGGTTGGGATTTGAAGCTCCTCTTACCGAAGAAATTGAACCTTTGCACAACATAGCCTTCATCCTCGAGCAATCAACCTGAGGCCCCTAAGTCTTAAAGGCGGTCAAAAATGGAGTGTCTACAACACACACGGAGGAGGTACCACTTCCCTTCCGGCTAACAACCGATAAAGTGGGGTTTGGTAGTGCTAGCTAAGCCTACTTGCAGACACCAACCTAGGGATTACTTGAGTCGCATTTACCGCCCCATTGAATTTAAATTGTAAGTTTTTGAATTGTTGAGATTTCAAGTTGCCATTGAGCATGGTGGTTTTCAAAAGATGTAAATGTAATTTTTTTTAAAGGCATAGCATGGTATGTGCATTTCATATTGGAAATCTTGCATAAATGTATATACTTTGTTAAGAATTCTCTACTGGGCTTTAAGCTCAACCCTATGGGATTTGGTGCAGGAAAAGATGTAGTGATCCCGCCGAGTTAAGGGCGTGGACATATTTTGTGGAGACTAAATGACTCTTATTTTGTTGTGGTTCATTTTGCTAGCCAAGGGCTATAAATGTATGGGTTCGTGAAACCAAACTTAAGCCTTGAAATATGTAAGCCCTTAAGGGCAGTTTATTTATTTTTGGGATCTGATGTTCTACATGCTATAGATTCATGTTTTTGATATCACTGAATATATAATTCACATGTGGGACTATTTTGTACAAACCTTACTGATTAATGATGTAAAGGTTGGAGAATTGCTATCGTTCTTTAATGAAGGTTGGTTGATGTACCTAAATTGTGTTGGAATATTTTTGGGGCGTTACAACTCTCGGCCTCTCTTATGCATTCAATGGGATATCAAAGTGTTTGAAACTCAAACTTGGATCAAAAAATGGAGAGAGGGGTGAAGTAAAGCTATCCAAACTTGGACATGAATGTAGTGACAATGATCAAGATCAAGAGAGAAAGAATAAGGAAGAAATGGAGGCGATTCGCGAGTGGCGATACAAGAAAAGCAGGGAAGCCAACAGAATTCAACTAAAATAGGTTCTTCTTCTTCTTCTTCTTCTTCTTCTTCTTCTTCTTCTTCTTCAAGTAAGGAAGGAGGTGAATGGTCACTATGGAGCTCTCTTAATCTCCCTCCTATTGTTATGTTATTTAGTGGATAAAATGGGATAGTCCTAAATTAGTTGTTTTTCCCATTAGTTTTTTGACAATTTTTATGGCATCCTAGGTGTCACTTGCTAATTTGCATCAAGCAACAAATGAGATGTATTTTTAATTTTCATACCGAATTTTTTTTTAATATATTAGTGATGACATTTCTTAAGCCAATTGAAAACAATAATAAATTCTGATTATAGTGACTATAATTCAATTTTCAATGTACATCATCTTTCAAAATCGGCTTGTAAGGGAGAGTACCCAAGAAACTTATATTCATATGGACAAGCCAACTGTTAATTGATGATTGTAGCATAACCTATGCAAGTACAGGATTCCGTGGGTTGTGGCTTTGCGGTTCAAGCCTATAAACTAGATTATAATACCTGCTAGGGGAGTGAAGCGCTACCATTGGGTCAATGTCAATAGAGTAGTTTGTTATGAACGTTGACTACATAATGTAGTTGCATGTTATGATCCAACATAATTATTCTTCATTATTTATTTCGTATATACATAATTATTTTTCCCCATTGAGATAAAACAACTTATTCCAAGATAACTTTTTACAATTAAAAAATGTCCTCCTAGTCCAGCAAAAGAAGATATCCTGACTCTCCTTGCCAGTTTAATGGAGGGTGGACGATCAATAATAAACAAAAGAATGGGAAATTTGGAAACTATACCTTTCAGCAATAGCACAAACAAGGTCTGGTTTTAAGCGACGATCTATGAATTCCTCAAATCTTTGCACCTTTTCCTGTCAGATATTGTCCATTTCTATCCTAAAATAGGATAAATTCAAATCAGAAAATCTTAAGCATACTCATACCAAGTTTTGAAACCTTGAAAGAGATTCAATGTTCAAGCAGTAATGCTCCAGTGGGTTTTGTCTTATGCCATTTATCACAGAGTTAATTACATCAAGACGCTCTTCAACTATAAAAATGAATCACTTCCATGGTTCCACACTCCAGAAGGAGGCATTTTTACGGTTTTCAAACATATGGATTTATATATGAGGGGTAGAGTGATATTCACTAATAGTTGAAAAGTCTTGGTATTATTAACCTATAGTTAACCCTTTATCATAAATCATGTCTATTGATTTATCAAAAAAATAAAAAATAAATCATGTCTATTGATATGAATGCACACACATACATGTTTCTTTTTAAGTATATCATATACATGTCATGGGGTAGAATTTAATCTACATCTCTACTTCGTAGTGATAAAACAAAACAACGCATGTCGTATATGGATATATTTTCTTATCACTATGCAATTTTTGAAGTTCATGTTATCCATAACAAGGACCAAAGGCTAACAAGTTCAAAAACTTGGAAACCCAATTCCCAAATTGATCATTGTACACCTTCTTCTCTAACCCAATTCTTAGTTCAAGTTTGCGATTAATTACACAGGAATTTCAAAGTGAATGGGAACAAACAAAAACAAAAAAAAGGTCTAACCAAGTTCAAGTTAGCCCCATGTCTCTGTCAGGCATTTTATTGAACATCATAAATGCAACAACATACAGTTCGTTGCAATGATTTGAATTAAAAAGTTCAAACGCATTCAATTTCGATTTAACTAATCAATCAAAACCCAATTATTAGTCATCCCATAAAGAAACACAAAAGGAAGAAAAAAAACAAAGCACAAGCAATAAAGTTGCATTCACCATTTTTTTTTCTTTCCTTATATTGTTTCTTACCAACTGGTTGAAATTAGACGAGACCATAAAATCCAATGTGTAATTGTCCAAAAGTGATTGAAATTAATTTTGGGCTTATTGTTTGGGGCCCGAAGCAGTTTCTTTCTGGGCTTCTAGCCAGGGCCGACCTTTTTCTTTCTCTCTTCTCTCTCCTTTCTCGCTCAATAAAAAGAAAATTTTAGTGTAATGGTGATACTGATGATATAGTATCACCAACACATAATAAACTCTATAGGTGGAGCGTGAATCCTTACATTTTAGGTGCCACATATGCATAGAAGGGTAAATGGTAAGATATTATTGAACGATGATACTAATAGATATTTGGATTAAAAAAATTTCACAAAAAGGTAAGTGATCTAACTCTCTTAGTGAATACTAACATCTTAAGTTATCCAACACCATTACGTTGTGTTTAGTTTGAGGATTTAAGAAGGAATTTGAAAAGAAAAATAAAAAAGTTAGGTGAATGTGAATAAAATATATTTATATTTTACATAGTTTCACAATTAATAGTCTGATTGGATTATTAATCCTTCATATATATGACAATTCTATCTTAAAGTGGGTGTTAAATAAAAAGGTTAGTTTGTGAGTTGACCAAATCAGCTCTAAAGATTGGACAACCTTATTAGATGATGTTCAATATATTTCTCACAAAGTAAAAGTGGGTGCTTTAATATTAAAAGATACAGATATTCAAAAAATAACTCAAGCTTCGTTTGACATTGACTAATATAGTCAATTTTTTTGTGTTAAGACTTTTTTAGCCTCATTTGGTTTGGATTTTTTTGGGTTTTTTGACTTTTGTGAGAGAAAAAGTATAATGATTATAGTTTGGATATAACATTTTTTCTTATTGGCTTATATAGCCTATTTTGAACTTTTGTGCTTTTTTAGCCCTAAGATGAAAACCAAATGAGGGCTCATTTATTTGTCTTATTTATTATTTTATTTTTGTAGTATTTATTGATATATATATATATATATATATCATTTGTACACTAAAATAAGGCCAAAGAACTTTTTTAGGTACTTGATTTATTATATGATACTTTTGGAGTTGGAGTCACTGCTGTGCAGAACCGCATAGCAGTGACTGTTGTGCGGCATGTGGAAATTATTTTAGATTTGTTTTGATGATCCGAATGTTTAATTTTTAAATAACATTAAGTAGAACATACCTATAGCGATCCCGATTTTCCCTCCATTAGATGTTGCACTCCGAACTCGGTTCCATGGATGTCTGTTGTTGTCTATGTTTCATTTCTGTCCTTTAATTCTTAGTATTTGAGTTTTGGGATGTGTTGGGTAAGTTTGTAACAGGTCGGTTGAGTTTTGGTCTCTAATCTTGTTGCCCAGATTTTTGATGATCCGCTTGAGCGGGTCTTGTTGCACTCGAGCGGAGTTTGCATCCTTTCAGCATTTTGTGCGTCTGCAGAGATACTGCAGAAATGTTTTTCACGCTCGAGCGGCGTTTCTTATGCTCGAGCGGGTCTGAGCTCGAGCGGGTATTTTGCGCTCGAGCAGGTATTCGAAGTCTGTAAAAGTACTGGATGAGTGTATTCTATGCTCGAGCTGGTATCTTTTCGCTCGAGCAGGTTGTGTTTTGTTGTTGTGCCTTGGAGCTCGAGCCGGTATTTTTGCGCTTGAACGGGTACAGTTTTTGTGTCTTACACTCGAGCGTATTACTCTTCGCTCGAGCAGACTGTACGTATATCAGATCGCGACTGTGTTATTTTAAATCACTTTTTACACACTCCCTCTCTCCCTAACTTTCCAAAAACCTTATTTGAGAGCTTCTCTCACTACAACACACCTTCTCTCTACGAAATCATCTAGCCCTAGTGATCTTCTATCTTAGTCCCTTTCTATAAAGCGTAGAGCTTGGCTTGATCTTCATTCGGATCCAAAAATCTTTAGATTTGGAGCACCTTGAGTTTCTTCATCTTCTCCATTGGGTCTCTTCTCTTGAGGTAGGGATAACCTACTCTATTCTCTGAGTTTTAACATAAATTTTGGTAATTTTGATTAGATGGTGTTGTTTAGTCATTTTTAGAAAGTTATGGTTTGATTTGAGGTTATAAAAAGAGTGGTTTTCAAATGTTAAAACCTATGTGTGTGTGAGACATTGGAAAATGAAATTGTTGTTGTTAAATCGATGAAATTGAGCCTTTGGGCTAATATTGAGAAAATGGGAAAAATGCCCTAATTATGTTGAATAATTAATTTGAATAATTAATTTGGAAAAATGTGAAATTGAAGTGAAATTCATGAAATTGGAAAATTGTGGGAGTAAATGGTATAGTTGGATAATTTAATCACTCACCTATGAAAATGTCGATATTTTATCTATTGATAAATTTATTATCTGTTTAAAAATAACTGTTTTGGGCTATCGGTGGAGGATAGTCTTGATTGTTGTAAACATTGTATGATGATTAGGGAAAACTGAAAATAATCACATTGAATATGTCATTGAATATGACGGTTGGAATAATACAGCAAATGTGCGTATTGATTGATCATTGTATATGATAAGTGTTTAAATACATTGTATATGTATATTGTTTGGGAGGAGATAGGGGATGTACTCCATGGTTTGAGAAGAGATAGGGGATAGACTCTCAAACCTGTTTGGGAGATAGGGGATGGACTCCACTGATACAGTAAATCTGTGTATCACTTGAAATATGGAAGTGTTGAAGTATGGAAGTGTTTTAATATGAGTTATATTCTCATGTGAATTGTGAAGTATGGAAGTGTTTTAATATGTGTTATAGTCTCATTGAATTGTTTGGCCAGGTTCTGAGCTATAATTATGAATCAAAACTGTATATGTGAAGGAAACTGAAATGAAAAATGGATGTACACTTTATTCTCTTGAATATATTGTCAATTTCTTGTATCATGAATGTATGAATTATGGGTTTATTTTGAGGACGTTACAATACCTGTAAAAAATTAAGTTGATCGGATATCAATAGACCCTTTATCAACTAACACTTGTATTTAGTTTAATACTTACACAATTATTTTTTATATATACAAATTCGAGTTGATCAAGAGTCTATCTATATCCGATCAAATTGATTTTTTACAGGTATATTCGACTCAATGTTCTTCAAAAATTAACCATCATATAAGCACATCAATCTTTCCATTTTATGGAAATTTCATCCGCGGGATCTGCACCAATGTATGCACATGGTTTCGAGACTTTCATCCAGAACACTCCGGCCAACTTAATTTCAATGGAGTCCATCCCCTATCTCCTCCCAAAACATAGAGTACATCCTCTTTCTCCTTCCAAATCATTATACATATACAATGTGTCTAAAGTACCGTCATGTTCAATGACACCGATAAAATGATTAGTTTCAATTCACCTAATTCTCATGCAATTTCTACAACAGTCATCGCTATCCTTCACCGATAGCCCAATACAGATATTTCTAAACAGATATTCAATCTCAAGACAAATAATTTATTCAAATTTCCATAGGAGCGAGATAACACGTATCCAGCTCCACCATTTAGATGAACAACTATCCAATTCCATGTTACCATAATCAATTTCGTTTATTTATACAAAACACAAATTGTAGGGCACAACTCCCATTTATCCAAATGTTAACTCAAGTGTCCAAATCAACCCTTTTTCAACAACAAACCGTTACATCTAAACCCAAACCATTTTTACCAATTACATTTGAAAACCTCTCTTTCATTCCACACCCAAAGCCTAGGTTCATCCACATTATATCCCTAATATTCCACCATTTATACATAAAAAAAAAAAAATAACTAGGCTAAAAATCATATTAAGGTGTAGAATATCCTTACCTCAAACTTAGAAAAGCAAAGGAAGAGATGGAAAATCTTCAAAAATACCGAAATTAAACTTCAATCGGACCAAAAGGAAGCTCTTGAGACGTACTATCTTTTTAATGAAGGCACACGGGTGTAGAGATCACTAGATCTAGGTGTAAATGCACAGAGAGAGAGAGTGCATGTTTTAGAGAGAGAGAGAGGGTCTCAACTTTAGGTTTTAGAATGAAAAGATCTAAAAAAATGATCTAAAAAGTCATTTTCGTGATCTGATATACGCACAGTCTGCTTGAGTGCAAGAGTTGACGCTCGAGCATCAGACACAATAAGTTGTTCCGCTCGAGTGCAAGAAGTCCTGCTTGAGCATAGAATACATACCTCCAGTACTTTTGCGGACAACAGACAAACCGCTCGAGCGCAAGAAGGGACGCTCAAGCACCCACCCACTCGAGCAGCGCCGCTCGAGCGTGGAAAACACCCCTCCAGTACTTTTGCAGGCGTGCAAAGTACTGAGAGTTTGCAAATTCCACTTGAGCGCAAGAAAGGCCGCTCGAGCGGAGAACCAAAATTCTGGGCAACACAAGGTTTGAAAACCAAGCAATCAACCTGTTCCAAACACACTCAACACATCCAAATAACCAAATTTAAAGAGGAATAAGGAGGAAAAGACAATGAACAACATCCAAAAACCATAAACCTGAGTTTGGACTACCACAAGAGTCGGGTCCAAACCGGGATCGCTATATAATTTTTGTCTCACATTTGCCAGTCGGTAACATTAATTATTTGATTTAAGTTTATTATTTACTCATTTTGTTACATTAATTATTTCTTAACATATATTAGTTGTTATTGTTCACTCATTATTTAAATTAATTTTTAGTTCTTATATGTTATTTAACTTACATTACTATGGATCCTAATATTCCTAATGTTTATATCGATATTGATGCATATGCTACACAACATGAATTTGTTGATTCTCCTTCTAATATACCTAATATCTCTCTTCCAACAGTTGGATCATCATATAGGGGCACGACTAGTAGTGTTTGGGAGCATTTCGAAAAAATATTTGTAAATAATCCTAATGGTATAATTACATTTAAAGCAAAACGTAATTATTGTGCATATTTACTCAATATTGCATCCGCAAGGAGTACTAGTCATCTAAAATGCATGCTACAAAATATTTACAAATTCAACAACCTGATATTAAAAATCAAATGCAATTAAGGGTTTTATTAACTACTCATTTGTAAACATTTTCATATGATCCTGTACGTGCACAAACTTCTGTAGTTGATTATATTATTAAAGAAGAACAACATTTTACTATTAGTGAATGTCCCAATTTTTTACAAATGGTTCATGAAAATTTTGCACCGCAATATCAAAGTTTTTCAAGAAATACTACTAGAAACAGAATTTTAAAGAAATTTGAGGATATTAAAAGTGAATTATTTGACATCTTCAAAAAATTGAATGGAAAAGTTTGTTTAACGTCTGATCTGTGGTCAAATAATGGTTTAGAATATCAATGTATCACTTCATATTTTATTGATAATGATTCAAAATTAAATAAAACAATTATTTCATTTAAATTAATTAAACTTTCATACACTGGTCATTCGCTTGGTGTAGAAATAAGAAATGTATTATACAAGTGGGCTTTACAAAATAAAATATTTACCATTAATTTAGATAATGTAACATATTACAATCATACTGTAACCCATTTGAAATCAATTTTACAATTACTTGTTGATAGTGATTTATTTCATATTTGTTATTGTACTTATATTTTAAACTTGATTGTTAAACAAGCAATGCATATATAGGAGACTTTTTTACTGGTAATGAAAAATGTGGTTCGTACTATGTTACAGAGAGCTTGTAAATAAAGAAAAGTAATAAATTTATTTTTTGCAACAACATCAATAGGAGGATTACTGACTCCCATAAAACTGAATTGGCGCCAAGTAACTTTATATAAAGATTTTCTAAAATTTTTTAATATTGCAACAAAATTATTTTCTTATATATGTATATATATATATATATATTCATATTTCACCATTTGTTTTACATATGTTAGCAGAAATAATTAAAAATTTTACAAAATATATGGGTAATGAATGTTATGTAACAAATATTACTACAATGAAAGAAAAATTTGATAAATATTTTGATCCAATTCTCCATCTTCTAGGTTTAACCATAATAATTGATCATAGTTGTAAAGAAATTAGTTTACAAAAATTTTTAGAACGATTTTCGCTAATCAAAAACAATTTACCCCTATTATGAAAAACGTGCAAAAAATTATTTAAAGAATACAGGATAGTTGTAGCTGCAAAAACACCTACACACTATATCATCCTCATCTTGAGACAAAAAATTAAGTGTTCCTTCAGCAATAAAAACTAGAAGAATATCTCAAGATACAAACGTAAGTAGTTCTGAATTTCAACATTATTTGAATAATCCACCAGTGGATATTTTGATATTTTTTATTAGTGGAAACAAAATGAAAATATGTGGCCTGTTTTTTCACAGATGTCCCGTGATATACTAACTGTTCATGTTTCTACAGTTGCTTCTAAAACATCTTTTAGTGCAGGTGAACGGATGCTGAGCAATTACTACAGCAAGCTCTTGCCCTAAATGGTTGAGACACTTATGATATCCAGAAATCATATGCATGCATTTACGAGAAGACAAAATTATAGTGAAAATGAGAAAATTCAAAGTAATTTGAATGACATATCATCAGGCAACGCGAGTGAAGTATCTACATCCTCCGATGATTGATCAACAATTTGTTTTTCACTATTCCATTTCATTATTTTTTTGTATTAGATTATTGAGGTGGAGTATAATGCAAATAATTGGTAGACTAGTAGGTGCCAACATCGTTGGGATGTACTTGACCTATAGTAATGCAATTGTTTGACCATTATCAATAACCTATATCTATTTTATTTAATGATATAAGTTTTTATAATATTTTATTTCATTTTGAAATAAAAATTATTCATTAATGTGAAGATGTTGAAGCAAGCGGGGGATCTTTACACTAACACAAGTTTTGAAGAAAAGTTGGAAACAGAAATAAATGTTATTCATTCAATAAATGTTATGTATTTAATTTAATGATTATAATATTAAAATTTTCATTTTGATATATATAAAATTATTCATTCAAAAGAAGAAAATTACATAATTTCATACTTTTTTAGTCATAACCAAAAAAATATGAGTCATATACAATTAAATTTAAATACCACCACATGAAACATAACCAAACATCTCATTAATTTTAACTAAAATACTCTAGTACAATTTTTCTTTTGTTTTTTATCCCTCATAAATAGTCTATATATATAATATATTTATCGTTTATTTTTTTGCAAAAAAAAAAAAAGGCCCACAAGGCCTGACCTTTAGCCCAGGTCGTAGGTCCTAATCTCAGTGGGCATGGACATGGGCCTGGGCCCCACTTTTTGGCTCGCAATCCTGCCCGAAAAAAGGAGGGAGCTCGCATGGCCTGGTAAAGGACCGGCCTAGCCCAGGCCTAGGTAGGCGAGGCCAGGTTGGGGTGTAGGCTAGGCCGAAATTACACCTCTATACACGCCCTCAAAAGGTATGTACTGTATGCACCTTATAACTAAAGAAGAAAATAGTATAACAATTTTTAAAAAAATACTCATAACCAAACAACACATGAGGCATAACTAAAGATTTCATGAGTCACAACTATAATAATGTCATAATTAAAAAAGAAAATTAGTCATAATTAAAGAAAAAATTCCATAAATTAATGGTGCATATCATAGGGGCCGTGCATAGTAAAATTTCCCATGGATGATACAACGGGTATTAATAAATTAAATTGTGATGTTTCAGGAAAAAAAAATGACACAACTTATATAAGACAAAAAATAAGAATAGTCACAAACAAAGACAATAAAGTTTCAAATCCTCAAATAGTCACTTCGTACTAAAGTTTTAAAAAGATTGTGTGAGAGAAAAAGTGATTGAGAATGAGAGAAGAGAGAGAAAAAGTGATTGACTGATGTGTAATAGAGAGAAAAGTAATATTAGAATTTTTTTTAAAAAAATTTGTAACCAAACTTGTTTTTGAAAATTTTCTTCCAAAAACATGTTTCAAAACACAAACCAAACACACCATGTACCTCTTTCATATAGATATCTTCTGTTGAATAGTTGGTCAAGGCAAATTTGCTATTGCTACTAAAGATGTTCTTAAAATGAATGTTCTGTTAAACTTTTATCAATGAAAATATGTTTTTTTTTTTTTATTTGAATAGTATTAGTGAGATAATTTTCATAAAATAGTAGTATTTCATGGAACTGAACCAAAGAAATGCGAGATTATTGAGTAAAAGGAATTGAGAACTGCCTTTTTATTGAAATCTTAAATTCAAGGGTTAATTACACTTCCATCCATCTAGTTTGACCAAATTTCATTTTAATCCTATAATTTCAATTTAAACAATTTAGTAAAACTTGTCAATTTCTAAAGTATATATACATAGACAAAATTAACAAAACTTTATACGGAATATCTCATAAGACACAAAGCAATTCTCCGTACAAACAAATAAAAACACGCACTGTCTTTTTTTTTTTTTGGTAGGTAAGTCATATATTTTATACCAAAAAATTGGATATTACAATAAAGTTCATTACATGCCTAAAAGGCAACACATCCTTCAAAAAAAGAAACACTCTTAGTTACTAACTCACAACATAATCTACTAAGTAAATTTAAATAAGTCAAGAGTTAGGCTAAAACAGTACAACAAACACGCATTGTCAATCCAAGTACATCTTCAATACCATGCTTAATTGACGGTCATCGGCACTTCTACACAAGCAGTGCTTCTTTAATATCCTCTCAATTGACAATCATCGGCACTTGTAAACAAGCAGCGATTACCAATCATAAGCAAAATCAAACTCAATTTTTTTACAGAAAAAATCTACAAAGAAACTAGTCAAAGTGAGAGAGTAAGACAAGGGACCAAACATCCGTCTCAAGAGAAAAAAGCTTGTCTATTCATATAACTAAAAAACAAAATCATTCTAACTAATGAGCTTCCACTTGGGACGACACTAGCCAACATGTACCTATAATTAATTCCAAATAACATCAATAAATTTCTACTAAAAGAAAACCACAGAGAGCATAATTGGCTAGTTTCATCAAAAGGCGGATAAAACAAATGATGTAATTTCTTGTGTCATGAATCATGGTATAAAGGGGTTTAAAAACTAGACCAAGAAAAGAAGATACTCTTATTCTCCTTGCCAATTCACCGGAGGGTTCGATCAGTAATAAACAAAAGAATGGAAAATTTGGAAAAAAAATTTATCTTTCAGAAATAGAGCGCACTAGGTCTGGTTTTAATCGATGATCTACAAATTCCTCACCTCTCTGCACGTTTTCTTGTCGAATATTGTCCATTTCTGTACTACCACAGGATGGATTCATCTTAACCATACTCATACCAAGTTTTGAAACCTTGCAAGAGATTCAAAGTTCGGGCAGTAATGCTCCAATGGGTTTTGTCTCATTTATAAAAGAGTTAATTACACCAAGACCTTCTTAACTATTGGTTGTTTTTAAGTATATTATATACATGTCGTGTGGTAGAATTTAATCTACATCTCTACTTCAAAGTGGTAAAACGAAACAATGCACATCATATATGGATATCTTTTCTTATCACTATGCAAATTTTGAAACTCATGTTATCCATAACAAGGAGCAAAGACTGACAAGTTCAAAAACTTCGAAAACCCAATTCCCAAATTGATCATTGGACAACTTTTTCTCTAATCCAGTTCTCAGTTCAAGTTCGCGATTGATTATACAAGACTTTCAAAGTGAATGGGAACAAAGAAAAAGTCGAACCAAGTTCAAGCTAGCCCAATGTCTCAATAAGGAATTTTATTGAACACCATTTATGCAACAACATAAAGTTCGTTTCAATGCTTGGAGTTAAAAAGTTCAAACGCATTCAATTTATTTTAACTATTGAAATCAAAATCCAACTATTAAGAAATGAAAAAAGAAGAAGAAAAACAAAAACATAAGTGTAGACACCCCATTTTTGACTGCCCTTAAGACTTGGGCGCTACTGATGGTTTCCTTGGTGATAAAAGATGTGCAGGACAAAGGTTCGATTTCTTCGGCAAGAGGAGAGTCAAATCCTAACCTCACAACCCATTTTGGACCAAAGCTATTTTGGATGGTTTTTAGACTTTAAAACCCTCTCTTTCAAAATATTTTTGAAAAAGTTCCTACGATGTTCCGATGCTCGCATTTTGCTAAATGTTGCGCTTTTCGGTAAATTGAGCAAGGACAAAGTAGAAATGAATGAAAGAGAGATGAAATCTTTGGAAAATATTTCAAAACACCTTGTTTAAGGGTTTGGAGTTGAAGAAAATTGGAGGAGAGGGAAGAAACCAAGTTGAAGAAGAAGGTGGGTATGAATCGCTAAGAGAGAATCAAGCAGTCCTCGCTAAATCAGGCCTATCTATCTATACACTTGGATTTAAGCTATGAGGCCACCACCGTTGGAAATAACACTTCTGGGGCTTCATTTTACACTCAAGAATCTCCTAAATCCGAGTCCGGATGGGGGAGATATGGTTGTTGGAAGTTGGGCATCAATCTGTTATGATCAAAACTGAGCAGTCTTCACTAAAAGAGGCATAACTTTTTGCACAGTTGGAATTTTGATGTGAGATTTCCACCATTGGAAATCCTACTTCCAAGGCTTCAATTTGGACATAAGAATGACCGGAAAAGGAGTCCATATGAAGGAGTTATGCCTATTTGAAGTTGGACCTGCAGAGCAGAATTTGCTATCGGCCACAAATGTGTGCAGTCGGCCAAAAAAGTAGCAGATCGGCCATCACAAGTAGCAGATCGGCACTAAAGATGGCCGATCGGCCAAGAGTGACCCAAATTCATTTTTTTTTTGAAGATATTTCTACTCCAGCTATTTCCAGCAAGCTCTAGCTGTCCCAACTCAGATATTTTCGACCAAAAGCTCTTAAATTGCTATATATGAAGCAAAATATCTCAGATTCAAGGGTGAGAACTCCTTATGCAAGTTTGAGAGCTTCTCTCACTAAACTCCCTCTCTCTCTACAATTTTTAGAGTTTAATCTCTGCCTCTCTCTCTAGAGCCTCTCTCTCTCTTGCTCTTTTGTGCATAAAAGTAGAGAAATACAACTAGTTTGCCTAGGCATCCTTCATCAAAGTTCCATATCTATGGGCTGAGGTCTCTTGGAACCGATTTTTGGGCAATTGGAGGGTCATTTGAGCCAAAAAAGAGGCCATTTTACTGCTGTGCTTCAAAGGTAATCACTTATCCCCCTTTTAGCTTGTTTTGCATATTAGCTTTGCCATAAGTTTTCAACTACTTTGGAGTTGTTTTTGGGGTGGTGTTGAACTACAAAAACCTCTGTTTTTCCTCTGTTTTCAATCCTAAAAGTATTGATTTGAGCCTTGTTTGGCTAAGGGGTGTTTCCTCCCTTTTGCTCCTTGGCTTGTAAGGCCTTTTGAGCCATCTTTCAAGCTTTTCAAACAACTTCTTTTTGGCCTTAAAACCACTGAATTCCAGAGGAATTTCAGTGGTAGAAAACTTGTTTTGAGGCTCAAAATAGGAGAGGGTGGTCCCCCCTCCTCTTGTCTTGTTAGCATGTGTTGATGGCCAACCAAATGAGCATATGTTTTTCCTTCTTTGTGGCTTTGTTTAGGCTCATTTTTGTGACTTTTTAGACCCGCCATAACTCTGTTTTTGGCTGTCTTGGTCACCTCTTGCATGCTTCATGCACTTGTAGTGTAAATCCTCTTTGCTAGCCTTGTTAGCCTTACAAAGTAGCATGCTCTTGTGGTTTGAATTAGCTTAGTTTAAGCATGTTTTTGGTGTTATTTGGGTATTTTATAACTCTGATTTTGATTGGTGGACTCACCTCTTGCATGCTTTATACACTTGTAGTGTAATCCTTGCTAGCCAGCGTTGCATGCTTGTCTCTTTAGCCTATTATTTTAGCTCATCTTGGCTATAATCCATACATGTTTTAGCATTATTTTGACATGATTTAGGACTGTTTTGGGTGTTCTTAGCCTTTTGGGGTTTGCTTTATATAGCTATAGTGTAATTGACTTCACTAGTCTTGAGTTTTGAGACCACTAACATGCTATACTTGTGATGTTTGCATGCCTTGGCATCATTTGGCATGGTATTTCAAAGCTTATATCGTTGCCATACTCTCATGTTTATCACTCTTTAATTGTGTTTAAGAGTTGTGCCATTATGCCTTGTTTGTGAGCTAATACATGAGCATATCTTTCTTGCTATCTATGCTGCAAGTCTAGCATGTTTTTGCCACTATTTTGACCTGCCTTAGATCTTTTTTGAGTGCTTAAGGTCATTTGAGCATTGCTTGGTATGGTTGTAGTGTAAAGCTCTAGCTTTGTATTTCAAGCCCTTTTGCATGCTTTATTTGAGCTATTTGCATGATATGGCATCACTTGGCATGTAATTTCAGAGCATATGTAATTGCTACACTCTAACATTTTTCACTCCTCCAATGTGTTTGAGAGTTGTGTCTTCATGCCTTGTTTGTAAGCCAATATGTATGCATGCATGCCTAAGCATTTGGGCTACCATATCAGTGTGTTTTTGGTGTTGTTTTGCCATGATACAACTCTGATTTTTGTTGGTGAAGTCATCTCATGCTTGGTCTTGGTGGGTGTAGTGTAACCTTCCTCATTGGCCTTGTATACTCCATGCTTCATGCCTTCATGCTAGCTTGTCTTGGCTCTATTCCATGCATGTTTCTAGCATTGTTTTGACATGTTTTAGGACTATTTTTGATCATCTTGGCCTTTTGAGGCTTGCCTTGTATAGCTGTAGTGCAAGTGCCTATGTTAGTTTCAAGTTTTGAGCCTTCTAGCATGTTATCTTTGAACTGTTTGAATGATTTGGCATCATTTCATACATGATATTTCAGTGCATATAGTGTTGTCACACTTCCACATTTGTCACTTTTTGATCATGTTTGAGAGTTGTGCTCTTATGCCTAGTTAATGGGCCATTGCATATGCATGCATTTTCTTACTTTTCATGCCATTATTTCATCATTATGGCCATTGTTTTGGACATGACTGAGGTCTGTCCATATCCGGTTTAAGTCCATCTTGCAGGTCATTTGCATTGCACGTTGTTTGCATGCTTGTTGTTTGCATTGTTGTTTGCTTGCAAGCATTGCATTGTATTTGGCATACTTGTGTTGCATTATGTTTGGATAGGGTGTTAGTCCAAACCCGGGAAACGAAGGACGTTTCATACTTGAAGTGATGAAACATGCCTCATTTCTCGGTCGCCGACCCTCTTGATCATGCATGATAGAGGTTAAGGCATTATGTGTTTTGTGTGCATTCATTTGACATTGACTTGTGCAACTCGGCCTCTTTGGCCATCATGCATCGAGATGCGTGATTGATGGCTTGAGAGCCGAGCACTACACTCCTTTGAGCTTTAAACATGATAAGGAGTGTGGTTGCGTACACATTTTCTTGCAAATACACTGCCATGACTCTGTTAGTGCTTTGTTGCAGCAAAAGGAGAAGTTTGCAGGAAGAAGTGGCCGATTGGCTATCAAGTTTGCCGATCGGCTATCAAAATTGGCCCATAGCCATGAAATTTGGCCGATGGCCACTCCTCTTGGCCGATGACCTCTCAGCATGTCCATGAGGTCGATCAGAAGCTTCTTAGAAGTTGGTACAATTTTCAAAAGCCTAAAACAGTGCAAACAGAGGCATCATGAGGCACGGTGGTGGATTTCTGGGAAGACGCGACCGAGCATGCATCATTCATCATTCTGAGGCAAAGCTGAGGCAGCCTGTTTAGTTTCTTACTTAGTTGGTTTTGTAATTTAATTAATTTGATTAATTAGTTAAAGCTTTGTAATAATTAATTAGCTAAGTTAGTTAATTAGTTGTTTTGTAATAATTAGTTTAATTAGCGTAGCTAGTTAGCTAAATTCATTCGGACCCTCCGTCGAGAGGGCCAACTATTGTAAATAAGTGTGCATGTGTGTGATGCATGTCTTCCAACCCCATTTCTTTCTCCCTTTTACTTACATGCTTTCGATGGTTAGTTTAAGGCATATTTTGATTAGCATCCTTATGTTTGCATGAGTGCATTCATTCATTTGCCTTGTATGCACTAGGTTCAGCGCATCATACAAACTGCATTGTATTTCAATACCAATTTGAATACATGTTATCTAGTTGCATTCACATGGCATCTTAGAATAGCCGAGCCTATTTTAGCTGCATTTTTGCATGTGTTGCATTAGGCATTGTTAACATAGCTAGGATCATGCATTGATTACTAACTAGCTTTTTTTTTTGCTCGGAGTACACTGTGAGTGTTTATGCTTTAGCATCCTTGCATGTGTGTAAGTGACTGCCATGTTCAGCATGCTTGCCATGATGCTATTTGCTTAACTGCTATAATTGCATGAATGCCTGCGGATGAAGGCTTCATTGCTTGAATTGGAACAATTCATCAAAATGTGCGTTTTAAGCCCACTTGGAGTGGTAAATCATCACGTTTTTCTAAGCCCAATTGAGGGTGGCAAATCCACGACTTAACCTACTTGTAAGTAGCATTTTCAAACCATTTTCAAACAAACAAACATGAGATGTTTTGTTCCAACTTGAGTGATTTAGTCTATACTTGTATGCTGTGCACATCACATAGTAAAGCTAGCTAATAAACTGGAATAAGAACACATATGTTTTCAAAAACAACATATCATGTTAGTAAAGGCCGATCTTCGATCGGGCGAGTGGGGGTGCTCATTTCAGGACCTTCCCCTCTCATACCCAAGTTCCCGAGCTGAGGTTGCTTTGGTGACGACGGACACGTGGTCTTAGGCACGAGTCAGGGTTTCCTAAATTTCCCTAAAATAAAACATTTAGGTGGCGACTCTATATCTGGCAAAGTAGTCCATGTTTGGCACTTCTTTATTAAAAATCAATTTTTCAAAACGATTTGCCGGATTTTGGACTCTTTGGTGATTTATCAGTCTCACATTGCACTTTGTGAGATTAGATTCAGAACCGTGACATGAGTCCGAATTGTAGTAGCTAATGAACAAAGCGATTTGCGGCCTCGCACGTGGAGAGTGGAGTTCCAGGCGGTCTACCATTAGCAATAAAGCTGTGTTTACCATTTTATTTTTCCTTACCAAATGGTTGAAATTAGTGGAGACTACAATCCAATGCATTGAGGAACTGCCCAGAAACGATTGAAGTTTGGAGACCCTCTGGGTATCAAAGTAAAGTGATCTTTGCTTTAGTTTTACAGTGATGGCTGTGAGACAAACACACACACACACAAAGAAGCCTTGCTTTCATGAATTGAATTGCTCACCCGGTTTAATGTTGTCGTGAGTCGAGCCCAAATTTTTTTATTTAATTTGTTTATCATTTGTATTATTAAGCTTCTCTTCAGTCCATGATCTGATTAAAGGGTACTGTTAGATCCGTGGATAGGGCTGGCCTTGAGATTTGTGAGGCCTAAGGAAGTATGAAAATGAGGCCTCTCTATACTTCTTAAGAAACATGACTATAATCATAATTCAATCCACAAATCACAATCTACTGATTATCTTATATCTGATAGCAAAAAAATTATAAAAACCAATTTAATGTAACAAAAGTAGGGAAAAATTATTCAATTAAAATTGATAAAGACCTAGGTAAAACAATTATGGCAAAATTATTTATTCCACTAAAATCTGATAGATAAAGAAGGTAAAAACAAATTAGGTCAAATTTGTTAATCCACTAAAATCTGATAAAGAAAGAAGGTAAAAAAAATTAGGTCAAATTTATTTAATAAAATCTGATCTAATAGTCTGTGTGTGTGTGTGTGAGAGAGAGAGAGAGAGAGAAAGAGGGGGGGACTTATTATGAGAGAGAGAATGAGTCACCGGCGTGTGTGGGAGAGAGAGAGAGAGAATGAGTCGCCAAAGCCGGAGTGCTCTGCTCACCACTGCTTAGCTTAGGCCAATGGTATGCTTTCGTTTTGTTACTTCGTGAGAGAGAGAGAGAAAGAGAGAGAGAGTCCCAAATCGACAACAACTCTGTAATGTATGTATGTATGTATTGTTCTCTCTAGGCCTTCTTTTTTTGGGTGGATTCCTTCTCCTAGGCCACCAACAGCAGCTCAGTGTATGTATTGTTCTCTTCTTAGGCCATTTATTTTTGGGTGGATTCCTTCTCTATAGGCCACCAACATTTTTCGCATATATTTTAATTTTAATTGGGCCAAACCACATTTATAAATAAGGGTAAATTATAATTTAACCCCCTGTGGTTTGCCTCAAAAACACAGAGCCCCCCTATAGTTTCATTTGTAACACTTAAACCCCCTATACTTCATACCATAGTGCAAAATCCAACGGAATTGTTCATTTAAACAGTGCATGTGCTGCACGACCAGAACTGGTGAGTGGAGCACATTTTCCCGCCCAAAAACATATGGCAAATGACCAAAACACCCTTTATTGCCATGTATATACACAAATCAAGACCCAAACAACATAGAACCCTACTGAAATTTTCCCAGATTGGCCAAAACCAGCCCATATTTTCCCAAAGTTGAAGATTATTGTTGGATGTCTTCTTCATTTGCTTCCAAAAGTGGACAGTCAAGAACAAATACTCCAAGACTATGTTATTGTGGAGAGAAATCCCCTGTGAAGACTTCAATGGCATCTAAAATATGGGTAGAAGGTTTTATGGTTGTGCAAGATATGGGGTAAGCAAAACTTTTTATTTTTTTGTTTTTTTGGAAAAAAAGATTGAATTTTGTTTGAAAAGGAATTTGTGGATTCATATTTTTTTATTATAGGTTGATGCAACTTGTGGCTACTTTGAATGGGTTGATCCACCTATGTGCCAACGTGGGAGGGAGGTGTTGCCAAAGATGGTTACAAAGATGAACAAGTTGGAGAAGGAACTAGCAAGAAGTCGTAGAATGGAGAAAATGTTTTGCAAAGCTCTGTTTGGGACATGGGTTTTTTTCTTTATCATGACAATGTTTTGGGTGAAGTTTACTGGAGTGAAGAAAAATGGGTTGTTATTGGGCCATAGAGTTTGAGAGATGAAAAATATAGTTAAGGTAGAAAATGAAGGTGTACTATGGTCAGTGAAGCAATTGTAATGAAAGAATGTTTTGGTCAAGAAATGTATGCATCTGATGAACCAAAGAAATTGTAATGAAATAATGTTTTGTTGATTACATCTTCCAAGAGCATTAAAGAATAGAAACATATTGGTTCCCATCGTTCCGCCTGTTTGAAACATGCTTCATTTGCTTCATACAAAACAATTTCAGCAATCCTAACATGTGTATTAATAAAGGTACACAAAACAAACAATAAGGTACACAAGCCATAATTCAAAAACATGTTTCAACCCAAAAACATAGTAAACTAAGATACTATTGTTTACTAAGATACATGTATTAATAAAGGTACACAAAAACATGCTTCCCATTGTTCCCCTATTTGAAACATGCTTCATTTGCTTCAATTCACATTACTTTAATACAAGCCATAATTCAACCCACTGGGCTTCTCAAAACATAGTACAAGCCACTGAGTTTTAGAAAAACAGATGAAAAGTACTCAAAACACAACAAAAAGCTTACTGAAAATAGAAAAACAGATGCCTAGTCCATCATGCTTTCCCTTTGCCTTTATCAATTTGCCTTTATCAATTTGCCTCTGATTTGTAGCTTTTGCAAACCCATCTCCTCCTCTACCTCTTGTGAAGAAGCTACCTCCCAATGCAGATCTGGACATAACCCTGCCACCTCTAACTAGTTCACCCATTTCTCTGCCATAACTAGTGGGCTGCAAAGCAACACACACAAGTATCCAATTACATTTTGTGAAATACTATAAAAGCAAATAAAGTTGTGAGTTATGTAAGAAACAAATGAACTAGCAAATGAAATATGAGTATACCTGAGACAATGAGTAATCAAATTCTGGAGAACTATATTGAACTTTACTGGGCTACAATGATAATGGTCCAAGTAAGCAATTATATGTTGTTAACTATGTCAAAAACCAAATGACACCCATAGGCGAGAGAGCTTACCTGAGATGCTGATGTGTTGCCTATCATACTTGGAAATTCTTCAAATGTGTAGCCAACTCTAGTGGGCTGCAATGATGTAACAAGTATGCAAATCAACAATAGAACTGGGCTGCAATGACGTAATAAGTATGCAAAGTGGATAGATCTTACTTGAGATGAGGATGTGTTGGCCCTCTTACTAGGGAGCTTCCTTCTGGGCTGCAATGATTTATATATGTATTAAGTCATTGTTATGGAATGTATTTCAAAATGAAATGAAATTAGAGGTTTAGTTTACTTGATATGTTATTGCTGTTGCTATTGCTGGTGTTGATGAAGCAATTGCTACTGCTGTTGCTGCTGCTGCTGAAGATGGTTGTTGTTTGTTACTTCTTATTGGCTTAAAAAGCTTGGACTTGGGATGGACAAGACCCTTACAAGACCTCTGGTTGTGACCTTTCTGAAGGCATCTAGCACAAACAATGAACCTATTCTGCCTTGAAACTCTAACAGGGTTTCTTGGCTCATCTATACCCTTCTTTCTCATTTTTGGTGGTCTTCCAGGCTGGTTTCTGTACAATGGAGGAGCCGTTGCTGGCAGTCATGTTTCAACCCAATCATGCTGGCCTGGAACAGGGTGCATCATTGAGTTATAGGCTACAAGATAACGTTTACTGTAATAAGGGTGCACATAGTCCTCTGGCTTCTCTCTTTTAACAAATATGGAACTTATTGCATGCTTACAAAGTATTCTAGTCAAATCCCACATCCTATAACTACATTTTCTTTCCTCCAAATCAACAATATGTGTGGTATCACCACAATCTACTTCAAAGTTTTTGTCACCACAATAGGTTACAAAACAATTCCTATATTGCACTTTCAGTGCTTCCAAATCTTTGACAATGTTGGGACAAATTTCACCAGTGTATTTTTCCATCCCTTCCTTCTTGATTTGGATCCTATGCATTACCCTCCTTCTAATCCATTCAAGTATGCTGATTATGGGTTCGTCCCTAGCTTCCAAGATGTTGTTATTGAATGACTCACACATGTTGTTGACCAATGTATCACACCTACTTCTTGGGCTGAAATGGGACCTAGTCCATAAAGTAGGATCTATCTTCCTTAGCCACTTGTATGCTTTCTCTTCTAGATCTATCTCCTCCAACTTGTTCATGTGAAATTCAAATTCCCTTACAGTCGCAGCTACAACTGCCTTCCACAATAGGTCCCTCAATTCAATCCCTTCGAACTTTGCTCTGAAATTAGGGTAAATATGCCTCATACAGAACCTATGTTCCACATTTGGCATTACCTCCTCAAATACAGGTACCAACCCTTTCTGTCTGTCAGAAATGAAGACCCATCCCATGTCATCAGCACTACCAATATCATCCATGAGTCACCTTAAAAACCACACCCAATAATCTTTACTTTCTGCCTCAACAGCTGCCCATGAAATTGGAAAATAGTTATTATTCCCATCCATTCCAAGTGCACATAGTAATTGTCCACCATAGATTCCTTTCAAATGACACCCATCCAATCCTATAATAGGCCTGCATCCTCCAACAAATCCTGTTCTAAGGGCTGCAAACCTAACATATAACCTCTGGAAAACTGGGGGCAATTCTAAGTTAGGCCTAAGCATGTCTTCATTGAGCCTATCCACCACTACTTGCATTACACTGTTTGGATTATGTAGCCTCATTGTTTCACAGTAATCATACACCCTTGCATATTGGACCCTTTGATCCCCTTCAATAACTTCTCTTGCTTTTTTTTTAGCCCTATACAGTTGAGGCCTACTAACATCAACCATTAACTCCCTCCAAACTGTCTTCTGCATAAGCCTAACTTTGATGTTAGGGCCATCCCTTAACTTGTCCATATACTTGTGTGCCAAGTAAGTTGAGTTCACCAAGTGATTATTAGATAACCTTCCACATGCATGCTTTGGCTAGAATGATTTTATTTGAAAAGTTCTCTCACCTTGCATGGGAGAAGCATGCAATCTCCATCCACATCCATGCTTGCACACTACAGTAATCCTAGAGTTGTCATTCCTTATGTACTTTATGTCATAACCATGTTGGATATTCCACTCTTTCATTACCTTTCTAAAAATTTGAGGGGTGGCAAACTTCATTCCAAGTTTGAGTTATGGCTTCTTCATATCTACTTCCTCAATAAACTCAAGATATTTATCTTCACATTCCTCATCTGATGAGTTATGTACACTATGTAAATCTTCATCCTCAGGATCAGAATACCACCCTTCATCTGCTTCTTGATCACATGAAGGAGGTTGCCTCTTTCTTTTCTTTACAGTCTCCCTTGGTGAGAAAATATCATCATCTTCTGGCCCCTCTAAACCCTCATTCAACCAGACAGGTTCATCAATTTCATCGTCTTCATCTTCTGAACCACTATCAACATTCCCATCATCCATGTAATAAAGATCATCACTATCTTCTTCATTCGAAGCTCTATTATCCATTTCCTCATCTCTGATATCTTCATCTACTGCTCCTTCATCCCCATCTCCATTATGCATTTCCTCATCACCTACATCTTGCATGCCATCTCTACAGTCCATCTCTTCTTCACTTATATTTTCCATGTCATTCCAAGTCAGTGCCTGCTTAGCACTAACTGGTACTCTTAAGGGTACCAAATGTTTCCCTTTTGGACTTACCACTTGTAATGGGTCCTGACCCTTCTCCACATATAATTGAATCACATCTAAACCTTCATACTCACATATCATGGTATATACATCAACATCTTCTTCAATTATTGTCAACCCATCATCCAAAGTTTTTCCAGATTTCTTATACCACAAAACCGAAGTACTATAGAAATCTATTTTCATCTCCCTCAAGATGGTATGAATCTCAATAAAAGACAGTTTATCAGGATCAACATCATATATATATATTCCACTTTCCCTTGTTTATAACCAATATTAGGGGCTTACTGAAGTACCCATTATAGTTGATCTCAAAAATCATTTTTTTTTACCTCACTACAGAAAACAACAAAACTTCATAAGATTACATTACAAAACTCAAACTCATTGGGACCACATAACAACAATCATAATCCTTGGACCACATTTCAAAATATATGAATGGAATATATGAATACAACTATAGAATACCCCATCTAAAAAGTCAACATCATAAAAATAAAAAATAAAAACCCAAAGTTAACATCATAAAAAAATACTTCTTGTTTATGAACCTCTAAACCCCACCCCCACCCCACTTTAACCAACATCCCAAAAAAATTAAGTAATAAAAGGCATCAATACTAAAGTATACCAAAAAAAAAAAAAAAATCTGTGAATAAAAAATACTCAAAGTTAACATCATGAAAAAAATTCCCCATTATTTATGAAACTCTATACCCACCTCGTCCCACTTTAACCGCAATCCCCAAAAATTAAAGCAATATGGGCATACCATGCCTAAAACATTACAAATTTTGTAAATTGAAGTCAACACACACTCAGTTATGAATCAAAATTAGGGAAAATCAACATCTAACGATCAAAATAAATTAGGGTAAACAACACATACCTAAACTACTAAGGGTATTCACATTATGATGGTGAAATTGATGATGAAACCCTAGTTCAATCCAATCAACCACTGTGAGAGAGAAAATAGAGAGAGAGAGAGAGAAAATAAAGATGCGAATACTGGTGTTAATCAAATGAAATGAAACGACTGAGGGATGTAAAATATTTAGGGGCATTTATGACTTTTCACAACTTTTGTTATGTCAGTTGGATTTTGCACTCTGGTATAAAGTATAGGGGGTTAAAGTATTACAAATGAAACTATAAGGGGGCTCCGTGTTATTGAAGCAAACTACGGGGGGTTAAATTATAATTTGCCCTATAAATAAATATAGGCACAACAGAATATATTGGGACCCTTTAAATTGGCTCTAAAACAACAAAAATAATTTGAGCCTACAACACTTTACTAAATTTGGGAGTCTTATTTTGGGCCAAATTTTTGGGGCTTAAGGCATAGGCCTCGCTAGCTTTAGGCCAGAGTTGGTCTTGTCCATGGAGACCAATCACAGGTCCTGTTTTGATAATCTGAACTGTTCACTGTGCAAAACTTGTCGAGTACTATATGTTTGTAAAAAATCATGTTTATCGGATATCAATAGCTATCTAACTGGATCAAATTTCTGTCAACCGTTTATTTTTTCACCGTCCATTTTTTTTATACAAAACTGATTTGATCACGTAGCTATCGATATCCAATCAACATAGTTTTTTACAGGCATACAGTACTCAACAAGTTCTACACATTAAACAATTCAGATTATCGAAACGGGACCCATGATGGGCCCCCACGGGCCCAACAGTATCCTCCAATTCAATCACGGGCTAGAGGGAAGCCAACCCCTAAAAAAAATTATATTAAATTTATTTACCTTATTTTGTGTCATTATCGTAAATATAGATGTATATATATATATATATATATTATTAAAAGTAGCATTTTTTTAGGAAAATGCTATAGGCCCCAAATTTTCTACCAAATAAATGATCAAATGCCCCACATGGGTGTGGGGTCCATGTGAGACATTTGATCATTTGTTTGGTAAAAAATTTGGTATTCCTAGCATTATCCATTTTTTCATGTTTAGGTAACATATTATAAGGGCTTACCTTTTTTTAAGAGAGCTATGTCATTATATATTTTCTTAATTACATACAGAGTTCTACACAAATTCAAACTTAATTTAAATTATACTAATTTTATCTATTTTATATGGACTTTATTTGACAAATATTTTTTCCCATATATTTTTATGGTAAATTGAGATAATCCATTGCATTTCTCGTTTTTCTTTCTTAATTCTTTCAAGGGTATTAAGATTTTTTTTAAAATAATAAATTGCCTTTTTTTTTTCTTATTTTCTCATGCATTACTCTATATCTAATACCAATTCTATATTATTCTATATTAGGGATTTGTCGTTTAAATTTTATACCAATTCTATATTATTCTATATTAGGGATTTGTCGTTTAAATTTTATAGTGATTCTATATATGAACACACTGAGATGCATGCATTGTTTGATGTTTTCATTATTTTTTCTTTTGGGGTTTAGATATTGTTATGTAATTTTTTCTTGGTTAATCGTTATTAAATTTCTTTTATATAGTTGATATTTTAATTTAAAAAATAGTGTTTATTTTACAATTTTATAATTTAATATATATATATCATATAAAATCATTGGGTGAATTACAAATACACCTCCTGAGATTTGCTTAAAATAGGAATTGGCCCCTCCGGTTTGGAAAATTATAAATATCTCCCTGTCAAAATTTTGTATTTAACAGAATTAATTGAAAAAGTGAAATTTCTAACTATTCACCTATACAATAATAAAATTATGTTAATTATTAATTGAAATAAAATTTTAACATTATTAAAAATTGTTAATTAATTTGATGATTTAATAATAAAATGACCTATTTGTTATGAAATTAGAAACCTTAGGGGGCATAATGTAATTTCTAAAACCACAGGGGGTAATTTATAATTTAAGTAAACCTCAGGGGGTGTGTTTGTAATTTGCCCAAAATCATTATATGATAATCCAACTACAACATATTTATATATTTTTTTTAAATAAATTTCATATAATTTCTATTTTTACATATTTTTATTTTCCAAATGAATATAAAAGAAAATTAAAAGTTAGAATTACTTTTAATTTTATATTACTAATTCTTCTTCTAATTTAACTATTATTTTTAATATCAAAATGAGTATTTATTTTACTATTTTATAATTTAATATATATCATACAAAATTATTATATGATAATTATAATTTTATAATATGATAGAACTAAAATTATAAAAATAGACAAATAATTTAACTAAAATTAATATATATATATATATATATAAGTATTCAACTAACAAACAAACATTATTGTGTACTAATTGAGCATTTTTTTTATTTTATTAAAGTAACAATTTTATAGAACAATAGAGCCAATATTATCAAAATAAATAATTAAAATTATTCTTTTATAACGCACATTGTACCATCAAATATTTTTTGGAAAAAAAAAATAACATGTGCATTGTATGGGTCAACTGTTAGTTGAATTAATATAGTGAATTGATGATAAACAATTGAGTTAATTGTTGAAAATTTTATTCCAATCGTATGTTATTTGGTCTAAAATTTAATTTTTTTAGTGATAAGGATACACACTGGAAAGTTACTGGCATTGAAAACTTATATTGAGTTTAATGAATAAAATATTATTATTTTTAAAAATAGTTTATAATTTAGATTGAAAACTGTGGGGATATATTTTTGAGTACTGACACATGGCAAGGTGATGCCGACGTGTCGGTCGAGGTGCCACGTGTCAGGGTCATGACGCCGAGGTGATCTCGGTCAAGCCGAGGTTATCTCCGAAGATATCGGAATCCGAGATAAGCGGATAAGAGATAAGGGACAAGAGTCCTAGAATAAAGTGGAGACTTAGCCAAGATAAGGATAAAACTCTTAGGGAGTTTATCTTTATCTCTTAAGGAGTCCGAAGTATGTACTGAACAGGAATCCATAGAAGTCAGGCTTCTATTGGGATTAGGATTGAGGTAACTATAAAAGAGAGGCACCCCCGTGGGTCTAAGGTACGCAATCTTGTGCTTTGAGCATTGAGTTTAGCATTATTGATTTATCTTTGAGAGATATACTAACTTGATCGTAGGAGTGCCCCCGGGTGGACGAACCACCGCCGAAATATTCTCTTTCTGTTACAGGTTAGCCAGGTGTCAACTATTCTGCCAGTGTTCTCCAGTTGAATACTAAGTTGGGCAGTGTGGTCAGAAAATCACTCACACAATTTGGCGCCGTCTGTGGGAACGAAAGTAGAATAGATGGCCAGTAACGGACAGAAGGAAAAGATTGGGGACGACACTCCTACTGGGAGTGAGAGACCTATTGACCTTGATGGCGAAAGAGAAAAGTCAAACGCAGAAACTCGTGACTAGAATCACGGAGCGAAAGACGTCGGCTAGACTAGCGATGCACCAAAGAAACTTGATCAAAGCAGGTACTACAACGAAGATGACCTCCAGGTTTGGAAGGATAGGTGCCTACGGAGAGACAAAGAGGTAAAAGAGATGGCAAACAAATTGGCAGACCTGCAGTCAGTCGTCAATTTCATGATGCAAAATAACGTCATGAAACCACCATACCCGCTGCAGGACACGCCGATTCCAGCGGCCAATACCCAGAAGGGAGGGCGGAAAACAATCCCCATAGCCCCTCAGCACAACGAAAGCGAAAGAAACACTCACCGACCTTCTAGGGAAGTCGGACGAAGAGAATCAAGAAGAGAAGAATCACAGAAGACGCATCGCACAAAAGAAGCAGACCCCAAAGGACATCGGCATGTTCAGGGGCAGGCATTGTGCTTTGACACAACTCACGGAGAAGGGTCAAAAAGGGCTCACCACGAGGCCGAGAGTAGTATACCGAAAAGACTAAAGTCAAAGGGTAGCCGAGCTCCTGGGCGGAGCAAAGAAGACTTAAGAGATTACCTCAAAAGGAAGCAACAGAATGCCTACGCCGAGGTAACCTCCCCAGATAAGCCGAGGACACCATTCTTGGTGGAATTAGACAGGTTTGAGGCCCCGAAGAGATTCAGTATGGCGAGGTTTCAAATATACGATGGTGTAGACACCCCATTTTTGACCGACCTTAAGACTCAGACGTCACCAGTTGAGCGCTCGGTGATGTTGCATTTTGTGCTCGTTCTGAGGTTTCAGAGTCTCGGCTGCGAGCCTTGCCTCCGGACTTCGGGGCTCTTTTTGTGCCTTGTCTCGGTTTGCGAACCGGGTCCTGTTTTCTCTGTTTTCTCTTCCCAAAGGGAGGGAGAGGTCTCGTAGATCAGCTCTCAGTGGCCGTAGGCTACGTTTCATGGTCGTGGGCCATTTTTTTCCCATTTGGAGCCCAGTTTTCGGTTTTCGGAGCCGTTGGCCGTGTGCCTCGGTTCGGGACCGCTTAACTACCTCCGATTGCTCCGGTTTTTGGCACACACCTTATTTGCTCCCTTTAGAGGGATGCTGTGGCCTGGGAGACCACCTCCGTGGTCATACGCCACTTTTAGTGTCTAACAGCCTGTTTTCGGGGCCCCGAACCGCGCGTTTTGGCCCCCAAACCTTCGTTTTGCATCCGTTTTGGTCCATTTTTGGTAGAGACCCTATTTTCACTATTAGGGAGGTGGTGGGATGGTGGCCGGCCACCTCTTCCCCTGAAAAACCAGTTTTCTCATTTTCTCTCTCCAAAAGCCGATTTTTCTGACAGAAAGTTGGTTTTTCTCACTTTTGAGCCACATTTTCTGGCTTTTCATACCACCATTGTGATCTACTCATCTGGGAGGCCACCAATATGGTAGGCTGACCAATTTTATCTTCTTGACCCTTTTGAACCTTGCTTAAAAGCTGGCTTTTCTCTCTCCTGGGTCACATTTTCTGATTTTTCACCACAAGGCTGTGTTCTACTCATCTGGGAGGCCACCTTTCTAGGTAGGCCGACTAGCAATTTTGCTTGAACCTTTTGACCCCTGGTCGGCCGACCAAGGGGAGTGGCCGACCGGCCACTTGAACTGGCCGGCCTGCTTCTTGTTTTTTGCCCTCTCTGAATGCTTTACAGCTGTGCCAGCTGGGGGGCATTTGGTGCATCCTCCATACACGTGTATGGAGGATCTTTGAAGCTTCCAAGAGAAGCTTTGGCCTCTCTTCTCTATAAGAGAGGCCCTCCTCTTCATATCCAAGGGTTAGACATTTTTGCTTAAGGCTTATGACCTCCCTCCTCCATTGTCACTATTCCAAGCTCCAAAACCCTAATTTCCTTGGTCCATTTGCACTACAACCCTTAGCACCGCACCTCCGTCATCCATTCCAGCACCTTGGAAGTCATTTGCAGAGGTTGAAAGCTCACCAACTTGGTCCAAAAGCTGCTGGAGGTCGGCTCTTTAAGGGTAAGTACCTATTTCCTTTAAACTTGCATTTTTTGCTTCAGTACTTAGCTTCGCTTGCAAGTATTTCTGGGCTTTGTCATAAACTAGAAAGTGTCATATTTTGAGCTCCTATTCAACTTTGTTTAAGGGTACTTTGCTGTTTGAGGTCATCTACTTCTCCTTACCCTCTATCTCTCTTTTAGGGCTATTTTTGCATCATACTTTAGCCTTACTTGTGAACATTTTCGAGATTTGTTATAAACTAGAAAAATCTTTTTTGTCACCTCCTCTTTAAGTTTTCTTGAGGTCACTTTTCTGTTTGGAGTCATCTCCTTCCTTGCATGCTTCATTCCTTCATATTTAGGGCTATGCATTAGAGCATTTGCATTGGACTTGTTTTGGCCTCTTAGCCACTGAAATCCAAGGGATTTTCAGTGGCTTTGATGAGGTTTTGAGCTTTGAAATCATAAAGGGGTGACCCTTTCACCCTTCATTTTCTTTACTAGCATCATTGGCTTTCCAAAGGGGCTCTATTTTGCATGCATTGAAGTCACTTTTTGGGCCCAATTTTGTGGGTTTTAAGGTCTGCCTTAGGTCTGTCCGGGGCCCTTTTGATCATATTTTATGTCTATAGTACATGTGTAGAACAATTCCATTCAAGACCTTTTGAGGGGGCCTTTCATCGTATGGTTCCTTGACTGATTTCAGGGCCAATTTTGTGAGTTTTAGGGCTGTCATAACTCATTTCTAGAGTTGGTTTGGTCATGCTACGTGTCCATCTTATATGTGCTTAACAACCCCTTGAATGGCCTTCGAAAGAAGCCCCTCATTTTTGCATGCATTGGCTGCATTTCAGTGATTATTTGGGCATGTTTTGGCATGTTTTATTCACTGTTTTTGGCTGGTTTGATGAGTTCTCATTTGCTTCATATACATGCCATGTAAACCATTCTTGCTAGCCAATGTTGCATGCTATTTTAGTCCATCATGTTAGCATCTTTTGGCCATGCTCTAAACTAGAAATGTGCATATTTTGGGACTGCCTTGGCTCTGTCTTTAGACTTCATGATCAAATAATGCTTGTTTTGTATACTTGTGGTTCAATGCATTGGACTAGTTTTGAGTTTCGGGGCTTATTCCATACATCGGGTGCCATATTTCCATGTTTCGGGACCATTTAGCATCATGTTTCAGTGCTGAAATTTACATGTTTGAATGCCATGCTTCATCCTTGCCATGTTTTGGTAGAGTGGCATTTAATGCCTTAGGTTAAGTCCTCGGTTTGCGTGCATGTGTGCACGCATTTTGGTCATCTCATTTTCATCTTATGGCCACTGATGTGAGTGTGGCTGAGGTCCACTCATGATTGGTGTAAGTCCATTATGCATTGTGTATGCCTTTCAATTCATAGCATTGCGTATGCTAGGTTGTATGTTAGCAACTTTGTGTATGCCATCTCATTTGCATTGTGTTTGGGATAGGAGTTAGCCCGAGCACGGGAAACGAGGGACGTTTCGTACTCCGAGTGACGGAACGTGTCTCAATTTTCTGTCGTCGACACTCCGGATTACCGATGATGGAGTTTAGGTCTTGTTGTGTTTTCATGTGCATTCATTTCATATTGAGTCGTGCAATTCGACTCCTCGGCCATCATGCATTGATATGCGTGATTGGTGGCACGAGGATCGAGGACTACACTCCCTGAAGAGTAGTCATGTGTACATATGTGAAATACTTTGCCATGCCCCTTTGTTGCTCTCTGTTGCAGTAAATCAGAAATCAGTGGCCTTCTGAAGCGTTGCGCAATCTTCCGAAAACAATTGCAAACAAAGGAAAACCGGGGCATCGTAATGGATTTCTGTGCAAGGCAACTCGAGCATGGATCATTCATCATTTGGAACAAAGCTGAGGCAGTCCATGGATTTGCGTGCCAATTTACCTGCTTTCCTAGATTAATTTGTTAATTAATTAGGGTTTTGTATTTATTCAGACTGTACTATTTATTCGGACTGTACTATTTATTCAGACTGTATTATTCTTTCGGACCCTCCGAGCGAGGGCACAATTGTAATAAGTGTGTGTGCGTGTGATGTATGTCTTCCAACCCCACGTCTTTCTCCCTTTTATTTACCAGCTTATGATGGTTAGATTAGGGCATGTTTCAATTAGCATACAGTATGATAGCATGTCTGCATTCATTCATCTATCTTGCATGCACCAGGCTCGGCACATCATACTAACTGCATTTGTATTTCAATTCCAAGTTGAATACGTGTTAGCTGTAACATTTCATATGCCATCTTAGAATAGCCGAGCCTATCTTAGTTCCATTTTGCATGTGTTGCATTAGGCATTTCTGTATAGTTAGGATCATGCATGGATTTCTAACATAGCTTCTGTTTTGGCTTGGAGTACTCGGTAAGTACTTATGCTTTAGCATTCCCGCATGTGTGTGAGTGACTGCCATGATAGCATGCTTACCATGAAGCTATGTGCTTATGTGATATAACTGCCTGAATGCCTGTGGGTGAAGGTTGGGTTATTTGAATTGGAACAATTCATCAATTGTGAGTTTTAAGCCCACTAGATAGTGGCAAATCACCTTGTTTTCTAAGCCCACCTGAGGGTGGCAAAATCTGCATTTTAAGCCTACTTGCGAGTAGCAAACCATTTTCAAATAAACAAACATGAAATGTTTTGTTCCAATTCAGGCGACCCAATCTATACTTGTATGTTGTGCGCATCACGTGGTAAATCTAGGCTAATAACCAGAATAAGATCACATAATGTTTTCAAAACTTGATATCACGGTTAGTAGAGGCCGATCTTTGATCGGGCGAGCGGGGGTGCTCACGAAGTGACCTTCCCCAATCGTACCCAAGTTCCCGAGCCGAGGCAACTTTGGTGATGACAGACACATGGCCTTAGGCAACGAGTCAGGGTTTCCTAAATTTCCCAAAATAAAATATTTAGGTGGCGACTCTGTATCTGGCAAAGCAGTCCATGTTTGGCATTTCTTTCAAAAAATCTGTTTTCAAAAATGATTTGCCGGATTTGGACTCTTTGATGATTTCATCGGTCTTGCATTGCACTCTGCGAGATTAGATACAGGACCGTGACATTGAGTCCTGAACTGTAGTGAGCCCAATGAACAAAACGGGGGGGGATTTCCTCCCGGGACGTTCGGGGACGTCTACAGTTTCGGCGACTCTGTTTGGGAATTTGAGAACTTGACTCGAACTCATGATATCTTGTTTTGATTACACTTATGTGTTTCTTTGCATTGCATTTGCATTGGTGCGCCTAGGACACCGTGTTTGCCATCTGCTATTCCTGAACGGTTTGCCGGAGGCTTGCTTTGTCAAAGCATGCTGTAAGGCTGACCGGTTGCGAGCTCTGCCAGTATGGGAACACAAACCTCGGTTTTTACCAGGGCACCCCTTTTTGACCATTCGACCTAGTGCATATTCGGAATCCATAGTGACCATTCCAAACTAGGATAGGTTGCTTACCCGTTTATAGGTTGTTTGAAACAACTGCGTACGTAGTGAAACCCTAGTTCCTGACAAAATAGGACAGGGAAACCTTACCCCAACATAGGGGTGTTTTGGCTCTTACTTGTTTGTTATGTGCTTTTAGAGTGCGTCTCTATACGAATGCATGTATCAGTTTACAAGTTTGGGCATCAGGCCTGCGGGCACCAATTCAGTATTTCCGGGTATCAGGCCTACGGGCACTATTTCAGTATTTTCAGAATTAGTTATCTGCAGGTATCAGATTCAGCTTCGGGGACAGTGATTTGGGAATAGTGATTTGGGAATAATGATCGGTCTTTGAGAACAGTGTATCAATTGCGTGTTAATTATACCCGACTGTGTGTTGTGTTTATTTACGCCGTTATGCTGTCTGTTCGTCTGCTCGTTTATTTCCTTATTATTGCTTTATTTATCTTTTTGCTAAGTAGTTTAGCACAATTGCTCCAAACTAAGCAGATATTCCCCAAGCACTCTGGACAAGAGGTCGTTGACTCAATCGATCTGAGGATCTGGTCGACGGACAACCAGTGTTCCACTCTCTACCCCCGGTTATCAGACAGAGGTCGAAAAGGCGCAGTGTATCTGAGCAGAGGTTGCCAGAGCAGCGGATTACCCCATCAGTGGACAGTCGGATTGAGATCCCAATCGTTGCTATAGAGATAGAACTGCCAGTAGTTCAGACAGATCAGGGCAGTATGGCGGGACCGACAGGAGTTGAGGAAATGATGCGTCAGATGCAAGACACCATGAGAGCCATGCAGCAGGATGCTGTTCGCCGAGATGAATTTGCCAAACAACAGGCCGAGATCATGGCCCAGCAGGCAGAGCTAATAGCCAGATTGCAACAACAAATCGGAGCATCTGCTTCACACCCAGTTCCTCCCCCACCAGGAATCCCGGCACCCGAAGAGGCACCAAATGTCCAGGCAGATACAGACATACCAACGGGGCCAGCCCCGCCCCCAATTCTGCCCCAGCTGTCTAAGGCACCTACGCCTGTTAATCAACCGGACTCTCCCTTCGAGTTCGAGGTAGACCATACAGCACTGAAATTGAGCAAGCTTGAGAAGTTGTTCAAGAAATTACAAGGGGTAAAGGCTATCCCGAATATCGAAGACGGATATACTGACATGGCTATGACGCTGCCGGATAGGTTCAAAATGCCGTAAATTGATCGCTTTGACGGATTTGGGGACCCCATGGTGCATGTCCGGCTATTTTCAGATATACTACGGCCAATGGGCCTCACCAAACCACAAAAGCTTTCACTATTCGGCCGGACCCTGTCGGGTGTGGTCGCTATCTGGTATGCGAAGTTAGAAGATGATGTCAAGCGGAGTTGGGATGAAATGGTCGAGGCTTTTGTCGCATAATACTCTTACAATACCCAAATCGAGATTACGATCCGAGATCTCGAAACAACAAGGCAGGAGTCTAAGGAGAGCTTCTCAAATTTCGTAACTCAGTGGAGGGCGAAGGCTTCGATGATGACCCTGAGGCCTACCGACAAAGACCAAATCAGGATGATTGTGTGCAATCTCCAGCCAAAACTGATGCAAAAAATGATTGTGCTCCCCTTCCCCACTTTTTCAGATCTACATGAAATGGGGGTACAAATCGAAGATGCAATGAAATAAGGTCTGATTGACCAAGATAGAGAGCAACCCAGAAGGACCTTTAACCGCAACAACAACACAAGCACCAGTAATGCCACAAATGCTAGAGCTTCAGAAGTAAGAGTAGTCACCACCATTCCCCCTCCCCTTCCAAGGCCCATGGCAGCTACACCTTTATCCGGCGCGTCCGGAAGTAACACACAAACCACTCAATTCCAACCCAGAGGCCAAAGAACCTTCACTCCACTGTATATGCCCCTGTCTAAGGCTTTAGGGGTATTAATCAAGAAAGGGCACTTAAAGCCCCTGGAGCCGAGGCCATTGCCAAATCCACTCCCTCCTTCTCATAACCCAGCAAAATACTGCGCATATCACCAACAACATAGTCACGACACTGATCAATGTTTCAGATTGCGTCATGAGATTCAAGACCTCATTGACAAGCAGGTGATTGTACCTCCAGAAAAACCCAATGTCACAACAAACCCTCTCCCACCGCACAACCAAGCCCCACCTCCCAAAAGAATCAACTTCATCCAGACTGGGGTCGTGTCTTACGATCCCAGCATATATATCACTCCTTCCCACCTACCTAAGCCAGAGGTGCTCCTTCCTGACTGCACTGATTCTTTGTGCATGTTGGACATCTCCAGAACCCAACCCGAGCCAATGGTGGTGACTGGCAGAGATAGAACACAGGAGATTTCAGAAGAGGATGGGATTGTTCAATCAGGGTTTGAGTAGTCTGGGAGTGTCGCTAGGGAAGCCTACGATCCGAGTGATTACATTCTGCCAGCAGGCCAGTTTGAGCCTAATATTGAATTGCCAGGGAGGGCAGAGCTGTGTGCGATCCGAGGAGATGGATTTGAGCAGAGGACAGATGGTTTGACGGCTGTGGAAGAAGACTTGACCAACCTCCAGTTTTTCAACGACCAAGATCCAGGAGACGCGGCAATCAACTGGTTTGATTATGAGGAATCGGCAGAGGCTTCTGGGTGGCTCGATGACTTGCCAGACGTTGTTGACGAAGCTCAGTTAGAACAGGGCCCGGCAGGGGCAAGTATGTCAGTGGTGGCCGGAAGGGCCGGAAATCAGAATGAATCGCCGGAGAGCGCCGATGCTGAGAATTCCGCTCAAGACTTGGGCATTATGAATGCGGGAATTGTTGAACAACCAGTTGTACTGACGCAGTTGGAATGAGAAAGGTTTGAGGATGCCGAGAGAATTAGGAAAGCTAAGGGCCCTGAGGGGACTGAGAGTGTTGTGTGCACGAAGATAAAGAATGCTGCGAGCATATGGACGGAGAGTACTGCGAGTGCAATTGAACCGAAGCCAGACAGGTGTCTGTTGGCTGCCGACGGAATGTGGTGGGAAGACGATGATTTATGTCTTGCCCACACGGATGAGGATTGGGGGAGTAATCAGCCAGATGATACCTGGTATATCGGTGAGGTCGATCATATAACGAGAAGCGGACGGTATTTCAAACCCCCGCACCTAGACCAGCCAGAGGCATCTGGGAAGGATAAGGAAGTTGAGAGACAGAAAGAGAAGCAAGTCGAAGAAGAGGCTGTACTGAAGCAGTTAAAGAAGATACAAGCAGACATCTCCATCTGGGGACTGCTTATGGCATCACGAGTGCATCGACAAGCTGTCTTATCGGCCATGGACAAGGCCAAGCTCTCTATAGACACCACACCCGAACAGCTGGTGGGTTTAGTTTTTCCGAGAGGAGCTACCCCGATGTTGACCTTTTCTGACAAAGAACTGCCACCTGAGGGTGCGAACCACAACAAGCCACTCTACATCTCCGTGGAGTGCAGAAATAAATGGATACCAGTGGTGCTTGTCGACACAGGGTCCGCCATCAGTGTATGTCCAGTGAGGGCTTCCTATGCAATTGGCTTGAAGACCGCGGACTTCGTGCCAACAGCCCAGGTGATTCGGGCATACGACAACACAAGCAGAGAACTCATGGGGACAGCGAAAATTCAGACCAAGGTTGGGCCGGGGCAGCATGAAATTAACTTTCACGTCCTAGAGGTTCCCGCCACTTTCAATCTGCTCTTGGGGCGGTCGTGGCTACATCAAGTGAAGGCAGTTTCTTCTACCTTGCATCAAATGGTGAAATACCCCCATGGAAAGGGAGTAGCCATTGTTTTTGGGAATTCATCGATCCATCCACCGCCGGAAGTATCTACGCCAGTTTTGGAAATTGAGCACAGCATGGAGGATGTGTTCTTATCCAGTTTTACCCTAGCTGAGGCCCAGGTCGTGCAGAATATCTTAGCTGTTAATGGGGGGGTGTATGTCAGTGCTCGATCGATATACCTCATGAACAAGCTTCAACATATCCCCGGGATGGGATTAGGAAAAAGCGGCCGGAAGGGCGTCGCAGCATCGGCCGAAGTGCCACATAACCCACATACCTTTGGTTTGGGTTATCTGCCCACCAAAGAGGATTGGATAAGGAAGGGTAAGGAGATGGCTGGGAAAGCCAGAGCGAAGAAGGCCGGGAAGCCTTTTGACTTAATGCACCGGCCCATTCAGGGTACCCTAAACGGACGCTTCGCCCGGAAGGGGGAGGACTTTCCGTTCTGTGGCTTCCCAGAGCCGTGGCTGAACGCGAAGAGGAAGCGTGTGCCAGGGTTTGAGATCTGCTTTGACTTGCAGTTACCCAGGAATGATGTTGCCGGAGAGCAGACAGACCCATTAGCTGAGGTTGAGCAGAGCAAGAAAGTGGAGTCTGAGGATGCCGAAAGTGAAATGGGGGTAACGCTGGCATGTCTACTTTCAGATCCTCCGATCGAACAGAAGTGCTTGGGGGATAACTTCTCGGTATGCATGATCGGGAATGGAACGGCTGCGGGCCTACCAGCAAACATTTTGGATGCATCTATCGCACCCTCTCTTATTTGGCAATATGAAGAGGGATTTTTGTCCAGCAGCACTGGGTCAGGTAGTGAACCAGAATATGATTCCACCGAATCTTGTGAGTCGGAATCAGGTTCCAGCTCGACTGAGTCTGAGTCTGGTAATCCTGGGGATGATAAGCCGGATGCCACAGTCTTATCCGTATCGTCTTTTTCTTTCTCTTTTGAGTCTGTTGTAACCGAAGAATCGGACGATTTGGATGTGCTTAATGAGAATCAAGTAGTTGTGGTTTCTGAGTACTTTTATGTGCCCTTGATGTATTGTGTTAATTCAAATTTTCAAAATTTTGATGAAAACGACGAGGAAGAAATTCCTCCAGTTTTGCAATGCTTAATTGAACAAGAGCAGGAAAGATTTGTTAAACCCTTAATGGATGAAATCACTACCGTGAATGTCGGTACTGAGGAGGACTCGCGGTTGGTCTAGATCGGGTCCATGTTGTCTTCGGAGGAACGCGAGCGCTTGGTCGCTTTATTAAAAGATTTCAAAGATGTTTTCGCGTGGTCCTACGAAGACATGCCTGGAATCGATCCTGAGATTGTACAGCACCGGATCCCTCTTGACCCCGAGGCCCGACCCGTTAAGCAAAAACTCAGAAGGATCCGCCCGGACTGGGCTCTTAAGATTAAGGAAGAAGTCACCAAGCAAATTGACGCAGGTTTCCTACAGGTATCTGAATACCCGACTTGGTTGGCCAACATTGTTCTAGTGCCGAAGAAGGATGGTAGGATCCGGGTATGCGTGGATTTTAGGAATTTGAACAAAGCTAGTCCGAAGGACGACTTTCCCTTGCCGCACATTGATGAGTTAGTGGACTTCACAGCGGGGCATGCTTTGCTTTCGTTTATGGATGGCTTCTCAGGCTACAACCAGATAGTGATGGCACCTGAAGACCGAGAAAAGACTGCCTTCACCACCCTGTGGGGGACCTGCTGCTACAGAGTGATGCCGTTTGGGCTAAAGAACGCTGGAGCTACATATCAACGGGCCGCAACCACAATATTACATGACATGATCCACAAAGAGGTTGAGGTGTACGTGGACGACATGATTTTCAAGTCCAAGGAAAGAGAGGGCCACTACATCGCCTTGCAAAAGTTCTTCCAAAGGATCAGAGAATTCCGGTTGCGGCTGAATCCTCAGAAGTGTACGTTCGGTGTTACAGCAGGGAAAATGCTGGGGTTTCTCATTACACAGAGAGGTATCGAAGTCGACCCTTCCAAAATCAAGGCCATCCTAGAAATGCCACCACCAAGGACTGAAAAGGAGGTGCGAGGCTTTCTAGGTAAAGTGCAATTCATAAGACGGTTTATCTCAAAATTAACCTTGACTTGTGAACCACTTTTTGGTCTCCTGAAGAAAGGAAAGAAATTATTTTGAAAAAATCAAGGAATATTTACAGAACCCACCTGTGTTGTCACCACCAGAACCGAGAAGACCGTTGATATTATACCTTTCGGTAACTGAGACCACAATGGGCTGCATGCTCGCGCAGGAATCAGAGGACAAAGTGGAATGGGCCATCTATTATCTGAGCAAGAAGATGTTAGAGTATGAAACTCGCTACACACTATTGGAGAAGGCTTGCTTGGCCTTGGTATGGGCTACCAAGAAGCTGCGACACTACCTGTTAGCTTACTCTGTAATGTTGGTTTCGAGATTAGATCCCATCAAATATCTCTTCGAGAAATCGGCACTTACGGGTAGGCTAGCTCGTTGGTTGTTGTTGCTTTCCGAATTTGATCTAAAATATGTGACGCGCAAGTCGGTCAAGGGAAGAGCAGTAGCAGAATTCTTAGCCGATCATCTAGTGAAAGGGGGTGAAGCAGTTGAGTACTTATTCCCAGATGAGGCCATTTTGCATATCGACGACGAGTTTTGGACGATGTATTTCGACAGAGCGTCCAACCAGTATGGGTATGGAATAGGAGTGTTGCTGATAGCACCCGACAATTCCCGTATCCTTTTAGCATTCAAACTCCGGTTCAAAGTCTCAAACAACGAAGCAGAGTATGAGGCATGCATTGCCGGTCTAGAAGCAGCCCTAGAACTAGGGGCAAAACAGTTGGACGTCATCGGGGACTTGAACCTTGTTGTATCTCAAGCGAAAGGAGATTGGAAAGTCAAAAAAGAAAAGATGATGATGTATCATCAAGCCCTGGATTTGTTAATTCCTCGGTTTGAAAAGCTAAACTTTTCTCATCTAGCAAGAGGGAACAACAGGTTCGTAGATTCACTAGCAACTCTATTTTCTATGATAGACATCCCGTTTGGAGTCCGGATGCGTCCAGTCATCATTGATCAGAAGTTTGCGCTGACTTACGAGTCAATTGCTACTATAGACGAGGTTCAAGATGAGAACCCCTGGTATTACGACATTTGGAACTTCTTGGAGAAAGAGGCGTATCCACCAGGGGCAAATGCCAAGGATAAAAGGGCAATAAGAAGAATGGCCGTTCAATTCATCATCTGCGGAGGTAAATTATATAAGAGAGGTCATCTGGGAATGCATAAGCTATGCGTTGAAGCTAAAGAATCAAAACGCCTGATGGAGGCCATCCATGGAGGAGAATATGGAGCACATATGAACGGGGTAATGCTAGCACGGAAGATCCTCAGACAGGGTTACTACCGGTCCACCATGGAGGAGGATTGTATCGGCTTTGTTCGGCGATGCCACAAATGTCAGATCCATGCAAACTGCATGAACATCCCGCCATCAAAGTTTTACAATATGACTTCGCCATGGCCATTTTCAGTTTGGGGAATCGATGTGATCGGGGCTGTCACTCCGAAGGGGTCGAACGGGCATGAATTTATCCTGGTCGGGATAGATTATTTCACGAAGTGGGTTGAGGCCCAATCCTATGCGGTGTTGAAGGCGTCACACGTTGCAAAATTCATTAGAAACAACATCATCTGCCGTTATGGGGTCCCAAACGAGGTCATTTCAGATAATGGTTCCCACTTCAAGAAGGAAGTGATTGACTTGTTGGAAAAATACAATGTGGCTTTTCATAAGTCGTTTACATATCGGCCGCAAACCAATGGAGCGGTCGAGGCTGCCAACAAGAATATCAAACACATATTGCAGAAGATGGTGGAAACCTACCGGGATTGGCCAGACAAGCTGCCGTTTGCTCTGTGGGGGTACCGGACTTCAATCAGAACTTCTACTGGGGCGACTCCGTATTCATTAGTTTATGGAATGGAGGCCGTCCTACCTATTAAAATTGAGGTTTCGTCTTTGCGAGTGCTGGCTGAGTGTCAGATAGCCGAAGCAGATTGGCAACAGAACAGATTTGAAGAACTCATGCTTTTTGACAAACGCAGACTGAAAGCACTGTACCATGTTCAAGGCTATCAGCGCAGAATTTCCAGGGCTTTTAACAAGAAAGTTAAGTCCAGGAATCTAAAAGAAGGAGATTTGGTGCTCAAAGACAACCGAGCTCCCATCCACGACCCAAGGGGCAAGTTCAGACCCAATTGGACTGGTGTAATAACCCTCACCACTGCTTACCGATAAACATTGATTACTGTTAAACTGAACTGATTATGACTGATAATTGGACTGGTTAAAGTACTGAACTGACTAACTGAAAACTGGAACTGAATTGACAGAGTGTGTATATTAATTTGCATTTTATCTGTTGATTGATTATTTGATCTGTTTGTGTTTTATGTTTAAACTGCTAATTGAAGGCCTTATCGGCGGCCACATTGGGAATTGATTGAAGTTCTATGATCATCATAATTTATGTGATTTTATAGTGTGTTTATCTAAAAACTGACTAGGTATGATTAGATTAGATTAAAACGAGTTAAATTGCAATAGTTGCCGTAATTACCATTTTGCCACACTTAGTGGCCACTATCTCACACACATGTGAGCCTTGTGCATACTTGAACAACATTTCCATCAGCTCTTTCCCTTGACTCAACCGACCAAGATAGAGAGTGAGAGAGAATTGAGTTGATCTTGAGTTCTACTTTGTGAATTGATTGGAGAGATTGAAGAATTGATCTATAGACTCCATATTTGAGCTCCTAAATCGTGAATTCAAGACTAAGGTAGGACATTCATCTTCTTGTTGTTGTCCTAGAATTAATTCTTGCATGTTTCATGCTTCAATTGTAGAGTTAAGTCTTGTTTTAGTTCATACATGTTGATATAGAGCATAATTCATACATGCATGTTTTAATTGATGAGTTTTGAGTTGAATTCATGGTAAAATGGTACATGCATGTTCATAATTTTGTAATGGTCCATGTTTTCAACTTGTTTTTAGATCAATTGGCTCCTTAGAGCATCAAATTGAGCTTCAAAGTTGTTTAAAAATTCATGCATGTTTGCATGTTCTTCATATTCATGAAAATGGGTTTGAATATGGTTTTAATTGACTCACCTTTGGGGATTGAATTCATAAATTGAGCTTTGAAACTTGTTATACATTGAATTTAGTTATGTTTTCCAGAATTTGGGCCCAAGAGGTCGAGTTTGGAGTGGTAGAATGCTTGGTTTGAGCTTGGGAGGCAAATCTGGAAATTCCAGATTTGGCTTCCTCGCTCGAGCAAAGGATTCCTCGCTCGAGCGAGCACCTTTGTCCAGGGCTCCGCTCGAGCGAGCATCGAGCGACCATCGCGCGTAAAATCACAGCATCCAGTATTTTTACTGTTTCGACAGACCGCTCGAGCGAAGGATTCCTCGCTCGAGCGAAGCCTTTGATTTTGGAAGCTCGCTCGAGCGAGGCTCCTATTTTTAGCAAACTTTGCGAAATGTTTTCTAAGTGTATTTTTGCATCCTCATCCCATCCTAGGCATTCTTAGGCCTAGTTTAAGGCATCTTAATGAGGATATAGATGTGGAACACACCAAGGCAAATTAGGGATTAAGTTATGATATTTCCCAACTGTGTAGCTTAGTGTGTGTTCAACCTGTGAACTGTGTAGGGTTGGTGACTGGGGAGACACGCTCTAGCATACTGTAGCCCAAACTCTGTGAGTAACAATCGTGTAAAGATATGTTCAACGGAGAATGTTTTCTGACTGTTTAACAAAACTGTTTTCTGAAGTAATCATTGCTAATTGTTTGAATGTATGTCCTATATTCTGAAATGTAATGTGGCATCCTTAGCAACTGTTGTATACTGTTACTGCTACTGTTACAGAGATCTCTGTCGGTTCCCTCGTGGAACCACTACTGTTTACTGATCGATGGCCATCATTACTGTTCGGTCCTTAAGACCTACTGTTTACTGTTATGCTAATGGATGTACCACATATGACTGAATAACTGTTCTGACTGAAAGACTGAAGTATTGTTTAATGAACTGTTTTCGTTACTGTAAGGACATTCATTCTTAACCCCTGTACGCATTGTGTTATTCACTGGGCTTTAGCTCACTGCTCATATATATATGTAGGTGTACAGGCACCAGACCGCAGCTAGAAACATCGGGGCAAACTCCAGTTTTGTCAAGCCAGCCTATGTGCCTCGCTGCGAGGTTCCGAGCCTATTTTGTCAAGGCTTAGGGGTGTTTTGCAATTCCCCCTTCTGTACCGTCTTACTGTTCTGTATAGACTGTCAGCTGTCAACTGTACTATTATCAAGGGATTAGGTCCCTGTACTGTGTGACTGTAAATTTTGTATAGACTGTATTGTTTGTATGTATGAATGCATGAAAAATCTTTTTGGCATACAGACCGTCACAGCTCATTGGACATTATTTATTTACTGTATTGGCTTCCGCCAGGCCCTGAACTCTGTTTTACTGTGCTACTGTTAAGCAGGCCTTCGGTAATCTCGGATTACTGGCCGGTTACGGTGCTAAACCCATAGGGCCGGGTTTGGATCGTGACAACTGGTCCCTACATCATCAAGTCAATCTGGTCAGGTGGAGCTGTGGTTCTAATGGACCTAGATGGCTTGGAGTTCTCGCAACCGATCAACATGGACAAGTTGAAGAAATATTACCCCTGAGAGGCTCGCTAGGTCGAAAACCCGCAAAGGGCGACCTAGGCAAAAGTTAGAGCATTGAAAAATTGGAAAATATAAAAGCTGAGCTCGCAAGGTTGAAAACCCGCAAAAGGCGGCCTTGGCAAAAGTTAGAGCGTAAAAGGAGAGTGAAAATACTCGAGTAAACCTAAGCCTGAACTACGTAAGGCTTGATTCCCATCTTTGGGATACGTAGGCAACTTCATCCTGAACTTCAGCCATAAACTTTTCCCCGATCAACTTTGTCCATTTGATCATCTCGGCCATCTTTGTCTATTCAGCATTCAAGAGTTCGGTTATGATCTCCAGTGTAGTGCTCTTCAGACTAGGGGCAACTTTCCGTTGCTGTGCAATGCCGCGGTACTCTTCAGACTAGGGGCAACTTTTCAGTTGTTAGAATCCGGGGTTGTGCATCTCAGTGACAGATTTCAGGCGTGTCCAGTTCTGATCCATATCGAAAATGATTTTGAAAAGTTTTAATAAAAGTTGACGTTGTTCAACATTAATCTTTTTACAACTTAGACCATTTTTGGACCAAAGCGGAAAATTTTCAGTACCCACAACCTTCAATTTCATTGATTTCAATACAAAGTTCTCCTGCTCTTGCATACAAATTGAAGTTGCTTTTTATTACATTCATAAAGAAAACTTGGAAGTACTAATAAAGCAATAAATCTGGGGCATAGCTAAGTCAGGTGTTACTGCGCCCCCTCCCAGAGCTGGTCGAAGCCTCTGATGCCAAAGTAGGCCCTTCCTGTGCCTCTTCATTGAGCCAATCCAAGCACTCATCAGACAAGATGCAACTGAAAGTGGGAGCAGGGGCCAGGAGCTCTCTAGTCCTCCATGCTGTGGCATACTGGGCAAGCTGTGCGCCTCGAACCGGTAATGCAGCAGGATACTCTATCCCCTCTGGCGGGCAAGTCTGATCATGGCCAAACTGGCGCTGAAACCGGAACGGAAAGTAGAACACACAGTGAGTCAGACCAATCAACTGGATCCCGGTCTGTCAGGACATGCTATAGCTAATTGCCGGGAGATTGAGCCAAGGACAACGCCAAGCAATGCGATCCGCAGACAAATTGCACATCCAGTCAAACCACCATCCCTCATCAATGGCATCGACTAGTCGTTGTCGGAAGAAGTAGCCGCGAGCTGAGTAGGCTAGGCAAGAGTCCACAACCTGCAATTTATCCATCAACCATACCTGGAGAGGGACGAAAAATGATAGAATAAAGAATAGAGAGATGTGCGATGAGAGAAAATTAAGAAAAGGGTTTTGTGAGAAAAACCGAGCCTGAGGGCCGAGTGATGTGAGCAATATATATGTGAGAAAGGGTAGGAAACATTACCTGCAGCAGTAGTGGACTCCCCGCGAATCTGGTCGTCTCTTGACGATAGAAAACATCCAAGCCCATCAGCGTCTCGGCCAATGTCATGGCAATACAGCTCTTTCCTTCTTTCAAACCTTGAGCAACTTCAATCAGACGGATGCTAGATCTGCTAAAGCCCGGGACAAGCAAAAAGTGAGATAGCATGCACAAGCAAAAGGCGTGTTGCCGAAAACCTTGCCAATGATGGTCGCCGCGGTTACCGGCATCAGAAAAGTGACAAATCAAGCCAAGGATATCCAGTTCCCCATTGCAGATCAGAGACCGAGCATCGTGTATGGTGAGCCCACACATCTGTCCTAAAGCTTGGGCATGACCGAAGCGAAGCTGGGACAAAATCTCTTCATGGTGTTCAGACTCCATCAAAACTTGGAAATCCTCAAACGTCGGACACATCTCTTGCCCGCCGAAGCTAAAGACGTGTGTTACCGGATTCCAAAACCTCGCCGCGGCATGGAGGAACGGAATGTGCAGCGAAGTACGGCTCAGCGTGAATAGTGCATTCAAACCGAAACCCTGGAAGTTCAACTTTTCCGAGCCATCTAGAGAAGTAATCCAAGCTATGAGATTTTGGGTAAGAAATGCTTCCATTTTGGTGCAAAACTAAGATGAAATGAGAGAACCACGAGGCTGGAGTTTTTAAAGAGGATAAGGCACTGTTCGGAGGACACGTGTCGAAAATTTGGTGGTTGCCAAGCTAGGTGGCCGGCCGGCCACCTTTTCTGGCAGGCCGACCACCCCTCTCCCCTCCAATGCAAAAAGCTGGTCGGCCAGCTCCCTTAGGTGGTCGGCCATCAAGAGGAGGGTGGCTTTAGTCTTGTTCTAGCCTCTAGAAGAAAATTCCAAGCATTTCCATGCATTGGGGGCGTTAAAGGTGCGAGTTTTCCTCTGTTTCGGATGCGCTCCGTCACCTAGATCGTCCGAAATGCATTTGTTTATCGAGTTGTTGTTAAATCCTGCTTATTGAGTTGTCGTTTTTGCTTATCGAGTTGTTGCTTGGCTTACCGAGTTGTTAAGCTTACCAAGTTGTTAAGTTTTGCCGAGTTGACGAGTTTTGTGTTTTGAGTTGTTACTCTTTGTTTATCAACACTGTTGTGTCTTGCTTATCGAGTTGTAAGTTTAATCAACATTGTTGTGTCTTGCTTATCGAGTTGTAAACTTGCTAAGGTTCTGTCCTTTCTTAGTAAGTTAAGTTTCTTTGTTTGTTGCGTCGGTTCACTACTTGACTTGGCAATTTTCAATGCATGATTTCCATTCAATCTCATTTTTGTGCAAAATAATGCAATGCGATGCAAGAACATAAAATACAACACTTTCTTTTTTTAACAAAAGCTGTTTCATTCCATCATGTTTCCTTTGTTACAACATTTTACAACAAGGGTACAAGTTTTACAGAAAATAAAAACTGCCTAATAATGTACAATGTGCTACAACTATTAGTAAAAAAGGCAAATAAAGTAGGGAACATCTGTGCTCTCAAGCATAAGAAAAAAAGGCCCTCTTCGTCCTCTTCTGCGGAACAACCTCAGCACCATCATCGCCATCTGAGTCAGAGCTGTCATCCTCGAGATCCTCCTCGGCATCACCTCCGCCCTCAGAGCCAGACTCAGAGTCATCCTCTCTGCCAACAGATGTCTCTGACTGACGATGCGCGGACTCCTCCTCCTCACTGGACTCCTCCTCAATGATATGTGCTCTGCGCCCACCTCGTCCACGAGACGACTCCCCTCTCCCGGCTCTTCGAGAAGGCCTAGATGACCCAGCTCCTCCGGAAGGCCTAGATGGCCCGGCCTGTGGTCTGGTATATATCGGAGGCATCTGAAAAGAAAGAGTGCAATTTGAATACATCAGCCAAAATATGTATATCAGATGTACAGATAAAAAGCTACATGCAGTGGATGTGTGCAAATATAGTACATGGATGTGGTGTGTGTCAGATGTGCTCTCCGCATACAGTCGGTCACAATGCAGTGAAATGTTCAAATTCAGCATGTCATCAGAAATATGATAAATGCAAGAAAACTAAACAGTATCGAGACGCCCATGATGGACAGCTGCGCCTCTCTCCGCAAGACCATCCCTTTGAGCTAGGCCACTAACCCGAGTAACCCCTCAGCATACTCCGTGGTAGGCTGCAGATGTAAGTGTAAATCATCAGTGAATGAATGAATGTCCAAGTATCTGAGTGATAAAGCAAAGCTGTAAAACATACCGGTGGTGAGTCAGGGACTCTGGTGTATGGATGATCTGGCATAGGAGGCTCTAGCGGAATTGGGTAGGAAGCCCCGTATCTCCATCCCGTCAACTCAGTCGGGATACCTGGCCATCCGGCATGATGATAAGTCAGGGGAATCGGAGGGACCAGTCTAGCCCCACCTCTGGATGTGCCAGCCCTACTGGCCGAAGAAATGTCCCTGGCTCGGGTGTGACTCGAAGACGGCATGTCGGTAGACCTCCTCGAAGGAGTACGAACACCTGTCAATAGAGGCATCAAGTAGGTGTGACGGTTGGTCGCGTACTCCCCGTCCTCCAAATGCAGCAGTACATCAATGCCCAGCCTGGCATCAATGACACCCTAGGGAGTAAGCCTATCAACAAGCCGCATATCGTCTGGAGGTGCTGAAGGGACACTCGGCTCAGGGAAGCCCATAGTCTGACGAAGAAAGCGTTCCCCCAAGAACCAGGCCCTACCAACTGTCCCCTCGAACAAGATCCTGTACCTAGAGGAGGCCCATCCTCTGGCAAACTGGAATCGGAGATCCTCACCCAAAGGCACCCAGGGCTGCCATAAGATCTACGGATAGCCAATGCATAAGCCAATTAGAAATCGCAAATGTCCAAGCATGAATCAAAGATGAACACGGGAAGAACTGAGAGTTCTGACATACCTCGGTCGCCCGCACCGTGTCAAAATACTGCCGCAAGTAGGGGAGAGTCTCCCGAGGCCGTGACCGGTACTGGCCCTCGAAGACGAGCGAATAAGGGGTCGTGAGAGGGGCCTCCACCTCAAGCTCTGGGGCTAGCATTGAAAAGTACGCAAAGACCCATAACTGTGGAAAATAGGGCAAAAGCCATCAGAATACAGAATGCTGAGTGCAGAATCGGAATACAGAATGTTGAGGATAGAATGTAAGTACAGAATGTAAAGTGTGCCGTGTGTGCAATATACAGATAATGAAAAGTAGAAATGTGAATCAAGAGGGCAGAAGGTACCTCCCAGGCTCTCCAATAGTCGCCGACTATGTTCCCCCGTCCGCGGGAGGTCGCACTCATATAGCAATAGAGGGTAGCCAAGCTGGCACCACCCCAGTCATACTGACTAACCTGTGTGAGGTCTACCAAGGCACTCAGCAAGTATAGCCCAATGGTGTTCCCCCTATCGACGAACAGAGTGGTCCCGAAGAGGAACATCAAAAACCCGCAGGCGTACTGTGCAATCTCCTCAGGAGTCTCGGGCTCAGTCCCCCTGAACTGTGTAGAAAACCAGGTATATCAGACTCGACCCGAAGATCGGTCTACCGGTGGGTGAGCTCCCAACAGATGAATCCAGGCAGCCTCCCACTCGCCCATGTCCTCGTCGTAAGGGATCGCCCAGCCTCCCACGTCAAGGCCCGTCAACACGGCGAAGTCAAATGGGGTCATGGTCATGTCCCCTGTAGCTGAGAAATGAAAGGAGTTGGTGGTGTCCCACCATCTCTCCACCAAGGCGCCCATCAATGTCCGGCTAGCTGGATAGCGAGATATCCCGGTACAAAAGGTCCCGAATCCTGCCAAATCAACCCAATCGCGGACAGCCTCCGGGAGCTCTGCGTACCAATCTCTCGCAGCAATAGAACTGTATCCCCGTGTAACGCGGAAGGATGTCTGCATTCATAACGAACACATGTATTCAGTTTCAGAATGGAATGAACAAACTATGTGCAAATGAAAGAAATGAGCTGTGTGCAAATCAAATCAAATTCACAATCAAATTTGGACTGCGTGTTCAGATTTCAAAAATTTAAAGTTTGGGCTGCGTGTTCAACTTTCAATCAAATGTGGGCTGCGTGTTCACCATCAAATTTGGGCTGCGTGTTCAGATTTCAGAAATTTAAAGTTTGGGCTGCGTGTTCAACTTTCAATCAAATGTGGGCTGCGTGTTCACAATCAAATTTGGGTTGCGTGTTCAGATTTCAGAAATTTAAAGTTTGGGCTGCGTGTTCAACTTTCAATCAAATGTGGGCTGCGTGTTCACCATCAAATTTGGGCTATGTGTTCAGATTTCAGAAATTTAAAGTTTGGGCTGCGTGTTCAACTTTCAATCAAATGTGGACTGCGTGTTCACCATCAAATTTGGGCTGCGTGTACAGATTTCAGAAATTTAAAGTTTGGGATGCGTGTTCAACTTTCAATCAAATGTGGGCTGCGTGTTCACAATCAAATTTGGGCTGCATGTTCAAATTTCAGAAATTTAAAGTTTGGGCTACGTGTTCAACTTTCAATTAAATGTGGGCTGTGTGTTCACCATCAAATTTGGGCTGCGTGTTCAAATTTCAGAAATTTAAAGTTTGGGCTGCGTGTTCAACTTTCAATCAAATGTGGGCTGAGTGTTCAGATTTCAGAAATTTAAAGTTTGGGCTGCGTGTTCAACTTTCAATCAAATTTGGGCTGCGTGTTCAGATTTCAGAAATTTAAAGTTTGGGCTGCGTATTCAACTTTCAATTAAATGTGGGCTGCGTGTTCATAATCAAATTTGGGCTGCGTGTTCAGATTTCAGAAATTTAAAGTTTAGGCTGCGTGTTCAACTTTCAATCAAATGTGGGCTACGTGTTCACCATCAAATTTGGGCTGCGTGTTCAGATTTCAGAAATTTAAAGTTTGGGCTGCGTGTTCAACTTTCAATCAAATGTGGGCTGCGTGTTCACAATCAAATTTGGGCTGCATGTTCAGATTTCAGAAATTTAAAGTTTGGGCTGCGTGTTCAACTTTCAATCAAATGTGGGCTGCGTGTTCACAATAAAATTTGGGCTGCGTGTTCACCATCAAATTTGGGCTGCGTGTTCAGATTTCAAAAATTTAAAGTTTGGGCTGTGTGTTCAACTTTCAATCAAATGTGGGCTGCGTGTTCACCATCAAATTTGGGCTGCGTGTTCAGATTTTAGAAATTTAAAGTTTGGGCTGCGTGTTCAACTTTCAATCAAATGTGGGCTGCGTGTTCACAATCAAATTTGGGCTGCGTGTTCAGATTTCAGAAATTTAAAGTTTGGGCTGCGTGTTCAACTTTCAATCAAATGTGGGCTGAGTGTTCACAATCAAATTTGGGCTGCGTGTTCAGATTTTAGAAATTTAAAGTTTGGGCTGCGTGTTCAACTTTCAATCAAATGTGGGCTGCGTGTTCACAATCAAATTTGGGCTGCGTGTTCAGATTTCAGAAATTTAAAGTTTGGGCTGCGTGTTCAACTTTCAATTAAATATGGGCTGTGTGTTCACCATCAAATTTAGGCTGCATGTTCAGATTTCAAAAATTTAAAGTTTGGGCTGCGTGTTCAACTTTTAATCAAATGTGGGCTGCGTGTTCACCATCAAATTTGGGATGCGTGTTCAGATTTCAAAAATTTAAAGTTTGGGCTTCGTGTTCAACTTTCAATCAAATGTGGGCTGCATGTTCACAATCAAATTTGGGCTGCGTGTTCAGATTTCAGAAATTTACTGCGTGTTCAACTTTTAATTAAATGTGGGCTGTGTGTTTACCATCAAATTTGGACTGCGTGTTCAGATTTCAGAAATTTAAAGTTTGGGCTGCATTTTCAACTTTCAATCAAATGTCGGCTGCGTGTTCACAATCAAATTTGGGCTGCGTGTTCAGATTTCAGAAATTTAAAGTTTGGGCTGCGTGTTCAACTTTCAATCAAATGTGGGCTGCGTGTTCACAATGAAATTTGGGCTGCGTGTTCAGATTTCAGAAATTTAAAGTTTGGGCTGCGTGTTCAACTTTCAATTAAAAGTGGGCTACGTGTTCACCATCAAATTTGGGCTGTGTGTTCAGATTTCAGAAATTTAAAGTTTGGGCTGCGTGTTCAACTTTCAATCAAATGTGGGCTGCGTGTTCACCATCAAATTTGGGCTGTGTGTTCAGATTTCAGAAATTTAAAATTTGGGCTGTGTGTTCAACTTTCAATCAAATGTGGGCTGCATGTTCACCACCAAATTTGGGCTACGTGTTCAGATTTCAGAGATTCAAGTGATTGAGCTATGTGTTCAAGACAGAGTATTGTGTTATAGACTAAGCGTGCAGAACAAGTTGTGTGCTAAAATGAGCAGAAGTATGGCATGCGAATGTGTTCAGAACGAGCAATAAGCATACATAGCATGAAATGCAGGGAAAATGCAGAATTAAGGCAGGAAATATAAAAAGGTAAAGCACGTACCTCTCGTGCCTGATGGGAGAGATGGGACTCCGACTCCCACAGTAGCAGGTCCACAGGAGCTCGAGGGTTGAAGTCAGTAAAGTGGTAAAAAATCGCCCAAGGGAGGACATGAGTCGGAGGATCGTACCTCTCGGAGATGAAGGGGCGAACCCTCGGATGCAAAGACATGATGTCAGGCTCACCTCTGGCGCCTGGAGAACCTCCGCCAAGGGGAAATTGACCCACCATTTCAAGAAATTTGCAAAATGGAGCAAAAATGAGCGAAATGAGCCAAAAATTGGAAAAAGTCAACAAAAGTCAACTCTCGGGAAATGAAAAAGTCAACAAAAGTCAACTCCCGAGAAAATCTTCCAAATATTGAGACAAACTTACCTCAAGTGGTGAAAATGAGAAAAGAAGCTCCGAAATCAAATTTTAATCGGTTCAAAGTGAAGAGACCTGAAAGTTTTCGCGAAACAACTTGGCGTAGGGCGTTGGAAAACGCGTATAGAGCGCAGATCTGAGAAAGAAAATGGTCTAGGAAGAAGGAGAAGGTAGTTTCGGAGCTGAAGCTATGAGCAAAAGGTGTTTGGCTTTGTATATTTAAAGAAATGAGAGCAAAACGACCAAACTGCCCTGGATTTGGGCTAGGTGGTCGGCCGGCCACATTTTCTGGTAGGCCGACCACCCCTTGCATTAAAACCTGGTCGGTGGCCTCCCCTGGACTCCAAACCTGGTCGGTGGTGTTCCCAAGAGGGTCTCCAAGGTCTCTGGAAATTATGGTAGTCATCGGAGTCCCCAGCACCCGAGAAAGTACAAGAAAAGTGCACTTTTTGTCGCGAAATCCCTCCGCAGGAACTCCAACTCCAACTTTCAATGCGTGTCTCATCGTCACTCGTCAAGAGCAAGATGTATCCTTTTTGAGTATGCTGTGACCCTTCCCGGAGGTAAATCGGAGGTCGCGATTGAGTCGCACTCGTCGAAACTTGTATTTCTTTGCTCGTTGTTTCGTGTCAGACACGCATTCGAAATTGCACTTATCCTACATTGTTATGCACGTTACTTGCATTCTCATGCATACCACCTGCATTGTTGTGCACGTTCCAAGGGTATTGTCATACCCTCACGCTTAGCTTGCATGGACACTCGCGTGTCCCTCGCATTGCAATGCACTCTCCCATCGGCACCCTGTTTGTCTACGTTCAATATAGCGTTGAACATGTGTTGCTAATGATATTGTACTTGTTAAGTTTCTCTCTTTTACAGGCACGATATTGTATGTACGGTTCATTTGAAGCTGGTGCAACCAGACGAATCGCGCAGGTATTGTATCTTCTTCGTGTGAGACGTTGCGGGAATTGAATAATTCTCTGCATTCTTAAACTGCATGAAATGTAGTTGTTGCTTTGCATTCTTACTTAAAACTGTTGCGTGTGCGCTTCATTACAGCTTGCTGCTTTGCATGGCCATGAGTTACGTCCGGCTTTGTGCATATCATTTTGCATTTTGCCCTCGCCTGAGGGCATGCCTGCGGGCACATCTTTGTTATCTTGCCTGTTTGTCTAAGTCTTCGGCCTTGTCAAAAATGGGTCGTCTCTGGGCTTTGACATTCACTCCCGTCACGTATAACTTCCGAGTTCTGTCAAAGAGGGGCAACTATAGACACCCCATTTTTGACCGACCTTAACACTCAGACGTCACCAGTTGAGCGCTCGGTGATGTTGCATTTTGTGCTCGTTCTGAGGTTTCAGAGTCTCGGCTGCGAGCCTTGCCTCTGGACTTCGGGGCTCTTTTTGTGCCTTGCCTCGATTTGCGAACCGGGTCTTATTTTCTCTGCTTTCTCTTCCCAAAGGGAGGGAGAGGTCTCGTAGATCATCTCTCAGTGGCCGTAGGCTACGTTTCGTGGTCATAGGCCATTTTTTTCCCATTTGGAGCCTGGTTTTCGATTTTCGGAGCCGTTGGCCGTGTGCCTCGATTCGGGACCGCTTAACTACCTCCGATTGCTCCGATTTTTGGCACACACCATATTTGCTCCCTTTAGAGGGACACTGTGGCCCGAGAGACCACCTCCATGGTCATACGCCACTTCCGATGCCTAACAGCCTGTTTTCAGGACCCCGAACCGTGCGTTTTGGCTCCCGAACCTTCGTTTTGCATCCGTTTTGGTCCATTTTTGGTAGAGACCCTATTTTCACTATTAGGGAGGTGGTAGGATGGTGGCCGGCCACCTCTTCCCCTGAAAAACCACTTTTCTCATTTTCTCTCTTCAAAAGCCGGTTTTTCTTACAGAAAGCTGGTTTTTCTCACTTTTGAGCCACATTTTCTGACTTTTGATACCACCATTGTGATCTACTCATCTAGGAGGCCACCAATATGGTAGGCCGACCAGTTTTCTCTTCTTGACCCTTTTGAACCTTGCTTAAAAGCTGGCTTTTCTCTCTCTTGGGTCACATTTTCTGGTTTTTCACCACAGGGCTGTGTTCTACTCATCTGGGAGGCCACCTTTCTGGGTAGGCCGACCAGCGATTTTGCTTGAACATTTTGACCCCTGGTCGGCCGACCAGGGGGAGTGGCCGGCCGGCCACTTGAAATGGCCGACCTGCTTCTTGCTTTTTGCCCTCTCTGAATGCTTTACAACTGTGCCAGCTGGGGGGCATTTGGTGCATCCTCCATACACGTGTATGGAGGATCTTTGAAGTTTCCAATCTTCTCTATAAGAGAGGCCCTCCTCTTCATATCTAAGGGTTAGACATTTTTACTTGAGGCTTATAACCTCCCTCCTTCATTGTCACTATTCCAAGCTCCAAAACCCTAATTTCCTTGGTCTATTTGCACTACAACCCTTAGCACCACACCTCCATCACCCATTCCAGCACCTTGGAAGTCATTTGTAGAGGTTGAAAGCTCACCAACTTGGTCCAAAAGTTACTGGAGGTCGGCTCTTCAAGGGTAAGTATCTATTTCCTTTAAACTTGCATTTTTTGCTTCATTACTTAGCTTCACTTGAAAGTATTTTTGGGCTTTGTCATAAACTAGAAAGTGTCATATTTTGAGTTCTTTTTCAACTTTTTTTAAGGGCACTTTGCTGTTTGAGGTCATCTACTTCCCCTTACCCTCTATCTCTCTTTTAGGGCTATTTTTGCATCATACTTTAGCCTTACTTGTGAACATTTTCGAGATTTGTTATAAACTGGAAAAAGTTTTTTTTGACCTCCTCTTTAAGTTATCTTGAGGTCACTTTTCTTTTTGGAGTCATCTCCTTCCTTGCATGCTTCATTCCTTCATATTTAGGGCTATGCATTAGAGCATTTGCATTGGACTTGTTTTGGCCTCTTAGCCACTGAAATCCAGGGGATTTTCAGTGGCTTTGATGAGGTTTTGAGCTTTGAAATCATAGAGGGGTGACCCTTTCACCCCTCATTTTCGTTACTAGCATCATTGGCTTTCCAAAGGGGCTCTATTTTGCATGCATTGAAGTCACTTTTTGGGCCCAATTTTGTGGGTTTTAAGGTCTGCCTTAGGTCTGTTCGGGGCCCTTTTGATCATATTTTATGTCTATAGTGCATATGTAGAACAATTTCATTCAAGACCTTTTCAGGGGGCCTTTCATCGTATGGTTCCTTGACTGATTTCAGGGCCAATTTTGTGAGTTTTACGGCTGTCATAACTCATTTCCAGAGTTGGTTTGGTCATGCTAAGTGTCCATCTTATATGTGCTTAACAACCCCTTGAATGGCCTTCCAAAGAAGCCCCTCATTTTTGCATGCATTGGCTGCATTTCAGTGATTATTTGGGCATATTTTGGCATGTTTTATTCACTGTTTTTGGCTGGTTTGATGAGTTCTCATTTTCTTCATATACATGCCATATAAACCATGCTTGCTAGCCAATGTTGCCTGCTATTTTAGTCCATCATGTTAGCATCTTTTGGCCATGCTCTAAACTAGAAATGTGCATGTTTTGGGACTGCCTTGGCTCTGTCTTTAGACTTCATGATCAAATAATGCTTGCTTTGTATACTTGTGGTTCAATACATTGGACCAGTTTTGAGTTTCGGGGCTTATTCCATGCATCGGGTGCCATATTTCCATGTTTCAGGACCATTTAGCATCATGTTTCAGTGCTGAAATTTACATGTTTGAATGCCATGCTTCATCCTTGCCATGTTTTGGTAGAGTGGCATTTAATGCCTTAGGTTCGGTCCTCGGTTTACGTGCATGTGTGCACGCATTTCGGTCATCTCATTTTCATCTTATGGCCACTGATGTGAGTGTGGCTGAGGTCCACTCATGATTGGTGTAAGTTCATTATGCATTGTGTATGCCTTTCAACTCATAGCATTGTGTATGCTAGGTTGTATGTTAGCAGCTTTGTGTATACCATCTCATTTGTATTGTGTTTGGGATAGGAGTTAGCCCGAGCACGGGAAACGAGGGACGTTTCGTACTCTGAGTGACGGAACGTGTCTCAATTCCCTATCACCGACACTCCGGATTACCCATGATGGAGTTTAGGTCTTGTTGTGTTTTCATGTGCATTCATTTCATATTGAGTCGTGCAATTCGACTCCTCGGCCATCATGCATCGATATGCGTGATTGGTGGCACGAGGATCGAGGACTACACTCCCTGAAGAGTAGTCATGCGTACATATGTGAAATACTTTGCCATGCCCCTTTGTTGCTCTCTGTTGCAGTAAATCAGAAATCAATGGCCTTCTGGAACGTTGCGCAATCTTCCGAAAACAATTGCAAACAGAGGCAAACCGGGGCATCGTAATGGATTTCTGCGCAAGGCAACTCGAGCATGCATCATTCATCATTTGGAACAAAGCTGAGGCAGTCCATGGATTTGCGTGCCAATTTACCTGCTTTCCTAGATTAATTTGTTAATTAATTAGGGTTTTGTATTTATTCAGACTGTACTATTTATTCGGACTGTACTATTTATTCAGACTGTATTATTCTTTCGGACCCTCCGAGCGAGGGCACAATTGTAATAAGTGTGTGTGCGTGTGATGTATGTCTTCCAACCCCACGTCTTTCTCCCTTTTATTTACCAGCTTATGATGGTTAGATTAGGGCATGTTTCAATTAGCATACAGTATGATAGCATGTCTGCATTCATTCATCTATCTTGCATGCACCAGGCTCGGCACATCATACTAACTGCATTTGTATTTCAATTCCAAGTTGAATACGTGTTAGCTGTAACATTTCATATGCCATCTTAGAATAGCCGAGCCTATCTTAGTTCCATTTTGCATGTGTTGCATTAGGCATTTCTGTATAGTTAGGATCATGCATGGATTTCTAACATAGCTTCTGTTTTGGCTTGGAGTACTCGGTAAGTACTTATGCTTTAGCATTCCCGCATGTGTGTGAGTGACTGCCATGATAGCATGCTTACCATGAAGCTATGTGCTTATGTGATATAACTGCCTGAATGCCTGTGGGTGAAGGTTGGGTTATTTGAATTGGAACAGTTCATCAATTGTGAGTTTTAAGCCCACTAGATAGTGGCAAATCACCTTGTTTTCTAAGCCCACCTGAGGGTGGCAAAATCTGCATTTTAAGCCTACTTGGGAGTAGCAAACCATTTTCAAATAAACAAACATGAAATGTTTTGTTCCAATTCAGGCGACCCAGTCTATACTTGTATGCTGTGCGCATCACGTGGTAAATCTAGGCTAATAACCAGAATAAGATCACATAATGTTTTCAAAACTTGATATCACGGTTAGTAGAGGCCGATCTTTGATCGGGCGAGCGGGGGTGCTCACGAAGTGACCTTCCCCAATCATACCCAAGTTCCCGAGCCGAGGCAACTTTGGTGATGACGGACACGTGGCCTTAGGCAACGAGTCAGGATTTCCTAAATTTCCCAAAATAAAATATTTAGGTGGCGACTCTATATCTAGCAAAGCAGTCCATGTTTGGCACTTCTTTCCAAAAATCTGTTTTCAAAAACGATTTGCCGGATTTGGACTCTTTGATGATTTCATCGGTCTTGCATTGCACTCTGCGAGATTAGATACAGAACCGTGACATTGAGTCCTGAACTGTAGTGAGCCCAATGAACAAAAAGGGGGGGCGATTTCCTCCCGGGACGTTCGGGGACATCTACAGATGGTAAGTCAGACCCCAACTTCCACGTTGGACTCTATTTGAACTCAATGGCATTGTATAATAGGAACGAGCCGTTGCTTTGCAAAGTGTTCCCTTCATCCTTTGGGGAGATTGCATCAGATTGGTTTCACAAACTACCGAAGGGAAGCGTGAAGACCTGGGAAGGCCTGGCCGAGATGTTTGTGGCTAGGTTTGTGACAAACAAGCTGCAGCCATTGAGGGTGGACGCATTGTTGGCTCTGAAGATCAGCAAGGATGAAGGCCTTAGGGCCTATGCAAAAAGATACTATGAGGTGTTCAATCGAATACCCGAATGTAATCAAGAGGTGGCAGTCGTATCTTTTAAGAACGGCTTGAAAGACAACTGTCCACTACGAAAGTCTTTGGCAAAGACATTGCCAAAAAGTATGGAGGAGCTCATGACGAGAATCGAGAAGTACGCCAGAGCCGAAGAAAACACATCGGGAACCAGGGAGATAAAATAGGAGAAAGGAAACGGCTCATCGAAGCGAGGCCGAGGTAACAATGGAACAAGCACGCAAGAGGCAGAACTGAGGGCCACACAAGCAGTAACAACTGTGTTCCGGATCCCAATTCCCAAAGTCCTGGATCAAATTCGAAACCAGCCCTATTTCAGAACGCCAGAAAGGACTCCAGGAGAGTTCATGGGAAGAAACATTGGCAAGCATTGTGCCTACCATAATGAAGATGGGCATACAACTCAGGGTTGTAGAGCCCTGAAAACATATTTAGAAGACCTGGTGAGACAAGGACATCTGAGAGACCTTGTCGATGAGACCAGGACAAGGGAAGAACGGGCAAGGTTGCCTCAGGCACCAGCAGCCCCACCTCCCCCAGCACAATAGCCACAGGCAGGAGGACCTCGGATAATCAACGTAATCCACTCGAAGGTCAACGAAAACGAAATCCGAGGAGAGACCCAGAAAGTGAAGCACCTGCAATATGTCTACCAAGTCGGGGAGAAAAGACATCGGGCAGAAAAGTGCCAATGACCAATGATAACCTTTACTGAAGCTGACCTAGAGATAGTCCAGCATCCGCACAATGATGCCTTGGTAGTATCCCTCCAGGTTGGGGAGTGCCAAGTGAAACGCATCCTGATTAATCAAGGCAGCTCTTGCGACATCATGTACGTCCGATGTTACAAGGAGCTCGGCCTTCACCCAGATGATATGGAACAATCCAACGGCCCAATGATTGGGTTCAATGGAACGCCGACATGGCCACTGGGAATAGTAAGCTTGGAGGTGCAGGCTGGCACCAGGAAGATCAAGACAGAATTCACCATCATCGACACCCCCTCTCCTTACAACATCATCTTGGAAAGGCCATGGTTGCATGTAATGGGGGCAGTTCCCTCAACATTGTATCAACTATTGCGATTCCCAACAGAGCTTGGGATAAAGGAAGTCAGAGGCGATCAGCTGCAGGCGAAGAATTGCTCCATGGCAGCAATGAAATCCACCTGCAGCATACGAGAGCCAGAGAAGGCAAAAATTGAAGATGAGGACGTGGAAGTCCTAGAAGACGTCGGCAAAGATCCAGCCGAGAAGAGCGAAGAGGCACTAAAGAAAATCCTCGTCCAGGATGGGGATGAAGAACGTTTCTTTCTTCTCGGCTCGGGCTTAGCCGAAGAAGATGGAAAAGAGTTGAAAACATTTTTGAGAGCAAATATTGAGGTATTCGCTTGGACACCTTACGAAATGCCTGGCATTGATCCCGAGGTCACTTGCCACAAACTGAATGTTGACAAGTCGGCCAAACTTGTAATTCAACGAGCCAGAAGACCGACGTTGATACACGTCGAAGCAGTAGAGGAAGAAGTAGACTGACTTCTAGAGGCCAGGGCCATTAGAGAAATACACTACCCAACATGGCTATCCAATACAGTGGTGGTAAAGAAGAAGAACGGTAAATGGAGGGTCTACGTAGACTTCACCAGCCTCAACAAAGCCTGTCCCAAAGACAGCTTTCCTCTACCCAAGATTGACCAGCTAGTAGATGCCACTTCAGGACATGGAAGAATGAGCTTCCTAGATGCCTACAGGGGGTACCACCAAATAGCCACGTACCCCCCAGACAAAGAAAAGATCGCGTTCATCACCCCAAAAGGCCTGTAGTGTTACAGAGTAATGCCTTTCGGGTTGAAAAACGTAGGAGCAACTTACCAAAGACTGTTAACCAAAATGTTCAAACACCTGATTGGCCGAACAGTAGAAGTCTACATCGACGACATGGTCGTTAAGACCAAGGAGCCTGAGGGTCATCTTGCCGATCTAAAAGCAGTCTTTGAAATCCTCAAAACATATCGGCTCTGACTCAACGCATCAAAGTGTGCATTTGGAGTTGGATCTGGTAAGTTTTTAGGATACCTGGTAACTAGAAGGGGCATCGAGGCCAGCTCAGATCAAATCAAGGCCATTCTAGAGTGCCCGACGTCGGTAAAACAGGTGCAGATACTAACTGGACGGGCCGCAGCCCTAAATAGATTCATCAACAGAAACTCAGATAAGTGCAGACCTTTCTTCAACTTGGTGAAGAAAGCCACAGACTTCTTGTGGACAGAAGAATGCGAAGCCGCTTTGGCTGACCTGAAGAAGTACTTGACCACAGCTCCAGTTCTTTCAAATCCAGAACCAGGGGAGGAGCTGTTTCTGTACTTAGTCATTTCAGAACATGCAATAAGTGCAGTGCTAATCCGAGAAGAAAAAGGGGAGCAAAGGGTTGTTTACTATGTAAGCAAAACCCTAGCCGATGCAGAAACGAGGTATCTACCCTTAGAGAAATTGGCACTAGCTTTAGTAATGGCTTCAAAGAAGTTGAACCATTACTTCCAAGCCCATAAAATTGTGGTGCTAACAGAGCACCCCTTGAAGTCCTTACTGCAACAAGGAAACCTGACAAGAAGAATAGCCAGGTGGGCAGTCACCCTAGGCCAGTATGACTTGGAGTACAGGCCAAGGACAGCAATCAAAGGCTAGGTTCTGGCCGACTTCGTGGCCGAGTTCACACTAGAATTCATCAAACATCGGGCTCCATTGAGCCAGGATGAGCAATGTCCAACCAAGCAAGGAGAAGTACAACCAAAAGCAAAAGAACAAAGGAAAGAGGACAAACTCAGACCCTGCAGCATTTACATCGGTGACTCCTTTCGACTGTTTGTTTATGGGAGTTCAAACCAACAAGGAGCGGGGGCAAGAGTAGTATTAATATCCCCAGATGGGCAGGTACTAGAACAGTCAATTCGTTTGGGGTTCAAGGCCTCAAACAATGAAGCAGAATATGAAACACTCATTGCAGGACTGAAGTTGGCCGCAACAGTGCAAGAAGATGAGGTAATAGTTTTTTGTGATTCACAACTAATAGTTAACCAGACAACAGGTGAGTTTGCAGCCCGAGATGAACGAATGTCGACCTACGCAAAGGAAGTCATCAGACTGTCAGCCTTATTTCAGAACTGCCGACTACTTCAGGTAAGCCGAGATGACAACAGCCACGCCGATGCATTGGCTAACCTAGCTAGTGCAGTACAACCTGAAAAAGCAAGGACAATAATGATTGACTACCTGTCGGGCCCAAGCATTGAACCAGTAACCACATAGCATGAAACAATGTGCATAGACATGGGACCAAGCTGGATGGACGCAATTGTTGCGTTCCTAAAAGAAGGAAAGCTACCAGATGACCGCAATGAGGCACACAAGATCAGATTGAAGTCGACAAGATTCAGCCTGACAGCAGAAGGACATCTTTACAGAAGGTCCTTCACTGGACCCTTTTTAAGGTGCGTACACCCTTTGCAGGTTGAAGATTTTTTATATGAAATCCACGAAGGAATTTGTGGAAGCCACGCAGGGGGCAGATCACTAGCTCACAGGGCCATTACCCAAGGGTATTGGTGGCCTTACATGCAAAAAGATGCAGAAGCCTACGTGAAGAAGTGTGAACAATGCCAAAGGTTTGCACCTTTGATACACCAGCCAGCTGCTAACCTGAACCCTGTATCCAGTCCTTGGCCATTTGCCCAATGGGGCATGGATCTCGTTGGGCAATTACCCCAAGCAACTGGACAAAGAAAGTACTTACTGGTAGCAACAGATTACTTCACAAAATGGATAAAAGCAGAACCTCTTGCCAAAATCCGAGATGTGGATGTCAAGAACTTCATATGGAGAAGCATCATCACCAGATTTGGAATTCCAAGAGCAATTGTTGCAGACAATGGAACTCAATTTGACAGCAAGCTAATCAAGAACTCTGTGCAAAGTTCAAGATCAAGAACTACTTTTCAACCCCAAGCTTTCCACAAAGCAATGGACAAGCAGAAGCATCCAACAAAGTAATTTTGGATGGAATAAAAAAGAGGCTGCGGGCAGCAAAAGGCAAGTGGGTAGACGAATTGCCCAATGTACTCTGGGCATATCGGACTACGCTAAGAAGATCAACAGGAGAATCCCCCTTTGCCATGGCTTATGGCCCAGAAGCAGTCATTCCACTGGAAGTCGGCATCCCTGGGATCAGAACTCAGGGAGTAGAAAACGGGACTAATGATGTACTCTTAGCCCGAGATCTGGATCTTTTAGAAGAAAGAAGAGAGAAACCTGCAATCCAGCTTGCAGCATACCATCAGCAACTTGCAAAAGCTTATAACAAGAAGGTCAATCCAAGAGAGTTTCAAGTCGACGACCTAGTCCTGAGGAAAGTCGTCGGCAATAAGAAGGATTCCAGAGAGGGCAAACTTGGCCCAAATTGGGAAGGACCCTACAGAATCATCTCGGTACTGGGCAATGGGGCATATCGGCTTGAAGATAATGAGGGCAAAGAGTTGCCAAGACCTTGGAACACTTGTAATTTGAAATTTTTCTATCATTAGAATTTCTTTGTTCCTTTGCCATTTACCGAAGTAAATAAATAAAAATGCATTTCTCTTTTCAAGATACGTGACATTGTCTCTGGAATACATGCATAATGAGAACCCAAGTAGAACTCAGGTTCACATTAGGGGGCAGAGAGAAGAAGTATATGTTTAACACTTGTTGAAATTTGTGGACAATTTACAAGTTAAGTTAAACCGAAATCATTGTTTAACACTTGTTAAAATTTGTGAACAATTTACAAGTTAAGTTAAACCGAAATTATTGCTTAACACTTGTTGAAATTTGTGGACAATTTACAAGTTGAAGTTAAGCCGAAATCATTGTTTAACACTTGTTGAAATTTGTGGACAATTTACAAGTTAAGTTAAACCGAAATTATTGTTTAACACTTGTTGAAATTTGTGGACAATTTACAAGTTGAAGTTAAGCCGAAATCATTGTTTGACACTTGTTGAAATTTGTGGACAATTTACAAGTTAAGTTAAACCGAAATTATTGCTTAACACTTGCTGAAATTTGTGGACAATTTACAAGTTGAAGTTAAGCTGAAATCATTGTTTAACACTTGTTGAAATTTGTGGACAATTTACAAGTTAAGTTAAACCGAAATTATTGCTTAACACTTGTTGAAATTTGTGGACAATTTACAAGTTGAAGTTAAGCCGAAATCGTTGTTTAACACTTGTTGAAGTTTATGGACAATTTACAAGTTAAGTTAAACCAAAATTATTGCTTAACACTAGTTGAAATTTGTGGACAATTTGCAAGTTGAAGTTAAGCCGAAATCATTGTTTAACACTTATTGAAATTTGTGGACAATTTACAAGTTAAGTTAAACCGAAATTATTGCTTAAACACTTGTTGAAATTTGTGGATAATTTACAAGTTGAAGTTAAGCCAAAATCATTGTTTAACACTTGTTGAAATTTATGGACAATTTACAAGTTAAAGTTAAACCGAAGTCATTGTTTAAACACTTGTTGAATTTGTGGACAATTTACAAGTTGAGTTAAACCAGTATGATGTTCAACACTTGTTAAAAGTTTACAAGTTAAGATTAAAACCAAGAAGTTTGTCTATCCGAGGTGTGTCACCTCGAGAAGATTGTACAAAGAAGGAAAAGTATGTGAAAGACATGCAAAATATTCTAAGTATAAAATCATGCAGAGGCAATAAAGAGAAGACATGAGTGCAAGCACTTAGAAAAGAAAAGTTGTATTATCATTCACCGAGAAAAGGGCACATCGGCCATACAAAAAGCTTACATTGCTCCAAAAGATAAAGAAAAAACAAAATACAAGTAAGCAAAAGAAAAACATGAAACTAAGGCCAAGTTTGGGAAGACTAAATAAGTGCACTTTTTGACTTTTTATGAAATATGGATTGGATTTGGGTTGGGTTTGAAGTGATGTGTTAGAGAGGTGATGTGACTTAAATAAGATGATGTGACTTAAATAGGATAGTGACTTTTTGACTTTTTGAATTTTTTGAAGGATGCCAAACTTGATCTAAGACTCCTCTCCACCAGTTGGTTGAATTTGAAGATCAGATGATCGTTGAGAAGACACCTCAGCAGCCTTATCCGCCGCGACCTCGGCGTCAATTTCTGCAAGAGTGTCATCAAGACTCTTATCAGCAAGGGTGGCATCGGCTGATTCCTTCTCATAAGCAGCATCTTTGTTAACCTCATCGCCTTCTTCATCCTGAGTCAAGTCTAGGACTTGCTCATTCTGAAAAGGGGACTTGGCCCCATCAGCATCTTTGGATTTTCTTACCAAAGCCTCATCATCTTCCTCATCACCATCCTCAGACTCAGATTCGCCGACGTTTTGACTTGAAGGTTGAGCAGGAGGGAATAGAAGAGGAATGGCATCAGCTTTCCTCAATGGTGAGTCCTCTAGGACATTGAGTTTCTTTAGAAGGGACATCCAACCAAGGGTGAAACCCTTGTTGCATGCCTCCTTCACCTGTTATCCGTAGGCATCTGTAACATCAGCCATGCCTTGGGCATACACCTTCTCGTCGGCGTCTTTTATTTCAGCTTCTTTGGTGGCCAGTGCCTCCTAAAGCTCCTTTTCGGCTTGGACCATTTTTTCCTCGACTTCTCTCTTCTGAGACTCAGCCACTTTCCTGATAGCCTCAGCAGCCTCAGCCTTCTCTTCGGCATTGGTCTGAGCTTTGATTGCGGCCTCGGCTTGGTCTTCCAGCTTCTTCATTTTTTATTGTAAGCCTTTATTAGTCTTTTGAAGAGATGAAAACTCCTTCTTCATCTCGGCCAACTTCTCCCGATTTTCAAAAGACTAAATTGAAAAGAAATGAGCATGCTGAATGGCCTGAAAGTGAACAGAGCGAAAGATATTAGAAAATTTTCTAAGTATGAAAAAAAAGGAAAAAAAGTGCCAGATGAAAGACACATACTTGGACAGAACGCTGAAGCATCAAGGCATAGTTCTCGTACTCACTGAAGTCGGCGTTTCGCTCTAGATCCCTTGGCAAAAGCAGAGCAGTACTAAGTACAACGCCGACATTGATATCCTCGGCGCTATCATTGGCCATGACTGGCTTATCTTCCAAGGTTATTTCAGGGGCCCAGGGAGCAGCAAGCTTCTTAGACCCCGAGGTCGTTGTGGAAGATGACCTCGGCTTCTTTGATTTTGGTGATTCAGATGGTTGGGCTTCAGAGCGCCTCTTCTCAGCAGAAGGTTGAGACGTGTCACTCTCAGCCAACTTGGAGATTGGCAGAGCATCGTCAGACTCAACTTGAGTAACTTTAGCCTTTGGCTGAGCTTTTTTTATTCTTTTCGGCTTCGGTGGAGGAAGGGTTTGTGCTGGTTGATCATCAACAGATGATGGAATGCTGGCCAGAAGATCTTTTGCAACTGGTTTTGGGCAGCCCATCTCGACAGTAAAGACTGTTCGGCATCGGCGGCGGCGTTGTGATATTGGAACCAAGTATGAAGCTGAAGTTAACGGTTGCTCGGCTGGATCAGAGGTTGACCCCTGGTCTGTCCGAGATGTGGATGTGGTCTGTGGAGTTGTTGCAGATGGTGGAGAAAGGCTTTTTTTCTTCCTCCTAGGGACGTCGGACAAAGCAGACTTGTATGTTGGAATAAAGTTGAGAAGCAGAGGCGCCTTTCGTTTATGAATTGGCAAGTTCAGAAGTGTTTTCAAATCCTTGCTGGGATAGAAGGATTGGCGGAAGTTTTTTGGTGGCTTGGGAACAACTGCAAGAGAAACAGGTAAAATACTGAAAGCTTTGAAAGAAAACAAATACGAATGCAGGGCTCTTACCATTGCCCTCTACAAAGACTGAACGTGGAAGAGGGAAGAGATGGAGGTCCTCATCTGGGCCGAACTCCCAGTTCCCCGAAGTGATGAAATAGTCATCCCCAACTCCCTTGTTGGAGTCAGGGAGGTCGGCAACGATTTTGTATTCGGTTGACCTCGGCTTAAGGTAGTAAACATAGCCGGTGTCTTTTTTGAGGCCACACATAGCGTAGCAGTACTGGATGTCGGCTAGAGTGATCCTAGCGTTCTCTTGTTTTGCTAAGGCTATGATACCGTTAATGGTTCGGTAGGAATTGATGGCAAGTTGCATTGGGTTCAATTTATAATAATGAAGTATTTCACGAAAAAGGGTGTTAAGTGGGAGTCGAAGTTCACACTCAATAAAGGCAACTACATGGAAGGGCATGGAGTCGTCGGTAGGCATGATGGAGTCGTCATCCCCAGCTAACCTCAGATTGACATCAGCTGGGATTTCGAACTCCTACCTGAAGTGCTCTAATTTCGTCGGGGTGTCTACCCTATGTTTCCACATACCCATAATGTCGGCCTAAGTTGGAAGAATCAGATTTCTGGAAAAAAGGGTTATTGGGACCTCAGCAAAAAACCTAGGTTTGAACTGGTACAGAAATTTGTAAGGGATGTTTCAATTTTTCCTAAAATGTGGGTTCTACAGACAAATCCCAAACCTAAAACTATGGAGATGAAGATCAAAGGCACAGATCTAGAAAAGACACAAAAAACAGAAAACAAAGGCGAAGTTTCAGAATCAAGAACAAAGATAGACTATCAAAAACATGAAGAATACAAAGGGTTGAAGGCCAAGAACAGTGGCATGACGTGCAAGAAAACTATGAACAGTGCATGTATTTAAGGCATAAGCAAAAAGTAAAATCAACCCATTCAGATGTATGATTCACAAATTAAATGTTTGAGCAAGGCAGTAATAACAAGAAATTCCAAAAAAGATTATGAACTGGAATAAGAAGAAAACGGTTGCTTACCAGAAAATATGAAGCCGGTGTAAAGATCACCGAAGTCAGACGACAGTCGTGGAGGCAACGAAATGGTGCAAAACACGCTGGAAGGGGCGAACGGAATAAGTTTCAGAACAAGGAAGCTTGAACAATGGCGGACTCGAGAAGAGAAAGTTAGAGAAAGAAAAAGTTTTCCAAAAACGAGAATAAAGTGAAAGGGAAAAATCGAAGAGGTGTTTTGTTAAAAATGAAAACGGCGGCAAAAAGTAATCAATACGCCTGGAAGAATGTATGCGTCAGACGGCGCACGTGAGAGAGAGACGGCCTATGGACGCGTCACAGGTATGAACCAGTAAGAAAGAAACGCGTGGCAAAAAATGGTTGAATTATGGTGTATCACAGCTCATACGCGTGAAAGGGTTCTTGAAGTTCTTGTTCTTCAGCAAAGACAAGTCGACCGAAATAATGATCTCGGCTGAGATACTGTAAACCGACGTACTGGAAAAACGGAATAATATAGGTTCCATCACCTTAGAATACCGAGATAATAGAGGGGGCAGTTGTGGGAATATATTTTTGAGTACTGACACGTGGCAAGGTGACGCCGACGTGTCAGCCAAGGTGCCACGTGTCAGGGTCATGACGCCGAGGTGATCTCGGTCAAGCCGAGGTTATCTCCGAAGATATCGGAATCCGAGATAAGCGGATAAGATATAAGGGACAAGAGTCCTAGAATAAAGAGGGGACTTAGCCAAGATAATGATAAAACTCTTAGAGAGTTTATCTTTATCTCTTAAGGAGTCCAAAGTAAGTACTGAACAGGAATCCATAGAAGTCAGGCTTCTATTGGGATTAGGATTGAGGTAACTATAAAAGAGAGGCACCCCCGTGGGTCTAAGGTACGCAATCTTGTGCTTTGAGTATTGAGTTTAGCATTATTGATTTACCTTTGAGAGATATACTGACTTGATCGTCGGAGTGCCCCCGGGTGGACGAACCACCGCCGGAATCTTCTCTTTCTGTTACAGGTTAGCCAGGTGTCATCTATTCTGCCAGTGTTCTCCAGCTGAATACTAAGTTGGGTAGTGTGGTCAGAAAATCACTCACACAAAAACAAATCAAAAGATAAATAAAATCTAAATTAATAAAATTAAAACTTCATATTTCTTTTGTTATAAAAGTAAAACTCTAAAAAGAAATTATATCAAAAACATAAGAGAAAAGATATTTAAGTTAATAAACACTCACATAAAATATTTCGTTAAAAAAGAAATTGTGAAAAAAGTGCTATATTGCGTGAGGATACCCAAGTTTGGAGGAATTTTTGTATGCTAATAGGGTAGACATCACGTGATGCTTTCCATTATTATAATTGGATTTAATAATAGGATCCATCATATTTATGTTGAGTGTTTAAAAAAAAAATAAAAGAGGTATATATTTATGATTAGTAAAAAATCACTTATTAATATCCAAAAATTTCTTGTTTATAAAAATTTCATAACACATCAAAAATATAAGGAAAGATGTTGAATTAATAAACACCCATATTAATTATTTATTTGCCCCATCTACTATCTATCCACTATCTATTACTATTATAAAAATATAAAGAGTTTGTCATATTTTTTACATTTTTTTTTAAATTCTAATTTTAACCTTTTCAAATCTACTATATTTTCTAGAAGTCCTGAAAAGGTTTATATAAACCAACTACCTCTTTGTTTTTGGAGTTGAACGCTCAAAAATGATATATATACTTCCCAGAATCCTATATAAATATAAGCAAATCACCTCCCGTCTTATTAAAATAAAAATAAATAAAAAACAGCCTTCCTATTTTTTACATTAATGATAATTGAAGAACAAAAACTACTCTTTCTTATTTCTTGTGTCCACTTCTATATTGATATACATAATATTTATAATTGTCTATTATTGATCAAATCACTATGAATAAATTTTGGTTGAATCATAAAATTATATGCATTCGTTTGAATCTAAATAGAGAAAAGCACATGCGTTTTTAAAATAGAGATTTGTGCTACATTTCAAAAATTTGTAGATTTTATTTATACACTTTTTTTTTTGTTTAAATTATATTTTATGAATTGTAATATTTTGCATGGTACTTTAATGACTAAGGTATAATGTCAAAATTCTAAACCATAACCACTTTCATTAATTTTATTTTTTAAATCTGTTTTTCAATTTTTGATTTTTCATATTTTTTCAGTTTTGGTGATTAAAGATACTAAAATTTTTACATATTTTATATTTAAATTATACTTTTATATGAAAATATAATATCTATTAATCTAAATAGTATTAAAAAATCAAATATTGGTAAAAAAATTTATAAATTCAAACATTTACTGATTTTTTATTATTATATTTTTGTTGTTGTTATTATTATTATTATTTAATATTAATAATTTTTTTTCCAAATAGAATTCACAACAAATTATTTTTATGTGTATTTAGATTAAGTGAATCTAAATCTAAAAGTAAAATTAAAAAATAAAAAGTATTAAATTAGGTGAATCTAAAAAGAAAATAAAACGGTTATTAAAAAAACAGCATCAAAGACCAAAAAAAAAATCAAAATCAAAAAATTCAAAATAAAAGTTTGAAAAAACAAACTAAACCAAACACTATAAAGTTCTCTCTTTTTTGAAATCATTCTTCACTAATCTTTAATTTTACACAAATTATTTTCAAATTTCTTCAATTTTTATGTGAATTGAATAATCTAATTTAAAAATGGTGCATACACACAAAAATGTAAAACTAAATATCTACATTATGACCAACTATTTAATTATAAATAATTAATTTCTCATTGTTATTTGTATTATATTGTTCCAAAAGATTTCACATATTATTTTTGTGATATCTTATATATGTCAATGTCTACATATATAAATATATACATGTAAATTTATATATATTACAGTATTCATATATTGTTAATCGGTAATTCTATATTTTCATCGGATATTTTTATTTTTTAACATGTATCGCTTTAGTAATATAGTTATATTTGTTAGGAAAAATAGCGAAATTGTGTATTGTTCTCTTATCAACTTATGTTCAATACATATATGTCATACAAACAAGTGTCCATAGCAAACACTTTCAATAATAAACTAAGACTTTACAAAACACATACCTCACGACAATAATTGTACATTTTATATTTATTTTTTTACGACAATTATATAGCAATTGTATACTAAGACTTTACAAAACACCTACCTCACGACAATAATTGTACTTTTATGGTGTGTTTGATTGGACGGACTGGATAAGGGGGGATTAGAATCCATCGGATTTGAGTCCTGGGATTATGAATCCCGGACTATTTGGTTGGATTAGATATGTATCATATGTTTGTTTTTTCATGGGATTAGATGTCTGGAAAGGACTATTTTTAGTGAATCCAACATTTGGTTGGACGGACTGGATAGGATAAATGACCAAAAGACTATTTTATCCTTTTTCAATAGTTTATTAAATAATAACAATATTAAACATATCTTTAATATTTTAATTATTTTTATCTAGATTAAATAAAAAATTATTTTATTTTATTTTTTACACAATTAAATAAATTTATTTTTAAAAATTTAAATAAATAAAATATCAATAAAAATATATGTTATTTTTTAATTAAAATTTTAAATAAATTTGTTTTTAAAAATAATAATAATTAAACAATGAAATTAAATAAAACATTTTTTAAAATTTAAATAATGAAATTAAATAAAATATAAACAAAATTTTAAAATAAAATATCAACAAAATATCTATAAAAAATTATTTTAAAAAAATTAAATAAATAAAACATCAATAAAAAGTTAAATAAAATTATTTTATTTTTAAATTGAGACATTTAAATTTTATTGAATTTTACTAAATATAATACATAATTAAATAGTAGAGGGTCAAAATGATCATTTTACCACCTAATCCCAACAATGGATTGTCCCCCCAAAATTGTCCCACACCCCCCCTAGGACACAATAGTCCCCCATATGGGGGATAAGAAGTCCGGCCAGACTCCATGTCCGACGGACTAAAAAAAAAAAAAACAAACGGCAGATTGGATGTTTCCTCCGGATTACAATCCGCACAGTAAATAGTCCCCCCTTATCCCCCAATCAAACACACCTTTATATTCATTTTTTTCACGACAATTGTATAGCAATTGTATACTAATGACTGATATTATATTTTTCATCATGCAATATATTCATGACACAGGAAACAAGACTCAACAACTCTAAATATACAAAAATATATTACATATTAATATTAATGTATTCTTACACCAATAAGATGCAAATAATATGCAATGGTACATTCAATGAATTTGTATTATCAGATGAACTATTAAACAAAATTATGTAATTGTACAATTAATTTCATACCTTCAATTGTATTATAGGTATAGATTATGAAAAATTGAAGTGAGACGTTGATAGAAAAATATTTGTGTAATACTATATATTTAAAGGGCCTATTGATTGTTTATTGTTTAAAATAAGATTATAATCTCAGCAGTTTAGTTATAAATAAATGTTTATGTTTATAAATTTTTTATTTATCATTTAAATTCTTCAGCCGAGTACATATTCACTTATTGTTTAGTTGCTTTTTCATACAAATCAATTTACCTATATAAGTCTCTATACTTTGTATACATATCACATACCAATTTAAAAGACATGTATAATTACAGTACTAACAATTGATAAAAAATCACATACTACGTGCAACGCACATGCCCAACCACTAGTACTCTAAAAAATATAAGAGAAAGATGTTGAGTTAGTAAGCACCCACATAAATTATTTCGGCCTCTGAGACACGACCCAAATAAATTATTTATTAGTTTATTTCTATCACATCACCTTCTTATTTGTTTATCTTTTCATAATAAAAAAAAATTAAAAAATAAATCATATCAAAAACAACCTTACGTTAAATTGATACAGGCTTTTTAAAACAGAAATTCTAATTGAGGGCCCATTGACTATTAAAAAAATGTGAGGGCCAACATACATGAGGAGATCTAATAACATTGAATATCCAACATAAAGAAGACTAAATTCAGGTTAGAGGATAAAGAACCAAGACCAAGGTGGCTAAATTCTGTGTCAAAATAAACAAATAAATAAACAAGACCGTATCAAATATCAGACTACACATGAAAGAAGTCCCATTAACAACGCAATTGGAGAGACTGCTGCTAGGGAAGTTTTGGTGAATTACATTGTCAAACCTGCTGTGCACAATATGGGCTCAGAAATATTCAAACACTTCTTTGTGCGACCCCAAAATTTCAGTCGCAGAATTGCGATTGTGATGTTCTTCTTTATGCTGCTCGTGTTTGTTCTATTCTACATAAGATGATACATAAACCCCTTTTGTTTTCTGTTTCTGATTGAAATTAGAGTTCATTAAGTGTTATTATTAACATTACATTCAATTGAAAGTATTAACCTTCTTTTATATATATATATATATATATCAAGACAATTTTATCTCACCTTTCTAAAAATTATATTCTGATTTCCACGCTATTTCAGGATTCTTATGAGCGCCTCAAAGGACTATATCGGCTGTAATGTTGGGTATTTGAAATGGTGTCATTCTGTCTGATATGATTGTATTTGGTGAAATAAATTATGTGATAGTATGGGAGCAAATACATATAATAGTATCAAACCTTATGTACGCTATGGGAAATGGATTCATTCATTCATATAAGAGAACCTGGGATACTGATCTTTATAGAGGCTGCTCCTTAATATGAATGAAAGAATGCTCTCCATAATAACTAACAAGGTTCAGTGGGCTGCCCATGAAATATAGATCTTCGCGACCCAAATCAAATCAACAAGGATTCAGAAAGCAGTCACTCATTTTTGCGCAGCTCTTATTTTACTTTATGTGATTGCCGAAGCATGATAAAGAAACTATTAATCACCTCTTTATCAAGAAGAGTGAACTTGCTGTGGAGGTTTGGAACTAGAAAAATCCTTTGTAGCTCGAAATCTCTCTGCCCCAAATGGCTCGACTGCCCAAAACAACGTCGTTTTGGGCAGTTTTTTTTTTTTTTTTCTTCCTCCTATGTCTGAAACAGAGAGGAGAGAGAAGAGAAAAGAAAAGGAAGAGAAAGAGAGAGAGAGAAGAGAGGGGAAGAGGGAATAGAGAGAGAGAGAGAGAGGGTCGATCGCCGCCTCCGATCTCCGATTCTTCTCCACCGCCCGGCCTCCAATCTCTGTATGATGATGATGCTTTGAAATTTTTTTTCAGATTTTTACATTTTTTTTTTTTGGTTGATTTCTATGGTGGGTTTGTTTTTTGGTTGATCTTTATACGTGATGATGATGATGTGTTTGGTTGATGATGATGATTCTTTCCCGCTTTCTCTGGAGTGTTGATGATGATGTGTTGGGTGGGTTTGATTTTTGGTTGATGATGATCTCTCTGCTACTCTCCTCTTTTCTTATTCCTTCTTCTTCGACTTTGTTCTTCTCCTCCCAGTAATGGAAAGAACGGTAAAAAAAAAATTTAAATTTAAAATTTAAAAAAAAAAATCAAAACAACGTCGTTTTGAATTCGGGTCAATTTCGAGCTCAGAAATTTTGAACTACGTAGTGGAACTGTTTGGAACTATTTGGATTGCCTTTCAATATCAAATCCTTCCAAACGGATTCCATTCGGTCCACAATAGCAGGAAATTCGAAACAAAATATCTCAACTGACTGCAATGCAACAAATTACCAACTTAACAGATGTTTTTTTTTTTTTTGGGATAAATGAAACTTCACTGATTTTTTTTCCCACATCCTGCAAAGATCCACACAATAAAACACCATGTGTACAACTAGAGCCCAGAATATTTAGAAAATAGTGGTTCTTTGTCTGTGGATCCAAGTAGGACATGAAAAAAACGATGGAATTCATCCGATGACAAATATCACTTTCCTTTTAGAAATATTCAAGTAATTCTTTAATTCTGAATTATTCGCAAGACAAAAAAAAAATCAGTGGAGCCTAAATATGTGAAAACTGCTATTGAATACTATCACAAGATGTTTAGCGATGGAACAAGGGCAGAATGACTTCAAGAAACTTTGTATTAATTATGAATTGGAAACAATAAAATATAGGGTATCCAATTGTAATGCCCATGATTTCTCCAAAAGAACTATAATTAAGAGTTCAACAATTTTGGAGTTACAAGACTTTCAAAAGTCATCGTTCAGCTCCTAAGTTTGTTGATCCCTGAAGATGCACTTTTATGATCATATACCTGTCAAAGAATTGAAAACCACACAATGTTATCGGCCTGACTGTACAAGAAGGTTCACCAATACACCATTCCTCATTGCCAAAGAAAGAAGATTGGCAAGAATGTTTCAACACCCTGTGGCAGAACCATGATTTACTCAGAGAAGGATTTTCAGATCATATACCAGATGTCATTGAATGTCCATAGATACAGCGGAAATGGCCATGGCTTCTAAAACTGATTGACCTTCTCCGTTTGAAGCTTCCATACTGTAAGATCTACAACTAAAGAAGAAAACCGCACTCATCATCGAATCAATAAGCACCACAAATGAATACATAAGCACCAAAAGAGGCCCTTCCCATAACCTTGAAGACCCATCTCCGTAGCTCAGTGTCTTCACTCTATGCTCAAACAACCCCTCAACAAATGCCAAACCAATTGTCGATCCAAGAAATATCCAAAGACCCACTTGAGTCTGGCCCCTAATCAATGAACTAGACCTCAACAATGCTTGGGGGCCCGAAACATCCTCTAATACACAGATCACAATAGCAATGTTACAAATTATGATAGCATTTGCAAACATGACTGAGAAGACAAGACCCACCAGCATCGCTGGATAAACAATTGAATTGGAATTGAACCCAATTATGGAAAATAAGCTGCTCACTGTTGCAAGAAGGACAAGAAACAGTGCAAGGCAACCAATAATAACCATACAAACCCACAAATACGTCGAAACAAGACGCTTCCAAATCTTGGTAACAATTACATAGAATTTGGACGGGTCGAACTTCTTTCTCGAATAAGTACAATCCACAGAGTAAACAACCGCGGCTTTTGACAAAAGCGACAATGTGATGTACAAAGGGAAGCACATTGTGGACGAAATGACCATCTCCGAGAACTTTTGACACGACTGTTTGATAAAAGGCCTAAGAGGAAGTCCACTGGACTTGGCAGCTAATAACAGCTTAATAGTCAGTCTCTTCACAATAGACTGATCAACCAACATATTCGATAAAAGAACAGCCGATACTGGGCATATAAGCAAAGCTGCTATACCCATGAAACCCATCGAATTGTACCGAAGAATTCGAACAGTTTCTCTCAAAATCTCCAAAGCACTCATAGAACGAAACTGATGATCATGCTCCAAAGATTCCAATTCAAAATTTTGAAGATCTGGGTCATCATGCTTCTCTTTTCGAGGACTAATTCCACAAGTTTCCATTTTTTGTCCGAAATTCAACAGAATCAAATAGCCCAAGATAAATCAAACCCTTAATTCGTATCGATACTATACCATTCAGAAGTAATAGCTGGGAATTTTAAAATGTTGATTGGTGTGAGTAATCAGATCTGAACCCAATACATTTCTAAGCATAGCTATGTAAGTGAAGATTGAAATGGCGATCTACATTAGGCAAAAACTGAAATAGAAGAGAAAGAGAGAGAGAGAGAGAGAGAAGGGATGGATCTGAAAGTGTGAAGGGGCTGAGGATTTCACGAAATGGGTACAGTAGAGAGAGAGAGAGAGAGATGGGGGTTACCTGGAAAAGGTGAATTGAGAGCGATAGGAGCGTGGTGTTGGAAGAGAAGACACACGAGATGGGAAGGCGTTGGAGACAGCTCTGTTGGCGGAGATATGGGACGGTGATTTTGAGAGAGAGAGAGAGAGAGGCGTTGTTGATATTCTTGGACTTGGGCTTACGTTATGTTATGCAATCATACGCGTATCTACGACGAAAACGTACCACAATAATACACAGATGGCACCGACGCGCCATTAAGAAAAAAAATTGGAGGGAAATTACATCATTAGTCCTTAATTTATTTTATTTTATTAGTTTAGTTTAATTGATAAGAACTTTTAGTATTTTTTATGAAAAATACATATATTTAAATGACTGTTGTCATCTTTTTAAGAGGTAAAATTATAAATTTATTTAACTCAATGAGTTAATTTTAACCAAATTAATAATCAATTTTTGTAAAAATTCATGATAGCATTATTAATTAGAACAAATCGATACAAAATTTAAAATTATGAGTCAAAATTAAATTATTTGAAAGTGTATGAATTAAAATGACACAAAAGGTAACATGTAAAGACTACCAATATAATTTGGCAAAAAAAAAAGATGAAATTATTGTGTACTATGAAACTTTGTAAGAAATGTGATGTATGATGTAAAATTAAAGTTAGTGGATATAAGTTATATTTATAATGAGTGAGGCATTTAGATGCAATTTTCAGAATAATGTTTTTAGATTTGTAGTATTGTTAAAAAAAAAAAGTGCATCTCAAGAGGGTAATCATACAGAAAAATATGTGTGCACATAATTTGTGCATACAAAATATTCAAAATTTTATTACGTGGTTCATATTTAATTTATTAGCGGATGGTATACGCGATGCGTGTACAATTTAAATAAGTAAAAATTAAAATAATTAATTAATTAATTAATATTATAATATATATGTTACTTGGTAAGAGTATTTTTAATGAAACCCAATGGGTTCGTTTGAGAAAAACTTTTTATTTTTTGGCTAATTTAACTTAGCAAAATTAACTCTGTTTGGATTTTTTTTTTTTTTTTTTACTTTTTTATGAAAAAAAAAAAGTAAAATGATTATGATTTAAATGTGATATTTTTATTTTATTATCTTATTTAGTCCATTTTGTCTTTTTTATTTTTTTTAGTCGCAACACTGTCAACCATATTGTCAAACAGCTGCATTGTCGAGCATTGATAGAGACCCCTTCCAATCACCACCCCCATCACCCCCACACACACATGGCGGGTGGTGATTGAAGGAGAAGGAAAAGAAAAAAAATAGCAAGAGAAAAACTGGCTAATAAAAGGGAAAGAGGGTCAAGGGGGCGGGAAAAAAAGGGGTCTCAAACATTTTTACAATAATAATATGATATTATATTACCATCTCTCCTCGGCTTTGACATTTGTTTTCCTAACTGTTACTGAATGGGACTAAGCCCTAACAGGCTTTGACAGTTAAAATGGGCCTTTTGGGGTTAAGAATTGAGTGTTCGGGTTAAGAACATTGAGCTTAGAATTTTAGATGTATCAAGTCACAGAGGATTTGAGCTTTAGTGACAACGACGTATAATTTTTAGACTTTTAATCGGTGCCAAGCCATACAGAATTTGAAATTTTATAATCCGAATACGAAATGTTGAGTGGTTGAGAAATCGCCCCTTCTCCATTAAGCAATTTCTAAAATAATCAAATGTCGAAGAATATTCTCCAAAATATTTGTATTTAATGTAATTTTTTCATATGTTATTGTAAGATTTAAAAAAAAATTACAAATTTAATTATTAAAATTGATAAATTTTATCTGATTTGAAAATTATTTTGAAAAAACACACTCAATTGTAATTTTTTCAAAAAAATATTTCAATTGGAGTGTAATTATTTTTAAATCATTTTATTTAATTTATAATTAAAATCATTAAATCTTTGAATGCCAATAAACTCATGTGACACTATTTTTCATTGGGTCCAGCTTGTCTCAAGTTGAGATCAAGACTGGACCCGTCCAGTCCGGCCCATGGGATTCATTTTTTGGACCCGTTTTGATAATTTAAACCGTTCAGTGTGTAGAACTCGTCGAGTATTATATGCCTATAAAAAATCACGTTGATCGGATATCAATAACTATGTGATCAAATCAGTTTTGTATTAAAAAAATGGACAGTGAAAAAATTAACGGTTAATAAAAAACTGTTTTGTTCACATAGCTATCAATATCCAATCAACGTGATTTTTTACAGGCATATAATACTCGACGAGTTCTACACATTGAACAGTTCGGATTATCAAAACGAGATCCGTGGTAGACCTCACGGACCCAACAATACAATCTAATTCGATCTTGAACTAGACCAAAGTCGCTGACTTTTTCATTCAATGTCTCTTATTGTTTCTTAAATATCTAATATAAAATGTATATGCCTCTATTACTTGGACAGACACGTTCACTACTTCGAAAACTATAGGGGCAACTATATTCTAATGAGATAAAAACAAATGAAAAAATACTTAATGAACCAAATGTGTATGGTTTGAATGATTTAAATGTATTAAAACGACGTCATTTTATTTTCAAAACGATAACGTTTTAAAACATTCGAGCTATATAAATTTGGGGTAACCAAACATTACCCAAAAAAATTTACAAAAACATAAAAAGATATAAGTTATACCTCACAATTTTTAATTGGCACCTTACTATTGTACTCTATGTATTTTTGGAGAAATTACACTTACACCCTCTGAGGTTTAAGTTTAATACATATCACTCCCTAACATTTGAAAAATTACCCTAACCCCCCTGTCATTGTAATTATTTAGACGGAATGAAAACATTGAACTTATACACTCTCTTTTTTTTCTTTGTTTTACTTTACTTTCTCTTCTTTTTTTTTCCTTTTTCCTTTACTTTTTTTAAAATATAATTTCTTCTGTTTTTCTATTAGGAGTTATTACTTTTTATATAAGCAGGAGAATTTATGAAATAAAACTATTAACTATAAAAGTGAGAATGTAATTTTTAAAACGTCAAAGAATAAATAATAATTGAACCAAATCTCAAAAGGGTCAATGTAATTTACTCTATATTTTTTTGTAATTTTTTTCTACCTGCCCTGGACTCTAATTCTACCCAAAATTATAATCAATCCAGTTCTCTTGCTTCTGATCTCTCCCCACACACACACACTCACTCATCTCTCACACGACGACCCTCTCTGCACCAACTTTCTCTCTCTAAAACTCACCTCCCATGGCAACTCTAGACCCAACCCTCAACTTCTGGGGAGTCCTCTTCGAATCCAAACAAATCATCAAAGCCCACTCTCGCCACTTCCTCGCCCTCACCGTCATCTTCCTCTTCCCCCTCTCTTTCTCTCTCATCATCTACCCAACTTTCCAAACCACTCTCTCTTCCCAACCCAAACACATCCGAATCCTCCTCTCCCACCCAACCCAAATCTCCAATTACTCTCACCAAACCCTAGCTCTCCCCCTCATCTTCACCCTCTACGTCTCCATCTTCTCTCTCTGCGCAATTGGCACAATCACCTACAGCACCTACCACGGCTTCTACGGTAGACCCGTCAAACTCGCCTCCGCCATCAAATCCCTCTTCTACTCCTTCATCCCGCTCGCCATCACAACAATCTTCTCCCAAATCGTGGTCTTTATAATTTGCGCCTCTTTCGCGGTTTTGGTGCCCCAACTGGCTGAGATTCTAGGGTTTGATGTTGATTACAATTCGAATTATTTTCTGGGTTTTTGTGTTGTGGTTTCAGTGATTTTGTTATTGTTGTTAGTTCGTCTGCAAGTGAATTGGGCATTGGCGTGTGTGATTGTGGTGGTGGAATCGAAATGGGGGTTCGAGCCGTTGCGGCGGAGCACGTATTTGATGAAGGGGATGAGACCGGTTTCGTTGTATTTGATACTGTTTTTTGGGGCTGTGATTGGGGTTTCTGTGTGGATTTGCTCGGGGTCTTTCTCGGGCAGTTTCAGTGATGTATGGAAATGCTTGTCTTTTGTTCTTCAGACCGTGTTGGGTTCGAGCATTGTGGCTATGTTTTTGCTTCAGAATTTGGCTTCTAATACTGTGTTGTATATGTACTGTAAGGCTTTGCGTGGTGAACTGGCTGGGGCGATTGCTGAGGAGTTTGCTGGCGAGTATGTTACTTTGCCTTTTGATGATGCCAAGGTTCCTCATGTTGTCTTTGTTGCCCAAGCTTAATGAGTTTGGGGTTAGTGGCTTGTTACGTCTTTGATGGCTGTTGTATGTTTTATGTAATGTAGCTTCTTGGTCGTAAAGGTATGCTGAATGTGTGAAATATATAGTAGAATTATGGATGTCATGAATGCCTCGTCAATTCTAAGTTGATTAAAGCTTTGACAATGCTTATGAATAATATGGGTTAACTTGCTAATTTGGTTTTTTTTTTTATTATTATTATTATTATTAAACTTATATTCATTGCCGCAACATTCACCGAATTTTGCTCGAATTGTGCGAACAAGATATTTTTGAAAAAAAAAATTGAGTTATACTAGATGTCTATCTATGGTCATGGCTTTTCTCCGGTCTTTCATCAGAGAAAGTATTGTTAGGCCTTTTGAGTCTCATTTTGATAATTTAAATCGTTTATATTTTAAGGTTCATCGAGGATATTATCTTTGTAAAAAATCAAGTCAATCAGATAATAACAACTATGTGTTTGAATCAGTTTTGTATGGGAAAAAAATGAACATTGAGAAAATAAATAATTCATACAAAATTGATTCGAACATGTGATTTTTTTTATCCGATTAACTTAATTTTTTGTAGGAATAATATATTCAACGAATCTTAAAATGTAGACAGTTTAAATTACCGAAACCGAATTCAAAATTGGGCCCATTAGGCCGCACTGGAGACAATCCAATCCCTCTCTCTCTATATATATATACTATTATAACTCCAAAACGCAGTCATCTTATTAAGGTTGAGAGTGGCAATTCTCTTTTCTCATCTTTTTTATTTTGTTTAATTTTTGTTAATATGTGTTACAATATGGTTGGTTTATAAATTAATTATATATTTTTAAAATAAAATTTTAAATTTAGTTATTCCTTAAATTATGTTATTATAATTGGAATAAAATCATTATTCATTCTTTATGCATCCTTTATTAAATTATAATATAAAATAAAATTTTTAATTTAAATTCTACTTTAACTTATGTTATTACAATTAGAATGAGATGAATATTTGTATGTGTTATAATGATATGTTATAATATTATTAGTCTAAACATAATATGTTATTAAATAAATGTAAATTATAAGGGCTTGAACAATAAATTTTTGTAATACAAATATATATATATATATATATATATATATATTTATATTTTTTTTTTTTTGACAAAAACAAAAATGTTAAGAAAATGAATGATTTTTTTAACACGTGTCAAATGCGGTGGATTTTGTTTTTTTGTTTTTTTTTTTTTTTTTAATCTCAATTGTTAATTAAACAAATTAAAATAAAAAAATAAATTTTTTTGCTTAGTAACTTTTACTAAAATCAAATAGAAATAAACGTTATTTTTTTTTTACCAAAAGTGATGGTTAGTGAAATTTATTTTTTTATATAATAAAAAAAATGAGATCTATACGTGATAATTTATTATTTCAATAATGCTACAGAGTCACACTTTCATCTACAATGATGTGATAAGGGAGTTGGGCCTCATAACAAATCAAGAGTTGATACATGTGATACCACATTATTGTGGGTACAATTGTGAGTGTTTTTTTTGTGAGTTTCAAACATTTTTCTTATTGTTCATCTAGACCTTTTTAACACTTGTGAAACATGGTGGATCCTATTAATTTTTTTTTAATCTCAATTGTCAATTAAACAAATGAAAAAAATTTGCTCAAATTTCTAGAACGTGGCTTTTGCTAAAACAAATAGAAATAATTTTTTTTTTATTTATTAAAAGTGATGGTTCGTGAAACATTTTTTTTATTAAAAAAATGAAGGTTATAAGTAATAATTTATTAGTCATCTAGAATCATTTTTAGATCAAATGAGAATACCATTCTAGATTTTTTTTTTTATCCATATATTTTTATTTTGTAAGAAATTTAATTTTATCATATTTAAATTATTTTATGCCATTCTAAAATGTATTTTTTTTAATATTAACTTATTCAACGATCTTTTTCTAAAATGTATATTTCTTAAACATAATATAAAAAAAAATTCTATTGAAAAAACTTAAACATATTGCTTTTGCTTTTGTTCATTAATATTAAAATTTTTAATTAATTTTATGTATTATTTAAAAAAATAGCAAATAATTTTATATATTTATATATATTTTTTTGTTTTAATTGCTCGGGTTATTTGGTATCTCTGTCCAAGGCCACTCAAATTTATTCAAATTTTTAAATTTTACATAGATTCTCACCGAATTAAAAATTATGTTGCTGATTAAAGCCAAATTTTGTAACACTAAGGCCGTTAATTGGGATCTCTTAACTTTACTTGTTTGTTAAACTATATATTTTATTTCTGTTTAATATCAATCAGGTTGTACATAGTGGGAGCATAAAATAAGCAAAAATGCAGGACTTGTAGAGAAAAGTGCTTCCCGCACATGCGTTGACTTTTCCCACACGTGTGGCAGCACCTTAGAAATCGTGCGTTGAACTCGCCAGAATTACAACTTTAGCAAGGGAGTTGAAAGTTACATGATTAAAATTGTAACAAATTAAAAATTGATATATAAATTGTGATACAATTGTGAAATTTAAATTGTAGGTTTCGATATTTTTTTTTTTCTTCACAATTTACATACAAAAATCTAACTAGTTATATTATTTTATATAAAATAATTTATTAATTTTTTCACATCCAGTGCATAGCACATGTTTTTATTAATATTAACTAACAGGCATTATATACTTAGCAAGTTGGATATGCTCTAACGTGGTAAAAAAATAAGTACTCAGGTCATATGCCTATTTTTAAACTGTGAGCCAATAGGTCCAAATTTAAATATTTGTAGGTCAAAAGGATATTGATATGTCTAAAATGACTCTAATCTGTCCAAAACTTACCTATTTATCCACCTATCAATCAAAATATCATGCATCTGTTTAATATCATCCATTTGTTTATCTCGCCATCACAAGTCGCCGTCGACAACATCTTTTTCAACCAATTTTCTGGTGACTTTTCTAATGGGGGTAATTTTTTCTAATAACTTTTCAATGCATGTCCTTATTAGTAAAAAAAATTAAACATTGAATCAAATAACATATGGTGCCATAGGTTTGGTTTTTTGAAAGGTTCCCCACTACAGATTCACTTTCTGATTTTATCATGTTTGTCTCAAAATAAATAAATAAGTAAATAGATGGTTGATTTTTTAAAAAATATTCATCGTTTTTATTTTTCAAAGACAAATGCGATACAATAGTTGTAGCTAAAAAAGGTAACTTTTGACAAAGAAAATTCCAAAAATCAAAAAGCCAAGTTTCCATTAATTAAAAAATCCAGCTCACATCAAAATTTTTCAATCACAAATTAATTTTTTCTTTTAAAAACTTTCCAAATTCATTTTTTAAACAACTTTCCAAATCCAATTAGGGCTTGGATTTAAGCTGACCATCTAATTTAAAAGAGCATTTAAAGCTTGATGGATTCAATTTTGGGAATCGAACTCTATGATTTAAACCGTTGGTTCACTTTTTAGAATTTGTTAAATGAAATATTCATAAAAAAAAATTAAAGTTATTAAATATCAATAACTATACATTTAAATTATATTTGTATTACAAAAAATGAAGTGTTCAATCATATTAGATCACTAAGGTTGGGGTGGAGGGGGACAAAAAAAAAATTGAGATGCTTTTGAGAGGGATTTTTTTTTTTAATTTAATTTTTTTTTTAATCTCCTGAGAGATTTACTCTAGTCAATTTTCAAAAATTCATAAATTATACACTAAATTTACTCATGTTGTAAGAGGGAGACTCCACACAATTAACTATGTGATAATTCAAAAATAAATATTTCATACAACTCAAAATATTAGTTCTTTATTTTGTTTTTCATTATTTCAAAAAAAAATTCTTTTTCAAAAATTAAGAACTAAAATAATATTAATTTCTTATTTTATCCTTCTTTTAAATTTATTAACAACACAAAAAGTACAATTATGGCAATTGATATTTATAAAAAAAAATATACTACCAAAAGGTAATTTTAAAAAATTAATATTTTTAAAGTGTAATAATTATATTATCAAAAAAAAAATTGAATTTTCTAAAAGAAATTATTATTTTAAGACGGAAAAAGTATGTATTATGCCATATTATTATGAGTGGTGCTATTAGTACCCCGTGAATTATTTTGGACTCCCACTTATAAATTTTGAAACTCTCAAAATTTCTTTTTCCTCCCTAGATAATACCAAAACTATCTTTGAAAAAATATTTCACCCATTGAATGCACACCCAACACACCCAAAAAAACTCATCTTCCAAAAAACTCTAACAAAACCCACCAAGAAGAAAAAGAAGAGCCAATGTGATTACTATCTCTACTGTCTCATTCATCATTGTCACAGTTGATATGCTCTCTTTATCTTTATATATACATAATTTATTAGTTTTCTCGTAATAATTTATTCCCTTATAGGAAAAAAATTATAATAATTGGTTTTGTTAGTTTTGTTGGTAGATATTATAAAATTATGAGTTCAACAGAGAACTACGCATTAATATTATCAAAGTTACGCGATAAAGGAATAACTTTTGAACCCGATAGTAGATTTGGGCTATTTCCAATAACTTCTGCAAGTGTTAAAAATTTTGATTATTCAATGTGTTAAGAAATTTCCATGGTTTGACCTGCATTCCTTAACATTACTTATTTATTCAAGAATGTCTTTCCAAACAAATAAGTAATGTTCGGACCTGTATTCTCGAACTTGAGAAAATGAAAATTTCTACAAGCGTTGATAATTTTGACTGTTCAATGTGTTAAGAAATTTTCATATTCGAACCTGCATTCTCGAACATTACTTATTTGTTTGGGAATACCTTCCCGAACAAATAAGTAATATTCAGGCTTGTATTCCCGAACTTGAAAAAATAAAAACTTCTGCAACCGTTAACAATTTTGACCGTTCAATATGTTAAGAAATTTCTATGTTCGGACTTATATTTCTTGAACATTACTTATTTGTTCGGGAAACGCCATCCTAAACAAATACATAATGTTTGGGCCTGTATTCTGCTAAAGGGTTGCCATTGTTACTGTTGAAATATTGTCATTGCTGGAGAAGTGTAGGTAGTCAAATGGTTGTCACTGTTATTGCCGGAATATTTCCATAAAACGATTTTCAAAGTTTTGAGGATAGGTAAGTTTTGAAGATAAGATTTGAGAAAGATAGATGTGTGATAATGGAGGTGAGTACTCTTATAAACCCTAATTCATGATATAGTGGGTATATAAATTAAGGGTCTGGCTTTGGTCCAGTCCACCACCGGACTGGACCGTGTTGTTGGGCCCATGGGGGCCCACCACGTGTCCCGTTTTGAAAATCTGAACCGTTCAATGTGTAGAAATCGTCAAGTACTATATGCTTGTGAAAAATCACATTGATCGAATATCGATAGCTATGTGATCAAAACAGTTTTTTATCAACCGTTAATTTATTCACCATCCATTTTTTTATACAAAACTGATTTGATCACATAGCTATCGATATCCGATCAACGTGATTTTTCAAAGACATATAGTACTCGACGAATTGTACACATTCAACGGTTCAGATTTTTAAAATGGGACCCGTGGTGAACCCCCACGGGCCCAACAGTACAATCTAGTCCGATGACGGACTGGACCAAAGCTAGACCCATAAATTAAATTGTAAAATGTGGTGTTCTTAAAATTATTGATGTTTTTTTTAATAATTTTATCTAAAATTATTTCTGTCATAAAAAAAAGGTCAAAAATTAAAAATTTAAAATAATTTATGAAGTCATAATAACCGCCCGCACTATTATACATCAAATTGTGAAAAAAAAATTGTGAATCATAAACATTTTCCCTTTTATTCGTTAAAAAAAGCGATCAAAAACACATTTCACTCTCGAAGTGCCTTGACGACCACCCCTTCGAAAATTATAACCAATCGAGTTCTCTTTCTTCTCATCTCATCTCTGCACACTCATCTTCGTCATCTTTCTCTGTCACACGACCCTCTCTGCAACAACTTTCTCTCTCTATAGCTCACCTCGCATGGCAACTCTAGCCCCAACCCCCAATTTCTGGGGAATCCTCTACGAATCCAAACGAATCATCAAAGCCCACTCTCGCCACTTCCTCGCTCTCACCGTCCTCTTCCTCCTCCCCCTCTCTTTCTCTATCCTCATCTACCCAACTTTCCAGACCACTCTCTCTCAATCCCAATCCAAACACATCCTTTTCCTCCTCTCCTACATCACCCCCACCTCCTCCGATTACTCTCTCCAAACCCTAGCTCTCCCCCTCATCTTCGTCCTCTTCGTCTCCCTTTTCTCTCTCTGCGCTATTGGCACAATCACCTACAGCACCTACCACGGCTTCTACGGTAGGCCCGTCAAACTCGCCTCCTCCATCAAATCCCTCTTCCACTCCTTCATCCCGCTCGCCATCACAACAATCGTCTTCGAAATCGTTGTGGTTCTGATTTTTGCCCTTTTTGGGATTTTCGCGGTTTTGGCCGTCAAAGGGTTTGAGATTCTAGGGTTTGTGGTTGATTACAATTCGAACTATTTTCTAGGGTTTTGTATTGTGATTGTGATGATTTTTGTATTGGTGTGTGTTCGTCTGCAAGTGAATTGGCTATTGGCGTGTGTGATTGTGGTGGTGGAATCGAAATGGGGGCTGGAGCCGTTGCGGCGGAGCTCGTATTTGACGAAGGGGATGAGACCGGTTTCATTGTCTTTGACATTGTTTTTCGCGGCTGCGATTGGGTTTTTTCTGTGGGGATGCTCGGGAACTTTCTCGGGCAGTTTCAGTGATGTGTGGAAGTGCTTGTCTTTTGTTCTTCAGACCGTGTTGGGTTCGAGCATTATAGCTATGTTTATGCTTCAAAAATTGGCCTCCACTACTGTGTTGTATATGTACTGCAAGGCTTTGCGTGGGGAATTGGCTGGGGAGATTGCTGAGGAGTTCGCTTGCGAGTATGTTAGTTTGCCTTTCGATGATGCAAAGGTTCCTCATGTTGTCTTTGTTGTCCAAACTTAATGAGTCTGAGCTTAGTGGCTTGTCATGTGACTAAAATCTTAGTTATGAATCTCATTTATGCTGTGTGTGGTTGTGGTTGTGGTTGGGAGATTTGAAAAAGGATTTAGAAAGGGAAATGGGAAAAGGAGGTGGAATATGAATAAAATATATTTATATTGCATAGTTTCACTCATCTTTTTATTTTCTTTTTTCAAATCCCTCCCTAAATTCTCTAACCAAACACAGTATTAATGTTGATGTTTATGTAATGTAATTTGTTGTAAAAACCAATTTGTGATGAATATGTGAAATGCAGTATTTGTGGATGTCATGAATGCCTTGTCAATTTGAAGTTGGTTAAAGCTTCTTGACACAATGCTTATGAATAATATGGGTTAACTTAAGTTCGTTCTGTATCTGTATGCTAGAGAAATGAGATGATTGTGTTGTCTTACTACTATATAGCACTAACTTCTCTAAATTCCGTATCTTTGGAGAATAGGCTTACTCAATTCTCTGAATGGATATCATCTATATCCCCCCAAATAAATGGTGTGAGAAAAGTGAAATGCCTTCTATATGCGAACCTCTCTTAGCGAGAACTGTTCTGTTTCTAGAGGTCTATATTTTGACGGTACCAGGTTAATTACCATCAATATTGTGCTTTGCAATAGACAATGTAAACCATGACTACAGGTATTTATCTCAAAGAATTATTCTATATATTTCTATTGATTTAATAACCTTGATGATAGCCTACATCTCTTTCCCAAAAAAAATCTCTCATCTTTACCATAACAGACTGACGTTTCATTACAAGGACATCAGAGTCCCTTTTTTTTTTTTTTTTTGTCCTTAATTTTGGACCAATTTTATTTCCTCAAGGTGGTTTTCAACTTATTTTCCCAAAACCCAGATGGTTTCTTGAAGTCGTGTTTTGGATTTGAAGTTGTGCTTTCAAAAACGCTTTCATTGAGTTTTATAATTAGTTAATTGAAGTTGTATTTTGAAAGCTCATGTTTTGAACAAAACCAAAACACCCCCCTTAGATTTGAGAAAATAAGTTATTAAAGGAAATGTTTTTAGAAAATAAGATGCCAAACCACTCAAGTTTGTTAAAAAAGGACACAAGTTTGTTAAAAAAGAACATGTATTTTGATGACAAGACGATGAATGTTATAGAGATGATTGGCATTTTTATTGGAAAAGCAGTTTTCAACTGGTATTACCAAAACCAAACTAATACCACCAAAGTTACCTGTTTTTTAATCTTAAATTTGTGAAAGAAAAAAATAAAGAAAATATATATAAATAATTGAAGAAGCTTTTTATTCTTTTTTTCTTTTTTCAATTTTCTTTTCCTTTTTTCCCTCCCTCTACAAACCCAATATCCTAAGTATTTCCACACCCAAACATAAAATAAAATTAAAGATGAAAACAAGTAAAGGTAATGGACAGATTAAACATTGCAAAAGCCTATTGCTTTCTACACTAACAAAGGTTGATTGATAGTTACAAAATTACACTTAGGAAGAATAATTGTCAGAAGCACAGATCCTGAAGAGAACAATTACAAAGACATCTCTGTAGGACTCTTCAGAAAAGATAAACACTTCCAATGAAACCTGCACTGAGAGGACAATGAAGATTGCTTAATGAGAAGCTGAACAGAGGCTGCAATCAAACGCTCAAACCCAAAAGCACAAAATCATGATGTTTTCATTAAACTTCACAGCCCTTCTTCAAGCAACCTTGATTCGACATCTCAAAGACAATAGCCAACGAATCAGACCACCGATACCTCCTGAAACAACCTTGGCCAACAAATGAAAAAATCTTAAAGAACCTACCTCTACCCCCCCCATGATGGAATCAACGCAATCCAAATTTCATAAATCTTTAGTTGTTTCAAATATTTCTATTGTTAGAGGAAGCTGGCGCCTTCAATCTAACCACGTTTGCGTCCCAGTCAGAGCTGAAGAGAAGGTTACTCCAATCCGTTGACCTCTGCACAGCCCGTGAAGGAACACGGTCACTATCTTCCCCACCAGACGCTTCATAACCATCGCTAGTTGACCTTGACAGTGGGATTGCCTTCTGAGCAGTTGATAGACCTGTGAGCCGCCGTGCCTCTTCTGGGCCTGATGGGGCGGCCCGGAATGGGTGGCGGAGATCAGGGGAATCCAAACTGCTCTCTGGAGAGGAACCAACAATGGCCATTGAGCCCGACATAGCTAGACTTGTTCGGAAAGCGCTCCGGGCTTCAAGCTGTAGTGGAGCCAAACTTGTTGATGTCTCAGGGATGAGATCATTTTTAGCTGAAACATTTGTTAGGTCTGCTGGGAGGCGAATTCGCTTACTAGGGCGCCTTCGACTATTGTTGTCAGGCTTTGGGACCATTCGTCGGCTGCTGCTACTGCCAAAGCTGCCATTTGTTTCGAGACCAAATGGGGTTTCGCTTCTCACCACAGGTTGCAAGATTTTGGACTTTTTCCTTGCCTCTGCAGCAGCTTTTGAAACCTGTTCTGCGTTTAAGCGTGCTAGAGTCCACGGACTGATCTTTACAGCTGTAGGGTTCTTTTTCTTGATTGGCTCCTCAGTCACCGTCTTTTTGCCTAATGAACTAACCGATCCAGAATCTGGAGGAATCACATCAAACTGAAACAAAACCAGAAATTGCAGCAACATCATCAATATCAAAAGCAGCGGTTCTAGTTTCACACACTGCTATCATGTCAACAAAAAAATTATGTTTTCTGTGTGTGTGTGTGTGAGAGAGAGAGCGAGAGAGAGAGATGTCTATGCTCATCTCTTACTCTTTTCTTTGGTAACATGATAATAGTTTCTTTGCAGTTTGTAAAAGGCTTACGAATTTGAAGGAAGCACACACAAACTCAATGCCCCCTATTATTTAATCTTCTAGACATTGAGAAAAGAAAATGACATGCATGACTATGCAAATTTTCTCTGATTTTTCACTTAAATAGGAAGGAAAGAAATTTATTTCAATTTGAAATTTTCAATTCCAAGAAAGTCTTTCTTTCAACTAGTGAAATTAGATTTCTATTGCCATTATGGGTCATATTAGCAATTGGCATACGAAACTTTAACAGAATTCAATGAGGATCTAAATTAAAAACATCAGATTAATACATGGTTCTTAACACTTTAAGACCATAAATGTTGCCAAATTTAGACAACAGTTATATCAGTCCCAACCAGGAAAGCATCAACTTGGTTTAATGATTTTAACAAACTCACAGAATCTGTTTCAAGAAGGAAGGTTGCATGTCCGTGTCTGACACATATTGGACACAGAAACTTGTCAGAGTCTCATAAACAAAAAATAGTCGTCACAATCAGAGACATCTAAGAAGTGATGACCACCACTGTCTGTAGTATCGAAATCTAAGTTAGTGCAAGAACTGCCTCTGCCATACCTGATCTTCAAGAAACAGCCGTGGAGGAGTACACCATGCGCCTCGGTGGAAAGCATTGACGGAACTTGCACTGCTCAACCCAGTGAGGGAGCTGACAGGCGACATTTGGGGACTTTGCTGACCTCCAATTCCTTGCTCTTGCTCTCTCAAAGCTATGATGTAATCATATGTGCTAATCCCCTGCAACACATACATTCAAGTAATTGGCCAATCAATATATTATTATTTTTATTTTGGAGATGATTTACATCTTGACTCAAGAACAATTAAAAACTGTACAAAAGGTAAAAAGAACACTGGGTTTTATAAAATTTTGGAAAAAAAGGGTAAAAAAATTCTTGTAATCCCTTTTTTCTCTTAAATGTTATCACTCTTTTTTTTTTCATTCAAAAAAATAAAATAAAAAAGAAAACAAGAACATAAAGGAAGTATTCACACAAGATTGAAAGTACAAGATGTTGTCCTGGTTACCTTTTTTATGAGAAGAACGTGAAAGAAAAAAAGCTGAGCTAGCGGTAGCGTGGCAATCATAGCCAAGATGGTGCACATTGCCTATCAAATGTAGAGTTACACTTTGTTATTCGCAAATAGGAAGACAGCAAAATTAAGTGAAATGGCTTTATTGATTAGTCAACAAATCCTTGCTATTTGCCAAATATATATATATATATATATATATGGTTGATCAGTATAAGCAAAGCGAAAAGTTAAATTGAAATAATAGCTGAAGCATCTTAATATAGAAGGCCAAGGAAAAGAACAAAATGCTCACCACCACGATAGTAAAGGGCACCAAAGTGAAACTGCTTCCCAACTTGGAGGCAATGTCTACAGAGTACCTCTTGCGCTCAAGAAAACAGCAGATTATCACAAGGATTCCAGTTGACCATTGAAGTACAAGCTGCAATCTCAAGTCCAAGGCACACCAAACATGTATATACACATCAATAATCAATTAAAATGAAAAATATCATGAAAATAAAAATGGTTACTTTATGATGGTCTCCAGGTTCTGGCATGTCGCTTGTCGGAAGCAAATTCAGGACTTAAAATTATTTGACATGGGATACTCGAAGAGTTATGGAAGCTAATCATGAACCTATCGTGAGGGCAAAATCGAGCAGTAGGAAAGACAATGTACCTTAGTAATGACAATAAGAATAGGAATACTCAGAATCAGAAAGCAAGCATGTTACGGAAAATGAGAAATATATCATCATCCTCAAGTAATAATATTGTGGTAGAACGCCAAAAAAACAGTTTGGTCTTATTAACAGTATCAACATGTAATTTTGCAAGTTACAGAAGCCCACTCATAGATAGACATTGAGAAGTCTGCACAGTATTCAGAATTCTAAATAGAGATCAGAAAACAGATCAGAATGGAGTTTTCACAAACAGTAAAGAGAGTTGGGCTCTTTTTGGAGACAAGAATGGAGACATATGCTCACCAAGAGAAGGGAAGAGACCATGAGGGTGAAAAACTGCCGGTAGTTCCTTTTGCCTATACAATTGTTGAGCCACTACAAAATCCGAGAAGAAAAACACATAAGAGTTATGTCTCAAATAAAAATAAAAATAAAAAGAGGAAAAATCCTAGCAAGTGAATGACAGAAATACCCTGCAGTGATGATCAAAACGGTCAACACATTTGTCACAAACTCTACAATGCTTGCTGTACTTGAAAACCTACAAGAGACACAGTTTGCAATTAGGGCAAACAAAATATTTTGACAACAAGAAGGCCTCTAAAAATCAAACATATATGTCAGATACATCTACACACCTCTACTTCACACAAACTACAGTAAAACATGCCATCTTCACTCAGTTGCTGTTCACAAGATTCTTCATGTTGATTTGAGCAGATGCAAAGAGAAGCACAAGGAATGAAAGCCATCAGAGCCGTAAAACAAAATGAATGGCAAGGCGATGCATTCTTATTCTCAATTTCAGCAGTGTAATCTTCTCCTGCTGTATCCGTATCCTTCACACCTTTATCCAGAGGTTTGCCCCCAATTGTTGCAGCATTTGCGTCCTGTATTGACGAAGTTGATTCCCCGCCCAATTTAGATTCCTTGAATCTCACGTGATTTTTGCTGTCTGGAATCTTAAGATATTTTTTAGACTTGAAGACCCCTGGGTCAGCAGGATCAGCTGCCGCACACCAAATATATAGGCTGAAGGCACATGTAATCTGCAAAAAGCGTAAGCAGAGATTCATAAAGAGGAAATGATGCATTCAAATTGGAGAAAATTCAATATAGGGGGACTGTATGAGCAGTGAGTTTCTAGTGATCAAACTTCAAGTTACTAGTGAATAATTATAAAAGCAGAACTACCTCTACCCATGCATATAACAGGATGTGGATAATTTACAATCCCCGAAGTCCAAGGAAATTAAAAAATAAGGTATCTATTCCTCTTATTTCACTAAAAGGAGGGAGGCGGAGGAAGAAAGAACAAAAGTATTGCGCTTGTTGGTATAGCCATTTGGCAATAGAAATATTATTCCACCAAATTGATCACAGAGAAAAGGTACACTCAAAAGATAGTACATGTGCAAAAGATGATAGTGAGTGGTTAATCACCCTTATTTTTCAAAAAACAATACACTAGAAATTTCCTTATTTACAAAGGCAGATACAAAATGTAGTAGAGAGGCGCATATATGGGGTACATTGATTAAAGTAACTGATAGTAACTACAAATTATCAGAGCTACCAGCAATAAACATAAACAGGTTGAGCACCATGTCTGTCTACTACCATCCAAAGTACATGAGCTAATAAGCAAAAGACAAGCAGTATGACAAACTCAACATATTAGAACATTAATTCCACAATATTTGGTATATGGAAGTTACTATAGAAATAAGAAGATAATTGCAGTAGGAATATTAGTGTAGATACATGGGCCCACTTGCCTAGGTGGCTAAGCCACATCATCTCAACACCATCACCATGTCATCTCCATATGACTTGGCCTCATGTGTCAACCTCGTGAGGTGACAACTAGACCAATGATATCTCACCATGTGTTTGTTCTCCATCAATGATAGAGATAAACTCTTTTATGTTTGTGATGTGCCTCCGTTGGACCCTCAACACTTATATAGAATATGTGTCCGTTGGAAATTAAATCAGATTTGACTCAATCCATAACCCATAGAGCATCCACACGGGTTATTTATTTGACAGGCCCATGTATTTGAATGAAGGGATCTTATCTACTGAAGATAAGGTTGTTGTAGATAGCTACACCGCATCCCTTATCCATAGGAGACTATCTCTATATACAGATAGAGCATACATTGTATACAACAATGATGAAAAAAAAACCTAAAGAAAATTCCATTGTTCCTCTTCCTGTTCAATCTCTATAAGGATACCATCACCAGAGTCTAGGAACTTCGAGTGTGAAATTCATGGGGTAACTCTAGATGCCAATCCGTTGACTTGGTATCATTACATGGATTCTTAGTTCATGGTCGTTCGTAGAGGTTTGTAATTCAAGCAATGATTCGGGATTGTGGGTAAACTACTTCCACTTGAGGTATGTTGAATAGTCGTATTTTGTTTACGGTGTCCAACATGTCTAGTTGGACATGAACCATTAGTAGGCCTAATAGGTAATAGTCAATTTACTAATAACTATGCATAAGGCTCTACATCATATGTAAAAATGCTAATGCTAGTTTCAAAACATCTTACCCTAAAAAATAAAAGACGTATTTAAGAAATATATATTTGCGTGCCCTTGGACATGAAAATTAAATAAATAGACACCAACACAAATACCCACACCAACACACATACCAGAGTTCATGTAAAAAACAACAACAATATTCAAGCAATGGTTGGGCTGAATTGAGATATCCCAGTAAAAATTATATTATTCATTCCTCTGTAATGGGTTTTGAAAAATGTTCAAAGAGATTACAAAACATTCCAATGTCTCAAAACATTGTGTGACGGAATAGGATTCAACATTCAAATCCTACAAGTAGAATAAAAATTTATACCCATATCAAAACAGGGAACAAACTCCAATCTTTCAATAGATCAAAGTCTCTGAAATTTGTGGCTATTAAGTTGTGCAACAAAAGGGCAGATTCATGATATAGTTGAAAGAATCTCTAGATATAATTTATCCAGAGAAACAGAAAGAAGAGAACCCATTTTGACAGAGGGAAAAAAAAATGTGAGGGATAGAAATAAACTCAAAAATTAGAAACCAACAGACAGAGAAAACACAGATCTCAGAACTTTCCAGCTAAACAAATAGAACAATCATATAAAAATAAATAAATAAATAAATGGAATAATAATGTAAAATGCTTACAAGAGGAGTGTAGAGCCCGATTGCAATATACTGCAACAAATTGTTCCCAACAAAAGGAGCAAAAAATACATAGAAAGCAAACCCCAATGCCAGAAACACAGCAACTGCTACCACCTGCAGATATACACATATTCACACTCAATATACATTATATATATATATATATATATAGAGAGAGAGAGAGAGAGAGAGAGACCTGGAGGGGATGGTAAGGAAGCTGCCATCCATGTTTCTTCATTTTCTGATAAACTTTGCAGGAATCACTTGGTTTAGTGTCTTCTTTTTTTTTTGTTTTCTTTTGGGTTTCTTTATCTGCTTTGATTTGTTTTATTTTCTCTTGCTTTCCCGCATTTCAGGGAAACATTTGGGATTCACCACTGATTCACTGTAGAAGCAAGCCAAACAAAAGAAATTGATTGCCCATTTTCCATGAGTCTTGTCATTGAGCAAAATGGAGGAAACTATAAAAAAAAAAAAAAAAAAAAAAAAAGGAGAGAAAGATATGAGTGGTAGTGGGTTGTGGGGAAGGAGGGATGCGATGCAAGGTAGAAAGCTTGGTCTGTTTCACTCAATCATAACCCACCCAACTCATGGAACAAGGTGATGAGAGAGAGAAAAAGAGATGGGATTTGGGTTGAGATTTGATTGGGTATTTCTTCTTTTTTCAAAAGCCTTTTTTTTACAGGTGAAGAAAAATCCGTGACTCTGTGTGTGTGTGTGTGTGTGTGAGTGAGAGAGAGAGAGAGAGAGAGAGAGAGAGAGGTGACTGTACTGGTTTTCTTTCCAAAACTTCATAATTGCCTTGCTACCCAACGTCCCAACCTTTCACTTTTCTTTTTCTTTTTCTTTTTTGGTAAATTACATTCTCAATAATAAGTAATTGTAGCATAGTCATAACTTTGAGAAAATTAAATGAGAAGATAATTAAAAAAAATTACTAAATATACAAACATGAAGAGATGCAAGTTCCACACCTATAATTAGGGCTATGTAAAATATCGCACAATTTGTTAAAACCGCACCGATCCGTATTTATCCGCACTGCTCTAACCGCTAACCGCTGTTTAAACTTTAAAATTTATAATCCGCTAATCGAACCGTTCCGTTCCGCTATAGTTAATACATATATATTTTTTAATCTCCAATGAAATATTAATGTAAAAATGAGTGTGAGAAAGATTTATGACATGAAATTTATTACAAATTGGTGGCTATATATGAAACATATTATGTAAAATTACTTTATGTAATATATCTAAAAAATATTATACAAATTAGTGTTATATATTATACAAATGTATGATAATTAGTTAGAATATTCTTCAATCCGCCAATCCGCCAAAAACTGCCTAAACTGCAATTTGTCAATCCCCTAATCTACCAACCCGCCATTCAATTTGTAAATTTACTCTCAAACCGTCAGACCCACACCGCGCAGACCCCTACCCACAACTTTTACGTTGCTTTCTGTCTCAAAAAGAGTTGCACTTCCCAAGTTTTTCTATATTTTTTTTTAATCTTACATTTTAATTTATTACTTCTCCAAATACAATTAACCTTCATATAATAACAATTTCAATAATGTTAATGAGATGAAATTACTATATTATCTTTAAATATTTTGTTAACGGTGAGAAAGGAGTTAGGGTATTCATAAATGGTAGACGGAAAGTGAATAAAAAAAATATGATAGAGAGAGTGACAAGAAGAAAATAACATTTGTATATAATGAGTGCACCACACTAGTACACCCCTTCTCTTTCTCTCAAACATGTAAGAATGCATCAACGTAATACACCTATGATATATAATACTTACTCATGAGACAGAATTTCAAGTGATTGAGAAAGAAACAATGGCTAAAGGTTAAAAGATTAGAGTTAGAGTTTGAAAATTTAAAAAGATAAATAATTTTATTTTTGACTTTGTGAATTATATATTGAGAGAAGATATATACTATAAAAATTTGATGCCTAAAAATAGAAGATCTCCAATGAGATTAGGGCCAACCTTTAGCTAAAATACCAATTGGTACATTGGGCAGACAACTCTGAATAATAAATGTTGTTCCCTTTGCTACCAATTCTTGCTATTATTAAATGGAGGGTAGTTGATGCCTAGAAAGATGATGAAACATGAATCTATTTCCCAAGAAATGTGGCTAAGACTCTTTACGCTAATACGGACATTGAATAGGTTGAAGCCCTTTCTTTCCTAATTTTTCTTTCAACAATGATTTAGGCCATTAAAAAATACATCACTAATAGTATTAATACATTAAAAATGACAAAAAAAAATAATAAAAAAATAAAAACAAGACATAGAAGGTGGGCGGAGCCCACTGCCACATCATTAGTGCTCCCTTTAGTGATTCCCTTTTAGTACTCCCAAGCATTTTTCTTCTTCTTTTCAAGAGAGGGCATTGTTTTTTAATATCCTCCTATCTATATTGATGAAAAATTGCAAAAAATAACAATTTTAATCCAATATTTCATTCATGATAAAAAAAAGTTGACGAACCTAAAATAATAATTATAATAGGTCATAACTATTATCATAGTAGTCATAATTTACCCCACAAATAGGTCATAATCAAATACCACAAATAGCATAACTAAGGCATAAAAAATTATTGGTTGGTTCAGGAGTATCACATAGTCATGTCTTTGGCCAATCACAAATCTTGTGCCTCCTCATATTCCCTAATCTAATCACCTAACATAAATCTTGGATCCTACCCTCTCCACCAATTAGAACACATGTGGGGCACCACGTGATAGTACCCAGGATAAAACAACTTTTCCTGGGACATATGGTATGCACCTTATTTTGGAGGGTGTATTATAAAATTTTTCTAAGATTTAAATCCACTTGGCAACTAATTATTTTAGTTTACTTTTTAAATTTTTACAAAAAGACACTTAGAAAAATAGAGAGAAAAAAAAAATTAATAATGACTTTTTGACTAAAATAGGTAATTTTTAAAATATTTTTTTTATGGGTTAAAATGAAAAATGAATCACATGTTTGAGGTTATAAGTGTAATTTAATATTAAACAGCAGCAACACATGAGAGGGACATAACAGAGAAGTGGGGGTTGGAAGCAAGGGATGTATTAGTGTTGGATAGTGGTGTATTTTACTTCATCAGGTTTTCAAGGTCCCGTGAAGGAGGATTTTGTCACCTTCTTGTCACAGATGTGTGTGGCTGAAAAGTCGTAAAAATAATAATAATTAAAATAAATAAAAATTTAAAAAACAAAAGAAAAAAACAATTCACTAAATAGGTAACAAGGGGGGACAATCAGGGTACATTCAGTCTCATTTGGAAATACGTTACTTTGATAATTTTTTTATTTTTTATAAAAAGATATGTAAAAAAAATAAAAAAAGTAATATGACAACTTATAGTGACTTTTTTGATTAAAATTGAAAGTTACCAAATGAGACAATATTGCTAAAAGAGGTCAGGTGACGTTTGAATTGTCAAAATTTAAACGCACTAAATTTATCTTTAATTATTCTAAATTAATGTATTATGAAAATAAAAAAATAAAATTGAAAAAATACAAACCCGGAAAATAATAAGAAAATTATTTGAGCTGTGTTCCAAATAGTAAATGTATTACATTACAATATGACTTAATTCAAATAATAGGAAAATAATCAGTATTTTTATAATATTTTTACATTTGTTATATATAATTTGTATCAAAAATAGTATTCGAATTGCTCGGGTCAAGAGAAGCTCTGTATGAACTTTGTCTGAATTTAATTCAGGCCGACAATTAGATCAAAGCCCTTACCATATATAAAATTATATTATTCAATTCCTAAATTTTTTTTAGATTAGACTCGGATTTTCTTTTCCCAAGTTGCTCCCCCTAATGCCAATAGAGTGTTGGAAAATTTGAGAGATTTTATTATTTTTGTTTTGATAAACAAAAAAACACAAAAAAAATCCAAGTGACAAAGTGTCATAGTATAGGTGGAGGTCCTGGACCCAAACTTAGTCGGCTCAAGCAATGGAGCAAACCAATGCTAGCTATGTCATCACAATATTAAAAAGAGTTGGACATTTAATTTTTATGCTTTCAAAAACCAATATTTGAAAAAAAAATATGAAGGTAGAATTTATTAAATTAATACGGTATTAACAAATCATTTGATAAATAAAATCTAGTGAAAAAATATATTATGTAGTATTTTTTTTTTGGAATTGAGAACCTCTCTAAAGCAAGTTACGTTGACACATCCATATAAAGTAAATCCTGGATACACACAATCACTAGCCGATCATGTGTATTGGATAGGTTTTGGCATATCACTAGAAAAAATTGTCCGAAAAATTAGAGTTCATAATTTGTTTCAGAGACTTTTGATAATTAGACAGTTGGTGATAAAATTTTAAAACCACACTCAACATATTTTACTCCTAAGAATAAAACCCATGACCACTAACGAGAAGAGTCATTATAGCTTATGGGTTTAGTTTAGGGTTTATTGCTAGGTGGGTGAAGAGGGATTAGAAAGATGGTGTGACTTAAATTTGAGTGACTTAAGGAAGATGTTGAAGATGCTTTTAGGGTTCCCTTTAGGTGCATTTCTTAACATTTGAAAAAGCACAAACGAGGGTAATCCTTTGTTTGAGGACCTACAAGATTGATTAAAAAATTGCCACATTTGTTTTGAAAGCAATAAAGAATTGCTAAGGGTCCTCAGTGAGTGGTAATCTTTTCCCATCTCATTTTCCATCATAACTTTGGGGGAAAAACTTTTCATGAAAGCCAAACACATGGAAATTTTTACCATCCCCACCTCTCTCTCTCTCTCTCTCTCTACCGCTAGCTTTCTTATAAAGCAAACAAATGGTGCAAAAGAGAAAAATAGTTGATATTCATTATCTTTTTTGTGTCCCAGGTCATATCATAATTAGTGGAATCACTATATTATTCCATTGCCTAGCTACTCTTGTTTGTGAAAAATTTCAACTTAATAATCGAAGAATTTCACAATAATACAATTCAAGATTTGATAGTGACATTTTAAAAATTATGAAAATTATGTCATAATGGTTAATGTTTAGTTTTAAATAAAAAAGAACATAAAAAAAATGATAAAATCCAAGTTGTTACAAAGTTAACAACTACTAAAAATTATAACTATGGCTAACCTTTTTCTTTCTCTTTTTGTTACAAGGAATGAAAGAAGCATAATTTAAAAAATAAAAATAAATGAATAAATCTGAATTGCAATACTAATCACAATTCTCTCATATATTTGCATTTGATTAACGTTGTATTTGGATAATAAATTTGGACAAGAATTTAGAGAAAAAAATGGAAAATATATATATATATATATATTATTCAAAATTTTCTTACTTTTTCTTTTTTCCTTTTCAAATTTTTACTCAAAATTATGATTCAAAACACAGTCTAAATTTTACATACAGATATGTGACAAGATTGTGACTAGTTTTGTGTTCATACAAAATCACTATGCTTTACAATAAAACGAGGCATAAAAATAATTTTTACTAAGTTCCTTTTAATTTTGTATTTGAATCCCAATTGTCCTTGCACAAATTGCCCATAGCTGCCAAACCAAATAACACTTGCCAAAAAGTAACTTTTCAAGCTTTGAAGACCATTCATGTAGAGAGCCTTTAGATGGAAAATGTGTAATTTTTTTGAACAAACAAAACTGTAGACTCCACTAGATGAGAAAAAGAAAGAAGAAAGACAGAGATTGGTTTTGTTTCATAATGTAACTTTAGACAAACATGTGACCCCAAATAATTAAACCAAGGTCCCCCCACCCCTTCAACCCCACCTGCAGTGCTAAGTTATTTCTCTGTAACCTTTGGTCGTCTCTTGTACCATCCACTTCATTTAGGAATTTCTTTTTTTTTTTTTAAAAAAAAAAATTCAATTTCAAAGGAATATTTATAAACATCAATTCGTATAAAAGGTCCAACAAAACAAATTACAAGTCTAACACCAAACCATTACGAGAAAAAAATTCATAATAAAGAAGAAATAAATAATTAAATAAAGACCATCTAATATGACGTAAATAATAAAAAGTAAAAAAAAATTATGACAGTGATTGATCCCTGATCTCACAGTTGTATCATCATCTTCATTTAAGTAAGTTCGGATGACATTAATATTTGAGAATGATAAAAATGTGATCTATGAATTTTTATAATATTAGTATTTATTTATGTACGGGAAAGAAATAAACCTTCTCGTATAATCCTGTTGATCAAGTCTGCGTTCCTCCGTATATCGTCGCTTTACTCCCTGAAAACACAAACGTGAGCTAGCCGGCGGGTATGTGCCGGATACCTCTCCGATGCCTAAGTCAGCAAAATAGACAAATAGACAATAAGCTCTGTGAATTCGGGAATCAAGGTTCTATTACCTCTCTATAGGTGATATTGTGAGCTTTTATAGGTTCCTCGTAGCATAATCCTAGTAGGACTCTTACTCCTCCATGTAGAGTCCTCCTAGGAGTCATACTTCTGAAAGATAATACTTATCCTTCAACACCCTCCTCACTGCTTAAACCAAGTGAGATGGTTTTACCATGGTCGGACTCCAATATGACCGAGGTAAGCATGGCTACGCTAAGCTGCAGACTAGACCGAGCTAACTTTAGCTCGGCTCTTCCATTCACTGCTCTTACCCCGGTTTCTCCCAGTGCTAACCATGGTATGTTTCGACCGGGATAACCAATAACGTGGTCCCGACCGGGATAACTTTGTGTGTGACGATCGAGCTTACCGTAAGCTCTTTGGGACCGGAGTAACTTCAAGCCTCTTTTGGACCGGAGTAACTTTAAGCCTCCTTTGGACCGGAGTAACTTTATGGCTTTTTTACTCAGCCCTTCGTATTGTGGCCCATAATCGGCTCATCACCCATCTCGATCCAATTTTCATATAAATTACCCTCTAAATTGCCCCTTAATTCCATCTGCGCAGCATGATAGGGATTACCTTATCTACCAGCCGAGCTAAAAACTTTAATCTTACTACCGAGCTAAGCTTTAAGCTTTTCCAGCCGAGTTAAAACTCTTGTAGCCTTTCCAGCCGAGCTAAATTCACACCGGGTTGTACCTGTCCGGTCAAAACGTCTTTTCAATCACAGCAACTGAATCGCTTCTCATTCCAAGGACACGTGGGATGCTCTCATTGGCTGAAGGCAGCTGTCACGCCGTCTTCGTACCTTGTGTTTTTTGAACAGTTCCCGCCTTTAGCCCTTCTCTTTTCACAAAACAATCCCTAATGCTTTGAATCATTCACTTTACTATTCATCATTTCTCTCTTGCAAGCCTCTGAAACTCCTCGACCCTGAGCTTGCTGAGTTCGTGTTCTTTACTATCTTTGCTTCCATCTTCAGTTTCCTCCTCTTGACCTGGTAAGCTACTCAAATCTGTCTTGTTTTTGTTGTCTTCGCATTTGTTTATTTCAATCCATGGCATCTTATTTTGTGTTTTCGCAAAACACATTTTCTGCTTGGTCATGCGTTTTTCTAGAAAAAACTTAGCAATAGAACCACTTGAACTCATGAAACAATCTGTAGAAACACTGGGTTTGATCCCAAATCAATATGCAACTGAACTAGAAAGTTGTTTGTAGTTAATGAAAGCGAAGCCAAACTAAGCGACCGAACTAAGACGTCATGCCATTCCTGTAGCTTCAATAGGCCAAAGTACCTTATTCTCCCTAGTCGAGCTAACGAACCGGACTAGGTCTGTGCAACAGTACGCTTGAAAGCCTTAATCCCGACCGAGCTACATTCTGGGGCTAAACCAGTCTTCCTAGTTCAGACTGAACTAAGAATGCTGCCCCTAGAAGCTTAATCGGGCTAACAAATTCCCTGCTCAAACCGAGCCAACAAACCCCTTACTGTAACCAAGCTAAGACCTGTAGCATCTCACACATCCGAGCTAGGACTTTACTTATCTTGCCTTTATTTCTTTTAGCACGGTCCAACGGTCTGTGCTTAACACCTTTGTTTTTCACTTTGTAGACTTAGGTTGCCCAGGCACTTTTTTGAGCGCTCAACCGGGCTATTCAGCACCATTCTTCGATCGAGCTAACACTCAGCTTAATTTATACATGACTTAAGAGTAAATGGGTAAATATAGGTTCTTAGTACACACACCTGGTGGCTTGGCCGAATTCCGAAGGGAGTATAATATTCCTGACGATGTCCATCTCATTTTAGCCAAGCAAGATGTCACACCATGGGAAAACCATGGCTTTGTACCTTTTACCCTTCTATCCATTATAGAAACCGGACTAAGATTCCCCATACAGCCCCTCCTTTGTGAATTTTTAAGGCAAACCAAGCTATGCCCAACCCAGCTTTCCACAAATTCATACCGTATAATAAATGGCATTGTTGAGCTAAACCGTCAGGCTGGCCTTAACCTCGGCTTAGCCGAGCTCTTCCATCAATACTCCATAGGCTCAAAAGAGGACGGCTGTGTTTATTATTTAAGAATACGACATCGCTGAGAAAAAATAATCAAAGATACCCCAGATAAAGATTTAAACGACGATGATTTCTTCTGGGTTTCTGGGAACTTCGAAGACCAAGAGGCCCAGATTCCTGGTGACCGAATAAACTGGAATAAAGGGACCACCGGTATAATTACCTCGGCTCTATTGCATATTTGATTTTACCTCGGTTTCCAATCCCTGAACCGAACTAACTGTTTGCCTTCTTTCTGCAGATTCAGCCCATCTCAAATCACTGTATAGCTACCCCAACTTAGGCGTACTTTGTGCCGCACTACGATATCCCGAAAGAAGTTGGGCCAAGCTACTGAATTTTGAACCGACGTATAGATACAGCAGTCGACGAAAAGCCAGAGTAACAGACTTCTTGCTGGAAACCTCTCTTGAACTGGATCCAACCTTACCTCAAATCAACCTGGTCCGAACTACCACTGAATAAGAGATGGCAAAGAGGAACAGAGTAAGGGCCCTGCTAACCGAAACACACCAAGCCAAGGTACCACAAACCGGTCAATCCATTGAGGCCGTGGTAGCTCTTCCATCTCAACAGCCCTCCTCATCTCGTCCAAGCAAGCGTGCCCGGACTACCCCAACCGAGCAATGCCTTGTCGATGAAGACGAAACCATTCTTCCACCAAGCCCTCCACCGAGCCCGCAACCAGAGCGTTCCAACCGGGCTAGCTCCTCCAAGTGGGCACCCAAAATCACTTTCCAGAACCGAGCTATTCAGGACACTGACTCAGTGGTTGCTGAAAAAGATCACTTAATGGCATTCAATCTTGCCAAGAGTGTCTGCCTTCCAACGGATATGGAGCACCACGACCATTTGACCGAGCTAAAGGCCATCCGCTCGGCCACAAAATCCATGGTGTTTGTAAGTAGCTTCCTTTGCTGATTTTTCTAATCTGCACAACTTTCTGCTCGGTTTTTACTACAAGTCTCTTCTCATTCTTTTTCAGGCTATGCAAAAGAACCACATTGCACACAAGCGTGTGTTGCAGCTTCGTAAAACAACAAGGCAAGCTATGGCCGAAGTAACCGAGAAAACCGCCGAGCTAGAAGCGGCCAGGAAGCAGATAGCCGAGCTAAAAACCGAGAATGGTCATCTGACCGGTCTTGTTAGCTCGGCTGAAGCAGACAAACAGAAGGCTGCAGCCTTGATGAAAGACAAATATTTGCGGAAGCTGGCCAAGCTTGAAGGGAAAAAGAACGCCGAGATTAAGAAGCTGAAGAAGAGTGCGGATGATGCCGAGCTCCGGGGTTACAAGAAAGGGGATGCTACTTATATTAAACAATGTGAAACTGCCAAGGATTTTTTCTTCAAATGTGGGTGGAGAGCAGCTGTGGCGCAGCTCGGTCACGGTCTAGAGACTGAGGTCTTCAACCCTCCTATGTACTTCATACCAAGCTCCATGGCGGAATATGCTGCTGCCCTTCAGCAACAATTTCTTGAAGATTTAGATGATGAAGAAGAAACCGTGCCAATGATATCCCGGTCGTCAATGAGCCTGTCAATCAGTCAGCTCGGTTGGAGCTAGTGGTGGAAGACCTGACTAATGAGCTGCCTACTGAAACCGTGCTCCCAACTGAGACCGTGCTCCCGAATGAAACCGGGCTCCGGGTTGATCTTGATGCGGATCTAGATGATCTATTTACCTGATTTTGTTTCTTCTTTCTGTTGGACAAAAAAGTTTGTAACCGGGCTGAGTTCCCAACTATTGGACCTTTTTCTTGCTTTTGAATGAAAAAACCTTTCATGTTTCTGTTCGGTCTGTGCCATATCTGCATTCATTTTGTACACAGATTTAACATTTTCTTGCTGAGATAACTATCTCGGTCTTACTCTTGCAATATAATTATAGCTGCCAATCACTCTTTAGCCGAGATCCCTACCTCGGCTGAAGAGTACTAAAAAGTTGGTTTAGTTCAGCTAACCACTCTTCAGCCGAGATCCTTACTTCGGCTGAAGAGTACTAAAAGTTGGTTTAATCCAGCCAACCACTCTTCAGCCGATATCCTTACTTCAGCTGAAAAGTACCAAGAGTTGGTTTAGTCCATCCAACCACTCTTCAGCCGAGATCCTTACTTCGACTGAAGAGTACCAAGGGTTGGTTTAGTCCAGCCAACCACTCTTCAGCCGAGATCCTTACTTCGGCTGAAGAGTACCAAGGATTGGTTTAGTCCAGCAAACCACTCCTCGGCTGATATCCTTACTTCGGCTGAAGAGTACCAAGGGTTAGTTTAGTCCAGCCAACCACTCTTCAGCCAAGATCCTTTGACTGAAGAGTACAAAAAGTTGGTTTAGTCCAGCCAACCACTCTTCAGCCGATATCCTTACTTCGGCCGAAGAGTACTAAGGGTTGGTTTAGTCCAGCCAACCACTCTTCAGCCGATATCCTTACTTCGGCTGAAGAGTACTAAGTGTTGGTTTAATCCAGCTAACCTAAAGTGTTTGGTTATTCCGACCAAACGTCCTGCAGCCTGGATCCTTATCCTGGGCTTAGGAGGGGTATTGGTTTTTCCAGCCAACCTTTAGATTGGTTTTTCCAGCCAACCTAAAGTAAAGTGTTTGGTTATTCTGACCAAACGTCCTGCAACCTGGATCCTTATCCTGGGCTTAGGAAGTGTGTTGGTTTTTCCAGCCAACTATGCTTTCAATACCCCTAGCCTACTAAAACAATTTTTACAGAATAAAAACACTTATGCTGAAAAGAAAACTACTTGTTGTACTGGAGAAAAGAAAAATTACAAGTATTTTAAAGAAAAGCTAAAAATAAAATAGTTTGATATTGACAGTGTTCCATGGCCTGGGAATTGCTTTGCCGTCCTCATCTTCTAAGTGGTATGCCCCTTTTCCTGCTAATCCGACCACTTTATACGATCCTTCCCAATTAGGCCCTAACTTTCCATCTCCGGGTACCAAGGTGTTGCCCATCACTTTGCGAAGTACCCAATCTCCAATTTTGAACTGTCTTGGATGCACTGTTTTGTTGTATTTCCTTGATAACTTTTGCTGGTATGAGGCAATGTGAACCAGTGCTCTTTCTCTTCTTTTTTCCACAAGGTCGAGCTCCAAGGTGATGGCTTCTCCATTTAGGTCTGGATCGAAATTTTTGCTTCTAATTGTGTGGAGGCCCACTTCCAGTGGGATTACTGCTTCCATGCCATAGGCCAAGGAAAATGGGGTTTCTCCGGTTGATCGTCGAAGCGTGGTACGGTAAGCCCATAAAACATGAGGAAGTTTATCTGTCCATTTGCCTTTTGCTTTCTCGAGCCTTTTCTTCAATCCATCCAAGACAACCTTATTTGATGCTTCCGCCTGGCCATTTACTTGGGGGTATGCCGGTGTAGAATTGTAGAACTCTATCTTGTATTCTTCACAAAAGCCTCTAAAGATTTTGCCGTCGAACTGAGTGCCGTTATCTGATATTAGGGCTTTTGGTATGCCAAACCGAATGATGATGTTCTGCCAGACGAACTTCTTCATGTTTTTTTCCTTGATTGATGCCAAGGCTTCCGCTTCCACCTATTTTGTGAAGTAGTCGGTTGCTGCAAGAAAGAACTTCCTGTTGCCTGGTGCTGTTGGAAGTGGTCCTACTATGTCCAAGCCCCACATTGCGAAGGGCCATGGGCTGGTTAAGGGTAGAAGCTCCCTGGCAGGTTGATGTATTTGGTGTGCGAACTTCTGACATTTCTCGCACTTCTTCACATATTTCTTTGAATCTGCTTGCATGTAAGGCCACCAATATCCTTGCGAGATTGCCCTGTATGCTAATGACCTTCCCCCTTGATGGCTTCCGCACACGCCTTCGTGTATTTCGAACAGGAATGCTTCAACTTTGATGGGGTGAACACACTTTAGATAAGGTCCTGAGAATGACTTTTTGTATAATGCCATAGAAGGGGAGAGCCAAAATCGCTGCGACTTTACTCTAATTTTGGTGGCTTCTTTCTTTTCTTCCGATAAAATGTCGTCTTTTAAAAATGCTATGATGGGATCCATCCATGAAGGGCCTAGTTCGGCACAACATACTTCTTCTTCTTCAAGTTCTTCAATGCTTGGCCTTGGTAAGAAGTCAATCAGCAACGGATGTGGGATGGATGTATCTGCCATTGAAGCAAAGCTTGCTAGTTCGTCCGCTCTACTGTTTTCTTCCCTACCAATCTGTTCTATCCACACTACTTCAAATTCCTTGATCTTTTTTTTGACTAATTCTTGGTACTTAGCCATCTTGTCGTCTTTCGCCTCGTAGTCGCCCGAAATTTGGTTTACCACCAACTGTGAATCGCTGTAAACCATTAGCTCGGTGGCCTTCATGTAGGATGCTGATTTCAATCCTACTAAAAGTGCTTCATATTCCGCCTCGTTGTTTGATGCTGGGAAGCCAAGGTTTACTGCTTGTTCCACTACTAGGCTGTCGGGTGAAATGAGGACTACGCCAAGTCCTGCGCCGTGCCGGTTGGATGCTCCATCTACGAAGAGCTTCTACATCTCCCCAACGAACAACTTCCAGCAAGTGGAGGGATCAGATGATGCCTTGGGGTCCTGAGTGTTGCCGGTGTTTTTTTCCAAGTCCATGCTTGTTTTTTGCCCCGCATTATCTGATCGTACCAAGTCTCTATTTGCTGGTGAGTCTTGACTTGGTGTAGCATGGTTCGCTTCTTCCTTGCTTTCTTTACACTGGTCTGCCTTGGGGTCTAACTGAGTATCCTGTACCAGGGGTTGCGTTATTCCGGCGTCAACTTCTATCCCTAGCTCGGTTGTGTCAGTCAGGTTGACTGGGCAGATATGATGGCTTCCTGGGGTAAATTCTGCGAGAAAGTCTGCCAAAGCTTGGGCCTTTATCGCGGTTCTGGGTTGGAACTTGATGTCAAATTGTCCCAACTCTACTGCCCACTTCAAGATTCGCCCAGAAAAGTTCGCCCTTTCAAACAAAGCTTTTAAAGGGAAAGCTGTGAGGACGACTATGGTGTGGGCGTGAAAGTAGTGTGACAACTTCCTTGAGGCCATCATTAAGGCCAAGGCCAGTTTTTCCAGTGGCAAGTACCTTGTTTCGGCGCCCAGCAATGTCTTGCTGACATAAAAGATGGGCAGATATTGGATTCCTTCCGCACGGACCAACACTGCGCTAATTGTGTGCTGAGAGACTGCCAGGTACAGGAAGAGTTCTTCTCCAAGTATTGGGGTGACAAGCAATGGTGGAGAAGACATGTATTCTTTCAAGTTTTCCCGAGCGCGGTCGCATTCTTCGTCCCACTCGAACTTGGCTTTTAATGCTTGAAAAAATGGTCGCAGTCTGTGTGACGACCGGCTAATTAATCGGTTGAGTGCAGCTGCCATGCCGGTGAGATGCTGCACTTCTTTGACTGTGTTTGGCCTCTCCAGATCCTGAATTGCTTTGATCTGAGAGGGGTCTGCTTCTATACCCCGGTTGGTCACCAAGAAGCCTAGGAATTTGCCAGATCCTACTCCGAACGCGCATTTAGACGCATTGAGGCGCAACTTGTGCTTCTTAAGGATCTGAAACATCTCACCTAGGTCCTTGAGATGGTCGTTCTCATCCTTACTCTTGACCACCATGTCATCGATGTAAGCCTCCATTGTTCTGCTTAATAATGGTTCAAACATTTTGGTGACCATCCGTTGGAATGTTGCCCCTGCATTCTTTAGGCCAAAAGGCATGACCTTGTAGCAATATAGTCCTCTTGGTGTGGTAAAAGATGTGACCTCCTGGTCTGGTTCATACATAGCAATCTGATGGTAGCCCCTGTACGCATCAAGAAAGCTAAGTCGGTTATGCCCGGCCATTAAGTCTACCAGTTGGTCTATCTGTGGGAGGGGGAAGTTGTCTTTTGGGCATGCCTTGTTGACTGTTTTGTAGTCGACGCAGACACGCCATTTGTCATTCTTCTTTGGCACTACGACTGTATTGGAGATCCATCTGGGGTAGTGCACCTCTCTGATAGCTCCTGCTTCTAGCAGGTTTTTCACTTCTTCCGCCACTATCTCGGCGTGGTGGAGTGCCGATCTGCGAGTGCGCTGAATGATTGGTCTGGCGGATGGATAGACATTGAGTTGGTGACAGATGAAGTTTGGATCAATGCTTGGCATGTCGTAGGGTGTCCAGGCGAACACTTCGATGTTAGAGGTTAAGAATTCCAAGACCTCTAATCTCTCAGTGCTGGACAATGATGAACCGAGCAAAAAGAACTTATCCGGGTTCTTTTCATCTATTCTTACCTCTACCAAGTCTTCCACCGCTTTTGATCAGCTGCTTTGCTGACATCTGCGAACAGTTCATTGCTCTCAGGTTCTTCCATCGAATGAACATATCCCTTGGCAGCGCAGCTGCCATTAACCGTGACAAAGCATTGCTTGGACATAATTTGGTCTCCAAAGACCTCTTCAATTACCCCGGCTTCGTTGGGGAATCGCATTACTTGATGGAAGGATGAAGCTACTGCTCGCATGGTATGCAGCCATGTTCTTCCCAAGATTATGTTATAAGTGGAAGGGACTTTCAATACGCAAAATTCCACTTGTTTTGTCACGCTTCCTGCCCTAACTTGAAGGATGATCTTGCCGACTGGCCACTCTGGTATTGAGTTGAATCCAATCAGGGGGGATACAGCTGGTGCCAGGTCTTTGTCCTCTAATTTCAGTTGTTTGAAGGTATCGTAGTACATTATCTCACATGAGCTACCTTGGTCTATCAAAATCCGTTTGATGTCGTAATCCTTGATGCGGAGAGTAACGACCAGTGCATCGTTGTGAGGACAATATATCATTTCCAAGTCTCTGTCTGAAAAAGAGATGACATTGGTGGCCTCCGTTCTTCCTTTCTTGATTGTGGGTTGTACACTTAGAACCTCCCTTAAGTGCTCGGCCTTTTTGATCATGCCCTTGAGCTCATATACGTGCTCAGGTTCGCATACTCCATGTATTACGTTTATCACGCCTTGAGGTGGGGCGTCGATTGGCATTCCGTTCAGGTGGTTGTCATTCTGGAGGCCTGGCTGCGTCTCTCCCTCAATGTATTTGTCCAGGTGACCGGCTGCCACCAACTCCTCTAGATGCTGTCTTAATGGTGTACAACTTTCAGTGCGGTGCCCCTTTTCTTTATGGAAGGTGCGCCGTGATCTTTCGTCGTAGTCCTTCTGGGCTTCTCCTAGCTTAGCTGGCTATCTGACGAAAGGTTCATCGTGTATCTCGCTTAGAATCCGATAGATTGGCTTTTTGAATACCATGGTAATGGCAGTGCGGATTCTCAACCATCTTTTATCCTGGTCTTCTCCGTTGTCCCGTCTGTTTCGTCCATTTTTATTTGGACGTTGTACCGCGTTGACCTTTGCCGCGGTCTTTTTATCTGGTACTGCGGTCGTGCTAGACTTTGCTTTAGCACGGGCGCCATCTTCTTCTACCCGAATGTGCTGGTGCACTCTCTCCATTAAGGCCTCAATCGTGAGAGGCGGTGTCATAGTGATTGAGTCCCTTAGTCTGTTCCCGACTGGAAGGCCTCTTTTGTACTGTGCGATGGCGAGATTGGTGGGGCAGTCCCCAATCTGGTTGAAGGTCTCCCAGTAGCGACTATTGTAGGATCTTAATGACTCTTTTTCGCCCATGTCGATGGAGAGCAGTTGATCAATCTCCACCGGGGTTTTGGTGTTCGTTCTGAACCTTGTTACGAAAGCCTCCACCAATTGTGCCCAGGAGGCTATGCTGCCTTCTGGAAGTTTTTCGAACCAAGGCAAGCCTAGGTCACCAAGGCTTGATGGGAAGAGGATGCACATCAAAGCCTCATTTCGCCGATATACCGCCATAACCTCGCGGAAGTGGCTCAGGTGCATATAGGGATCTGTCTTTCCCTCGTACGTAGTGAATTTGGCTGGAGGAAGCCTGAAGGTAGGGATGCGTTTTCGATTGCCGGAACGAACGGCAAGGTTTGCAACCTTGCTAATGCTCTGTCCGTTGGTTCGTAGGCAGGGCGCGGTAATGGCATTCCAACCTCGACGCTTCCATGCGTTCGAGGAGCCAACCGTTGAAGGACAGATACCCTGCGAGGGTCGCACGCCCTAGTATCCTCCTTTCTTCGTACCCTTTCTTCCAGCATGGTCCGTAAGTCGGATGATCTTGGTAGTTCTGTCTACCTGGATGATGTCTGGTGCGTGCGCGAGGGCTGATAGGTGCTTCCCTCAGTATACGACCTCTCAATCCTCGTTCTCTCAGACCTGGAGCAACGAGTCCTGGAGGTTCTGGATTGAGTATCGCCTGTCTTGAGGCTTCTACTCTCTGCTTGTGATGGTGTGGTATACCTACCATGGTCTTTTGAGTGGCGGGGGGGTGTCTTGCTTTTGCGCTCCGCCACTCCTTTTCCATTCATCTAGCGCTTCATAATCTCCATGTCCGCTGCTATCCGTCGTATCAATTCGTTCTGCTCCTTCACGCGGTCCTCCAGAACTTGGGGATCAATCCTCCGCCTTTGTCTGTTAGGACTTTGTGAACGAGAGTGATGAGGGCTGTTATTCTGCCTCCCCCTAGCATCCCTCCTGGGGTTATGTCGTTGGGGCTCCAAGTCCGCCATGGGAGGGACATGAGGCAAACCTTCGCGCCTCCCACCTCCTTCTGGGGTTTGTCCATTAGACTGTGGCAGATCTTCGTTGTGCGCCATTGCTTTTTTATTAGCAAGGAAAACTTAATCAAGAGGTTTTGTTCGTTCTGTTTATTCGCACAGACGGCGCCAATTGTACGAGAAAGAAATAAACCTTCTCGTATAATCCTATTGATCAAGTCTGCGTTCCTCCGTATATCGTCGCTTTATTCCCTGAAAACACAAACGTGAGCTAGCCGGCGGGTGTGTACCGGATACCTCTCCGATGCCTAAGTCAGCAAAATAGACAAATAGACAATAAGCTCTGTGAATTCGGGAATCAAGGTTCTGTTACCTCTCCATAGGTGATGTTGCGAGCTTTTATAGGTTCCGCGTGGCATAATCCTAGTAGGACTCTTACTCCTCCATGTAGAGTCCTCCTAGGAGTCATACTTCTGAAAGATAATACTTATCCTTCAACACCCTCCTCACTGCTTAAACCAAGTGAGATGGTTTTACCATGGTCGGACTCCAATATGACCGAGGTAAGCATGGCTACGCTAAGCCGCAGATTAGACCGAGCTAACTTTAGCTCGGCTCTTCCATTCACTGCTCTTACCCCGGTTTCTCCCAGTGCTAACCATGGTATGTTTCGACCGGGATAACCAATAACGTGGTCCCGACCGGGATAATTTTGTGTGTGACGACCGAGCTTACCGTAAGCTCTTTGGGACCGGAGTAACTTCAAGCCTCTTTTGGACCGGAGTAACTTTAAGCCTCCTTTGGACCAAAGTAACTTTATGGCCTTTTTACTCAGCCCTTCGTACTGTGGCCCATAATCGGCTCATCACCCATCTTGGCCCAATTTTCATATAAATTACCCTCTCGATTTAGATGATGTTGATATGGGAATGTGATTCTTAATTTTTCAATCCATTTGGATTAGTTTTGTAGATTGAGCCAGAATCTGATTCAACTCCACATTTAATTCAAAAATAACAAAAAGTTTGAGGTTGATTTATTTCCTTCTATATTCCTATGTTTTTTCCATGCACAAGTTTTTTTGAATTTTCCAAACAATGGAAATTAGATTCCTAAGACTGTGATACCCATTTTTGGTCTTCTATTCCTATCATGGAAACATAATTTATCTTGCATAGCAGGAATTCTCAGAGGAAATAAGAGTTTAATTTTGGATTCCAATGATTCCATTGTTTTGAATCAAGTAGAAATCATTTTCCTTATATAAACTAAATACCAATTAATTTTCTCACTCTCCCTCAGGCACATTCCTGAGAAGTGTTAAATATATAGGACCACTCACTTTTGTTTAGAAGTGAAAAAATAAGTTAAGAAATATAATTATATGTCACATTTTTTTAAAAAAAATTAATATCTTTTGATAGAGAATTTATAACGAAACCCAATACTTGAATAATAAGAACACATAAATTTTATTACTAGTAATGAATTTTTCATTTTCCCTCAAAACTTCTTTCATCCAATTTCCAAAAATAGCCTAAAAGTAAACACAAACACCCCCCCCCCCCCCACAACAAAAAAAAGTAAAATAAAATAAAATAAAATAAAAATAAAAATAAAAAATAAATAAATAAAAAACCTTGTTTGTATGAATTTTGAAAGGCAAAGGCTCGGCAAGATATCTGCTAATCCAAGCCTAGGCCTGGTCCCAAGTTGCTATTTAAGCCCAAACTTAGAATCAGATTGAAAGGCTCACATCATGGCCCAAAGTTCCACAAATGCAAGACTTGGGTTGTGGTTTGGATTTTGTGGATTTGAAATAAAATATGACAGTTTAAATACAAATTTGAATATTGAATTTGAGAGTTTTATTGTGATGGGTTTGAAATAATAATACTATCATGTTTGATTCATAAAATTAATAGTGAAGTATTAATAATCCTATTAAATTAGTACGGTATTCACTATCCAATTGAATTAATATCCATTGGATTAATAATCTCACTCCTATCCCATTACTAATAATCCTACAAATTTGTTGGATTAATTATCCATTAGATTAATAATCCTAAACCAAAATGTTAAAACAAACATAGGATAATTGGGCCCACGGATTAATAATCCTAATCCCATACTCTAATCCACCCAATCAAACATAATATATTTTCTAAGGAGTTTACTTTAGTAGATGAGATATTTCTTACCAAACGAGATATGTGAGTTCAAATCTTATCACTATGTACAACTTCTCATTCTCTATTTTCCTCTTGCCAATTGTCAAGAAAAATCATTCATACTAAGAATTGTAGTTGTACGAATATCATAATAAAATACTTCTTTTATTACTTTATTTTCTCCTAATGTAATTTTGAATCATAGATTTGTTAAAGGAACAAAAATGAGAAGGAAAAAGTGATGATCCAATCACAACTTTAGCTTAATATTATTGGTGGTAATACTCAGTAGACAAGAGACGTCAAGCAAAACTCGAACATGAGTGAAATTGGTGTATAGTGTGAAGCAATATTCTAGAATTAACAAATAATTGTTCAATTATACAAGTGACATAAGATTTTTTCTCCTAAATCTATCTGTCATCCTATATAAAAAAGTCATTAGATTATATCTCTAAATTTTTATATTTTGAAATTTCTTCCTAAAAAATTCAACAGTCAAAAGGATAAATTCTCAGATTGAGACTGTGTCCATTTGACAATTTCACTTTTTTATAAGGTGAAAAAAAAGTAAGTGAGTTTTGAATAATTTTTAAATTGAATAGATAATTATGGAAAGAAAAAATGATTAACTAATTTGTATGATGTAACTTTATAATTTTTATTTTTTAACCAAAAAATTGCCTGCCAAATGGATCTATATAAAGAGTCTAAGCACATATTCCAATATTAGCCCTGTTTAGTAGAGTTGTGGAAAAGTGCTTGTAATTTATGCTTAGACAACTTATAGCTTATAACAATGAACATAAGCTGATTTCTGACTTATAAATTAAACATCTCCTGCCACATTCAAAGAATAAGCTGATTTCTGACTTCCAAAAAACTATAAGCTATAAGGTATAAGCTAAACCAAACACATCAAAATAACTTAAATTAAACTGAAAGCTGAAATAAACAACTTTTAAACTATACCAAACAGGGCCATTAAAATCCAGGAAGATAATAACTAGAAGGCCTAACCCATGCGCAACCATTCATTTTGAAATAAATAAAATACAAATGCTTTAAATTTAAAGAACATGGAGGATTTTATAATAATAATATGTGTCTCGAAAAATCATAATTCGAATAATTTAAAATATTTAAAATGATGTCATTTTGACACATTTAAATCATTCAAGTCACAAAATTTGAGCCACTAAATATTTTTAGGAATTTTAATGCCTTGTCTGTCCTCTCTATTGCCTTGCCTAGGCCAGGCTTTACTCATTATAATTAATAAATGGGAATTACTGTCAACACAGTTGTGTTGAAGCCTATGACGCCCCTATACATGAGACTCAAGGGTCCAAAATTCAATGGTCCGGTTAAATTTCAATTACCCTAAAGTCTGCAATGTCCCTAGCAAGGTTAGATTCAGAAATTACTTAGCTACCATTTGGCAAGTGAGTTGATTTTTTTAATTTTTTTAATTATTTTTATTTAGGTTAAAAAGTTTAATTTGTAAAGAGTTTTTTGATTTTTTTTGAGAGAAGAATGTGATGATTATAGATTAAATGTGATGTTTTATTTGTTGTGACTAAAATAACCTATTTTATTTTTTGTGACTAAAATAACTAAAAAAACTCTTACCCAACGGAACCTTAATGAGTCAATTAAGATTATCATATTGTCATAAAGTTTTTATTATCATGTAGGTTATGGACATATGTTAAGGAATGTATTAAATGAGTATAATTACTTCAATTTGTATAGGAAGTAGGAAAAACTTTTAAAGCTATTAGGATTAAAAAGACCAAAATACCCTCCTTATATTTTCCTCAATTTAATTCATTAATTTGGGTTTTATTATTTTATTTTATTATAATTAAATATATTTTTAATTTGAAAGATATACAGTTATTATATAATTTTAAATAAAGTATTTTTATTTATTTGGTTTTTATTTTTTGGAATAAATTGAAATGCTTCTTTTTTTTTTTTTGTAATATTATAGCATCAATGGATTTTATTTTTTTGGTTCTAATATTATAAAATTAATAGATTAAAATCTAATTGCAAGTGAAATTCAACAACCTATTTCAAAGAATTGTTTAAAGTTAAATGAGCTTCCAAATAAAGAAAGTAATATTATTTTATGTGATTTATAAATTTATTTTTTATTTATAATGAAATATTAATGTTTTTTGTTTTTTATTCAAGAGGGTACTATCATTTTATTTTGTTATATTTTTGTTTATAAATAAGTTAATTTTATTATTTCAAATGTGAGAACATTTTCATCCATATGCAAAAATATCTAAGTTTCATCATATTTATTTTTATTTATGTTTTACATTCTCCCATACAAATGAAGATTTTTAAAATAATTATACATTAAGCACATGTTAATAAGACAATTGTCATATAGCTTCGTTTGGAAAGCAAGATTTGAGATTTTTTTGACTATTTTAGTCACAAAAAATAAGATAGAATTTTTAGTCAAATAAGACAAAATATCATATCTAATTCAAAAAGCCTTCAAGTCCCATGGGCTTTGCTAATTAAGGTACCGTTTGACCAGAGGTAATTTGGCCAAAATATTTGGCTAAAAAGACTATAAAAAAAAAAAAGAGTCAAAAAGTTAACAAATTCAACCCTTTTAGTAAAAGATCACATTATACATATCCGAACTATTTATTCAATTAAAAAAATTATTCCAAATACATTAATTTTTTTCACCTCATAAAAAGACCAAAAAGTTAAAAAAACTATTAAAAAAATCAAGTCCCCAAACGGGTACTAAAATGTGATACTGTAGGATTTTACAAAATAAATACGGTTCGGATCATCAAAACGAAACTTGTGGTGGGCGCTATAGGCCCCTCAAGTTCTCTCTTACTGATACCTCAATATGAGAGAAATCTAAAGTAATATGAGAGAAATCTAAAGTAATTATATTTTGGGTCTGATTAACGAATGTTTCAAGGCACAAGGGCTATAAGAACAACAATAATGTAAAAGATCATATTATATATATTTATTCAATTATCATTTATCTATTCACGTGTGACTCATTTGTCGAAATTATCACCACCACTGTCAGTGACTTTTCCAATGATGGTCCTGTGACTATCTGGCGACGGTTCGGTGATTGTGGTGTGTAAAGGTACAACTACACAAGAGTGAAAATGAAAATAAATAAATAAATCTTCAAAATAATAAAAATTTTTTTTTCCACCAAAACCTTTTATTATTATGTCCTTATCAATAAAATAAATTAATCATTGAGTGAATGCCACATATACCCATCAAAATAGACTTTTCACCAATTTTTTCATTACAATTGTCATAAAAATTGAATTAAATTAACCAAAATGTTACACGATTCAAAAGATTTATCAAAATTTCTACCAAATGTCTCAAATAGGTGTGGGATCTATACCATGCATATTTCATGCAAATCATGCATATTTCATGCAAATCCCACATCTACGTGAGACATTTAATAGCAATTTTAATAAATTTTTTAACACCTCTAGTATTACTCTTTAAATTAAACATTCAACTATAAAAGTCTAACACACACAGTGACAAACGTACAATAATAAATCCAACAAATGCAAGGATGAAAGACGCACGCATGAATTGGGAGAGTCCATCCTTAAGCTCCTAACAAAGTACAAGACTCTTGACCAACAAGCTAGCTCTTTGTTTCATACTTTTGCTAAGTGGGTTTATTAGTAGAAAGAAGAATCTCCAATATCCACCCATTATTATGAATTGCGCCACTGGCATTGGACCCAAAAGAAAATTATAAAAACAAAATAAGGACTTTTAATTGCTTGGGTGGCCATTGATCTCTCTTTCATGGAGGCGCTAGTCCAAAAGTATGGGTTCCAGCTTAGGGAACATTCAGTTAGTATAGTGCCATCAAAATTTGCTGGGAAAGTAACAAAACAAAATAAATGGGTAGTTGTGTCTCAAAAACAAATTGAAAACAAATTTTCTTGGTAAGACTCCACTAACTCTTTAATGGATTTGGTTTGAATTCTTGGAAGACATGATTAAATAAATAAAACACTTTGAGATTCTTCCCCTTAATTTTTCTTGTTATTGTTTATTAACATTTTTCTATCTCTCTTGTCCCTTTGATACCTACCTAGCTACAATACTATTCTTGACGGACCCCCAAATGTTAACTAATCCTCTCTCTTGGTGGGTTTCGACAACAAAATCAAAAAGAGTTGATGGCTGTGATCGGCGGAACCAAACTGCTAAGAGAAGGAAGCCATTAAATGATGTGTGTGTGTGTGTTTTTTTTGGGGTTCTTTGGCCATGGCCTCCATTGTGCCCCAAAAAAACAATATATATATATATATATATATATGTATAAGAATGAACTTGTTACTATTATATAAAAAGGGTGAAAAAGCTTTAAAAAAATTTTCACACCAAACTAAGGTGTTGGCATTATATAATAATAATTAGAAGATAAGTAAATATGCAATTATAGAGATTCATAGGTGTATTTGAATTTGACAGTTACAAAAAAAAAAAAAAAGGCAATTTAGAAATAAAAAAAAAAAAATGTGACAGGATGTTTGAATTGAGGATGAGATCCTTTCACTCAAAACATAAACTGGTGTCTTAGTTGCATTTCAATTTGGAGTGTCTTAGGGTTCGTTTGGGAAGTGGATTAGCTGACTTTTTGACTATTTTAACCTAGCACTAAAAAGTTTCGTTTGGGAAGGGTTTTTTGATTTTTTTAACTTTTTATTAGAAAAAGAATGTAATGATTATGGGTTTGATGTAATATTTTATCTTATTGAATTAAAAAGCCTATTTTATCTTTTTATAATTAAAATAGCCCCAAACTCAACCCAGCCCTTCTTCCTAAACGAAGCCTTAGTTTTGTTTCTTATTTTTTCGACTGTATTTCTTTCTTTAATTTCTCTGTTTGAAAAAAAAAGAAAAGAAAAGAAAAGAAAAAAGTTACATTCCAATTTTGAATTCAAATCCAATTTGAAAGGAAACAAAGAGTTTTACACCAAAAATAGCCGGTTACGTTTTTCTGTTCTACCTAATTCTTGTTTTGCTTGAGAGGTGGAAGTCTAGTTCTTGGATCAAATTTCCCTTCAATGGTAGGTGAGATGGAAAACAAACACCTTGACTTGAATTGGATCCTTTTTGTATGTTCAAAAAAAGAATTGAATTCCTTTACGGCCGAACAAAATAATAAAATTTTAATTATGGTCCAACAACTCGCGACACTTCAACTATAATAATGCCATACTTAATCAATGCAAACATCTTAATCATTGCTCCTAATATAGTGGTTGTTTTTTTGAGCATCAACCCTTTTAAGAATTCTCCACTTCAGAACATTTTGCATCGTTGTTGATAAAGCAACCTTGTTTTGGTTTGTTTAATTCTCACTTTATTTATTAAAATGTGCAATCATGCACTAGTTCTTAGACTAGGTACCATGCAATTCATGCTATAATAAGAGAAGGAAATTGATTTTTAAATGATCTTGTTATGCCTTATCATATGTGAAAATTAGTAGGGGTACATCACAGGTATAAATCGTATTAAATTGTAAACATTAGTACTAAGAATATAAATCAGATTATAAAAATATGTATTGACAGACTAAAATTTATTTTGAATGTGACTCTCATCATAATTAAGTTTAATAAATATCATCCATTATATATTTTTTGTCAATCATTCTGTAATTCATTTTGTATTCCTAACATTACTCAATTACAAATTTTAAAATGGTGTGTTTCGATGCATATTGTGCTCGAATTTAATAATCTATTTTCTCTGTATAAGCTTTTCAATGCCTTTTTCCCATTTTCATAACCAGGCCATTGTAAACAAAATCAATATTTTACATACTAGATAGTTGTAAACATGGCAAAATAAAAACCAATTTTTAAATTAAAAAAAATTCCATAATTTTAGTGAGCTGTTTTAGAGGGAAAATTTCATCGAAATACACATTACAGGTGTTGCATGGGCCTTGGTGAAACTTTCAAGACTGTTCAGTTTTAGTGTGTTGGAATTTTTTTTTTTAAATAGTTTGTTTAATTTTTGATAAATTATTAAACTTTAAACTTTAAACTTTTGTACTTTACACTGCATTTGACCTCTCATTTTCAATTATGGTTATTCCGTTAATTTTGTATTAAATTTGCTAACAAAAATTGTAAAATGTTGTGGGTACAAAATGTAATTTAACCTTTTAATTTTTGTCATATTTGAGGGACGATCGTCAACTTACGGTAAAAAAAAAAAAAAAAACCAAAACGAAGTCAATTTTTAATTAAAAAAATTTAAAAGTGTTGTCAACTGAAAAGTTAGATGTTATATCAATTTTTTTACTTAAAAAAGTTAGGTTACGTTTGGTAGAATTTTGTAATTATGATTTGAGAGTATGAGTTGTATTTTAAGTTTGTGGGGTTTGGAATTATGATTTGAGTGTAGAAAATTTGTTTGGTAAAGAGTTTTGAAAATAGTTTTGAAAAGAATTTTGATTTGAGTGGGGAATTGTTGATGTGATATTTGATATTTGATATTTGATACAAAAATTTACAACTCATAACTAAACATACAACTCAAAATTATTTTAAAGCACATAAAAAATTTTAAAAATTTCAAAAAATATATATTTTTGATTATATAAAAATTAACATATCAATTGCAAAAAAAAAAAAAAAATCACTATTCCGGTCAACTGGTCGGACGACCGGTTAGGCAAAATTTGCAAAAAAAAAAAAAAATTATGAAAAGCACGGCTAGTATAGACTTCTTTGTAGAGTTTTGGAAATGTGTTTCAAAAACATGTTTCAAACACCATATTCAAAACTCAGTGTAGAATTACATTTTGAAAACATAACCAAACAGAGTCTTAATTTTTTTATTAACTTTTCAAACGCATTAATTTTTTTAATTCCTAAAAAATCAAAAGGGCAAGAAAATCACACACACACACACACACACAAAAAAATATAAAAATAAAAAATCAAATGGCTATTTATTTTATGTGTTATACTATACAAACAAAATTTTATACATAAATTTTTTACACAGACTGACATAGATATTTGTGATCTTTTCATTTCTATTCAAAATAATCACCATCATACCTTATAATTACAAGCATAATATTATCACATCATTTTGAATACACTTTTACTTTTACGTATAGAAATTATGTTTGTAAATAATTTTTTTTATTTGATATAGAAAATGATGATTTTGTAGATTGACCAATGGGGATGACAATAACATCTCACTAACACATAACGGCCAATAAAAAAGCACGATTTTCATGCAATCACATGTTTGTATTTGCAGCTGTGAGGGAGATTCATAACTGAACGTTGGGCAGAGCTAAGATGGGCCGAGCTAAATTCATGCGGATACTTGGTGCGCACTGGACTAAGGATCAGTCCGGTCGTGTCAGAGTAGCCTCAGACCTCTAGCCTGGTTAAGATGTGCGCTCTGCTGAGTTAGGCAAGTTTAGTCTACCAAAGGTCAGATCGAACGAGAAGGAGCTCGGCTAAGCCATAGTGTGGAATTATCAATCGGACAAGTAGTATGGTCGTTAAGCTGCGCTAAGCGTAGCTCGGTGGGAATACTACGCGGCGCTATGAAACTACGGGAAGGAGATCTCACTGTCCGTACGTGTCAATGCCGTTTGGCGGTTTCGTTAGATGGTGTTTAGCTGTATTAGCGCTGACACATGGAAAAACGTGAGAGGAGAGCAGGTCCACGTATCCCGAGGGAAATAGGGGCAAAAGTGGGTTCAAAAACTATATAAACGAGGTTGCGCCTCCATACTCAGGTTTGGAACATCCTATTTACTACTTTGTCTCCTCTATTTTCTCTCTCTCTAACTGTGCTAACTTAACCTTCGGAGGGGTTTTCCGGCGGCACACCGTCAGGTAGCTCACCTTCATTGTGTTCTCAGGTCGATCGGAGTGAGACGCAGCTTGGACAAGAGAAGTACGGATAACGGCGAATATTTGGCTTCAGTACAATTGGCATCGTCTGTGGAAAGAACTTTGACAAACGAAACCTCGTCTTCCAAGCTCATCCGATTGTCTTTCATGGCAAACAACGACGAAACTACGCTGTCCGTCGTTGATGGCATCACCCTAGAGTCAGTTCGGAGGAGAGATAGACCCCCCACCGTTCCGAACATTGCTAGCCTAGAGACTTCATCTAGAGAGCTCCCCAGAGATGCGCGAGATAAGTGCGCCACGAGCATCAATCACTCTCGAAGTCTAGATGGACACCGGCGGCGAAGAGAGTCACACGCTCAGCGCCAAGAACACAAGCTAAGGGACTAAGACGTCATCATTCGGAGGATGACAGCGGAGATAGAGGCGCTGAAGCGACAAGTCAAAGTGAAGAGTGTAGCTAAAGTGGGAAACCACAGTGAGCGCACCCAACCCCGCCACTCAGGAAACCAGAACCAGCGGAGGACACCTTCGCTTTCAAACACCAGGAGTTATGGGGTTGGTGACTCCGACTTGCTGGCGGAGAAGTCATGCGTGCGAGATAGTAGTTACCGTCCCTCACGTCAGTCAATGACGTTACGATACTCTTACTCCGTTCGTTCGGAGGACCTGAGGGACGTCTTGGAAGAACGAGCATGCCGGCGGGAGGCACAAAGGATGCTGGTGTTACAGCGGCTATCCCACAGAGGCTGCACCAGTGAAGAAGTCGTAATGCCGCTGCCACGACCAGCTGTGCATGTCCTTTTGGAGAGAGGCTTGGCAAGGCTGAGCGCCACCCCTTTCTTCCACGAGATAGAGACCACACCGCTCTCTGCGGGCTTTCACTAGCCCAAGTTTACGCTCTACGACGGAAAAACTGATCCATACATGCATGTGAGCCACTTTCGGCAGGTTATGGCTGGATACAGGCGGAACGATGCTCTTATGTGCCTAATTTTCCCGTCATGTTTGGATGAGTTGGGCTTGAAATGGTTCGAGAGGCTGCCAGAGGAAAGTATCAAACGATGGCAGTAATTGGCAGAAGCATTCGTGACCCAATTCAAAACCAACACCAAAATGCTGAAGGAAGTCAACCACCTTCTGAGCGTCAAGATGGAACCGGGTGACTCTCTCAACGCATATAACGCCAAGTATTGGGAAACTTTCAATGAAATCCTTGATTGCCCGACCAACCTGACAATCACCCAATACAAACGCTGTCTCCCAGTCAGACATAGACTGAGGGACTCATTTACTATGAACTAACCGACGACCATAGAGCTGCTGATGCAGTGCATCAATGAGCACATTCGGGTAGAGGATGATGCTATCGCGACCATCGCGAAAGTGAATCTGGTGGTAACAGATAAAAGAGTGGTTGGCAAGGTCTACGCGGTCGGACAGGAGCCGAACTGTCTGAATAACCGGGCAAGAGAGTCAGACCGTGGTGCAGACCGCAGTAACTGGGGTAAAGGACGTTGCAACGACCAAGGAGATTACCCTCGTGACGCCGGAAAAGATGCCTAGAGAAAGTTGAATTCCTGAACAAGTATCACCACGGTTTTCAAGATCCCAATCTACCGTATCTTTAGCAAAATCCGTGACGAGATGTACGTCCGGTTTCCGGCTAAGCTAGGCGACTCACAGAAGAGGTTCAATTTGCGGTATCACTGCACCTTTCATGGCGAGAGAGGGCACCGTATTGAGGATTGTTTTCCTGTGAAACAACATTTGAAGGAGTTGGTGGTTGCTGGTCACTTGGACCGCTACATTGACAGAGGCATCAAGGCCCCGCACCACGCTCCAGTTAAGCCAAATGGTTTGGCCGCCCTAGAAGCACCTCCATAAGGCGTGATTAACGTGATCCATGGTATCATCAAGCTAGCGCGGGTATGCGAGCTTTGAGGGATGATAAAAAAGGCAGAGCATATGAGGGAAGTCTTGTTAGTCTAGCCCACGGTCAAAAAGAGCAAAACCGAGGTAAAAGATGTGCTCAGTTTTTCAAGTTGAGATCTTGAACGAATTCAGACACCGCACAATGACGCGCTGGTGGTTACCCTACGCGTCAAGGACTTTGACATTCGGCACATTCTGATCGACCAGGGAAGCTTGGTCGAAATAATGTACTACGACGCCTTCAAGCAACTCAAGCTCAGTGATAAGGACTTGGCCCCAGCGACCTCGCCATTAGTTGACTTCAACTAGAAACTAGAATGGCCCATGGGAAAGATCATCTTGCCGGTCACAGCAGGGTCTGTTGTCAAGCAATTAGAGTTCTGGGTGTTGAAAGTGCATTCCACGTACAATCTGATCTTAGGCAGATGATGGCTTTATGCCATGCAAGCGGTGGCGTCGACTTACCACCAAGTTATGAGGTTTTCCTCGGCTATGGGGATGATTGAAGAAATTTGGGATGATCAAGTCATGGCCATGCAGTGTTTCGTGGTCGTAAATGGGAGCTGTGCAGCCAAAGGCTTCATGCAAATGGTCGAAGGACCAGAAGATTAAAGTATCTTAGATGATGTGGGTACCAAGGCTGAAGAAAAGGCCGTTGAAGACTTGGTGGAGGTAAAGATCAACGAAGATAATCCTGAGAAGTTTTTTCTTTTGGGATCCAGCCTAACCGCCCAAGAACGGCTGGAGATAGTGGAGTTTTTGGAGGCGAATATCGAAGTGTTTGCTTGGACGCCTTACGATATGCCTGGCGTCAATCCGAACTTTATTTGCCACCAACTCAACGTCTTTCGGGGATGCCCGACTTGTCATTCAAAGAATGCGGAGATCAGTGCTTCATCACGCTGAGGTAGTGGCAGAAGAGGTCAGGAACTTGCTTGAAGCGAGGGCAATCCAGGAAGTGCACTACCCTCGGTGGGCTTCCAATACGGTCGTGGTGCCCAAGAAGAACAGAAAAATGGTGAGTTTATGTTGACTACAAGATGGTCAACTGCATTTGCCCTAAAGATAGTTTCCCTTTGCCTAGAATCGACCAACTGGTGGATCTTACAGCCAGATACAACTAACTTAGCTTCTTGGATGCTTACCGCGGTTATCATCAGATCGCCATGTATGAGCCTGACGGAGAGGTAACCTTTTTTACCATGCTAAAGGGGTTGTTCTACTACCGAGTTATGCCTTTCGGGTTAAAAAATGCCAAAATGCTTACTAAAATGTTTGCTTCCTTGCTTGGTCGCACAATGGAGGCCTATATAGACGACATGGTTGTAAAGAGCAAGTGCACGGGTAACCACTTAGCCAATCTGGCAAAGATGTTCGCCATTCTCAAACAACACAAGTTGCGGCTGAATGCGTTGAAATGTGTTTTTAACGTAGGGTTAGGGAGATTCTTGGGCTTTTTGGTCACCAACCGTGGCATTGAGGCAGACCCCTCCCAAATCAGGGCCATACAAGAATTGAAGCAACCCAACTCGGCAAAGGACATGTAACATCTTGCTGAGATGGTAGCCGCGCTTAACCGATTTATAATCCGGTCATCAGATCGTTGCCGATCTTTCTTTTGAGCCCTGAAGTCCAAGTTTTCATGGGACGAAGAATGCGACGTAGCCTTAGCTGAGCTAAAGACATACCTATCTTCCGCTCCACTCTTGGTCAAAGAACTCTATCTTTATCTGGCTATTTCTCAACATGCCATAAGCGCGGTGCTTGTTCGGGTAGAAGAAATCCAACATTTACTGATTTTCTACGTGAGCAAGACCTTGCTCCCGACGGAGTCGCGATACTTGCCGCTGGAGAAACTTGCCTTGGCACTAATGATGACCTCAAGGAAATTGGCACACTACTTTCATGCTCATTCTATCATGGTACTGACCGAGTTCTCCTTGAAAGCCTTATTTGAACGGGCAGACTATTTCGACCGAATTCTGAAGTGGGCAGTCGAGTTAGGGCAATTCGACGTTAAGTTTCAGTCCCAAATTGCCATCAAAGCCCAAGCATTGGCCGACTTTGTTGCAGAATTCTTGCCCGAAGTTCATCCAGTTTGGTCGGTGGATCTTACCGATGAGACCGGGCTGCCGGGGGTAAGCACAATGGAAATTGTGCGACCTCCCATCCAACTAAATGTTGAGGACGACGCAGAAAATTGCGCACCCGTCTACAAACCCATCACTTGAAGGCTCATTTCAGCCTAGCAACGTGCCATTGGATTTGGGAATAATAGAACAACCTGTTGATCTAACCCCTCATCGCTGAGGGGGAATGAAGGCATGTTTGTCGCAATCATTAACGGCGAGCTTGCCGCGGAAGTGGTCGAGCAGCAGAGTAACTTTGATCACCTGAACCTTCAAACATCCCAGGACCCCTCAGAGTGTTGGAAGCTTTTCATCGACGAAATATGGAAACTTTTTGTTGATGGTGCCTCAAACAAGCATGGAGCCGGGCTGATAGTAGTCTTGATCTCCTTAGACGGACTAACCATTGAACATTCCATCACACTAGGATTTCCTACGTCAAACAATGAGGCTGAGTACGAAGCATTGTTAGCCGGTCTAAAGAATGCACTCCGAATGCAAGCATCCCAGCTAATGGTCTACAATGATTCTCAACTCATTGTAAACCAAGTATCTGGGGAATACGAAGCCAAAGATGATAGAATGGCCAAGTACTAAACTCTTGTAAGAGATCAAATCAGGAAATTTCAAGCCATAAGAGTCCAACAAATTGGCCGAGAAGATAATGTCTGGGCAGATGAGTTGGCCGGTCTAGCTTCCATGGCCGAAAAATTAACTCCCAGCCCTTTCCTAATCGAATTCCTCCCAAGACCCAGCATTGGAAGTTCTCTGCACCAAGCTAGGTCTTTCTTGGATGGACCCTATCATCTTTTTCCTTAAAGAAAGGATCCTGCAGATCGACAAAAAAGAAACACACAAAATTCTGGTGAAGTCTGAGTGGTTTTGGCTCTCTCATTCCGGTGCTTTGTATAAAAAGTCATTCACCGGTCCATACCTCAAGTGTGTTCACCCAGACAGAGTCGATGCTTTCCTCTACGAGATTCATGAAGGAATGTGTGGAAGCCACATCAGCGGGAGATCTCTAGCCTACCGTGCTATTTCACAAGAATACTAGTGGCGGTGCATGCAGGAAGATACACTAAAATATATGAGAAAATGTGAGAAGTGCCAGAAGTTTACCCATTAAATCCATCAGCCGGCCAGAGAGCTTCTCTCTTTTACAAGTCCTTGGCCTTTCGTAATGTGGGGACTTGACATAGTGGGACCACACCCAATAGCGTCGGGAAACCGCAAGTTCTTTATAGCGGCAACAGACTACTTCACCAAGTGGGTTGAAGCCGAGCCCTTGGCGACGATTAAAGAGAAAGATGTAAAGAAGTTTGTCTGGCAGAACGTGATAACTCGGTTTAGAGTCCCCAAGGCTTTGATCTTCGATAACGGCACCCAATTTGATGAAAGGTTGTTCAGAGGATTTCGCGAAGAACTAAAGATAGAATTCTACAATTCCACCCCGGCCTACCCTCAGTCCAACGACCAAGCGAAAGTATCAAACAAAACCATTTTAGACGGGCTAAAGAAAAGGCTAAAGAAGGCCAAAGGTAAGTGGGTCGAGGAACTTCCAAATGTCCACTGGGCTTACCAAACGACACCAAGACGGTCAACCAGGGAGATGCCTTTCACCTTGGCATACGGCATGGAGGTAGTCATCCTATTGGAGATCGGTATGCCCACTGTCCGTAGTGAAAATTTTGAGCCCGACTTAAATGCGGAAGCCATCGCCCTAGAATTGGACCTTACAGAAGAATACCGAGAAAAGGCGCTAATCCATGTCGCAGTATATCAACAAGAATTGTCCAGAAAGTATAACAAAACAGTTCACCCCAGACCATTCAAAGTCGAGGATTAGGTCTTAAGGAAGGTGATGGGCAACACCTTGGTGCCGGGCGAAGGGAAGCTAGGGGCAAACTGGGAAGGACCTTACAAGATAACTAGTCTGGCGGGTAAGAGAGCTTACCACCTAGAAGACTTGGATGACAAAGCTATACCCCGGCCATGGAATGTAGCCAATCTCAAGTTACATTATTTTTAGTTTCCATCTTTGATTGTAATTTTTTGTAAGGGACCGGCATTCCTCTCCATTTACCAATGTAATTCTTTCAGTCACCATGTGAATTCATGAATGCTATATGTAATGCAAATGATTTACTTTAAATAGAAAATTTGTTGTGGTTAAAGGATTGTACTGAACGAGGGGTATCTGCCCCCCTAGCCGAGGTGATTTTGCCCAGCTAAAAGAGTTGATAAATTGTTCAACTCTGCCCTTTTAGCCGAGATGATTTTGCTTGGCCAATAGAGTTGATGAATTGTTCAACTATAGACTTTTAGTCGAGATGATTTTGCTCAGCCATTGGAGTTGATGAACTGTTCAACTCTAAGTCTTTAGCCGAGGTGATTTTGCGCAGCAATAGGGTTGATGAATTGTTCAACTCTGAGTCTTTAGTCGAGATGATTTTTCTCGACAATAGGGTTGATGAATTGTTCAACTCTGAGTCTTTAGCTGAGATGATTTTGCTCGGCAATAGAGTTGATGAATTGTTCAACTCTGATTCTTCAGCCGAGATGATTTTGCTCAACCTTTATAGTTGATGAATTGTTTAAATCTAAGCTTCTAGCCGAGATGATTTTGCTCGGCCAATAGAGTTGATGAATCGTTCAACTCTAGACTTTTAGTCGAGATGATTTTGCTCGGTCATCGAAGTTGATGAACTGTTCAACTCTGAGCCTTTAGCCGAGATGATTTTGCTTGACAATAAAGTTGATGAATTGTTCAACTCTAAGCATAAAGTCGAGATGATTTTGCTTGGCCAATGGAGTTGATGAGTTGTTTAACTCTCAGATTACAGTTAAAATAATTCTGCTCGGCCAATAGAGTTGATGAATTGTCCAACTCTAAGCTTGAAGCTGAGAGGATTTTGCTCGGCTAATGGGGTTGAATTGTTCAATTCTAGACTTTTAGCCAAGGTGCTTTTGCCCGTTGTTGAAGTTTGGTTCAAGTTTTGTTTGACCATGATGATTTGCTCAGATAGCTTAACAAATGCTTGTTTGGTATGTGTTGAACGATTGCAAGGAAGAAACACAACATACATTACCAGAATACAAGAAATACGGTGATAAAACTTTTATTAATTTAGAATTTAATTACAAGAGGAGGGGCTTGTGTAGCTCGGCTTTTTCGTGCCCCCTTTCAGAAGCTCGAAAGAAGCCCTACAGTTCCCGTGGTTCTGAATCTAGTCTCACAAGTGGAATGTGAAACTAATAAATACCAAAGAGTCCAAATCTGGCAAATCGTTTGGAAAATTGATTTTGAATAAAAAATGTCAAAATTGGACTACTTTGCCACCTAAATTGAAACTGATACAAAATCGCCACCTAAATATTTTATTTTTGAAAAATTTAGGAAACCTATGACTCGTGCCAAAGGTCACATGTCTGTCATCATCAAAGTTGCCTCGGCTCGAGAACTTTGGTATGAGAGGGGAAGGTCATGAAATAAACACCCTCGCTTGCCCGATCAAAGAACAACCTCTACTAATCATGATATGATTTTTTATCAACATTATGTGTTCTTATTCCGGTTATTGGGCTAGCATTACTACGTGATGCGCACAAGCAAGTATAGACTAAAATTTGCAAGAATTGAAACAATTCAATTTTATGTTTGTTTTTCGAAAAAGGTTTGATTTTGCCACCCCAGGCGGGCTGAAAGTTTGTGAATTTGCCTCTTAACAAAGTGGGCTTAAAGTTTGTGAATTTGCTACTAGACATAGTGGGCTTGAACGTACATTCATTGAATCGTTCCAATTCAACCAACAAGCCTTCATCCACAAGCATTCAAACAGTTATAGCAAGTAAGCATTTAGCCTCATGGCAAGCATGCTAGATATGCCAATCACTCATACTCATGCAAGTATGTTAAAGCACTAAAAACTCACCTAGTACTCCAAGTTAAGAAGATATGAGTTAGAAAAATGCGTGATCTTAACTATGCAATTATGACTAATGCAACACATGCAATATGCAGTTAATAGGCTTGGCTACTAATTTATGACATGCGAATCACTTTGCTAACATATTGTCTAAGCAAGTATTCAAAGATTTATTTAGATGACAATGCAATTAGAATGACGAACCGAGCCTTGGTGCATGCAATACAAATGGATGCAAGGCATGAAGTATGCTAATCGAAACATGATGTCCCTAATCTAACCTTTATAAGCTAATAAATAAAAGGAACAAAGATGTGGGGTTGGAAGACATACACATTATTACATTGCACTCTCACGAAAGAAAGTCCGAATGAATAAACTAAGCTAACTAACTAAAGCTAAGCTAATTAAGCTAACTATTACAAAAAAAATTAAATTAGCTAAACTACTTAACTAATTATTACAACAAATAAATTAACTAACTATTCTTGTTAACCAACTAATTACAAAACGAAATTGAATAATTAATTAACTACTTAATTAATTACAACACTTTACAAAATTAACTAGCTACAACTAATTAATTGCAATAAGATTAATTATAATGCTAATGAAACGATTAATTGCATTCGACAAAACGCATAAGTGAAGACGGATGAAGGTTGCATGCACAATGCCTGAGAGCTACTCTGTCTGTCCAATCCAACTCTGCTTCACCTTCAACCACTACCTCTATTTCCTGCAAAATTGCACTGTTGGCCACACACTGAGGGTCGGCCATGCATCAGTGATGGTCGGTTGTGCATCAATTTGGTACAAAACTCTGTTTTTGTGTTCTAAGGTGAACCAATGCAAACAGAGTGTCCTCAAGCTCTGTTTGTCCATTTCTTCCTCATCTGTCATGAAAAAGCCTCGAGAGAAGGTGGAAATTGATTCCAAAGCCATCAATGAGCAAATTGATTGCTTGATGGTCTTGGATACAATTTTGGATAAAAATCAATGAAATACAAAGAATGAGACTACCTTTTCCTGTTGTCATGGTATGAACTCAAAGAAGAAGGTTGCAACGCTTCAAAAATCATCAAAATGTCATGAATTAGCATGTGACGCCTCTTGACACAAGGAACTTGGCATAACGTCCGGCCAAGTTGGAGCAAATTTTAAGCCATTTTCTTCATATGTGTTGATCCAAGTTTTAAGCCAATTTTATTAAGCCTTACCATTCTTTAGTCCATTTGTCTATGGTGATTAAGTCCTCTAAAAGGAGAGAAGTATCAAATGGGAAGAAATTTTCAACATGAAAGAGAGATTACACCGTTGACAATGAATCTCCCGTAGAGATTAAGCCATTAAGCGCAAAACTTAGTTCATGTGTTGAATAACCATAAACCATTTGAAACAACTCTCAAATGAAATAAATAAATGGTATGTTGATTATTAAAATGAGACTCTTAAACAAGGAAATTACTTAAAGAAAAGTTAGAACAAACATGCAATGAGCTATGTATATGAGCATATGAGACAACAAGCAAACTAATCAAAGCAGAAGCTATTTAAATAAATTAAAACAGCCCTAAAACAGCCCCTAATAGGTGAAAAACAGTAGCTAAAAGCAAGAGAAAGTAAGTAAAAAGAGTAGAGAAAAATAAATGGAACAAAGCCTAAGGAGGGGTGGCTAACCCCTCCACTCTTTGTAATTTTAAATCACACGTTTCAGCCCCAAAACAGTCCAAATACAGTGCCAAAACAGCCCAAAAATAGTGGCTAAAACTACTTCAAAAATGTGAAGAAAGTGAATTAAAATAAAAGAGAACAAACTAGACAAGCAAGCTTAAGGAGGGGTGTCTAACCCCTCCACTCTTTGTGAATTAAATCACATATTTAAGCTCTTTTAAGTCACCTCTAGCAGTGCACAAACTCAAGAAAAATGAAGAAGATGATTAGCAAAAACAAAGGAAAAAAATGATAAGAGTTATACCTCTTTAAAGAGTATGTATGGTTGTTTATCAAACTTAATCCAAATCACCCTCAAGTTTATGAAATATGGTTTGAAACTTCAACAAAAGTTTCAAGAACAAGCTCCAATGGTGTATGTATTGTGTATGTATAGTTAAAAAAGGGTTTGAAGGTTAAAGGAAGCAAGGAGGAAGATGGATGTTCTATCAATACCTAAGCCTCTTGGAAGGTTTTTCTAACCTTAAAATCTGAAGTGGGAGGTCCTATTTATAGAATTTGAGCTAAATTTGGTCCAAAAAATATCTTCAAACAAAGATATTTGTTAATTCTCGCCAGTTATCTGTCTGGCGCCATCGAGGGCTGGACGAGCCTCAATAAACAAGGCAAGGTAAAAAAACACTCTAGAGAAATTTTCATCAAGGCCTGGCCGGACCTCGATGAGGCACGATCGGTTCTACATAGATCCGGCTGGGTCTCAATGACTGCACTTCAGGCCCGATTTCAAACAAGCATATCTCTCTCATCCAGACTCGGTTTTAGGTCATTCTTAAGTCTAAATTGAAGCCCTGGAAGTCTAATTTCCAATGGTGGTAGCTTCACATCTAAATTATAAGTGTGAAAAAAGATATGCCTATTTTAGTGAAGGTTGCTCAGTTTTGGCATAAACAGATGGATGCCTAACTTCAAACAGCTACATCTCCCTCATCCGGACTCAGATTTAGGAGATTCTTGAGTGTAAAATGAAGCCCCATAAGTCCAATTTCCAATGGTAGTGGCCGCACAATTAAAGTCCAACTGTACAAAAGGATAGGCCTGATTTAGGAAGGTTGCCCAGTTCTTTCTCAACGGTTTCATGCCCAACTTCTTCCCTAACTACTTTTCTTCCCTCTCCTCCAATGTTCTTCAACTCTAAACCTCTAAATGAGATGTTTAAAATATTTTTCAAAGAGTTTACCTCTCTTCCATTTATTTCCACTTTGTCCTTGCTCGGTTTACCGAAAAGTGCAATATTTAAACAAAATGCGAGCCTCGAAACATCGTAGAAACATTTTCAAAAATATTTTGAAAGAGAGGGTTTTAAGGTCTAAAATAGTTTGGCCAAAATGGGGTGTAAGGTTTGGAATTACAGCTTAAATCCGAATTTCTTCGCGGAGAATTCAAAAGATTGCACAGTGTAACTTTCATCATTGGGTGTTTAGAATAAAGCGCTCAAGTCTTAAGGGCGGTCAAAAGTGGGGTGTCTATAGCTTGTAGCCCAATTACAAAAGTTCAAAGCAAAAAGATGACGAATTCATAACTACCCTAGGGGGGAGAGGTCGGAAAATTCATCTTCGGCTCCGGCTCCCTCTACAGTGGCCTCTAGGTCGACTATGACAGCTTGTTCTTTGTCGCCGGGCTCCTGCTGACCGGCTTCCCCTCAGCCTTATCCTCAACTTCCTCCTCGGCCTCCTCCTGCAGAGAGTTGAAGACTTCATTGGCATAAGGCACCATATAGACCGGCAGGAAAGCGGGAGGAGGAGAGGTGAACACCTCGGTTTCAGATCCTTGGCCCAGTTTTTCACAAGCAACCTTCTAACCGAACTTGAAGAAGATATCCTTGGTGGCTTCAACTTGTTTCGTATAGTTGTCTTCAGCCTCCTTGAAGCCAAGGTTATTGGCCTTGTCCACGGCCTTTTGCCTTGCTTTTTCTCCTCCTTTAGCTCAGTTTTCAAAGTGTTCCTCTCTTGCTCGGCCTTACCAAGCTGGCCAAGAAGCCTGGCATTGTCAGCATTGGTGATCTCGAGAGAGGCCTTAGCTCGGCCGAGACGTTCTTGCTAGTGTTATTTAGCTCGGTCAGTCTATGACACAAATTAACAATGCAGTCCATGACAAGATGCTATTTTTGAATGGCTTGCAAGAAGTAAGAAGAAAGTTAGCCCAAGCAAAGAAGAAAACTGAGCAGAGACTTGATGAAATTCTAAATTGTACCCTAGTAATGGACTTGACCACCGATTTCACGAGCCGGATGTTAGGAACATGATCGGTCTCGGTCACGTTGCTCAGCCGCAGCAACGCTTTTGACAAATCAAAAGCCAAGAGGTGCTCTTTATCCCCTTTGATTGATGTAGTGGCCGGGATCTCTTCTCTCCCGTGTTTGAACTTCGATCTCCACAGAGGGGTGGACTCAGCATCCTGCACTGGCTGCTCAGTGCTTAGCTCGGCCACGAGCTCGGTAGAGGGATCAGCCGATCGGGCCCACTAACTAGCACAACGAGACACAGCAGATGGAGCAACCGTGGAAGCCAGGGCATTCACGGTCCCTAAACTCTGGCCAGCGGTTGGGGCAGGAGAGATGCTTGGTAGCTCGGTCGAAGTGGCGGTTATGAGGTTCATGATTCGACTTCTCTTGGTCATTTCCTGCTCCTCGGTCAAACGGATGAGGGGAACGTCTGGAAGTGTTGGGTCAAGAGGCGGAGAAGGCGCCTGCAGAAAATCTGTGACCTTGCTCTTCCAAGGGGTTGTGTACTGGTAGCTCAGTTGGTAACTAAGAAGCTCATGGAAGTCTCGGTGATGGTACCTCAGCGCCACTACAAGAAAAGTAATCTATGGTGACGAAAACTAGAGAAGAAAATAAAATTCGTCACTAAATAAAAATAATTCGTGAGGAATTTATAAATTGTCACATATAATAAAAAAATAAAAATGATAGGTGACAAAATTTATTTTCGTCAATAAATACTTCATTTTAAGTGAGGAAAAATTAATTTTCCTCACCAAAAATTTTCCCGCTAATTTTTTTGGGTGGCGCCAAATTTTGGGACTTTTGGTAAGAAAAAAATTTGTCACTAATTATAAAATTATTTGTGAGGAATATATTTTCGTCACCAAAACGTTTTAATATTTTTGATATCTTTTAGTGAGAAAATAATATTGTCACCAATTTTGGTGGGAAATTTTTGATATATTGAGCGGCAACAAAAAAAAAAAAGGGTATTAACTTTTTTTACCCTTTTTCTGTTTATCATCTCTCTCTCTCTCTCTCTCTCTCTCTCTCTCTCTTTCTCTCAAAATAGGGTATTAATTTGTCTTACCTTTTGCTCCTCCACCACGCCGATCGCCATCGTCGTCGCCTCTATTAGCCTTGCTGATCGCCGCTGCCACTAGTAGCCTTGCCGGTAACCACCACATTTTCTTCGCTCGGTGATTTGGTATGTGATTTCTCTTTGCTCTTTTTCTGGTGTCTCTTTCTCTTATTCTCTGTTTTGGTATGGTGATGAAAATTAGTGAAGAAAACAAATTTCGTTACTAAATAAGAATAATCCATGAGGAATTATAAATTTTGTCACGTATAATAAAAAAATAAAAATAATAGGTGACGAAATTTATTTCCGTTAATAAATACTTATTTTTAGGTGAGAAAAAAATTAAGTTTCCTACTAATTTTTTTTGATGGCGCCAAAATTTTGATACTTTTGGTAAGAATTTTTTTTTTTCAACAATTAAAAAATTATTAATGAGGACTATATTTGCGTCACCAATAATCTAATTTTTTTTTTTGAAAAACTTGAATTTAAATATTTTAAGACCATTTGGTGAGAAATATATTTTCGTCACTAATAATTTTTAATATTTTTTGGCCTTTTAGTGAGAAAATTATTTTTTCACTAATTTTGAAAGAAGAATTTTGACATATTAAGTCGTAATGAAAAAAATAGTCTATTATTTTTCCCTCCCCTTTTTTTTTTGATCAGTTTTCCTATCAACCTCTATCTCTATCTCTCTTTCCCTCTCAAAACAAAACACAAGTGCTGTGTGTTTTGTTTATTGACGAATCAGTTTTCCTATCAATCTCTCTCTCTCTCTCTCTCCCCCTCTCCCTCTCAAAACACAAGTGCTGTGTGTTCTTCTCCAGCGCCGCTGCCAACGTCCCTGTTCTTCTCCTTCAATGTCGCCACAGACGTCGTATCTCCTTTACTGCTGTGTGTTCTCTTCCATCAGGTATGGGTCCTTTTTCTCTCTCTTATTCTCTCTCTTTCACTCAATTTCTATCAGGTATTTTTCTATCTCTGTTTTCCTTAATTTTCAGAATTAATGTTTTCCCTAATTTTCGAAGTTAATTTTCAGAATTAATGATGTATTTTATTCTTTCCAGCAAGGTTTCTCTTCAATAAATTGTGAATGCGTAAATTGTAAACTTGGCCATCCTCAATGTCTTTTGCTTGTTTCTGCTATAAACTTGAGAATGAATGTCATATTGATTATAATTAACAGTTTGAATTTAGTAAAAGCCCTTGACTAAATGTGAATATTTTATATGATTTGGATTGTTTGTCTGTATTTTTAATAAAATTAGGGTTCAACTCCTCTCTATATTTGAATGTTTGTTTAATATCTGTTTATTTTATAGGTTTTTCTACTTAGGTTATTGATAAAAAAAATAAAATTGATTACTTAGGTCATGATATCGATCGATTCCTTTGCTTCTGTGATCATCCTTGCTAGCTGGACTAGTCTCCTGGTTCTTCTTGGATACCATGTCTGGCTATTTGAGGATCCTTGTAGATGCCTGATGCTCTGCTACTGCCATTATTTGTTGCCTTTGTTTTAGTTGGCTGTGGGCATCTTCTCTTTATTTTTTATTTTTATTTTTTTCAGATTGTGTATTTTTTTTTTCAAGTTGTTGATATAGTTTTGTACCCATTACATATTACATTTTCTGGAATGGAGCTTAATTGGAAAGCTATATGTGAAGATGAATAAAGAAAAGATTAAAAGAGATCCATCTTCTAGATTGAGAAGATGGAATGATTGAATAATTTAAAAATAAAAATAAATAACTGAATAATGTGTTGTTCTGTACCCATTCCATGATTTATATGTTTCTTTAGGATAAGTTGAGAGATTCATTTCAGTTTGAATGCAGAGCTTTCTTCAGTCTTTCTCTCTGCTCATTTTCTTCTTGGTCTTCTTCTGTCTTCTCTTTTTTCTTTTTTCTTTTTTGCCGTTCAAGTGAAATGATGTTGTTTTGAACTACTCCATGGAAATTGCAGAGTGTGGACTCTAGAGGATCCGAACATGTTCTACAGAACTGATAAGAACCGAATTCTACAACCACAATATGATTAGCTCAAGTTAGGTACTTCTCATGATATTATTTGAGGTGCGCGTAAACTAGTCCGAACATCGGTCATAAATATATATACATATAATGGCTTTATTAGGTGATAATACTAGGCTAGCACTCTAAATGATGTACTGTTTATTTGTTAATACTTTGGATTATGTTGGAACATTTTCACAGGAAAATAAAGAAGAAAGAAAAAAAAAAAAAGGAGGGAGGATGGAACATTTTCTCTGGAAAATAAAGAAGAAAGAAAAAAAAAAAGGAGAGGGGGGGAGGGGAGTATATCAACTACGATATATCAATGATAATTGAACCTTTATTGCTGTGTGCTCTAGGTTCCAACCATCTAAGAACCCACGAATGCATGTGGGCTACGCGTGGATTTAGTTTGTTAATCTTTGCTTCTGTTAGGCATGTTCGTAGCTCATCTTTCATTAGGTAATCCATGTCCATGGCACTGCTAGTTCAAGCTGCTTGTTTGCTGCTGCCCATTTGCCTTGATTTCCTAGATGTGCTAACTGCTGGATGTAGGAAAATAGGTCTTCAGTTGGTCCTTCTACTTATTTTTGGATGTCCTGTCTTTGGTGGGGTAACTTGGCTACTGTTATGGTTGGTTTGGCCTATTGTGGTGTTGCTTTTGGCTGCTGCTTTGGCATCCCTGAAAAGGTACCAGCAGGGCCTGCAAAGAAGCTCATTACAGGAAATAAGGAGCAGCTCCAGCTAACAAGCACCCACAGCCTAAGGAGAGCTGCAAGAGTCGTAAGTCCAAGCATACAAGATTTAGACATCATTGCCTGTTGTTACCCACCCACTTCCACGAGTGGTGAGGCTAGTTGAGTTCACTAGAAGAATGGGTGGTAATGAAGTAGGAGGAGCTGATTTCTATCAAAAACCCTTATTTCCCATATCCTTATCCCCTTCCATGGGATGATAATAACCCTTCTTCTGGAGACATCACTAGAGGAAAAGGAGGAGGAAATATCAAAATTTTTAGAGCACTGTCAGTCAGTGTAACAAGTCACAGCCTATTTAGGGTTTGCATCTGTCAGCTCTGGAATGTAACTCTCATATCATCCTATGGTATGGTATTGTGTTTGGTTAAGGGTTTCTAGCTACTTAGCCTCATGTGGACTCTTCTAGCTACACCATTGAGAGTTTTATTACCTACTTAGAAAATTATTTGGTGGGTTTAGTACTTATGTTGCTAAAATCACTACCATAAGTATTTATTAATTATCTACCGTGGGGGACCTAACTAGTAAGTCCTTAGGGTATGTTAAGTTGGTTTGTTGTGTCATTAGCTAGTCCATTTACTCATTAAGCTCAACTCCAGAGAATGTGCATGTGGAAATTCTTATTCTCTAGGGTTGTTTATGTTTAAGAATAAAAGTAATAATTCCAAGTTAATTGTAAAAAGGATTCTCTAGCCTAAGTCTATGGTTTAGTCTTCCATTACACTAGTATTTATTCTCACTTTTCATTACTGCTTTGTTCTCAAGGACCACGGCATGCTTTACTTTCTCAGCATATAAATGTTGAGTTGATTAGTTTACAATCTTTGATTCCTAAAATCCCATATGAAACATATAAGAGAGTCAGCTCTAAGTTGCCCTAAAATGACCCCATGTTAGTATCTAATTCTATATACTAATTCTCATTTATAGCAACATTATAGAGCTTGAAAAATTTATTCAAAAATTAAATGAATTGTGAATGTTAATCATATTAAGGGTTGTTTTGAAAAGTAGATTTTTGATTTTTTTTATTATAAAAAAACGTATAAAAACGGAAAGAAAAGAGTTGACTATTTTTGTAATATTTTTTGACTTTTTTAATTTATTCCCAAAATAGCTTTAAGTTTCATTTTGTATTTGCGGTGTACTTTTATAACCTTTTCTTTTACATCGATAAATCTTAATTTTTGCTGAAAAAAATAGGTGAGATTAAGTTTAAATTACGCTATATACTTTATTTGCTAATTATGTTTGAATTACTTTTACTAGCTCCCCAATTTTCCTTAGCATTATGCACCTTCATTTAAAATGGCACGTTGAATGCAAAGAAAATTAGTGACAAAAAAATTGAAATGTGGAGACCTGATTAGTATATATGATAGCTTTGAGCTTTGTCTGTTTGAAGTAAATATCTTTTTAATGTTCTGAGACCAATATCTTGCTTTTGGTGTTCTGATATCATATTCCAATTTGTCTTTCATTTTTGTTTCAGTTTTACTGCATTTCTCCATGGATTTTCTTATTGATGTATCTATATATTGTACACTCTCTTTGTACGTCTGCAATTTTCATCAAGAAAATTTTCTTTTGCTGATTTTTTTTTTATTAAAAAAAAGTCAATATATTTATAAAATTTATAAATTTATATAATTTTTATACTATATTATATCGTTTACTGATATAGGAGAGTGTGAATCTTATTTTTATTTTATTTTACTTATTTGGCTAAAATAATTTATTTGTGCCACTTGTGACCCTTAGCTTTGCATCCAAAATCTGTATAATTTGAATTATCTAAAACAACGAGTAATAGTTCACAGCCCCATTGGCTCCATAAAGGAATTATTCTCTCTTTCAAGGGTTTTCAACTTTTTCTTACAAACCATTCACTGTTATCATCTCCAATCCAACACTTCCCAAACAAAGCAGTGGCCCCAGTCCTCTCTCTCATGTGCATTTCTAAGTTTTTAGGGGAGTTTGAGTCTATATGTTTGGGATGATAGATTTTGGCTAAAATAGTCAATAAAAATAAAAAAATATTAAAATAATCAATAAGATAAAATATTATATATTACATATTAATTAATTATTTTTTCTCTCACAACTATCGATTTAATGAAAATTGGAATATTACACCCTTAAATTAACATATCTTGCTTTAACTTCTATGGACTTCGTCTATAGTTGAGTATAGAGAAAATCAAACAGGCCATAAGTACTAAATTATAGTCGCTGGGCATTCATCGGAATTGTCGCACGTGGCTATCAATTCTATTGGCATCGTTAATTTCTTATATGCATAGCTCCTTAAGTACATTATTAAGTTCTTCTGCAGAATTTAATCACATTTTGTTTACCGAGTGCAATGTGAGCCAGAATAGTTATTGTTTCCCAATGTATTATTTTTTCAATATCCAAATTTAGTTGATAGATGTGTCAACTCTAGTATTCGGGGCATATATATATTTTTCCAAATACATGTAGTTCAATCATAAGATTTTGCATTTGATGAGTACTTAAATTGACTGCTTTAGAACCTCAATGTGGTATATTGTGGGTTTTCTTTCTGTGTCATGTTATCTGCTTTTTACTTTGCATTTGATGAGTACTTAAATTGACTGCTTTAGAACCTCAATGTGGTATATTGTGGGTTTTCTTTCTGTGTCATGTTATCTGCTTTTTACTCTCAGCTCACTGCTTTGTTGGTTAATGTTTCTTCGAATTATGTTATTTGTCCTCTTATTGATGGTTATTTTGCTGTGGTTTATGTTTTGGTTTTGAATACTTCTTCTGTTTACGCTAAATTGCTTTGGCTATTTGCTCATGCGATTTATGTGATTGAAATTTATATAACTCAGTATAATCATTGGACTTTAACTTTTTTTTAATTAAAAAAAAATATATATATATTTATATATAAAATTTGTCCTATTCACCTACCTTTAATTAACTTGGCATAGTCAAACATGGACAAGAGTTGGATTGCACTAGGTAGCACAATTGATGGAAGGATTAGTCGGGCATATTATGATGGGGTAATATCATTTCGTCGTTTTGGAATGGCGGTTATCGATCGAGATGGTTGTCGAAAGTGTGTGAATGTTGTTCGTCAAAATTTTCAAATTGTTCAAATTCATTTTTGCAACATGGGATTATTTTAACTTACACTATCTGGCACGTGCATGGGGAACCCCGTGAATCAAATGAGGCTCATCATCATGATATACCCGTTGAGGGCAATGAGGTTTTGGGAGGTATTGATGCCTTAGTGGAAGATCGAATAAGAGGGGAATCAACTAATACAACCCAGAAGGAGGAGGTTCGCACTTTTGATAAATTGTTGAATAATGCCAAATGTGAGGTGTACCCAGGTTGCACAAATTACACTTTGTTAAAGTTTGTCATCGAGATACTTAATATGAAAGTAACAAACCATTGGAGTAATAAGTCAGTTGACATGATGCTAGAGTTTTTAACTAAACTTTTACAAAAAGGATAATTTGGTTCCAAAGTCAACTTATGAAGCTAAAAAAATACTACGTGAATTGGGTTTGTCATACGAGCTCATTGATGCTTGTGTAAACGATTGTGTGCTCTTTTGGAAGGCGAATGCAACATTGGATAAATGTTCAAATTGTAACGCTTCTAGATACAAGACAAATCATGGTAGAGGTAAGAAGATCTCTTGTAAGGTCCTTCGATACTTCTCGTTAACATCGAGATTGAAAAGGTTGTACATGTCGAGAAGGAGAGCCAAGGATATGAAATGGTTCAATGAAAAACGTCTAGATGACGGTGTATTGAGGCATCTTGCAGATAGAGATGAGTGGAAGGAATTCGATTCACAATATCCTGAATTCGCCTTGGAGTCTCGGAATGTGAGGCTAGGGGTGGCTACTGATGGGTTCAACCCTTTTGGAAATATGAATAACTCATATAGTTTGTGGCCTGTCATACTCATTCCGTACAACTTGCCACCATGGTTGGCTATGAAGGACCCATTATTCATGCTATCATTACTTATTCCTGGTGGCCTGCCGTACTCATTCCATAAATATTTTTTGAGACAAAATTTATTGCAGCTTATATATGAAAGTTTTCATTGATTTTGTTATTTGGTGACTAAAAATTTCGTCACATATATATATTTTCCCACAAAATATATTTCGTCACCCATGTATGACGTTTGGAGACGAAAAGTTTTGTCGACTTTATAGCTTACTGTGACAAAATTATTTCCTCATCAATGATCAACATGTGTGACAAATTTATTCGTCAACTAAAGTTATAAATGTGGTACTGAATAACTATTTGGTGATGAAAATGAGGATTTTTGTGATAAAATGTTGTTTTATTGGTGACAAAAAATTTCGTTACTGAAGTAATTTCATTGGTGACGAAATTATTTTTCGTCACGATACTTTTTAGTGACAAACATTCAATGACGAAGCCGGTGACGAAAATATTTCCTCACAAATATCTACAGTGACGAAATTAGCTCTTTGTAGAAAAAAAAAAATCATCATTCATGACCCAACTTCTTGTAGTGGCATGGCTCTGATTGCAGCCTCGTCGGGGTTGAAATAATTCGCTTGCAAGGTTTCAATAGCTGCAAGAAGAAAATAATCAGTACATATGGTCAAGGAGCACAACTTACATGTTGAACCGAAGTTCTTATTAATGTGCCAACCGGGCACGTCAACTGTCTCATAATTCCCAGACACCCAGAAGAAGTCATCGTCATGCATGTCTTTATCCGGTGTGCCGGTTACTAGCTTCTCTTTGCCCGGTCTAATTTTCAAATAATAATTAAACCCATTAGCCATGTGACCGAGGGTATACTGGCGCAGGATCTCAACCAACCCTAGGTGTAGGCCAAGTCGGCTATTCAGCTCGGCGACCCCATTGATAATTCTGTAAGTGTTTGTGGAGACCTAAGACGGTGTTAGCCCGGTCCTCCTTAGGAATTCATAGATCAATGGCTGTACCGGGAAGCAGCGACCCCCCTCAACAAGGGACAGCACGGTAAAGGGGCATTGATCTAGCTGGCTCTATAAATGGGTGTCTTCCTCACCGAGCTTCAGATCTACATTTGCTGGAATACCGTACTCCTCGTGGAAAGCGGCCAAGCTACTTGGCGTATTTACCAAGAAGTGATAGCGACCCATAGAGCACAGTACCGGATGCTCATCTGTTTATGTTTGCCAATGTTATTGGTTGCTCGGTCTTTGAGAGCCCTTGTGCTGGTGTGCCTAGTCCCCTAGGACTCTGTAATTAAAAACCAAGTGTAAGTGACAGCGTGGGCGCGTAAACGAGCTCGACTTTAGCTCGGTCACTTTGGGCGCAGTAGCACCTCGGTCTCGATGAGTAAACTCAACAGCTCAGTCGCTCAAGCAGACCAGATATTAACCCGGTCGAGCGGCCCAGCGCTTTCTTAGTTCGATTTTCGCCTAAGTTCTATAAACTAGGAACTTGCTTAGTTCACTTATGATTTCGGATCAAACGAAGATTTGTGTAGACGCGCCCGAACGTCCCGGGAAAATCTCGTTTTGTTCATTGGGCTCACTACAGTTCGGACTCAATGTCATGGTTCTGAATCTAATCTCACAAAGTGTAATGCAAGATCGATAAATCACCAAAGAGTCCAAATCTGGCAAATCATTTTGAAAAATTGATTTTTAGAAAGAAGTGTCAAACATGGACTGCTTTGCCAGATACAGAGTCACCACTTAAATGTTTTTATTTTGAAAAATTTAGGAAACCCTGACTCGCGCCTAAGGCCACTGTCCGTCATCACCAAAGTTGCCTCGGCTCGGGAACTTGCGTACGAGAGGGGAAGGTCATGCAATGAGCACCCCTGCTCGCCCGATCAAAGATCGGCCACTACTAAACATGATATCTTGTTTTTGAAAACACATGCGTTCTTATTCCGGTTTATTAGCCTAGAATTACTATGTGATGCGCATAGCATACAAGTATAGAATGAATCGCCTAATTTGGAACAAAATAACTCATGTTTATTTTTGAAAGTGGTTTGCTACTTGCAAGTAGGCTAAAATGCGGGTTTTGCCACCCTTAGGTGGGCTTAGAAAATATGGTGATTTGCCACTCTCAAGTGGGCTTAAAACTCGCAATCAATGAATTGTTCCAATTCAAGTAATCCAACCTTCACTCACAGGCAATCAGGCAGTTATATCACATAAACAAATAGCCTCATGGTAAGCATGCTATCATGGCAGTCACTCACACACATGCAAGGATGCTAAAGCATAAACACTTACCGAGTACCCCGAGCCAAAACAAAAGCTATGTTAGAAATCAATGCATGATCCTAGTTCATGTTTAAGATGGCTAATGCAACACATGCAAAATGTAACTAAGATAGGCTCGACTATTCTAAGATGGCATATGAGATGCTACAGATAACACGCATTCAATTTGGAATTGAAATACGATACAGTTAGTATGATGCACCGAGCCTGGTGCATGCAAGACAGATGAATGGATGCAAACATGCGAGCATAAGGATGCTAATTGAAACATGCCCTAAAACTAACCATCGTAAGCTGGTAAATAAAAAAAGGAGAAAGAAGTGGGGGTTGGAAGACATGCATCACACACACACACACTTATTACAAAATTTGCCCTCTCGACGGAGGGTCCGAATAAATAATACAGAACCAGCTAGCTAATCTAAGCTAATCTAATTAAACTAGTTATTACACGACGAAATGAATAACAAGTTTACAACTACTTATTACACAACATTAACTAAGTAAGCAATCTAAATGAGCATGCAAACTAAATGAATGTGGGCTGCCCCAGCTTTGCTTTGAATGACAAAGGATGCATGCATGCTTGAATTGCCTTGTTCGGAAATCCCTCGCGACGCCCCGACTTGTCTCTGTTTGCAATTGACCTCAGAACGCTACACAAAGCTCCAGAAGGCTAAAACTCCACCCTGGGAATCTGTGGGAAGGCTGCCGACCAGCTATTGGCCTTGGAGACCACCTGCCGACCACTTTTGTGGTGAAAAAACAGAAAAAGTGGTCGGCCAGCCACTAAATCTGGTCGGCTGACCAGTTTCTGCCCTTGGTTTCTGGTTTTCTGCAACAGAAGGCAAGAGAGAGAGATGTCAAAGTATTCGCAACACATGTGTGCACGACCACTCTCTTCATCATTGCATAAGCTCAAGGGAGTGTAGTCCTTGACCCTCGGGCCACCAATCACACATCTCGATGCATGATGGCCGAGGAGTCGAATTGCACAACTCAATGTGAAATGAATACACATACAAGCACCTAAAGCCAACAACTCCATCATGGGTAGTCAAGAGTGTCGGTGACCGGGAATTGAGGCACGTTTCATCATTTCAAGCATGAAACATCCTTCGTTCCCCGTGTTTGGACTAACCCCTATTCCAAACACAATGCAACAAACAAGGCATGCACAAATGCAACTCTAGCATGCAATCTTAATGCAATGCAACTAAGTCATGCAAACATGCAAGGGATAACATGCAACATGCAACCTGCAACATGCATACATAATGCTATGAACTAACAATGGCATTCTCAATGCACATGACACTTAGCATACACAATGCACATAGAAACTAACATACACAATGAGATGAACAAGGCATGCACAATGCAATGATCAATCATGCGACAACATGGCATACTCAATGCTATGAACTACAATGGTATACTCAATGCAAAATGGACTTAAACCAAAATGGATGGGCCTCAGCCACACCCAAATCAGTGGCCAATAGATGATGGAAATAAGGCATCAAAACACATACGATCATGCACAATGCAACGGTCCCAAGTCTAAGGCACAAAACACAACTTTTTAAACGCATTGAAAGGATGAAATATGGAGTGCAATGACACATGTTTTAGCCCTGAAATGACATACAAAATGACTTCGAATTGTGCAAACAACTCATGTAATGCATGTTGAATGGCTCAAGCATCGAAACTAGTGAGGTGTATCACACTATAAGCATGCAAGGCAATGCTCAAATGGCCAAACCAACTCCAAATAGACCCTATGCAGGCCCAAAACAGTAGCAAAATGAGTTAGGATGATGGCTTGAAAGGCACAAAAATGAAGCTCATGCAATGGCTCACAAAATAGGGTATAAAAGCACAACTCTCAAGGGCACTTAAAGAGTGGAAAACATGGAAGTATGACAGCCCTATATGCTCTAAAATATCATGCTCAATGATGCCAAAACATGAAAATACCTCAAGTTAAGCATGCAAGTGACTTCAAAACTTGAAGCTAGTGAAGGCTATTACACTACAAGCATGCATGGCAAGCATCTTTCGACCAAGGGGCCTCAAAATAGAGCTAAGGAAGCCCAAAATATAAACAAAACCAGGTTGGAGCATGGCCAAAATATGCTAGAATAGAGGGCCAAAACATCATGCATTCTAAGCTAGTAAACATGATTTACACTACAAGTATATGAAGCATGTGAGAGGCTACCAAACCAGCTGAAAATAGAGTCATGGCATGCCAAATGATGACAAAAAACCCACTGAAATATGACCAATACATGCAAGAATGACATGTTACCTTGATAAGCCACAAAAGGGATTACTCTACACATGCAAAAGGCAAACCCAAGGTGACCAAACCAGCCATAGACAGAGTCTAGGCAGGCCCTAAAAGTCACCAAAAAGTTCCTGAATCGAGCCTTGAAATTATGAAAACATATGCTCTTTTGATAGGCAAAAAATGCAAGCAAACAAGACCAAAAGAGAGAGGGTCACCCCTCTCTGATTTAGGGCCTCAAAACCACATGCCAACCACTGAAAATCCACTAGATTTCAGTGGCTAAAAGGCCATGCAAGGGTTAACTCAATGGCCTTATGGCATGGCACAAAACAAGGCCAAATAGGGCATGCAAGAGGAAAGATGACCCTTAGCACCAAAAGGGCATTAAACAAACATGAAAAACACTTAAATATGGAGCATTTTTCAGTTGACAACAAAACTCAAATAAGCATGTAAGTATGGCTAAGAGAGTGATCAAGACAAAACTTAAAACGAGAGAAAAGAGATTACCCTTGAAGCTTAGCAAAACCAGCAAGGTCCTCAGCCAAAAACCACCATTTTAACCTCCAAAAATAACCTCTAGGAACCTTAGTTCAATGGTAAGGATGTATGGCTAAGAGTTGGGGTGTTAAAGGTCAAGAACCATACACACTTTTGGCTCAAAATATAGAGATATAGAGAGAGATATGTGTTTGTGCCTTAGGAAATTTTTCTGAACCTGGTTCAAGGAAACGGAGACCCTCTCTTATAGAAGAAACAAAGGGTTCAAGCTTCTTGGAGATGCTAAACTTGGATGCAATCACTCCATACACGTATATGGAGGATACGGTCTGTGCCCTCCAGTTGGCACAACTGGCATCCATTCAGTCAGACAAAATAGGAGGAAACCTACCGACCAGAAAAGGTGGTCGGCCGACCACCCAAAGTGGTTTCCCCAAAAAAAAAAAGTGGTCGGCTAGGGTAATTGGTGGTCTCCACACTAAAAGCAAGCCAATGGTGGGGTGGGAAACTAGAAAATGTGGCCCAAAGACCAAGAAAACCAGTTTTCTGACCAGAAAATCGACTGGCGAGGAGAAAAATGGTTTCCAAGGAGAAAACTGACTGGCGGGGAGAAAACTTGTTTCCAAGGAAAACAAGGTTCGTGCCAACAACGAACCATCACGGATGCAAAACGAGAGTTCGAGAGGCAAGACGCGCGGCCGAGGGCCTCGAAAACTGGCTGTTGAGTACAAAAAGTGGCGTATGACCACAAAAGTGGTCTCCCAGACCACAGTGTCCCTCTAGACAGAGGAAACAAGGTGTGTTCCAAAAAAAAAAATGTGCCAAACGAAGAATGTCAAGTGGTCCCGAACCGAGGCGCACGGCCGACGGCTCTGAAAATCGAAGACTAGTCTCCAAACGGGAACAGTGGCCTACGACTACGAAAAGTAGTCTACGATCACTAAGAGATGGTCTACAAGACCTCTCCCTCCCTCCGGAAAAAGAAAACAAGACTTAGTCCGCAAACCGAGTCAAAGTACAAAGAGTCCCAAGGTTCGGAGGTGAGGCTCTCAGCCAAGAACTCCGAAACCTCAAAACGAGCACAACATGCACAATCACCGAGCGCTCAATCGATGACGTCTGAGTCTTAAGGTCAGTCAAAAATGGGGTGTCTACAATTTGTAGCCCGGTCGGTCCCAGATTCTCATGTGTTCATCACAAAAGATGATGAACAGTGTCGAGGGCAAAGGGGTAAAGGGGCAAAGACAGCTTTTGTGATCACATTAGAAAGGAACCCTAGCCTAACTTCATTTGAATCCCTGAGACCTACTGTTATCATACCCTAGACTCATCTATAGGAGTTGAGTTTAAGGACATGACAAGCCCAAGAACGTGAAGAATAGTAAAAACAACATAGGGAATTCGAAGGACTTACGAGTTTGGAGGTGTGAATCGGAGTTCCAGATAGAGAGATGCTCCCACGCGACAACGGCGAAGTGTAGACACCCTATTTTTGACTGACCTTAAGACTCAGACGTCATTGTTTGTACACGCGATGATTGCGCATGTTTGTGCTTGTTTCGAGCTTTCGAAGGACTCGACTGAATACCTTGTCCTTGAGCCTCTTAACACTTTGTGTTTTGGCCTTGGTTTTTGTGCCAACCCTTGTTGCCTTTTGCCTTGGGGAGGAGAGGGCCTTGCCGGCCACTTGTGGCACTTGCCGGCCACTTTTCTCCTTTGTAGGCCACTTAAAGTGGCCGGCTGGCTAAGGGAAGTGGCCGGCCGGCCAGTTGAACTCATTCTCCATGCACGTGTATGGAGGGATTTGGGCAAGCTTATGCTTGCATTGCTCTATAAAAGGGGAGCTTCCTCTCCCTTGGTTTTGGTTCAGAAAATTTTAGGCCTAACATATCCCTCTCTCTCTAGAATTCTCCATCTCTCTCTATATTTGTGCTATATTGAGTCTAAAAGTGAGTTTTCTTCACTTTTTTGCACTAAGACACCTAGTTAAACACCTTCATTTTGGAACTGAGGTCCCTTGGAGCTTGTTTTGAGGTCTTTGCATTGGTTTTGGTCCAAAATTGTTGCTGAAGTTGCTGTCTTGCTATTGATCTTCAAGGCAAAGTTGAGGTTCTGGAAAGGAAAATGGCCGGCCGGCCACTTGCACTAGCCTGCTGTCCACTTGAAGTGGCCGGCTGGCCAGTTGAAGTAGCCTGCCAACCAGTTAAAGTGGCTGGCCGGCCACTTGCAGCAAATTCATCCAGAATGCTCTTGTTTTGGGGCAGATGCAACCTGAAAGTGCATTCGATATTCTGAGGTCACCGTGAGTGCAAACGGAGACAACTTATGGCATGGCAATGCATTTCTGGGTGAAGCAAACTGAGCATACATATCTCCCTTCCCTCGAGGCCATATTAACTGCTTTGTTTAGTTAGTTAATTTGTCGATTTCTGTAATTAATTAGTTGATGTGTTTAGCTAATTTAATTCATTATTGTAATTTTCTAATTAGCTTAGAATAGTTATTTTCAATTTGGTTTGTAATAATTAGTTAGCTAGAGTTAGTTAATTAATTGGTTTGTAATAAATAGCTTAGCTTAGCTCTTATTTATTCGGACCCTCCGTCGAGAGGGCAGATGTTGTAATAAGTGTGTGTGCGTGTGTGAATGTCTTCCAACCCCACGTCTTTCTCCCTTTTATTTACCCGTTTTCAGTGGTTAGATTAGGACATATTTCGATTAGCATACCTTATGCTTTGCATGCGTGCATCATTCATTCGTATTGCATGCACCGGGCTCAGCGCATCATTCAAACTGCATTGAATTTGAATATTTACTTGAATGTGTGTTTCAAAGCATGTTATCGAGTGTTGCACTCATATGCCATCTTAGAATAGCCGAGCCTATTTAACTGCATTTTGCATGTGTTGCATTATGCATTGTTGACATAGTTAGGATAATGCATATTTCTAACTAGTTTCTTGTTTTGGCTCGGAGTACACTGTAAGTGTTTACGCTTTAGCATCCTTGCATGAGTGTGAGTGTTGCCATGATAGCATGCTTGCCATAAGGCTATTTGCTTAAGTGTTTAACTGCATGAATGCCTGTGGATGAAGGCTTCATTGCTTGAATTGGAACAATTCATTGAAATGTGAGTTTTAAGCCCACTTGAGAGTGGCAAAATCATCATGTTTTAAGCTCACTTGAGGGTGGCAAATCCGTACTTTAGCCTACTTGCGAGTAGCATCTTCAAACCATTTTCGAAAAACAAACATGAGATGTTTTGTTCTAATTTAGGTGATCTAGTCTATACTTGAATGCTATGCGCATTACATAGTAAGGTTAGCTAATAAACCGGAATAAGAGCACATGTGTTTTCAAAATAACATATCATGTTTAGTAGAGGCCGATCCTTTGATCGGGCGAGCGGGGGTGCTCATTTAAGGACCTTCCCCTCTCGTACCCAAGTTCCCGAGCTGAGGCAACTTTGGTGATGACGGACACGTGGCCTTAGGCATGAGTTAGGGTTTCCTAAATTCCCCAAAATAAAATATTTAGGTGGCGACTCTGAAATCTGGCAAAGCAGTCCATGTTTGGCATTTATTTTTCAAAACCAATTGCCGGATTTGGACTATTTGGTGATTTATCAGTCTTACATTGAACTTTGTGAGATTAGATTCAGAACCGTGACAGGAGTTCGAACTGTAGTAGCTAGAAACCAATTCGCGCCCTCTCCAAAAAGGGGGGCGCGCGGAGCGAGTTCGGGCGGTGTAGACAGGCCCGCGGGGGACCTCGCTACAGCTCGGACTCGACTTTCGTTAGTCACGGTTCTAAGTCTGAACCAAAGAGTCCAAATCCGGCAAATCGTTTTGAGAAAACTGATTTTTGAAAGAAGTGCCAAACATGGACTACTTTGCCAGATACAGAGTCGCCACCTAAATATTTTATTTTGGGAAATTTAGGAAACCCTGACTCGGTGCCAAAAGGCCACGTGTCCGTCATCACCAAAGTTGCCTCGGCTCGGGAACTTGGGTACGATTGGGGAAGGTCACTTCGTGAGCACCCCCGCTCGCCCGGTCATAGACCGGCCTCTACTAACCATGATATCAATTTTTGAAAACATTGTGAGTTCTTATTCCGGTTTATTAGCCTAGGTTACTATGTGATGTGCGCAGCATACAAGTATAGACTGAATCGCCTGAATTGGAACAAAACATTTCATGTTTGTTTTTGAAAGTGGTTTTGCTACCCGCAGGTAGGCTTGAAACATTTGATGATTTATTCCAATTTAAGTAACCCAACCTTCACCCACAGGCATTCAGGCAGTTATATCAGATAAGCACATAGCCTCATGGTAAGCATGCTATTCATGGCAGTCACTCACACGCATGCAAGGATGCTAAAGCATAAAGCTTACCGAGTACTCCAAGCCAAAATAGAAACTTCATTAGAAATCATGCATGATCCTAATTATACAGAAATGCCTAATGCAACACATGCAAAATGCAATTATAGCAGGCTCGGCTATTCTAAGATGGCATATGAAATGTTACAACTATCATGTATTCAACTTTGAAATTGAAAGTACAATGCAGTTAGTATGATGCGCCGAGCCCGGTGCATGCAATACAGATGAATGAATGTAAACATGCTGTCATACTGTATGCTAATTTAAATATGCCCTAATCTAACCATCATAAGCGGATAAATAAAAGGGAGAAAGACGTGGGGTTGGAAGACATACATCACACTCACGCACACTTATTACAATTGTGCCCTCGCGCAGAGGGTCCGAATAAATAATACAGTCCAAATATTACAGTCCCGAATAAAAGAATATTACAGTCCAAAATATTATAAAATCCTAATTAATTAATGAATTAACTAAGAAAGCGGTAAAACAGGCGTGCAAGCCAGGGACTGCCTTGCTTCTGATGGATGATGCATGTCCGGATTGTCTTGCGCGGAAATCCACCGGAATGCCCCAATTAGCCTCTGTTTACACCTGTTCTTGAAATGCGTGCCAAGCCCCAAAAAGTTGCTGATTCCTGATTTTGCTGCAACAGAGAGCAGGAAAGGGGCATAGCAATGTATTTGCACAGATATATGCCTGTCTCGAACCTCGTGCCACCAATCACGCATACCGAGACATGATGGCCGAAGAGTCGAAATGCACAACTCAATATAGGATGAATGCACATGAAACTACAGCTAAAACCTAACTCCATCATGGATAATCCGGAGTGTCGGTGACTGGGGAATTGAGACACATTCCGTCACTCGGAGTACGAAATGTACCTCGTTTCCCGTGCCCGGGCTAACTCTTATTCCGGACATGATGCAATATGCATGATATGCATGAAATGCAACTAAGATACAATCCTAATATGCACTATGCTGTGAAAATGAGATGCCTCGAAATGCGTGCACACGGGCACGCAAATCGAGAAAATGGCAAAATGCTATCTAAAATACAACCTAGTATGCACAATGCTATGAAAATGAGATGCCTCGAAATGCGTGCACACGGGCAGGCAAACCGAGAAAATGATAGAATACACTGAAAATGAGACGCCTTGAAATGCGTGCGCACGAGCACGCAAACCGAGGCGATGGCAGAATGCAATGAAAATGAGACGCCTTGAAATGCGTGCGCACGGGCACGCAAATCGAGGCGATGGCGGAATGCAATGAAAATGAGATGCCTTAAAATGCGTGCGCACGGGCACGCAAACCGAGGCGATGGCAGAATGCAATGAAAATGAGATGCCTTGAAATGCGTGCGCACGGGCACGCAAACCGAGGCGATGACATACGCAATGCAATGAAAATGAGATGCCTTGAAATGCGTGCACACGGGCACGCAAACCGAGGCGATGACAGAATGCAATGAAAATGAGATGCCTCGAAATGCGTGCACACGAGCACGCAAACCGAGGCGATGACGGAATGCAATGAAAATGAGATGCCTTGAAATGCGTGCGCACGGGCACGCAAACCTAGGCGATGGCAAAATGCTATGTAATGTCATGAAAACATGATATGGGCTTATACCAACATGAATGAGCCTCAGCCACACTCACATAGGATGCCGGCGGATAAAAATGGGGTGCCTCGAAATGCGTGCACACGGGTACGCAAACCGAGGCAATGATAGAATGCGATGCAAATGACATGAAATGGATAGCAATCATTCTAATGGAATTTCAGCACTAAAATATGGGGGAAAACAGTCCCGAAATGAGGCGAAATGACATGAAATGCATGGAATTGTCCCGAAATGCGAATTTAGGCGCCCGAAATGGCCTATAGCTATGCCAAACATGCACAACATGGACATGCAATGCAAAGACAGAAGCTAGAAAGTCCCAAAAAAGGCACTTTCACAGCTATAAACATGGCCAAACAGCAAGCATAGGTATGGCAAAAATGGCATGCAAGAATAGGGGCCAAGAGAGGGGTAATGAAGCAAGTGATATAAGAAAAACCCAAACTGAAAAATTTCCTTCTACAACATTGAAGAGGGACTAAACATATGAATATTTACAGTATATGGCAGCCCCAAAATCAGTATAAAAATATGATAGAAATGTGATGCAAAATGAGGCTCAAAAGTGGCTATAACATAAGGTATGCAAAATATTCGCCAAAAAGCCAAAGACCCTTAATAAAACATGTAGAATGGACCAAAATAAGCACTTTTTCAGAACTGTAAAATGGCCAAAAACAAAAGCATGATAGGCTAACTAAACATGCAAGAATGGGGAATAAAAGAGAGATATAACATGAAGTGACCTATGGAGGTCCCAAACCATGAAAGGACCTAAATGAAACATGAAGAATGGACCAAAATAAGCACTTTTTCAGAACTGTAAAATGGCCAAAAACAAAAGCATGGTAGGCTGCCATTGCATGCAAGAATGGGGAAGAAAAGAGGAGCATAAAGGTAGGTACAACATGGAAGTCCCAAATGGTGTTGAGCCCTTCTTCAATGTTGAAGAGGGGCTCAAAATAAGCCTAATATTAGTTTACAACATGCTCAAAAACAGATTAATCATGGGTCGAAAATAGCATGCAAGATTATGACATATAAGATGATCAATGAAGCAAGTGCATCATGGAGGGCTCAAACAGGGTTGAGCCTTTAATGAAAAGTGAAGATGTGCTCAAAAGAGGGCCCTTTTCAGTTAGGGCCGGAGCTTGAAACAAAAGGCATAGGGGGCTTACCAATGGATCAAGAAAAAGGGTCAAAGTGAAGAAAAGTTACTCACCCTTGAAGACTAAGACTTTTGTTGCTTCTTGGACCAATTTGCAGCTTCTTTTGCCTTTGAGAAACCTTCCTTGTTGCTGGAAATGAGGTGGTGGTGGTAGAGCTTGGTGGTGTAGAAGAAATGGTGCTTAGGGACTTAGAGATTTCAAAGAAATGAGAAGGATGAAGATGGAGTTGTGTATGGAGGCTTGAACAACAATTTTTCTAACCCTTGAATGTGATATATCTTGCTTGTTATAAGGGCCAAAGAGGGGGTGTAAAGGTGGGGGAAAAGGAGACAAACTTTCCCCCACAAAATATCCCCCGGATAAAGATCTTTTATGGGGGATAAAGCTCCACAGCTGTAAAGGGAACAGTGCAAGGAGCTCGGCCGGCCTATTACTTTTGCTCCAGGTGGCCGGCCGGCCACACCCCCTAGCCGGCCGGCTAGGGGTCAAAAGGGTCAAGTAGATTTTCTGGCCGGCCACCAATTGATGGTGTCCTCCTATGTGTGTACAACACAATCTTGTGGTTAAAAGTCCAAGAAAGTGGGTCCAAGGGGTTCAACATTAGCTCGGAAAGAGGGGTTCAAAAGGGTCAGGTGGAATTACTGGCCGGCCACCAACTTTTAGGGTCCTCTCATGTGTGTACATCACAAATATGTGGTTCAAAGTTCAAGAAAAAGGGTCCAAGGGGTTCAACATTAGCTTGGAAGGAGGGGGTCAAAAGGGTCAAGTAACATTACTGGCCGGCCACCACTTTTTAGGGTCCTCCCATGTGTGTACATCACAAATATGTGGTTCAAAGTTTAGGAAAATGGGTCCAAGGGGTTCAACATTGGCCCGGAAGTGCGAAAAACGGGTGCCGGAGGGCGTCGGAGGATGTATAACTGGTTGCTGCAACAATTGCTGGCCTCCCACCCTTCAGTGACCTCTCTAGTGATAAAACAGAGGTACCTGCCAAAAATGAACGAAAACCGTTGCAAAACGAATGCTCGGGGACCAAAACGCGCAGTTCGAGGTCCCGAAAATGGGCTGTTAAGCACCGAAAGTGGCATTCGGCCACGAAGTGGGTTTCTCAGACCCCAGTGTCCCTCAAAAGGGATTAAATAAGATGTATGCCAAAAATTAGAACAAACGGAGGTGGTTAGGCGGTCCCGAACCGAGGCACACGGCCAACGGTCCCGAAAAACCGGAAACCGGACTCCGAATTGGGAAAAATGGCCTACGGCCACCAAATGTAGCCTACGGCCACTGAGAGATGGTCTACGGGACCTCTCCCTCCCCTCAGGAAAAGAAACAAAGAAAACCGAGCCTGGTTCGCAAACCGAGGCAAAGTACAAAAGAGGGTTCGGAAGTCGGGAGGCAGGGCTCACGGCCGCGACTCTGAAACTTCTGAATGAGCGCGATATGCAACATCATCAAGCGCTCAACTGGTGACGTCTGAGTCTTAAGGTCGGTCAAAAATGGGGTGTCTACAGTTGCCCCTCTTTGACAGAACTCGGAAGTCACAAGTGACGGGAGGGAATGTCAAAGCCCAGAGACGACCCATTTTTGACAAGGCCGAAGACTTAGACAAACGTACAAGATAAACAGAGATGTGCCCGCAGGCATGCCCGCAGGCAGGGGGCAAAATGCAAATGATATGCAAGAAGCCGAACATAACTCAATGATCATGCAAATGCAGCAAGCTGTAATGAAGCAAGTATTCGTAAATAGATGCAACAGTTTTAAGCAAGAATGCAAAGCAACAACTACATTTCATGCAGTTAAGAAATGTGGAGGATTATTCAATCCCCGCCACGTCTCACACGGAGAAGATACGATACCTGCGCGATTCGTCTGGTCGCACCAGCCTCAATTGAACCGTACATACAATATCGTGCCTGCAAAAGAGAGAAATTGCAACAAGTACAATATACTACCAACATATATTTAATGTGATTCCGAAAGTTTGACACACGCGGTGCCGGCGAGTGAATGCATCGCAATGCAAAAGTGGAACATGCGTGACAACGTATGCTCAAACATAGAGGTATGCCAATATCAAGAAATGTGTATGTTAATGCAGGTATGCTCATGAGAATGCAAGTTATGTGCATGATAGTACAAAACGAGCATAAATCAGGGTGTTCATTTGTCATGAAACAACGAGTACGGAAATGCGCATTTCGGCGAAGGCGACTTGATCACGGCCTCTGATCCACTTCCTGGAAGGGCTACAACTCATTCAAAAAGGATACACTTTGATTTCAATGAATGATGATGAGACATATGTCAGAACTCGAAGCCGAAGTCCCGGCGGAGCAATTTCGCGACCGGAAGTGTACTTTTCTTGAACTTTTTCAGGTCTCGGGAACTCCGATCTTCCTCAAAATTTGCAGAGAGCTTGGTGGGCATGTGGGGGACATGGCCGGCCGTTTATCTTCCCAAGGGGAGGTGGCCAACCAGTTTTCCATAAAGTAGATAGCTGGCCGGCCAGTTTTCCAAAAAGGAAATGGCTGGCCGGCTAGAAAAGGGGGCCGGCCGGCCATATGCCCAGATCCGAGGGCAGTTTGGTCTTTTTCACCTCCTTTTTGATGCTCCTTCAACCAAGACCTTGAGCCTATAAAAGGCAGCCGAGGCCCCTTCCTTTCTTGCCTCCTACAACACTTTTTTTTTCCAGATCTGAGTTTCCTACGCATTTTCCAACGCCCCGTGCAAATTGTTTTCGCAAAAATATTCAGTTTCAAGCACTTTGAAGCGATTAAATTTCGGTTTCGGAGCTTCTTTTGGCATTTTCGCCACTTGAAGTAAGTTTGCCTCAATATTTGGAAGATTTTCTCGGGAGTTGACTTTCGTTGACTTTTCATTTCCCGAGAGTTGACTTTTGTTGACTTTTTCCAATTTCGGCTCATTTTGCTCATTTTTGCTCCCTTTTGCAGATCTTTTGAAAATGGCGGGCAATTCTCCCCACGGCGGAGGTTTTCCAGGTGCCGGAGATGATTTCGATCCCATGACTCTACCCCCGAGGACCCGACCTTTTATTCCCGGGAGGTACCGTCCGCCAGCACATGTCCTCCCTCGTGCTGTCTTCCGTCACTTTACTAGCTTTGACGAGCGAGCACCCGGGGATCTGCTTCTCCGAGAGCCGGAGCATCACCTCTCTCATGAGGCCCGAGAGGTATTTTCCTCATTTTCTGTATTTTTCGTACATTTTCGCACCTTTGCCATGCTTGAACATGCAGTTTAGCTTATGACATAGTACTTTGCTTGCATCCTGAACATGTAGTTTCAACACTCGAATTTCTGAACACTCGGCTCATTAATTAATTGCGAACGCATAGTACACATTAGTTAAGAGGCGAACACACGGCTCAGACACTGATTTGTCGAACACACAGCCCGAATTCGAAAGTGAACACACAGCCCACACTAGTTGAAATTTGAACAGGCAGCCCAAACTTTAAATTCTCTGAACACGCAGCCCAGATAGATAGTGAACACGCAGCCCACAATTTAACCGAAAGTTGAACGCGCAGCCCAAACTTTAAATTTTCTGAACACGCAGCCCAGATAGATAGTGAACACGCAGCCCACAATTTAACTGAAAGTTGAACACGCAGCCCAAACTTCAAATTTTCTGAACACGCAGCCCAGATAGATAGTGAACACGCAGCCCACAATTTAACTGAAAGTTGAACACGCAGCCCAAACTTCAAATTTTCTGAACACGCAGCCCAGATAGATAGTGAAAACGCAGCCCACAATTTAACTGAAAGTTGAACACGCAGCCCAAACTTCAAATTTTCTGAACACGCAGCCCAGATAGATAGTGAACACGCAGCCCACAATTTAACTGAAAGTTGAACACGCAGCCCAAACTTCAAATTTTCTGAACACGCAGCCCAGATAGATAGTGAACACGCAGCCCACAATTTAACTGAAAGTTGAACACGGAGCCCAAACTTCAAATTTTCTGAACACGCAGCCCAGATAGATAGTGAACACGCAGCCCACAATTTAACTGAAAGTTGAACACGCAGCCCAAACTTCAAATTTTCTGAACACGCAGCCCAGATAGATAGTGAACACGCAGCCCACAGTTTAACTGAAAGTTGAACACGGAGCCCAAACTTCAAATTTTCTGAACACGCAGCCCAGATAGATAGTGAACACGCAGCCCACACTGATAGAATTTGCATGTAGCTTATTTCACTTCATCGGCATACAGCCCATTTCATCTCATTGGCACACAGCCCATTTATTTTATTGGCACACAGCCCATTCATTTCATTGGCACACAGCCCATTCATTTCATTGGCACACAGCCCATTTCATCTCATTGGCACACGGCCCATTTATTTTATTGGCACACAGCCCATTCATTTTATTGGCACATAGCCCATTCATTTCATTGGCACACAGCCCATTTCATCTCATTGGCACATGGCCCATTTATTTTATTGGCACACAGCCCATTTCATCTCATTGGCACACGGCCCATTTAATTCCATTATTGACACATGTATTCATTCTGAATACAGGTTGGTTCCCGTAGTGTGCGGGGGTATGGTTCCACCATCGCGCGGGACTGGTATGCTGAGCTCCCGGAGGGTGTCCGAGACTTAGTAGATTTGGCAGGGTTTGGGCCCTTTTGCATCGGGTTGTCACGTTGTCCTGCCAGGAGGACACTGATGGCAGCCTTGGTAGAGAGATGGTGGGACACCACCAACTCCTTTCATTTCTCTGCTACCGGGGACATGACCATGACGCCCCTAGACTTCGCTGTGTTGACTGGCTTAGACATCGGAGGTTGGTCCATCCCCTATGATGAGGATATGGGTGAGTGGGAGGCTGCTTGGATGTATCTATTGGGGGCTCGCCCGCCTGTTGATAGGGTTTCTGGGAGAGTCCGACACACTTGGTTCTCTTCCCACTTCCGGCGGGCGAAGATGGTGCCTGAGACTCCCGAGGAGACAGAGCAGTATGCCCATGGTTTCCTTATGTTCCTCTTCGGGACTACCCTGTTCGCCGACAGAGGGAACACCGTCGGGCTATACCTGCTGAGTGCTCTGGTTGACCTATCACAGGTCCATCGATATGACTGGGGTGGCGCCGGCCTGGCTACCCTTTACTTTTATATGAGCGCGACCTCCCGCGGGCGGGGCGATTTACTTGGCGGCTACTGGAGAGCCTGGGAGGTACTTTTCTGTCCTCTTGATTTACATTTCTGCTCTTCATTACTTGTACATTGCACTCACAGCGCACTTTTACAGTCTGTGTTTTGCTCTCAGCATTTCGTACTTACATTCTGCACTGCTTTTCTCAGCTATGGGTCTAAGTATACTTCCCATCATTAGCCCCAGAGCTGGAGGTGGTAGGGATTCCCATGACCCCATATTCATTGGTGTTCGAGGGCCCGCACCGGCCGAGACCTCGAGAGACCCTCCTTTACCTGCGACAGTACTTTGACACTGTGCGACATTCAGAGGTACCTCAGAACTTTCAGTTCCTTTCATTTTCATCTTTGATTTGCTCTACATATTCTTGATTTCTGATTGGTTTATGCATTTATCATCTGCAGATCACATGGCAGCCTTGGGCGCCCCTGGGTGATGGTCTCCGACTTCAGTATACCGGAGCGTCGAACATCTCCCAGTATAGGGTCCTGCTCGAAGGGCCGGTTGGCAGGGTATGGTTCCTGGGGGAGCGCTTTCTGCGCCAGGTATGGGGGTATCTTTCTCAGGATCCTCCCGCAGTACCCCCAGCCAGTATGCGGACTGCTGACAGGCTCTCTTACTCGGAGGTAGTCGGCGCCATGCTGGGTAGTGATGCTTTACTACATATTGAGGAGGGGGACTACGCCACTTACCGTCACATATACTTGATGCCTCCATTGACGGGAGCTCGTATCCCGATGATGAGGCCTGCCGGTATGTCATCCTCGGGCCAGGCACGGGCTCGGGCTGCAGACGCCCCTTCTACTAGCAGGGCTGGTACATCTAGAGGTGGGCGTAAACCGGTTCCTCCGACTCCGTCGGCTTATCCTCATCCTGGATGGCCAGATATGCCTACTGAGTTGATGGCGTGGCAGTATGGGGCTATCTCTCCGACCCCGATTCCGCTAGAGCCTCCGATGCCCAGTGATCGATACGCCATTGATCCTGACTCACCGCTGGTATGCTCCACTGTTTTTCATTCATCATTCAGATGTTTAGACATTCTTGTTCACTGATGATTATGAACTCATTTTTTTAGCCACCGCGAGGGTACATGGAGGAGGTGGTTGGACTGGTGGCCACACTCGAGGGCATGGTCCTGCGTAGGGAGGCACAGTTGTCTGTCGCGGGCATTCAGGTACCCTTCAGTTTTCTGGCATTTATCATACTTCTGATGACATATTGATTTCTACTACATCGATAGACTACTTGTGTAGAGCACATCTGACACACACCCCACTTGTACACTGTATTTACACGCACCCACTTCACGTAGCCTTTGCTTGTATCTGCATCTGATGTATATATTTGGACTGATGTATTTGAATTGAACTCTTTGTTTTCAGATGCCTTCATGGTCCGGTCAGCCGCAGACCAGGCCACCTGGGCCTCCTTGGGGAGCTGGGCCATCTGGGCCTTTTCAGGGAGTTGGGTCACCCGGGCCTTTTCAGGGGGCGGGGTCATCTCGGCCTTCCCGAGGAGCCGGGCCATCTAGGCCTTTTCGGGGAGCTCGAGGAGGGCCTGTCCGCAGACTTGCGCTCACGTTGTGGAGGTGGAGCCTGATGGAGGAGGATGTTGAGGAGGAGGAGGAGGCTACCGATCGTCAGTCAGAGACATCTGCTGAGGAGGGGGGCTTCGGTTTTGGCTCGGGGAATAGAGGCGAGGCTGAGGGGGATCCTGAGGATGACAGCTTCGACTCAGATGGTGATGATGGTGCGGAGGTTGTCCCGCAGAAGAGGATGAGGAGTGCTTCTCGTTCCCGTTCCCGAGGACTTTGATGTTGCTATTTCCTGCTTTATTTTTCTTTTTGCTAGTAGTTTGTAGTACTTTGCACATTGTTAGGCAGTTTTATTTTTTGTAAAACTTGTACCTTTGTTTGTTGTAAAGCATGATGGAATGAAATAGCTTTTGAAAAGGTGTTTGTATTTTAAACTTTTAGCATCGTATCGCATCAATTTATTTTGCACAAAAATGGAATTGAATGGAAATGCGCATTGTGTAATCAACAAGTCAGGTAGTGAACTGACGCAACAAACTAAGCAACTCAACTTACTAAGATATAACAGAACCTTAGGAAGTTTACAACTCGATAAACAAAATGCAACAACGTTGACAACGCAAATAAACAAGACTTAAACAAAGATTGCTTAAACAGAGAACAATGGCTCAAAAACACGAAACACGTCCGCTCGACAAACAACTCGATAAGCAAAACAACAACTCGATAATCAAAACAACAACTCAATAAACAAAACTCAGCAGCAACAGAGTGTACTTCTGATGATCTGGGCACCGGAACGCATCCGAAACGGAGGGAGATGAAGGCCTTTGACTCTCTCGTTGCATGGGGATACACTGCAGCATTGCCGGCCATCCTTGGGAGCCGGCCGGCCATTTTTTGGGGAGAGAGACAGCTGGCCGGCCATTTCTGAAAAAGTAAATGGCTGGCCAGCCAGAAAAGGTGGCCGGCCGGCCACTCAGTCCTGCAGCCACCTGGTTTTTGTCACGTGTCCCCGTGAATAGTGTTTTTCCTTCTATAAAAGCCTCAACTTCGGGAATATTCATTTCATCTTAGTTTTAGACAAAGATGGAGGCGTTTCTCGCAGAAAATCTCATATCTTGGATCTCTTCTTTGGATGGCTCGGAAAAGCTGAACTTCTGGGGTTTCGGCTTGAATGCACTATTCACGCTGAGCCGTACTCCGCTACAGCTTCCTTTTCTCCATGCTGCGGCAAGGTTCTGGAATCCAGTGACGCATGTTTTTAGCTTTGGCGGCCAAGAGATGTGTCCCACTTTCGAAGATTTTCAGGTTTTGATGGAGTCTGAATGCTCTGAGGTGATCTTGCCCCAGCTCCGTTTTGGCCATGCTCAGGCTTTAGGGCGGATGTGTGGGCTCACGGCGCTTGACGCTCGATCTCTGATCTGCAGTGGGGAACTGGACATCCTCGGCTTGATCCATCGTTTTTCCGACACTGGTGACCGCAGCAACCATTATTGGCAGGGTTTTCGGCAACACGCCCTCTGCTTGTGTTTGTTGTCTCACTTTTTGCTTTCCTCGGGCTTCGGCGGGGCTAGCATTCGCCTGATTGAAGTCGCCCAAGGTTTGAGAGAAGGAAAGAACTGTATTGCCATGACCTTGGCCGAGACACTGATGGGCTTAGATTCTGTCTATCGCCGGGAGGCGACTAGGTTTGCTGGGAGTCCACTGCTGCTGCAGGTAATGTTTCCCACCCGACCTTACATGTATATTTGTTCACATCACTCGACCCTCAGGCTCGTTTTTTCCTCACAAAACCCTTGTCTTACTTTTCTCTCATCGTACATCTCTCTGTTCTTTATTCTCTCATTTTCCATCCCTCCCCTAGGTATGGTTAATGGATAAGTTGCAGGTTGTGGACTCTTGCCCGGGCTATTCAGCTCGAGGCTACTTCTTTCGGCAGCGCCTAGTCAATGCTCTTGACGAAAGGTGGTGGTTCGATTGAATGTGCAATTTGTCCGCAGACGGCATTGCTTGGCGTTGTCCTTGGCTCAACCTCCCGGCAATGAGCTATAGTATGTCCCGGCTGATTGGGATCCAATTGATTGGTCTAACCCATTGCATATTTTATTTTCCGTTCCGGTTCCTGCGTCTGTTTGGTCATGATCAGACCTGCCCACCAGAGGGGATTGAGTACCCAGCCGCTTTCCCGATCCGGGGCGCACAGCTTGCCCGATATGCCACAGCATGGAGGACTAGAGAGCTCCTGGCCCCTGCTTCTACTTTTAGTTGCACTTTGTCCGATGAGTGCTTGGATTGGCTCAATGAGGAGGCATAGGTTGGGCCTAGCTTGGCATCAGATGCTCCGTCCAGCTCTGGGAGGGGACGCAGAGATACTTGATTCAACTATGCCCCAAATTTATTGCTTATTTAGCATTTTCAAGTTTTCGTTATGAATGTACTAAAAAAAGCAACCTCGATTGTAATGCAAGAGCAAGAGAACTCAGTTTTGAAATCAATGAAATTGAAAGTTGTGGTACTGAAAATTTTTCACTTTTGGTCCAAAAATGGTCTTAGTCGTAAAAAGATTGATTTGAACAAAGTCAACTTTTATTAAAACTTTTCAAAACTATTTTCGATGTGGATCAGAACTGGACACGCCGGAGATCTGTCACTGAAATGCACAACCCCAGATCCCTGCAACTGGAAAGTTGCCCCTAGTCTGAAGAACAATGCGGCACTTCATAGCAACGGAAAGTTGCCCCTAGTCTGAGTAACTTTGCACCGTCGCGGCAACGGAAAGTTGCCCCTAGTTTGAACAGCACCGTACCGGAGATCGCGATAAATGCTGATGGATAAAGATGACTGAGATGATCGAAATGGACAGAGTTGATCGGGGAAAAGTTTATGGCTGAACTTCGATGTGAAGTTGCCTACGTATCCCAAAGATGGGAATCAAGCCTTACGTAGTTCAGGCTCAGGTTCACTCGAGTATTTTCACTCTCTTTTTGCGCTCTAACTTTTGCCAAGGCCGCCCTTTGCGGGTTTTCAACCTTGCGAGCTCAGTTTTTATATTTTCTAATTTTTTCTGTGCTCTGACTTTTGCCTAGGTCGCCCTTTCTGGTTTTCGGCCTAGCGAGCCTCTCAAGGATAGCATTTCTTCAACTTGTCCATATTGATCGGTTGTGAGAACTCCAAGCCATCTAGATCCATCAGAACCACAGCTCCACCTGACCAGATAGCTTTGATGATGTAAGGACCAGTCCAATTGGGTTTGAACTTGCCCCTTGGGTCGTGGATGGGAGCTCGGTTGTCTTTGAGCACCAAATCTCCCTCTTTCAGATTCCTGGACTTAACCTTCTTGTTGAAAGCCCGGGCAATTCTGCGTTGATAGCCTTGGATGTGGTACAGTGCTTTCAGTCTTCTTTCATCAAAGAGCATGAGTTTTTCGATTCTGCTTTGCTGCCAATCTGCTTCGGCCATCTGGCATTCAGCCAACACTCGTAAGGACGGAACCTCAATCTCAATGGGTAGAACAGCCTCCATTCCATAGACCAATGAATATGGAGTTGCTCCAGTAGAAGTTCTGATTGAAGTCCTGTAGCCCCACAGAGCAAATGGCAGCTTGTCTGGCCAATCCCGATAGGTTCCCACCATCTTCTGCAGTATATGCTTGATATTCTTGTTGGCGGCCTCAACCGCTCCGTTGGTTTGCGGCCGGTATGTAGATGACTTATGGAAAGCCACATTGTATTTCTCCAACAAGTCTACCACTTCTTTCTTGAAATGGGAACCATTATCTGAAATTATCTCGTTTGGCACCCCATAGCGACAGATGATGTTGTTTCTGATGAACTTTGCGACATGCGACGCCTTCAACACCGCGTATGATTGGGCCTCGACCCACTTTGTGAAATAATCTATCGCTACTAGGATAAACTCATGCCCGTTTGACCCCTTCGGGGTAACAGCTCCGATCACATCAATTCCCCAGACTAAAAAAGGCCATGGCGAAGTCATGTTGTACAGTTTTGACGGCGGGATGTTCATGCGGTTTGCATGAATTTGACACTTGTGGCATCGCCGAACAAAACTAATACAATCCTCCTCCATGGTTGACCAGTAGTAGCCCTGTTTGAGGATCTTCCTGGCCAGCATTACTCCATTCATGTGTGCATCGCACTCCCCCCCATGGATGGCTTCCATTAGGCGTTTCGACTCTTCAGCTTCTACACAGAGCTTATGCATTCCCAGATGACCCCTTTTGTACAGCTTTCCCCCGCAGATAATGAACTGAGCAGCCATTCTTCTGATGGCCCTCTTATCTTTGACATTTGCCCCTAGTGGATATGTCTCCTTTTCCAAGAAGTTCCAGATGTCGTAATACCAGGGGTTGCCGTCTTGAACCTCATCTATGGTGGAAATCGACTCATATGTTGGCGCAAACTTCTGATCAATAATGACTGGACGCATCCGGACTCCGGACGGGATGTCTATCATAGAAGATAGAGTTGCTAATGAATCTGCAAACCTGTTGTTCTCTCTTACGAGGTGGGTGAAATTTAGCTTCTCAAACCGAGGAATTAGCAGATCCAAGGTTTGGTGGTAAATTATCATCCTTTCCTCCTTGACTTTCCAATCTCCTTTTGCTTGAGACACAACAAGGTTAGAGTCCCCAATGACGTCCAATCGTCTTGCCCCTAGTTCCAAGGCTGCTTCCAGGCCAACAATACATGCCTCATACTCTGCTTCATTGTTGGAAACTTTGAACCGGAGCTTGAATGCTAAAGGGATACGGGAATCGTCAGGCGCTATCAGCAACACCCCTATCCCATACCCATACTGGTTTGACGCTCCGTCAAAGTACATCGTCCAAGTTTCATCTTCGACGTGCAGAATGGCTTCATCTGGGAATAGATACTCAACCGCTTCATCCCCCTCAACCGGGTGGTTGGCAAGGAACTCCGCTACCGCTCTCCCTTTTACTGACTTGCGCGTTATATACTTCAAATCAAATTCGGAGAGCAACAGCAGCCAACGAGCCAGCCTACCCGTAAGTGCTGGTTTCTCGAAAAGATATTTAATGGGATCCAAACGCGAAACCAACATTACAGAGTGGGCTAACAGGTAGTGCCGCAGCTTCCTGGTTGCCCATACCAAGGCCAAACAAGCCTTCTCCAGCGGTGTATAGCGGGTCTCGTAATCCAGCATCTTTTTGCTCAGATAGTATATGGCTCTTTCCACTTTGTCTTTTGACTCCTGCGCGAGCATGCAGCCCATGGTAGTCTCAGTTACCGAAAGGTACAATATCAACGGTCTCCCCGGCTCTGGTGGTGACAACACGAGTGGGTTCTGTAGATACTCTTTGATCTGCTCAAAAGCTGCTTGAAATCGGCCGTCCCATTGGAATTTCTTTCCTTTCTTCAGGAGACCAAAAAGTGGTTCACAAGTCAAGGTTAATTTAGAAATAAACCGTCTTATGAATTGCACTTTACCCAGAAAGCCTCGCACCTCCTTTTCAGTCCTTGGTGGTGGCATTTCTAAGATGGCCTTGATTTTGGAAGGGTCGACCTCGATGCCCCTTTGTGTAATCAGAAACCCTAACATCTTCCCTGCTGTAACACCAAACGTGCATTTCTGGGGATTCAGTCGCAGTCGAAACTCTTTGATCCTCTGAAAGAATTTTTGTAAGGCGGTGTAGTGGCCCTCTCTATCTTTGGACTTAACAATCATGTCGTCCACATACACCTCGACCTCTTTATGGATCATATCATGCAATATTTTAGTCGCTGCCCGTTGATACGTAGCTCCAGTATTTTGCAACCCGAATGGCATCACTCTATAACAATATGTCCCCCACGGGGTAGTGAACACAGTCTTCTCCCGGTCTTCGGGTGCCATTACTATTTGATTATAGCCTGAGAAACCATCCATAAACGAAAGCAAGGCGTGTCCTGCCGTGAAATCCACCAATTCATCGATGTGCGGCAAGGGGAAGTCATCCTTCGGACTGGCCCTGTTCAAATCTCTGAAGTCTACACAGACCCGAATTCTGCCGTCCTTCTTTGGCACCGGAACAATGTTGGCCAACCAAGTTGGATATTCAGATACCAGCAGAAACCCTGCGTCAATTTGCTTGGTGACCTCTTCCTTGATCTTGAGAGCCCAGTCCGGGCGAATCTTTCTGAGTTTCTGTTTGACAGGTCGGGCCTCGGGGTCAAGAGGGATCCGGTGCTGTACAATCTCAGGATCGATTCCAGGCATGTCTTCGTAGGACCACGCGAAAACATCTTTGAAATCTTTTAATAAAGCGACTAAGCGCTCGCGCTCCTCCGAAGACAACGTGGACCCGATCTGGACCAGCCGCGGGTCCTTCTCAGTACCAACATTCACAGTAGTGATTTCATCCATTAAAGGTTTAACAAATCTTTCCTGCTCTTGATCAATTAATCGTTGCAAAACTGGGGGAATTTCTCCCTCGTTGTTTTCATCAAAATTTTGAAAATCCTGATTTAAGCAATAAATCAAAGGCACAGAAAAATACTCGAAAACTACATCCACATCATTCTCATTAAATATTTCCAAGCCGTCAGATTCCTCTATTACAACAGACTCAAAAGAAAATGAAAATGACGACCTAGACAGGACTGTGGCATCCGGGTTACCACCCCCAGGAATACCGGACTCAGACTCAGTCGAGCTGGAATCTGATTCTGACGCACAAGAATCGATAGAATCAGATTCCGGCTCACTACCTGACCCGGAACTGCTAGATAAAAAGCCTTCTTCATATTGCCAGATGAGAGAAGGTGCGATAGATGCATCCAAGATCGGTGCTGGAAAGCCCGCAGCTATTTCATCTCCAATCACAGAAACCGAAGAGTTATCCCCCAAGCACTCTTGGCCGATCGGAGGATCTGATAGTAGACTCGCCAGTGCTACCCCCATTTCAAGCTCTGTGCCCTCAGGATCCACTGCTTCACATTGCTCAACCTCAGTTGGTGGGTCTGTCTGCGCTTCGGCAACGTCATCCCCAGATAATTGTATGTTGAAGAAGATTTCAAAACCAGGCACGCGCATCCCCTCCGCGTTTAGCCATGGCTCCGGGAAGCCGCAAAACGGAAAATCTTCCCCCTCCCGGACGAAGCGTCCGTTTAGGGTACCCCAGATGGGCCTGTGCATTAACTCAAATGGCTTCCCAGCCTTCTTTGCTCTGGCCCTTCCGGCCATTTCTTTTCCTTTCCTCACCCAATCCTCCTTGATGGGCAGATAACCCAGTCCAAAGGCGTGAGGGTTGTGTGGCACTTCGGCCAACACTGAGACGCCCTTCCGGCCGCTTCTCCCTAATCCCATTCTGGGGGTATGTTTTAGCTTGTTCATGAGGTAGATAGATTGTGCACTAACATACATGCCCTCATTCACAGCCATGACATTCTGCACCACTTGAGCCTCGGCCAAAGTGAACCCCGACAAAAACACATCCTCCGTGCCGTGCTCGATCTCCAAGACGGGTGTGGACACTTCCGGCGGCGGATGGATTGATGAATTCCCAAAAACGATCGCTACCCCTTTCCCGTGGGGGTACTTTAGCATCTGATGTAGAGTGGAAGAGACTGCTTTGACCTGGTGCAACCACGGTCGCCCCAAAAGTAGGTTAAAGGTTGCGGGAATGTCCAAGATATGAAATTCGATGCTGTGTTGTCCTGGACCAACCTTGGTTTGAATTTTAACAGTCCCCATCACTTCTCTGCTGGTATTGTCGTATGCTCTGATCACTTGGGTAGTTGGGACGAAGTCCACGGGTTTCAACCCGATTGCATATGCCGTTCTGGTTGGGCAGACATTAATTGCAGACCCGATATCAACAAGTAGCACCGGTATCCACTTATCTCTACATTCCACAGAAATATAGAGAGGTTTGTTATGACTTGTGCCCTCAGGCGGTAGCTCCTTGTCCGAAAAGGTTAATGCCGGGGAACCTCCTCCCGAAAAAACCAGCCCAACCAGCTGTTCAGGCGTGGTGTCTATGGAGAGTTTGGACTTGTCCATAGCAGATAGGACAGCTTCTCTGTGTACTCGTGATGCCATTAGCAGTCCCCAAATGGAGATGTCTGCTTGTATCTTTTTTAACTGTTTCAACACAGCTTCCTCTTCAATCTGCTTCTCCTTCTGTTTCTCCGCTTCTCTATCCTTCCCGGATGCCTCGGGTTGGTCCAGATGTGGGGGTTTAAAGTACCGCCCACTTCTCGTCATATGGTCAACCTCATCGAGGTACCAAGTGTCATCCGGTTGATTATTCCCCCAGTCATCATCCGTGTGGGCAAGACATAAGTTGTCGTCTTCCCACCACATTCCATCGGCAGCCAACAGACACCTGTCTGGCTCCGGTTTAGTTGCACTCGCAATACTCTCTGTCCATATGCTCGCAGCATTCTCCATTTTCGTGCACACAGCACTTTTGGTCCCCTCAGGGCCTTTAGCTTTCCTAATTCTCTCAGCCTCCTCAAACTTTTCCCGTTCCAGCTGCATCAGTACAGCTGTTTGTTCAATAATTCCCGTATCCGTAATGCCCATGTCTCGAGCGGAATTCTTAGCATCGGCGCTCTCCGGCGATACAACTTGACTTTCGGCCATTCCGGCCACAACTGATATTTCTGCCCCTGCCGGGCTCTGTTCTGGTTGGGCTTCCCCCACTGCATCTGGTTGATCCTCGAGCCATTCGGTGGCCTCCGCTGATCCCTCATAATCGTACCAATTGATTGACGCATCCCCCAGTTCCTGGTCATCGAGGAATTGCAGGTTGGCAAAGTCCTCCTCTATGGCTGTCAGATCATCTGCCCATAGCCCAGATCCATCCCCCCGGATCATGCATAGCTCTCCTGTCTCTGGAAATTCTACACTTAGCCCAATTCGGCTCGTTGATAAGATGTACTTGCTTGGATCATAGGCTCCCCCAGCAAAATCCTGTCCAGTCACAGATTCAACAATCTCACTCTCTCCCAAAATCTGCCCTGCCCTATCTTCGACGGTCACCACCATCGGTTCTGGTTGGGTTTTAGAGATGTCCACCATGCACAAGAAGTCAGTGCAATCGGGGAGGAACACCTCCGGCTTGGGTAGGTGGGTGGGCGTAATATAGATGCTAGGATCGTAAGATGCGACCCCAGTCTGGATAAAATTAATTCTTTTAGGAGGGAGAGGTTGGTTATGTGGCGGGAGAGGGTTGGTTGTGACATTAGGTTTATCAGGAGGCGCGATCACCTGTTTGTCAATAAGATCTTGGATCTCATGACGCAATCTGTAACAACGGTCGGTGTCATGACCGTGTTGTTGGTGATACGCACAGTATTTTGACGGGTCGTAAGAGGGGGGGAGTGGATTCGGTAATGGCTTTGGCTCCAGGGGTTTTAAATGATTCTTTCTGATCAATATTCCCAGAACTTTGGTCAGGGGCATATATAGTGGGGTAGAGGTTCTTTGGCCTCGTGGTTGGAATCTGTTGGCTTGTGTGTTGCTTCCGGACGCGCCGGAGAAGGGTGTGGCAGTCATGGGCCTTGGAGGGGGAGGGGGAGTGGTGGTGACCATACTAACTTCCGAGGCTCTCGTATTTGCAGCGCCACTCGGGCCCGCATTGTTGTTACGGTTGAAAGTCCTCCTCGGTTGTTCTCTGTCGTGGTCAAACAGACCTTGTTTCATTGCGTCTTCGATTTGCACCCCCATCTCATGTAAATCTGCGAAAGTAGGGAAGGAGACTACAATCATTCTTTGCATTAGCTTTGGGTGGAGATTGCGCACAATCATCTGGATTTGATCTTTGTCCGTGGGCCTTAAAGTCATCATTGACGCCTTTGCCCTCCATCGGATCACAAAGTCCGAGAAAGTTTCTTTGGGCTCTTGCCTTGTCGTTTCGAGATCACGAGTTGTGATCTCGATCTGAGTGTTGTATGAATATTGTGCGATAAAGGCCTCAGCCATTTCATCCCAGTTCCTCTTCACTTCGTCTTGTAACTTTGCATACCAATGGGAGGCCACACCCGACAGGGTTCGGCCGAATAGTGAGAGCTTCTGTGGTCGTGTTAGGCCCATTGGCCGCAAGACGTCTGCAAACAGTCGGATATGGACCATGGGGTCGCCGGACCCATCAAAGCGGTCGATTTGTGGCATTTTGAACCTATCGGGGAGTGTTACGGCCTCCTCGGTATATCCATCTTCGATATCCGGCATAGCCTTGACCCCTTGGGATTTCTTGAAGAGCTTCTCCAGTTTGCTCAATTTCAGAGCTGTGTGATCAACCTCGACCTCGAATGGAGAGTCCGGGTGATTGGATGTATGGACCTTGGACAGTTGTGGTGGAAGCGGGGGCGGAGCTGGCCCCGTTGGAAGATTCGTGTCCTCTTGTAAATTTTGGACATGCGGCAGGGTATTCTGGGCATTTGGTGGGGCGTTCTGAACAGTAGGTGCCTGCTCAGGTAACGGAGCCCCTGCCGGAGGAGGAATTTGGTGTGAAGCAGATGCCGCATTCTGCTGTTGCAGTCTGGTGATTAGTTCGGCCTGTTGGGCCATGATCGCGGCCTGCTGTTTGGAGAACTCCGTTTGACGGGCGGCATCATCATGCATCTGTCTCATGCTCTCCTGCATCTGGCGCATTAGAGCCTCCATCCCTGATGTATTTTGTTGATCCATCTGTCTAACTGGTATGCCTATTTCTACAGCAGTAATTGAGACCTCAGTCCTATAGTCCTCTGATGAAGTAACCCACTGCTCTGACAACCTTTGTTCTGACACACTGCGCCTTTTCGGCTTCCTTCTGGTAACAGGGGGTAGAGAATGGAACACCGGCTATCCGTCGATTAGATCCTCAGATCGATGGAGTCGACGACCTCGTGTCCAAAGTGCTTGGGGAATGCCTGCTGGGTTGGAAGCAATTGTGCTAGAACTGACCTAGCAAAAGATAAATAAAGCGAAAAGGAAATAAATAAACAGATAAACGGACAGCATAACAGCTTAAAATAAAATGCATGACACACAGCCGGGCATAATCAACACACAGTCAATAAGCTGAATGACACACTGTCCTCAAACACTGATTATTATCCCTGTATCACTGTCCCCTAAAACAGAATCTGATATCCGCAGATAACTAATTCTCAAATACTGGCTGATGCCCGCAGGCCTGATACCCATAATACTGAACTGACGCCCGCAGGCCTGATGCTGACAATACTGAACTGATGCCCGCAGGCCTTAATACTGACGATCTTGAATTGATGCCCGCAGGCCTGATACTGACAATACTGAACTGATGCCCGCAGGCCTTGTAACAACCCTCGTACTGTTTACTGATTTATGACCGATTGATTACCGTTAATCACCGATTACTGTTAAACGAAGCTGATAATGACTGATAACTAACTGATAATCGAACTGAATGAAATACTGAACCGACTGACTGAAGTTGAAACTGAATTGACTGAGTATATGTTAGTTAATTGCATTCTATCTGTTTGATTGTCTGATTATCCGTTCATGTTTATATGTTTAAACTGCTATTTGAAGGCCTTATCGGCGGCCGAACTAGAAACCGATTGATGTTACGTGACCCTCATATTTAATGTGATTTTATGGTATAAGTATCCGAAAATTGATTAGGTATGATTAAATTAGATTAAAATAAGCCAATTGAAGAGTTGGACTTAATTACCGTTTTGCCATTGAGTGGGCCACTATCTCACACACATACTTGAGCCAAGAACAACATTTCCTCAGCCATTTCCCCTCTCATTGCCGACCATAGAGAGAGTTAGGGAGGGAGAGAAGTGTTTTTGTTGATTAGCTTGAGAATCTTGAAGAATTGAAGTATAGATTGCATATTTGAGCTCCTAGTCTTCTAATTCAAGCTCTAGGTAAGGATCTTATCTTCTTATTGATGCTATTGAACTAGTTCTTGCATGGTTCATGCTTCATTGTAGAACTAAGTCATGATTTGGGTCATTAATGGTGAATTGAAGCTCATTTCTTGCATGCATGGTTGAATTAATGAGTTTTGAGTTGAATTCATGGTAAATGGTTACATGCATGTCCATGTTGTAAGAGTAGACCATGTTTTCATCTTGTTTTGAAAAGAATGAGCTCATTTGAACAAGCTTTGAAGCTTTGATTTGGTTTAAATCCTTGCATGTTTGCATGTTCTTCATATTCTTGAAAATGGGTTTGAATATGGTTCTATTTGACTCACCTTTGGGGCTTGAATTCATAAATTGAGCTTTGAAACTTGTTATACATTGAATTTAATGATGTTTTCCAGAATTTGGGCCCAAGAGGTCGAGTTTGGAGTGGTTGAATGCTTGGTTTGAGCTTGGGAGGCAAATCTGGAAATTCCAGATTTGGCTTCCTCGCTCGAGCGAAGGATTCCCCGCTCGAGCGAGCACCTTTGTCCAGGGCTCCGCTCGAGCGACCATCGAGCGACCATCGCGCGTAAAATTTCAGCATCCAGTACTTTTACTGTTTTGCAGACCGCTCGAGCGAAGGATTCCTCGCTCGAGCGAAGCCTTTGATTTTGGACTTACGCTCGAGCGTAGAAAGTCTCGCTCGAGCGAGGCTCCTATTTTCAGCAAACTTTGCGAAATGTTTTCTAAGTGTTTTTTTTTGCATCCTCATCCCATCCTAGGCATTCTTAGGCCTAGTTTAAGGCATCTTGATGAGGATATCATTGTAGAACACACCAAGGCAAATTAGGGATTAAGTTATGAGATTTCCCAACTGTGTAGCTTAGTGTGTTCAACCTGTGAACTGTGTAGGGTTGGCAACTGGGGAGACACGCTCTAGCATACTGTAGCCCAGAACTCTGTGAGTAACAATTGTGTAAAGATATGTTCAACTGATTATCTTCTGAATACTGAACTGAACTGTTTACTGAACTGGTATTATTTACTGAATGAATGTATGTCCTTTATTTCTGAACTGTACTGTGGCATCCTTAGTATCTACGGTTTACTGTTACTGTTACTGTCACAGAGATCTCTGTCGGTTTCCTTGTGGAACCACTACTGTTTACTGACTGATGGCCATCATTACTGTTCGGTCTTTTAAGACCTACTGTTACTGTTATGCTAATGGATGTACCACATATGACTGTTTACTGTACTGAGCAACTGAATTACTGATTGAAATGAACTGTTTTCATTACTGTAAGGACATTCATTCTAAACCCCTTTACGCTTTATGTTATTCACTGGGCTTTAGCTCACTGCTCATATATATATGTAGGTGTACAGGCACCAGACCGCAGCTAGAGGCGTCAGGGTTACTCCAGTTTTGTCAAGCCAGCCTTTGTGCCTCACTGCGAGGTTCCGAGTTGCCATGCTATGGCATAGGGGTGTTTTAGAATTTCCCCCTTTTTTGTACTGTTTCACTGTTTTGTATAGACTGACTGTTTACTGTACTGTTATACAGGGATTAGGTCCCTGTACTGTGTGACTGTTAATTTTGTATACTGTGTTGTACAGACGGAATGTTTTCTGTACTGTTATGTGGGGTTGAGTCCCTAGTTAAGTGGATGTGAATATTGTGTATACTGTTCTGTACTGTTTTTGTATAATGTATGAAAAGCCTTTTTGCATACAGACTGCCACAGCCCAATGGACACTATTTATTTACTGTATTGGCTTCCGCCAGGCCCTGTACTCTGTTTCACTGTATTACTGTTCAGCAGGCCTTCGGTAATCTCGGATTACTGGCCGGTTACGGTGCTAAACCCATAGGGCCGGGTTTGGGTCGTGACAGAGTGGTATCAGAGCGATACTTACCACGAGTTATACTGCACACACGTGTCCAAATGAGCTATAGGGTGTCCTAGAAAGTGATTAGGGCATCTCATGAGCATGTTAAGTGTGTGGCTATGTTATGACTGAATATCTGTTAATGTGTTAAACTATGAAACAAATGATTGCTTATGTTTAAAACTGTTATAACTGCTTATAGTGAAATGGACAATGCAAATGAACCTGAGTCCTCATCTACTGAGGCAAGAATGGAAAGAATGGAAAGAATGATAGAACTGATAACTGCTAGACTGGAACAACAACAGAACCAACAGCCCCCTCCTCCTCCTCCTCCTCCGGTACAGCCGGAACCTAATGCGAATGCGGATGATGGGGATATTATTGCTCTCACCCATAAATTCAGTAAGATGAAACCGCCATCCTTCCAGGGAGGCCTTGAACCGTTAAAAGCTGAAGCGTGGGTGCTTGAGACAGAGAAATTATTTGAAGTGTTCCCGTGCTCTGAAGCGAATAAAGTACTGTTAGCTACCTTCACCTTACAAGAAGAAGCTAGAAGGTGGTGGATGTTAATCCGTGAAACAAACACTGTTATGACTTGGGCTCAGTTCAAGGAGTCCTTCTTTGAAAAGTACTTCCCTCAGTGTGTCAGGGATAGAAAAGTGACCGAATTTGAACAGCTGAAGCAGGGCACAATGTCCGTTGCAGAATATGAAACCAAATTTACTGAACTTGCCCGTTATGCACCGCACATGGTGGATACTGAATATAAGAAGGCCAGAAAATTTGAAGGTGGCCTTAATGTGGCAATACTTGACCGGATAAATGTTTTGAAATTACCGACTTTTGTGGGTGTTCTCGACCGGGCATTGATGGCCGAGTCGAACATTGCAGCAGTGAAACAATCTGAAACACCAACGACTGAATGGCATGGAAAAAGGTAGAGTTTCAAATTTAAGAAAGGCAAGCACAACCCAGCCAACAAGAAACAGAATACGGGGTTGACAACTAGCCCCAGCCAAGCGAGTGGTTTCATACCACCCTGTTCTGAATGTGGCAAGAAGCACAAAGGGGTTTGCTACAGAATATCTGGAGCCTGTTACAGGTGTGGCAAGGTGGGCCACATGGTTAAAGACTGCCCCTCTGCTCCACAAGCCAGTGGTAAAGCTGCACCAAGCGCAGCAGTATCAAATGCTCCACCAAAGCCTAACCCTAAAGCTACCGGGAAAGAGCCTATGAGGCAAGGCCGAGTGTTCGCACTAGTACCGGGAGATGTGCAGAATACCGAGACCGTTGTGTCAGGTATTCTCTCTATCTGTACTCAAAATGCATATGTACTGATTGATTCGGGGTCTACGCATTCTTATGTATCATATGCCTTTTCACGGAAATTGGATAGACCCTTAGAACCCATGAACTATCTGCTAGCCGTATCATCACCCGTAGGGGGATCCATGACATGTGCTTATATGTACCCCGCATGTGAAATTATTGTTGGGGATATGCATCTGTTTATTGATTTACTGCCATTGAACATTGATCATTTTGACGTAATATTGGGGATGGATTGGTTACAAAAATATCATGCCACTATTGACTGTGTGACCAAGCAAGTTGTTTTCCGTCCACCTGGTTTGCCTGAATTTGTGTTTAATGGGAGTGAAGTAGTACCTCCTCCGTATTTGATTTCGTCAGTGAAAGCTGTTAAATTAATTAGAAAGGGGTGTAAAGGATATCTGTGTTCTGTACTGACTGTGTCTACTGATGATAGTGTTAAAACTGATGTGAATTGTATTCCTATAGTCAGGGAATTTCCAGATGTTTTTCCAGATAATCTTCCAGGAGATTTGACTGATAGGGAGATTGAATTTACCGTTGATGTGATTCCCGGAACACAACCAGTTTCTAAAGCTCCTTACAGAATGGCTCCAACTGAACTGAAGGAACTGAAAGTGCAATTGCAAGAACTGTTAGATAAAAAGTTCATCAGACCTAGCACTTCGCCATGGGGTGCTCCTGTTTTGTTTGTCAAGAAGAAAGATGGCTCACTGAGACTGTGCATTGACTACCGTGAACTGAATAAGGTAACTGTAAAGAACAAATACCCTTTGCCACGCATTGATGATTTATTTGATCAGTTACAGGGTGCACAAGTGTTTTCTAAGATTGATCTCAGATCGGGGTATCATCAACTGAAGGTTAAACCGGAAGACATTGATAAAACTGCTTTTAGAACAAGGTATGGACATTATGAATTTCTAGTTATGCCTTTTGGAGTCACGAACGCACCAGCTGCTTTTATGGACCTCATGAACAGAGTTTTTAAACCGTACCTTGATGACTTTATTGTTGTATTTATCGATGACATATTGATTTACTCCAAAAGTATAGAACAGCATGAACATCATCTGAGACTTGCCCTACAAACCTTAAGGGAACAGAAACTGTATGCTAAACTGTCTAAATGTGAATTTTGGCTTGACCATGTTATGTTTTTGGGGCATGTTGTTAGCAAAGATGGAATTTCTGTTGATCCGCAGAAAATTGAAGCTGTGGTGAACTGGCCTAGACCAACAAATGTGACTGAAGTCCGAAGCTTTTTGGGATTGGCTGGATATTACAGAAGATTTGTCAAAGATTTCTCCAAAATTGCCCTACCATTGACTCAGTTAACTCAAAAGGGGACATCATTTGACTGGACCGACCAAAGAGAATCTGCTTTCCAGGAGTTGAAAACTCGACTTGTGACTGCACCAGTTTTGACTTTACCCTCAGGTACGGATGGTTATACTGTATTTAGTGATGCTTCTCATAAGGGTTTGGGATGTGTTTTAATGCAGAATGGGAAGGTTATAGCTTATGCTTCCCGACAACTGAGACCACATGAAAAGAATTACCCGACCCATGATCTGGAACTTGCTGCAGTAGTATTTGCACTGAAAATTTGGCGTCACTACCTGTACGGGGTAACATGTGAAGTATATACCGACCACAAGAGCTTGAAGTATTTCTTCACACAGAAAGAACTGAATATGAGACAGCGGAGATGGCTAGAACTGATAAAGGATTACGACCTACAGATCTTGTACCACCCAGGAAAAGCCAATACCGTTGCCGATGCATTGAGCCGAAAATCGATTGGAAACTTAGCATGTTTGCTTACAGGACAGAAAGAGTTGCTTTGTGACCTTGAAAAATCTGAAATTGAATTTGTTTTACGGGAACAAGGTGGAACCTTAGCTGCTATTTCTGCTCAACCGGCACTGATTGAGGAGATTAAAGAGAAACAGCAACTGGATGACTTCTTGAAAAAGATCATCGAAGAAAGAGAATCTAAACCGAGACCGGGATTCAAATTTGAGAATAATGTACTGAAATTTCAAGAAAGACTGTGTGTACCAAATGATACTGAACTGAAAAGAAGAGTTCTGCAAGAAGGCCACAATTCGAAATTGTCTATCCATCCGGGGAATACGAAAATGTACCAAGATCTGAAACAGAATTTCTGGTGGCCGGGAATGAAGAAAGAAATTGCTGATTTTGTATCCAAATGTCTTCATTGCCAACAGGTCAAAGCTGAACATCAACGACCTGTCGGATTACTGCAACCCTTACCCATACCAGAATGGAAATGGGAGCATATCACGATGGATTTTATCGTTGGGTTACCTCGCTCCAGAAAAGGTATGGATTCAATTTGGGTTATTGTTGATAGACTAACCAAATCTGCTCACTTCTTACCTGTCAAGACGATTTATAATGCGGACAAATTGGCTGTTATCTATATTGATGAAATCGTTAGACTGCATGGAGTGCCTGTGTCTATTGTTTCTGACAGGGATTCGAAGTTTACATCGAGGTTTTGGCAAAGCCTACAGACTGCATTGGGTACTGAATTGAGGCTGAGTAGTGCCTATCATCCTCAGACAGATGGCCAATCTGAAAGGACCATCCAAACTCTGGAGGATCTACTGAGAATGTGTGTCCTTGATTTTCAGGGAGACTGGGAAAGCCATTTGCCCTTAGCTGAATTCGCCTACAACAACAGCTACCATTCGAGTATTGGTATGGCGCCTTTTGAGGCATTGTATGGCAGAAAATGTAGATCTCCAATTTGCTGGGCAGAAGTTGGAGATGGGCCTTTGCTTGGGCCCGAGATTGTATATGAAACAACTGAAAAAGTGAAACTGATACAGCAAAGATTGAAAACTGCACAGAGTAGACAGAAAAGTTATGCAGATGTCAGAAGACGGGACAGAGAGTATGAAGTGGGTGATCACGTTTTTGTGAAAGTGACACCAATGAAAGGCCAGACTCGTTTTGGAGTCAAAGGCAAGTTAGCACCGAGATACGTCGGACCTTATGAGATTATTGAGAAAATTAATCCGGTGGCGTATCAAGTTGCGCTCCCTCCTGAAATGGAACACATGCATAACGTCTTCCACATTTCTATGTTGAGAGACTATCTCCGGGATCCCTTCCATGTAATAGAGCCTACCCACGTAGTGTTGAGTGATGACTACACTTACGAGGAACGGCCTATACAGATTGTAAACCGACGGATCAAGAAACTGAGGAACAAAGAGATCCCGTTAGTGAAAGTTGACTGGCAGAACCATGGTGGCGTGTATGCCACTTGGGAAAGGGAAGATGACATGGCTAAACGATATCCTGAACTGTTTCCACTGAATCCTGTTTTCTTCCAGAATGAAGGTAACTCGAGTTTAGAGGACTAAACTCTTTATAAGGAGGGGAGACTGTAACAACCCTCGTACTGTTTACTGATTTATGACCGATTGATTACCGTTAATCACCGATTACTGTTAAACGAAGCTGATAATGACTGATAACTAACTGATAATCGAACTGAATGAAATACTGAACCGACTGACTGAAGTTGAAACTGAATTGACTGAGTATATGTTAGTTAATTGCATTCTATCTGTTTGATTGTCTGATTATCTGTTCATGTTTATATGTTTAAACTGCTATTTGAAGGCCTTATCGGCGGCCGAACTAGAAACCGATTGATGTTACGTGACCCTCATATTTAATGTGATTTTATGGTATAAGTATCCGAAAATTGATTAGGTATGATTAAATTAGATTAAAATAAGCCAATTGAAGAGTTGGACTTAATTACCGTTTTGCCATTGAGTGGGCCACTATCTCACACACATACTTGAGCCAAGAACAACATTTCCTCAGCCATTTCCCCTCTCATTGCCGACCATAGAGAGAGTTAGGGAGGGAGAGAAGTGTTTTTGTTGATTAGCTTGAGAATCTTGAAGAATTGAAGTATAGATTGCATATTTGAGCTCCTAGTCTTCTAATTCAAGCTCTAGGTAAGGATCTTATCTTCTTATTGATGCTATTGAACTAGTTCTTGCATGGTTCATGCTTCATTGTAGAACTAAGTCATGATTTGGGTCATTAATGGTGAATTGAAGCTCATTTCTTGCATGCATGGTTGAATTAATGAGTTTTGAGTTGAATTCATGGTAAATGGTTATATGCATGTCCATGTTGTAAGAGTAGACCATGTTTTCATCTTGTTTTGAAAAGAATGAGCTCATTTGAACAAGCTTTGAAGCTTTGATTTGGTTTAAATCCTTGCATGTTTGCATGTTCTTCATATTCTTGAAAATGGGTTTGAATATGGTTCTATTTGACTCACCTTTGGGGCTTGAATTCATAAATTGAGCTTTGAAACTTGTTATACATTGAATTTAATGATGTTTTCTAGAATTTGGGCCCAAGAGGTCGAGTTTGGAGTGGTTGAATGCTTGGTTTGAGCTTGGGAGGCAAATCTGGAAATTCCAGATTTGGCTTCCTCGCTCGAGCGAAGGATTCCCCGCTCGAGCGAGCACCTTTGTCCAGGGCTCCGCTCGAGCGACCATCGAGCGACCATCGCGCGTAAAATTTCAGCATCCAGTACTTTTACTGTTTTGCAGACCGCTCGAGCGAAGGATTCCTCGCTCGAGCGAAGCCTTTGATTTTGGACTTACGCTCGAGCGTAGAAAGTCTCGCTCGAGCGAGGCTCCTATTTTCAGCAAACTTTGCGAAATGTTTTCTAAGTGTTTTTTTTTGCATCCTCATCCCATCCTAGGCATTCTTAGGCCTAGTTTAAGGCATCTTGATGAGGATATCATTGTAGAACACACCAAGGCAAATTAGGGATTAAGTTATGAGATTTCCCAACTGTGTAGCTTAGTGTGTTCAACCTGTGAACTGTGTAGGGTTGGCAACTGGGGAGACACGCTCTAGCATACTGTAGCCCAGAACTCTGTGAGTAACAATTGTGTAAAGATATGTTCAACTGATTATCTTCTGAATACTGAACTGAACTGTTTACTGAACTGGTATTATTTACTGAATGAATGTATGTCCTTTATTTCTGAACTGTACTGTGGCATCCTTAGTATCTACGGTTTACTGTTACTGTTACTGTCACAGAGATCTCTGTCGGTTTCCTTGTGGAACCACTACTGTTTACTGACTGATGGCCATCATTACTGTTCGGTCTTTTAAGACCTACTGTTACTGTTATGCTAATGGATGTACCACATATGACTGTTTACTGTACTGAGCAACTGAATTACTGATTGAAATGAACTGTTTTCATTACTGTAAGGACATTCATTCTAAACCCCTTTACGCTTTATGTTATTCACTGGGCTTTAGCTCACTGCTCATATATATATGTAGGTGTATAGGCACCAGACCGCAGCTAGAGGCGTCAGGGTTACTCCAGTTTTGTCAAGCCAGCCTTTGTGCCTCACTGCGAGGTTCCGAGTTGCCATGCTATGGCATAGGGGTGTTTTAGAATTTCCCCCTTTTTTGTACTGTTTCACTGTTTTGTATAGACTGACTGTTTACTGTACTGTTATACAGGGATTAGGTCCCTGTACTGTGTGACTGTTAATTTTGTATACTGTGTTGTACAGACGGAATGTTTTCTGTACTGTTATGTGGGGTTGAGTCCCTAGTTAAGTGGATGTGAATATTGTGTATACTGTTCTGTACTGTTTTTGTATAATGTATGAAAAGCCTTTTTGCATATAGACTGCCACAGCCCAATGGACACTATTTATTTACTGTATTGGCTTCCGCCAGGCCCTGTACTCTGTTTCACTGTATTACTGTTCAGCAGGCCTTCGGTAATCTCGGATTACTGGCCGGTTACGGTGCTAAACCCATAGGGCCGGGTTTGGGTCGTGACAGGCCTGATGCCCAAACTCATATACTGATACATGCATTCCTGTAGAGACGCACTCTAAAGCACATAACAGATAAGTGAGAGCCAAAACACCCCTATGTTGGGGTAGGGTTTCCCTGTCCTATTGTGTCAGGAGCTAGGGTTTCATTACGCACGCAGCGGTTTCAAACAACCTATAAACGGGTAAGCAACCTGTCCTAATTTGGAATGGTCACTATGGATCCGAATATGCACTAGGTCGAATGGTCAAAGAGGGTGCCCCGGTAAAACCGGGGTTTGTGTTCCCATACTGGCAGAGCCCACAACCGGTCAGCCTTATGGTCATGCCTTGACAAGACAAGCCTTCGGCAAACCGTTCAGGAATAGCAGATGGCAAACACGGTGTCCTAGGCGCACCAATGCAAATGCAATGCAAAGAGTCACACAAGTGTAGTCAAAAACAGATATCATGAGTTCGAGTCAAGTTCTCTAAATCCCCAGCAGAGTCGCCAGAAACTGTAGACAAGCCCGCGGGGGACCTCGCTACAGCTCGGACTCGACTTTCGTTAGTCACGGTTCTAAGTCTGAACCAAAGAGTCCAAATCCGGCAAATCGTTTTGAGAAAACTGATTTTTGAAAGAAGTGCCAAACATGGACTACTTTGCCAGATACAGAGTCGCCACCTAAATATTTTATTTTGGGAAATTTAGGAAACCCTGACTCGGTGCCAAAAGGCCACGTGTCCGTCATCACCAAAGTTGCCTCGGCTCGGGAATTTGGGTACGATTGGGGAAGGTCACTTCGTGAGCACCCCCGCTTGCCGGTCATAGACCGGCCTCTACTAACCATGATATCAATTTTTGAAAACATTGTGAGTTCTTATTCCGGTTTATTAGCCTAGGTTACTATGTGATGTGCACAGCATACAAGTATAGACTGAATCGCCTGAATTGGAACAAAACATTTCATGTTTGTTTTTGAAAGAGGTTTTGCTACCTGCAGGTAGGCTTGAAACATTTGATGATTTATTCCAATTTAAGTAACCCAACCTTCACCCACAGGCATTCAGGCAGTTATATCAGATAAGCACATAGCCTCATGGTAAGCATGCTATTCATGGCAGTCACTCACACGCATGCAAGGATGCTAAAGCATAAAGCTTACCGAGTACTCCAAGCCAAAATAGAAACTTCATTAGAAATCATGCATGATCCTAATTATACAGAAATGCCTAATGCAACACATGCAAAATGCAATTATAGCAGGCTCGGCTATTCTAAGATGGCATATGAAATGTTACAACTATCATGTATTCAACTTTGAAATTGAAAGTACAATGCAGTTAGTATGATGCGCCGAGCCCGGTGCATGCAATACAGATGAATGAATGTAAACATGCTGTCATACTATATGCTAATTTAAATATGCCCTAATCTAACCATCATAAGCGGATAAATAAAAGGGAGAAAGACGTGGGGTTGGAAGACATACATCACACTCACGCACACTTATTACAATTGTGCCCTCGCGCAGAGGGTCCGAATAAATAATACAGTCCAAATATTACAGCCCCGAATAAAAGAATATTACAGTCCAAAATATTATAAAATCCTAATTAATTAATGAATTAACTAAGAAAGCGGTAAAACAGGCGTGCAAGCCAGGGACTGCCTTGCTTCTGATGGATGATGCATGTCCGGATTGTCTTGCGCGGAAATCCACCGGAATGCCCCAATTAGCCTCTGTTTACACCTGTTCTTGAAATGCGTGCCAAGCCCCAAAAAGTTGCTGATTCCTGATTTTGCTGCAACAGAGAGCAGGAAAGGGGCATAGCAATGTATTTGCACAGATATATGCCTGTCTCGAACCTCGTGCCACCAATCACGCATACCGAGGCATGATGGCCGAAGAGTCGAAATGCACAACTCAATATAGGATGAATGCACATGAAACTACAGCTAAAACCTAACTCCATCATGGATAATCCGGAGTGTCGGTGACTGGGGAATTGAGACACATTCCGTCACTCGGAGTACGAAATGTACCTCGTTTCCCGTGCCCGGGCTAACTCTTATTCCGGACATGATGCAATATGCATGATATGCATGAAATGCAACTAAGATACAATCCTAATATGCACTATGCTGTGAAAATGAGATGCCTCGAAATACGTGCACACAGGCACGCAAACCGAGAAAATGGCAAAATGCTATCTAAAATACAACCTAGTATGCACAATGCTATGAAAATGAGATGCCTCGAAATGCGTGCACACGGGCACGCAAATCGAGAAAATGATAGAATACACTAAAAATGAGACGCCTTGAAATGCGTGCGCACGGGCACGCAAATCGAGGCGATGGCGAAATGCAATGAAAATGAGACGCCTTGAAATGCGTGCGCATGGGCACGCAAACCGAGGCGATGGCAGAATGCAATGAAAATAAGATGCCTTAAAATACGTGCGCACGGGCACGCAAACCGAGGCGATGGCAGAATGCAATGAAAATGAGATGCCTTAAAATGCGTGCGCACGGGCACGCAAACCGAGGCGATGACATACGCAATGCAATGAAAATGAGATGCCTTGAAATGCGTGCACACGGGCACGCAAACCGAGGCGATGACAGAATGCAATGAAAATGAGATGCCTCGAAATGCGTGCACACGAGCACGCAAACCGAGGCGATGACGGAATGCAATGAAAATGAGATGCCTTGAAATGCATGCACACGGGCACGCAAACCGAGGCGATGACGGAATGCAATGAAAATGAGATGCCTCGAAATTCGTGCACACGGGCACGCAAACCGAGGCGATGGCAAAATGCTATGTAATGACATGAAAACATGATATGGGCTTATACCAACATGAATGAGCCTCAGCCACACTCACATAGGATGCCGGCGGATAAAAATGTGGTGCCTCGAAATGCGTGCACACGGGCACGCAAACCGAGGCGGTGGCAAAATGTGATGTAATGTCATGAAAACATGATATGGGCTTATACCAACATGAATGAGCCCCAGCCACACTCACATAGGATGCCGGCGGATAAAAATGGGGTGCCTCGAAATGCGTGCACACGGGCACGCAAATCGAGGCGATGGCAAAATGCGATGTAATGTCATGAAAGCATGATATCGGCTTATACCAACATGAATGAGCCTCAGCCACACTCACATAGGATGCCGGCGGATAAAAATGGGGTGCCTCGAAATGCGTGCACACGGGCACGCAAACTGAGGCAATGATAGAATGCGATGCAAATGACATGAAATGGATAGCAATCATTCTAATGGAATTTCAGCACTAAAATATGGGGGAAAACAGTCCCGAAATGAGGGCGAAATGACATGAAATGCATGGAATTGTCCCGAAATGCGAATTTAGGCGCCCGAAATGGCCTATAGCTATGCCAAACATGCACAACATGGACATGCAATGCAAAGACAGAAGCTAGACAGTCCCAAAAAAGGCACTTTCACAGTTATAAACATGGCCAAACAGCAAGCATAGGTATGGCAAAAATGGCATGCAAGAATAGGGGCCAAGAGAGGGGTAATGAAGCAAGTGATATAAGCAAAACCCAAACTGAAAAATTTCCTTCTACAACATTGAAGAGGGACTAAAAATATGAATATTTACAGTATATGGAAGCCCCAAAATCAGTATACAAATATGATAGAAATGTGATGCAAAATGAGGCTCAAAAGTGGCTATAACATGAGGTATGCAAAATATTCGCCAAACAGCCAAAGACCCTTAATAAAACATGTAGAATGGACCAAAATAAGCACTTTTTCAGAACTATAAAATGGCCAAAAACAAAAGCATGATAGGCTAACTAAACATGCAAGAATGGGGAATAAAAGAGAGATATAACATGAAGTGACCTATGGAGGTCCCAAACCATGAAAGGACCTAAATGAAACATGAAGAATGGACCAAAATAAGCATTTTTTCAGAACTGTAAAATGGCCAAAAAAAAAAGCATGGTAGGCTGCCGTTGCATGCAAGAATGGGGAAGAAAAGAGGAGCATAAAGGTAGGTACAACATGGAAGTCCCAAATGGTGTTGAGCCCTTCTTCAATGTTGAAGAGGGGCTCAAAATAAGCCTAATATTAGTTTACAACATGCTCAAAAACAGATTACTCATGGGTCGAAAATAGCATGCAAGATTATGACATATAAGATGATCAATGAAGCAAGTGCATCATGGAGGGCTCAAACAGGGTTGAGCCCTTAATGAAAAGTGAAGATGAGCTCAAAAGAGGGCCCTTTTCAGTTAGGGCCGGAGCTTGAAACAAAAAGCATAGGGGGCTTACCAATGGATCAAGAAAAAGGGTCAAAGTGAAGAAAAGTTACTCACCCTTGAAGACTAAGACTTTTGTTGCTTCTTGGACCAATTTGCAGCTTCTTTTGCCTTTGAGAAACCTTCCTTGTTGCTGGAAATGAGGTGGTGGTGGTAGAGCTTGGTGGTGTAGAAGAAATGGTGCTTAGGGACTTAGAGATTTCAAAGAAATGAGAAGGATGAAGATGGAGTTGTGTATGGAGGCTTGAACAACAATTTTTCTAACCCTTGAATGTGATATATCTTGCTTGTTATAAGGGCCAAAGAGGGGGTGTAAAGGTGGGGGAAAAGGAGACAAACTTTCCCCCACAAAATATCCCTCGGATAAAGATCTTTTCTGGGGGATAAAGCTCCACAGCTGTAAAGGAAACAGTGCAAGGAGCTCGGCCGGCCTATTACTTTTGCTCCAGGTGGCCGGCCGGCCACACCCCCTAGCCGGCCGGCTAGGGGTCAAAAGGGTCAAGTAGATTTTCTGGCCGGCCACCAATTGATGGTGTCCTCCTATGTGTGTACAACACAACCCTGTGGTTAAAAGTCCAAGAAAGTGGGTCCAAGGGGTTCAACATTAGCTCGGAAAGAGGGGTTCAAAAGGGTCAGGTGGAATTACTGGCCGGCCACCAACTTTTAGGGTCCTCTCATGTGTGTACATCACAAATATGTGGTTCAAAGTTCAAGAAAAAGGGTCCAAGGGGTTCAATATTAGCCTGGAAGGAGGGGGTCAAAAGGGTCAAGTAACATTACTGGCCGGACACCACTTTTTAGGGTCCTCCCATGTGTGTACATCACAATTATGTGGTTCAAAGTTCAGGAAAATGGGTCCAAGGGGTTCAACATTGGCTCGGAAGTGCGAAAAACGGGCGCCGGAGGGCGTCGGAGGATGTATAACTGGTTGCTGCAACAATTGCTGGCCTCCCACCCTTCAGTGACCTCTCTAGTGATAAAACAGAGGTACCTGCCAAAAATGAACGAAAACCGTTGCAAAACGAATGCTCGGGGACCAAAACGCGCAGTTCGAGGTCCCGAAAATGGGCTGTTAAGCACCGAAAGTGGCATTCGGCCACGAAGTAGGTTTCTCAGACCCCAGTGTCCCTCAAAAGGGATTAAATAAGATGTATGCCAAAAATTAGAACAAACGGAGGTGGTTAGGCGGTCCTGAACCGAGGCACACGGCCAACGGTTCCGAAAAACCGAAAACCGGACTCCGAATTGGGAAAAATGGCCTACGGCCACCAAATGTAGCCTACGGCCACTGAGAGATGGTCTACGGGACCTCTCCCTCCCCTCAGGAAAAGAAACAAAGAAAACTGAGCCTGGTTCGCAAACCGAGGCAAAGTACAAAAGAGGGTTCGGAAGTCCGGAGGCAGGGCTCACGGCCGCGACTCTGAAACTTCTGAACGAGCGCGATATGCAACATCATCAAGCGCTCAACTGGTGACGTCTGAGTCTTAAGGTCGGTCAAAAATGGGGTGTCTACAGGCGGTCTACACGAGGCCAAATCCACTAGAGAGATGCTTCGATGTGGGCAGGAAACGTAGAGAATGAGGGTGGTTGCGCTGTGGCTCTGGGTTATTGGGTCGTTGGAGGAAGAAGATGAATAGTGAAGGAAGATGTATGAAAGAGGCATGCGATGTATGTATAAGGGAAAAAGAGATGCCAAAATTTGAAACTGTAGAGACGATGTGGGGTGGCTGGGTTGCCTGTACGAGACCAATGAACAGAGGACATGTGTCTGTAATAAAACCGGTGTCAGTCTTGAAAAGACGGGCTGAAAAGTTGAAGCGTCGACCAAGCAGGACGTGAGCTCGAGCGTGAAAGTTAGCACGACAAATGATTTGAACTGAATGACTAAGCAGATAAACGACCTCGGTCGGAGAAGGTAATATTGGTCACGCTAGCGCGGACGGAATTAAGGGGGAATTGTGAGGGTGATTCATAACTGAACATTGGGCCGAGCTAAGATGGACCGAGCTAAATTCATGCGGACACTTAGTGCACACTGGACTAGGGCTCAGTCTGGTCGTGTCGGAGTAGCCTCAGACCTCTAGCCTAATTAAGATGTGCACTCTGCTGAGTTAGGCGGGTTTAGCCTACCGAAGGTTAGATCAACCGAGAAGGAGCTCGGTCATGACTGAGGAGCTCGACTAAGCCACGGTGTCAAATTATCAACGGGACAAGTAGCACGGTCGTTAGGCCGCGCAAAGCGTTGCTCGATGGGAATACTACATGGCGCTACGAAACTACGGGAAGGAGATCTCGTTATCCATACGCGTTAATACTGATTAGCGGTTTCGTTAGGTGGTGTTTAGCTGTATTAGCGCTGACACGTAGGGAAACGTAAGAGGAGAGTAGGTCCATGCATCCTGAGGGGAATGGCCGCAAAAGCACGCGCATAAACTATACAAACGAGGCTGCGCCTCCATACTCAGGTCTAGAACATCCTGCTTACCACATTGTCTCCTCTCTTTTCTCTCATGCTTTGAGTGTGCTAACTTAACCGTCGGAGGGATTTTTCGGCGGCACATCGCCGGTAGCTCAACTTCATTGTGTTCTCAGGTCGATCGGAGTGAGGCGCAGCTTGGACACGAAGAGTATAGATAATGTCGGATATTTGCTCCCCATACAACAGCCATGTTGATTTTTTTTATATATGTTTTTTTGTCAATGGAAGCCATGTTGATGTATAGAAATTCAACTTAATTAGTTGCTGCATTTCACAATTTGGAAAACTTGGGAATGTCAATCTTTGCACCTAACCTATAATAAAACAAGTAGACTTCACACACACATTGAATCAAAAGTCATGTACATACATTCAATTTTTTTTCCCTCTTCCTTTTATATCTACATTCAATTTTTTTTTTTTTTAAATTATCAAATGATGGTTACAATTATATTTCATTTTTACATATTCGTCAATGTATGCATAATCTTTTGGTATACATATACTGGTGATAAAGGTAAATAAAGAAGACGATTAACTGAATTTGAGAACGGTTTTAAATAGTTTTAAAAAATTTGGAGGAATTAATTGATGTAAAATTTACAATCAATTTTTTATTTTTATTTTTGGATCAATATATAAAAAAAAAGAAGAAGATGTTTCGTGGGAATATCATAGCATCCATAAACCCTGGCCTTGGGGTAACCAGTTGACAACCAAGGAATCCACTACTGGGGCATACAAATAGACCTCACCCACCCGCTATACAGAAGGGAAAGTGTCAATTGGAATACAGCGCGACGAATCGAAGCAAATTAGCACCCACGAGAATCGACTCGATTGGATGGAGGGGAGATGCATAATCCATTAGGCCACACCTCGTGGTAAATTTACAATCAATTTGAGGAGCATTTTTGAAAAATGAAAAAATGTGATGAAACTTCATATCCTGTGATGTGTGCGTTTAATAATAGAATAGAAGATAATGGCTATTAGTGATGTAAAGTGACCACATATGCATTCAGATGGGATCACCTTTGTGTAAATTAGTCAATGATCAATTTGGCAAAAATTCAACCACAAATTCAAAGGTCCAAATGAAACGAAAATCACTTTGTTAGATTCCAAAAATATGTTCTATATTTCCTTTTAGTCCTTGATATTTTAATTGTATCATTTTAACTTATTTAATTGGTATTTAAAAGTTTCTAATGTTGTTTTCGTCCAAATTTTCATCAAATCTTGGATAAAAACACCCTTGAATCCATTATAAAATTTGGAAGGAAATGGGGTTAAGAACCAATTAGGGTCTTATTCTACCGCCAACCATGTATTTAACACTTCACTTAAATTCTTGTCAATATTGCTTAACTTTGTTCTAAATTTTACAATATGATAAAATGGAAATAGGATAATGGAAAATTGCATTGTGTAGTAGGTAACATTTAAACTCAGGCGTCATTTTTTATAAGAGAGTACCTTATTCACTCAATTATGTTAAATGATACCAAATTTAAATTTATTGTGTTTTTGTTACCCAATATTATTAAACTATTTTCCAATTCCCCAAAAATGAAATTTGAGCTTAACTCAAAGTGGCTATACCATTTGGTATAGTTTAGGGTTCATGTTTATGGAGAAACATCAAATATCTATTATCTATTATCTATTAGTTATTAGTAGTAATCTAATTTACAAACTCTTTAACATCACACCTTTGAAAGAAAAAAAATCCTCAAAAATGAAAACTATATTGAAACAAAAAGGCATTCATTAATTAGAAGCATATAATGTGGCTATTCTAAATTTAATGGCATGGTTTGATGTCGAACTTCAAAAATAACCACATAGGGGCCATTGCATTGAAAGCCTTTTTATTATTTTTTTAATTTTATAAGGCTATTTGTTGTTTAGATTGGAATGAATCGTGATTTTAAAGGAACCCTAGGATGAATTTTTAATTTCTTGATTAGATTGGAATTAAATTTCTTGATTATAAGAGAAACAATATCATTATTTTTGTTCAATAAGGTAAATGATTATTTTGTTTTTACTTCATGAACATTCAAGTGGTATTTCATGATATTGTATTTAAAGCAAATGATTGACTTGTTATTCTTATTTTACCATATCAAAGAAAAGTAAATGATAGGCTTTCATAACATTTTATAAAAATTCCCATAAAATGGTAAATGAAGTTTTCATTATTGTGAAAACCCATATTGCAACATGATATTCAAAGAAAAGTTATCAAACTCAAGGGCTACGTTGTTTATGGGAAGGATATAGAATGAGAAATGTTTAGTGAATATTACTCTCATATTTTCTTGTGCCACTAGACTTTTCATCTACTTTCCTCTCATCCTTACTTAATATAATTCAACTCTAACTTATTCCACCCTATCTAAATCGATCCTATACTCTTAAAGGCCCTAGGAAAATTTTTAAAAGGAGCACTTATATTTAATTATTAGTTTATATATATATATATATATATATAGGTTAACTTGCTAATTTGTTGTTGTTGTTATTGTTGTTGTTGTTTTTTTTTTTTTTAACTTATATTCATTGCGGCTACATTCACCGAATTTTGCTCCATTTGAATTGTGGGAATGAATATCTGTAAGATATTTATTTGGGTAATTTGAACATAGCAAAATTCGGTAGATTATTATTCTATTCATTCTATTCGTGTTAGATCGTTTAGAATGGATTGAATAGAATAATAATTTCGTCAAAATATTTCGTTCTCATATTCGGTTAAGCTAAAAAAATGATGAAAATTTGATTTTCAAGGGATTATTATATAATTTGCTTCTTGGATTTGGATTATGTAGTAGTGTAGGGCATGGGTTATACATTTAGTCTCAATCTTGGATTTATGTAAGTAGTGCAAGGCAAAGGTTGTTATATATCATGTATGGTCTGAGAAATATATCCTTATTTTTTTCATATAATTTTATTTCGATATAGTTAGTATAAACAGATATAATTTTTGTACAAATAAAATTGTCTTGTTTCCTAAAATTCTCCCTAAAGAAAAGAAATTTGAAATAGAATTCTCATTTTTTGTTTGAAATTTTTAATTATATTTAATTATTTTTAATTTTACAAGGCTATTTTTTGTTTAGAATGGAATTTATCGTGATTTTAAAGGAAATAGGATGCCATCTATAGGGGAATTGAATTGATTGATTCATCCCTAGGATGAATTTTTAATTTTATTTTTTTTGTTTTTTATTTGGGTGGATATTTTTTTTTATTTTTAATTTTGTAAGGCTATTTGTTGTTTAGAATGGAATGAATTGTGATTTTAGAGGAACCCAAGGATGAATTTTTAATTTTATTTTTTTTTAATTTTTTATTTTATAAGGGTATTTTTGTATAATGGAATTGATCGTGATTTTAAAGGAAATAGGATAACATCTATAGGGAATTGAATTTCATCCATCAATAGGATGAATTTCAAATTCTATTTTTGTCATCCGATGTCATCCCAAAAATGAGAAAGTAGTAAACGGCTAGAAAAACAGAATCAAACAAAATTATAAAAAAGTAGTAAACGGCCGAAAACCTAGTCACCAGTGTTGTTCTCCTGCGTTGTTCTCCCTTATTCTCCGGTTTTGTCCTCCGACTAAATTAATAAAATAATATGTAACGAATTAATAAATTAAACAAAATTAACAAAAAGAAAGAAGAGAAGAAGAAAAATGAAGAAAAAGAAAAAAAATCAGCAATTTTTATATTGTTATCAATATTTATTGGTATTAATTATTAATAAATTAGTATTATATATTTTTGTAATGAATTAATTGTTAATTGATACTAATTAATAACAATTGTTGATTATTAATATTAATTGATACTAATAAAAATTAATTATTAATATTAATTAATACTAATTAATAATTTTAGTATTAATTGAGATTAATTAAGCCATTAATTGATACTAATTAATTTGTATCGGAAAAAAAATTATTATAATAATAATTCCATTACATTCTTAGGGATTGTTTGGGGTGTCCTAAATAAGTGCACTTTTTGTCTTTTTGAACTAAAAAATTGAGAAAGAAAATATAGATGTTTGGGTTAACTTTTTGACTTTTTATGGAAGAATGTGTAATAAAAATTGTAAAAATTAGTTTGTAAGAGAAAATTAGAATTGGGAGTTGTGCAGCTGTAATTGTTGACTTTTGGTGAATAGTGTTAACTTTTTAACTTTTTAAGTAACTTTTTAACTTTTTGACTTATTCTGGACTGGTCAAACTTGGCCTAAATGTATCAATTTTTATATTAATTGATACTAATTATATTAACTTTTATTAATGAAATAAATTTTTTAAATTAAAACTGAAAAAAATGACAAAATTAAAAATTTTACAGCCTATCAACCAAACACTACTCTACTACTCACCAAATAGGTTAACTACTTATATTTACAGTTATAAGTTATAATTTATAATCACTTTCTCACAGTTTTATCAAACGGGGCCAATGACTTATACTCCACATATTTTTTGTAATTTTCTTTTGAAAAATGTTTAATGACCAAAATTTTTATGACTTGAATGATTCAAATGTGTCAAAATAGCATCGTCATTTTAAATGTTGCGAACTATTCCACTTATGAATGTTCACGCCACCAATCAGCGTTGTTTTCTTCTACAAACCCCTGAACTCTAATTCTCCCCAAAAATTATTATAATAATAAATCCAGTTCTCTTCCTTCTGATCTCTACACACGCACATACCGTCTTTCATCTCTCACACGACGACCCTCTCTACACCAACTTTCTCTGTCTAAAACTCACCTCCCATTGCAACTCTAGACCCAACCCTCAACTTCCGGGGTGTCCTCTTCGAATCCAAACAAATCATCAAAGCCCACTCTCGCCACTTCCTCGCCCTCACCGTCCTTTTCCTCTTCCTCTTCCCCTCATCTTTCTCTCTCATCATCTACCCAACTTTCCAAACCACTCTCTCTCAATCCCTACCCAAACACATCTGAATCCTCCTCTCACACCCAACCCAACAAAAATCTCCGATTACTATCTCCAAACCCTGGCTCTCCCCCTCATCTTCACCCTCTTCGTCTCTATCTTCTCTCTCTGCGCAATTGGCACAATCACCTACAGCACCTACCACGGCTTCTACGGTAGACCCGTCAAACTCGCCTCCGCCATCAAATCCCTCTTCTACTCCTTCGTCCCGCTCGCCATCACAACAATCGTCTCCCAAATCGTGGTCATTATAATGGCAGTGGCTTTGGTCCAGTCCAAGATCGGACTGGACAATGCTGTTAGGCCCGTGGGGCCCATTATGGGTCCCGTTTTGATAATCCGAACCGTTCAATGTGTAGAACTCATCGAGTATTATATGCTTGTAAAAAATCACGTTGATCGGATATCGATAGCTATGTGAACAAAACAGTTTTTTATCAACCGTTAATTTTTTCACCGTCCATTTTTTTTTATACAAAACTGATTTGATCACATAGCTATTGATATCCGATCAACGTGATTTTTAACAGGCATGTAGTACTCGACGATTTCTACACATTGACGGTTCGGATTATCAAAACGGGTCCACAAAATGGGCCCCATGGGCCGAACTGGACGGGTCCAGTCTTGATCTCAACTTGAGACAAGCTGGACCCTTTATAATTTGTGCCTCTTTCGCGGTTTTGGTGCCCCAACGGGTTGAGATTCTAGGGTTTGATGCTTATTACAATTCGAATTATTTTTTGGATTTTTGTGTTGTGGTTTCAGTGATTTTGTTATTGTTGTTAGTTCGGCTTAGGCCCGGCTTGAGATTTCCGACTCAAAGTCAATAATCAATTAATCAATTTTTGAGGCGTTTCACATTTTTTTATTTATTGAATAAAAAAAATAAAGAAAAAAATGAAGATAAAAGATAAAAAATTTGTGTCAAAATTACAAAAAAATACTTAGTATTACATTACAATAATTAATAAGTATCGTTTGATCCTCGCACTTTTTGCAGTTTTAGAAGCAAATAAATCAATTATACTTGCACAATCTAATTTTTTTACAAAATTATTTTTAATGGATAATAATGCTAATTATTTTAAATGGGTCTTTCAATTTTTTAATGGGTCCATTTATTTAAAATAGTTTGGGTCTTCTGTAATTTTTTTTTGGATTTAAAATATACCTAATAGAATGGACCCTTTTTTGGGTCTATTTTCAATGGATAAGAATGTTAATTTTTTTGAATGAGCCTTTTAATGTTTTAATAGATCAATTTATTTTAAAGTAGTTTGGACATTTTTTAATTTTTTTTTAAAACTTAAAACAATTTTAATATATTACACTAAATCATAATAGAAGGGATTTTTTTTTGAGTCCATTTTGAGGGGTCTAGGCCATGGCCGTGTTGGCCCATGCCCAGGGCCAACACTGTTCGTCTGCAAGTGAATTGGGCATTGGCGTGTGTGATTGTGATGGTGGAATCCAAATGGGGGTTCGAGTCGTTGCGGCGGAGCACGTATTCGATGAAGGGGATGAGACCGGTTTCGTTGTATTTGATACTGTTTTTTGGGGCTGTGATTGGGGTTTCTGTGTGGGCTTGCTCGGGGTCTTTCTCGGGCAGTTTCAGTGATGTGTGGAAGTGCTTGTCTTTTGTTCTTCAGACCGTGTTGGGTTCGAGCATTGTGGCTCTGTTTTTGCTTCAGAATTTGGCTTCTACTACTGCGTTGTATATGTATTGTAAGGCTTTGCGTGGTGAACTGGCTGGGGCAATTGTTGAGGAGTTTGCTCGCAAGTATGTTAGTTTGCCTTTTCATGATGCAAAGGTTCCTCACGTTGTCTTTGTTGTCTTTTAATTTTATTTTTTTCATTTTTAATTTTGTAAGGGTATTTTTTGTAGAGGAACCCGAGAATGAATTTTTAATTTTATTTTTTTTAATTTTTAATTTTATAAGGGTATTTTTTGTAGAATGGAATTGATCCTTATTTTAAAGGAAATAGGATAAAATCTATAGGGAATTTAATTTTATCCATCAATAGAACGAATTTCTAATTCTATTTTTGTCCTCCGTGTCATTCCAGAAATGGGAAATTAGTAAAATGCTGGAAAAACTAAATCAAACAAAAGTAGTCAACGGCTGGAAAAGCAATTATGAAAAAGTAATAAATGGCTGAAAAATAGAAATGGAAAAGTAAGAAACGGCTTGACAAACAAAATCATGGAAAAACTGTCAACGGCTGGAAAAGCAATCATGGAAAAGTAGTAAATGGCTGAAAAACAGAAGTGGAAAAGTAATAAACAGCTTGAAAAATAAAATTATGAGAAAGTTGTCAACGGCTGGAAAAGCAATCATGAGAAAGTAGTAAATGGCTGAAAAATAGAAATAGAAAAGTAATAAACGTCTTGAAAAACAAAATCAGGGGAAAGCAGTCAATGGCTGGAAAAGCATAAATGGGAATGTAGTAATAATGTAATAATTCGTGTATATATAGGCTAGCGTATTCTCCAATCTTCAATAACTTTTAGTGATTCATCTATATATAGGCCAGAGTATTCTCCCCCTTCAACAACTTCAACATGGAAGCCCAAGCCAATTCTGCGAAAGAAGTTTTTGTTAATTACATCGTGAAACCAGCTCTAAAAGCATTGGGGTCTGAAATTATCGAACACTTCCTTGTGCGACGCCAGAATTTCAATCCTAGAGTTTGGTCTACAATTGTCTTCTTTGTGCTACTTGTGGTCGTGCTAAGTAAGAAGATAAATTAATCCCCTTTCATTTTTTCTATTTGAAAATTTCACTATCTCCACTTATTTTGGGTTCTTTAGTTTTTTTAGTCCTTATTTATGCTTGTATATATTCAATTATTATTGTTAATATATTCAATTCTTGGATTTGGATTATGTAGTAGTGCAAGGCATGGGTTATACATTCAGTCTCATGCTTGGATTCATGTAAGTAGTGCAGGGTTAAACCTTAAAATCTAGACTATAAGGCATGAACTTAAGAGAATTATGATGATTTATACAAGAATTGAGTCAAAACTTGGGAATTGTAAGTCATTCCATGCATGCATGTCTATATTATGAAGTTTGAAGTTCTTTTCATGAAAAATCTCACATGCATGTTCATATCTTGGTTGTAATCTAAGAATTCACCATGTTTTGAGTTGAATATTACATTTGATCATGTTTTGAAAATGTTGAGTTTAAAAGAATTCATGCATGTCATGTTCTTGAAACATTCATAAAGTTTTAGCTGAAATTTTGCACAATTGGCATGCTTCTGGGCCTCGATTTCATGAAATGATCTTTAAAGCATGAAGTTTTGTGAGTTTATAAATGTTTTCCAAAATTTTGGCCCAAGAGAATGAGTTTTGGAGTGTTGTAGTCAAGCATTTCAACTTTGAGGCAATTCTGGAAAACCTAGAATTTTGCTTCCATGCTCGAGCGACTGTAGACACCACATTTTGACCGGCCCTAAGACTTGGGCACTTTCTTTTAAACACCCCATGATGAAATTTGAAATATACTATTTTATGAATTTCTCAGCAGAAAATATCAAAAAGCTTTAATTCCAAACTTTACCCATGTTGGCCAAATTATTAGTTTTATAGTATTTTATAATATTTTATAATTTTATGTGTTGTACATAGTGTTTGATGTTTTATCTAAATTGGTATAAATAATTTTGATATTTGATAAAAAAGAAAATGATAAAAAATATATATATAAAAAAAAAAGAAAAAAAAAGAGGATGAATGAGTAGGGAGATGGAGATAAGATTTTTGGTGAGGTTGTGTGGGGGCCATGGAGAACAATTATTTTTTAGAAAGGGAGGGAAAATGCATGGTCAGGGGGGAAAAGAATCAAAAAAGAGAAGAGAGCAGGTGAGAAGTTGGAAAATATTAAAAAGAGAGATGGACAAAAAAGAGGGAGTGGGTGGTGTATTATTTGAGGGGAGATAATCTGAGATTGATAAAAAAGAGGAGAGTGGTGTTCATGAGTAAAAGGGGTTAGAGTGATTGGAGATATTATTATTTTAGAGGATGAATGGGTGAAAGGGGAGGGGGACTGACGAAAACAAAAAAATATTCAATTCTCTCCCTCGTTTCCTGGGGCTTTCTCTCTTGGTTTCTATGTAGCTGCATTTGATACAGACAGAGTCATACATACGGGGGGTCATGTAGCTGCATTTGTTTGGAGAGGAGAGACACCACACAGAGACAACACACACAGACACTGAACACACTCAACACTCGCACACACCATACACACACATTCAACGCACACATGGCATACCTTCATACACATTCAACACACACACAACACCATTCTCACTCCACACACACGGCACACCCACAGTCAACACACACACAGCAGCAGCTCCTATCACACACTCAACACACATACAGTCGAGAGACACTCAACACACACACGCATGAGGCAACACACGCCACCGTTGCCGTCACACACCACACCACCGATGCCGTCACACACCACACCACCGCTGCCATCACCATTCACACACTGATACACAGACCGATCATCAACCTCTCTCTCTCTCTTTCGGTGTAGGCATCTTTTTGAAGCTGAAAAACTGACACACACAGAAGACCAAACCCAGCTCTCTCTCTCTAATAGAGCTCTCTCACTCTCTCTCGGTAGCTTTGACAAAAAATACACACACTGATATACACACTGCTACACCATGCACACAGCACATGCATACACAAGCACACACCACGCACACCACAACACACGACTCTCATCTCTCTCTAGTTGGGTCTCTCTCTCTCTGCAACGCACACGGGTTTCTCTCTCTCTCTTTGAGGGGGGCACCCGTTCAATCTCTCTCTCTCTACAAGTCTCTGTTTGATGATGTTACTACTCTGCATGCACGCAGCTGAAGAAGCTTATGCATGATATGGAAATGGAGGTTATAACTGCAACAGCTGCAAATGATGTTCCAGTTGAGAGATTGCCGATTGTAGTTACTAATTCGGATGACGAAGAGACAGGTGACCAGAAATCGTTGTACCCATATCGAGATCTTGTCTTGCCACAGCCAGTGCATTCGAAGTTGGAGGAGAAAAAGCATACAAAAAAGACCGGGACAAATCAAATTCAAGCAAATAAACTGGTGGGAACCTCCACTGAGGATGGGTACATAGGCTGAGGTGTGCAGGTCTACTGGATGGAAGATTTTATTTTATTTTATTTTATTTTAGTTTGAGTGTTTGTGAGGATTTTATTTTAGTCATTTTTCTCGGATTTGTAATATTCAAAATGTTGTAATAATCCCTCATCCCGCTTCTTTCTATCCCATTCTTTACTCGCTTTCCCTAACTGTACATATGTATATATCTGATATGCCATGCATATCTATGCTTTGCATCCATGTTTCATGCATTAAGATTAGGCTAAATTTAAATGTGTGAATTTAATCAATTATTCTGTGATTCTATGTTATAGCGATCCCGGGTTTACCCTTGTTGTACAGTGATCCGGACATGTGTCCGTGGATGTTGGTAGTTGTTTATTATCTTGTTTGCATCCTCTTTACTTTGTATATTGAGTTATAGGATGTGTTGGGCAGGTTTGTTACAGGTTGGTTGTGTTTGGGAGCCTAGTGTTGCTGTCCAGATTTTTGGACCTTCGCTCGAGCGAGGAGTTGGTCGCTCGAGCGAGAGTTGAGTTTGTGTCTGGTGGGTCGAGCCAGAGTGGCTTCGCTCGAGCGAGCGATTGCGTCTAGTTCTGGACCTGAGAGTTGCATTTCTTGGCTCGAGCGAGCTTTCTTCGCTCGAGCGGTCTGGTTTGTTCTTCGCTCGAGCGAGAAGTCGGTCGCTCGAGCGTGCTTCTGGTTTCAGACCTGAGGGTTTGAGTTGTTGGCTCGAGCGAGCATTCTTTCGCTCGAGCGCACTTCTGAGTTTTTGGCTCGAGCGAGAACTTCTTGGCTCGAGCGAGTGTTTTCTGTATCTGGTCGCTCGAGCGACAAAGTCTTCGCTCGAGCGAGGGTGTTTTATATCAGCGGACAGTAGCGATTTTGAACTTCAGTTTTTCACTTTCTTTTTTTGATCAAACCCTAGATCCAAGACTCTCTCTCTCTAAACTTACACTCTCTCTAAGATTTGATCTCCCTAGAGTGTGAATCTAGCCTAGGGCCTTTGTTAATAAGATAGAGGGCGTTGAGAGCTTTGATTTAATCTGAAAAAGTTTGGATTTGGAGCACGTTGATCTTCGAGTCTTCATCTCCTTTTTGGCTCAAACTTCGAGGTAGGGATATCCTACTTCTCTCTATGGATTTTGTCTTTAAATTTTAGTATTTTGAGATGTTGGGGTTGGTTTAGTATTTTGAGATGTTGGGGTTGGTTTGGTAATTTGGTGAAAGTTTGGGGCTTTTGTGCAATTTTACAAAAGTTAGGGTTTGATTCATAATAAACCTAGATGCATGTTTGGCATAGAGAAATGGAATAAATGTTGAATCATTGATGAAAATGGGACCTAAGGGTTGAAATGGTAATTATGGATAACGACCTAATTACATTGTTTGATTAATTGGGATAATTAATTGTGAGAAATGAGGAAATGAAATGTTGATTGAATATCCATTGTGCATTTATTTTCTGTTTAGAGATAACTGCTTTGGGCTATCGGTGGAGGATAGTCGTGATTGTTGTAGACAATGCATGATGATTAGGCAAACGGAAACTAATCAATGGAATGTGTCATGGAATTTGACGGTTGATAGAATACATTAACTGTATGTATTGAGTGATTGTATATAGAACCAATGTGTTTGTATACGTTATGTGTAGAGGAGGAGATGGGGGATGTACTCTGCGGTTTAGGGGAAGATGGGGGATGTACCTCTAAACCGGATAGTATTGGGAGAAGATAGGGGATGAACTCCGTAGATACAGCTCATATGCTTGTCTAGAGAAGTGAAGATAGAGCTTATATGCTTATCTTTGTGAAGTGTGGATATAGCTCATATGCTTATCTGTGAATATGGGATATTGTTGTTATACATATCTGTTGAGAATGTGGATATAGCTTATATGCTTATCTGTGAATGTGGGATATAGTTTTTATACATATCTGTTGAGAATGTGGATAGAGCTTATATGTCTATCTGTTGAAAAAATGAAAATGAAAAGTAACTTGGACTCATAAGTCGTATGACATAAATATGTGATTTATGTGAATGTATCAGTGTTGGCCATCTATCAATTGCTAATCTTTTAGTCATTGTTCATGGTTGGTTTAGTGTATTTCTACTGGGCTGTGGCTCACCCTATATGGGAATATCATTTTCAGGTACAGGTAGCATGCCACCTCCAAGGACATAGCTTGGGAGGCTAGAGGCGGACATACTTTTGTCGTTTTACTTTTTGATGTATTACATGTAAATTCAAGCCAAGGGCTTAATGTGTAATGAGTTAGTACTCTTTTGTTGTAACCAAGTGTTAACTTGGAAAGCTGTAAGCCCATAGGGCATTTGCTTTTGTTGTTAACATGTAATACTTATGTAATGGAAATCTGATAAATGGAAGAATGTAGAACTTTTACATATCAATGCATGTCTTATTTGATGGGTTTAATGTTATTTTTTTGAGGGCGTTACATATGTGCTACCTCATGTTATTGAGAGGATTCACATACCATATTTTAGAAGCCGAATCTTTAGTGCGTCTCATGAGTGAATTGTATTAGGATTTTGTATATAAGATCATGCATATTTCACTAACTTTGTTTTGTAGCTTGTTCGTGGGACGTCGATAAATCTGTGAGTTTTTATGCTTTAGCATCTCATTTGTGTGTGTTTTTCTTACTACGTGTTAGCACCCTACCATGAGGCTAATTGCTTAAATGATAAACTGTTTGAATGCCTATGGATGTAGGCTTGTTGCTTGAATTGGAACGATTCAACGAATGTACATTTTAAGCCCACTTTGTAGTGGTAAATTCACAAACTTTAAGCCCACTTGAAGTGGCAAATTCAAACTCTTTTTAAAAACAAATATGAAATTGAATTGTTCCAATTTGAGCAAACTAGTCTATACTTGTATGCTTCAAATAGTAAATTTTAGAATTTACTAACTAATCATAACATGAACATATAAAGAAAATAAAAAGTCATATCATGATTTAGTAGAGGCCGATCTTTTGATTGGGTGAGCGGGGGTGCTCATTATTGACCTTCCCCTCTCATACCTAAGGTTCCGAGCCAAGCATCCTTGGTTACGACGGACAGTGGCCTTGGCACCGAGTCATGTGTTTCTTAATTTTTCAAAATATTACGTGGCAACTCTGAGATCTGATGGCGCAGTCCATTTTTGACAAAATTGTAATAAAATGGATTTTCACTAAAAGTTGCCAAATCTGGACTCTCGTCTACGTTTCACATTGCACTCGTGAGGCTAGATCAAAGAGATCTCAGGAGTCCGAACTGTTTAACGCGCACGGGTACCCCTCAGGCATATTACAGTTTCTGGTGACTCTGCTGGAGATTTTATGAAACCTTGACTCGAACTCCATGATATGACTTTTATTTTCAATTATATGTTTATTGCATTGCATGCATTGGTGCACTTAAAGTCCCTGTGTTGCCCAGATGCTGGTGGGAGCACATACACACTTTTTGTGACACTGCACTTATCACTACGTTACTTTGGAAGCCTTGTGTTATAATCTTTTGAGATCTAAAGGTTCTAAGACTTTGAAGAGAGGTTATATTGACTCTTCTGATTTCCTAAGATCTTCATTGGTTATGGCCCAAAGGACTCTTTGGTAATGTCACATTGACTTTAGCCCCTAAAGTAAGGCCAACCTTGTATATATAATGAGCTATAGTCCATTTCAAAATTAGGACATAACGCTCTCCCATTTCTAGGATGTATGATACCGCTTGTTTGAATAGTGAACCCTAGATCATTTTAAAAGCGTAGGAAAGGATAACCTTACCCTCCATAGGGGTGTTTGTTCTCTTTCATGCTATGTGTTATGTACAATATATTGGATCTATACAGGGTTTCTCAAATTCAAGTGAGTGGTTTAGGCATTTCAGTTTGTGGGGTTCAGTGTGTTTTTAGTGAGGGCATAATTGGAAGTTCCGTTTTGTTTATGTAATTGGGAAGTGACCACCTGTTGATTGCACGGGCTTTATTTTGAATGTTGTCGATGGCCCACACTTTGACTGGCAATTTGAGAATGATTTTATTCTGAGTTCTGAATTAAGTATTGAGTCTAAGTTTGATTCCACCAAGTTTGTAGAGTTAGGATCATGCTCGAGTCATTCTAGTGAATCAGAGTCTGTTGATTTTGAGAGTGCTAACCTGGACATTTCTGTCCTGTCTAGGTCTTCTTTGTCATTTTCTTTTGAGTCTGTTGTCAAAAGTCTGTTGTCATTGCTGAGCCATAGTCACTTTTCAAATAAAAAAAAAAATGTCATAGAGTCTGCCTACTTCTCTGTGCCTTTAAATCATAGCATTGACCAAAGTTTTTTAAAACTTTTTCCAAAACTCTGATAAAAACAAAGAGGAAAATTTTCTCGGGATTTGTAAATTTTGATCAACTGAGAGGAAGAGAGGTGTGTTAAGCCTTTGAAGAATAAAATCATTTTTGTTAATGTGGGTACCGAGAAGGATCCTGACTTGGTCCAAATTGGTTTTATCTTGTCTTCATAAGAGTACGAGTGATTAGTCACTTTGTGAAAAGATTTCAAAAACTGTTTTTGCGCGGTCCTATGAAGACATGCCTGGAATTGATCTTGAGATTATACAGCATAGGATCCCTCTTGACTTGAGGACCAACCTCTTTAGCTTTCAAACCATGATTCAAAATATTCGATGATGAACCAGAGTGTGAGGCTTCCATAGCCGAAATGGAGGTATCCATTAAACTAGGGGCAACAAGGTCGAATGTGATCCAGATTTGAAACAGCCCTTGAACTAGGGGCAAAAGTGTGAGGCTTGCATAACCGAAATGGAGACTGCCTTTGAACTAGGGGTAATAAGGTACCACTCTTGAGAGGCTTGTTGGGTTGAAAACCCGGAAGGGCGACCCAGACAAAAGTTAGAATATAAAAAAAGGAAAAATAAAAAAAATGAAAAACTTGCAAGGTTGAAAACTCGAAAGGGCGGCCTTGGCAAAAGTTAGAGCATAAAAGGAGAGTGTCAATACCTGAGTGAACCTTAGCCAGAACTACATAGAGCCTGTGATGCAGATTAGAAACAGCCCTTGAACTAGGGGCAAGAAGGTCAGATGTGATGTAGATCGGAAACAACCCTTGAACTAGGGGCAAGAAGGTCGGACATGAGTTAGATTGGAATTAACCCTTGAACTACGGACAATGATGTGATTTTAGATTTGAAACAACCCTTGAACTAGGGGCAAAAGGTTGGATGTGATCAAAAAGTTAAAAACTGGATTGTTTCCCAATGAAGACCGGAAAAGAAAGGCAAAACCCAGAATTTGAGAGAAGAAGGACAATTGAGTTCCTATCCGCTACACTAGGGGCAAATGCAAGCCCAATTAGCCTAGTCCCTACATCATCATATCTAATGGTCAAGTGTAGCAGTCGTTCATAGATGGCCTAGAGATTTCACAACCAATCAACATGGACTAGCTAAAATGAAAATACCACCATCGAGAGGCTTGCTGAGCTGAAAACCTGAAAGGGCGACCTAGGCAAAAGTTAGAGCAAAATAGTAAAAAATAGAAAAAAAAAATGAAATGAATGAAAATAAAAAAATTGAAAAAAATATATATATAGAAAAATGAAAAAAAAAAAAGCTCGCAAGGTTGAAAACCCGAAAGGGCGGTTTTGGCAAAAGTTAGAGCACAAAAAGAGAGTGTCAATACCTGAGTAAACCTTAGCCGGAACTACGTTGGCCTGATTCCTATATTTAGGATACGTAGGTAGCTTCATCTTGAAGTTCGGCCCCATCTTTTTTTAACTCATTCATCTCGTCCATGTTTGATTGGTGTATCTTTAGTTGACTTGGCTTTCCTATCCGTGTTTGCTTGATTTGTGTTTGTTCTGCTCAATTCAGTTGGTTCGATTCGGTTCAATTCGGTTTGGTCCAGTTCCGCTTGGCTTCATTCGGTTCGGATTGGTTCGGTTCGGTTCGGTTATCACCATTGCTACGACAGAACCAATTCAGGATTATCTGGTTCGAGGCTATGCATCCCAATGGTTGATTCCATGTTGGTTGGGTAGTGGCCATTTGCAAAAATAGGTTTTGATTATTTTGAATGAAGCTGACTGATTTTCTCAAAAATTATTCTATTTTTGCAAAACCAGACCATTCTTTGGACTTAAAAAAGGGAAAATTTTCAGTGCTTACAGCTTAGCTTACATGATTTCAAAATAGAAAATGGAATAAGTATGCTAATCTAACTCTCACGTTGATCAAAACATTTTTACAAAAAAAATCAAGAGACAAAAAAGGGTCAAGGCAATGAACCAGGGGCATAGTCAAGTTAGAGATTCTGTCTTCTCTACCGTTTGAGTCAACTATTCAGTGTATATAAGTGTGTATTCATACCAGTTAAGGTAATTATACCAGTCAGTGTATATAAGTGTGTATTCATACCAGTCAGTGTATATAAGTGTGTTCCTTTCATACCAGTCAGTATATTTATACCAGTCGGTGTATTCATACTAGTCAGTGTATATAAGTGTATTTGGAACTTTTTACTTCGTTCTTCTTTCGTTAAGTCATTCTTTGATTCAGTTCAGTATAGAATCAATGTTCAATTCAGAGTTCAAAATTCAATCACTCTCAAATTCAATCAAACAAAAATGTTTTCAAGTTCAAAGTGATATGCCAGTCACGCCATCGATGTGCAAAAACTAAACTGGTTTTATTGCAGTCAGGGGAGGACATCCTTGATCACAGAGACACAAAACAAAAAACAAAAAAAAACACGAAAAAGACAAACTTTTAAGATTCCAGCAGTGGCCAGGCTGTGACGGATACACGCCAACTTTCCGTACTGATACCTTCTTTTCTCGATTCTTCCACTGATTATTTATTCTTGCCTTCATTTTGGGAGGCTTTTAAAGACCCTGCCTCGGTGTCTACAAAACTGCCAAAAGAGATAATCCCTCGCTGGCCATCAAAGGTAATCCCATAACGAGCTACGATGGTCACCTGCCGTTTCAACTCCTTGATTTGTTTTTTCAATCCGCTAATTTCCCCTTGAGAATCTTTGTACATACGTTGAAGTAAAGAAAGTTGTGCATTCAATCGATGCACCTCACACGTTCTGTTCTGCAGTCGACGGGACAAGTTGGAGACCGCAGTCATGGTATCCATACATGACCTTAGTGTATATGAGTTTGCTTCGATGTCAGACTGTGCCGCCATGATTTGTTCAACTAACATCACTGGAAAGTTGAAAACAGGAGAAGGAGGAGGAGCCCGTGGTTAAGGTTCAGGGGAGTCAGAATCGATTATCTCTATCGTGGACTCGTTCAGGTCTGGAAAAAGAGTAAGAGAACCGTGTGAATAGGCCATGGCAGAGGAGAGTAATGCAAAAGAAAAAGGTTGCAAAATGGTGGCAGAGAAAGTTTGCAGGCTTTTGCTCTGCCCTCTCTCGTAGGCCTCAACTTAAGAAGAGGATGAAACCAAAGAAGAAGACAAAGAGAGAGGAAGGCCGAGATGATCATTGACAATTAGGGCAGGATTGGATAGCCTGTTGGTCAGGCGCCGCAATTATTGAAATCGCGTGACAGACACGACGCTCGAAGAAGATGAAGGAAGAGAGAGTGAGACAAGAATAGAGAGACGTGCATGAGAGTTGTATATATATGTGTGTATATGTATTGTACATCTATGTATTATATATATTTGTTTGAATATTTGGTCATGAGAGTGGCTTGGGGTCAGTGGTTCGGCTCAGTGGTTAAGAATTGAGGGGCTGAGCTTGAAGTCAGAGGTTTAAGCCCCCATAGCGACGAGTGTTTCTTTTGTTTTGTTTTGGTTTTATGTATATATGTCTCGTATACCTACATATTACATATATATATTTGTTTGCATTTTTTGTCACAAGAGTGGTTCGGGCTCAGTGGTTCGGCTCAGTGGTTAAGAATTGAGGGGCTGAGCTTGAGGTCAAAGGTTTGAGCCCCCATAGCAACTAGTGTTTCTTTTGTTTTGTTTTGGTTTTATGTATATATATATATATATATATTTGTTCGAATATTTTGTCACAAGAGTGGTTCAGTTCAGTGGTTGAGAACTAGGAAACTAAGCTTAAGATCAGAGGGTCGAACCCCCGTATCCATGCATTTTTTGTTTTTCCTTTCTTTTTGTGTGTTTTGTGTATGTATATATCCGTATGTCTTTGTATATGTCCCTACATATCTGTATATATGTATATCTGTATATGTATATATATATATCGTATGTACATATCTGTGTGTATTTTTGTCTGTATATGAATATATGTATACCGTATATTCATGTCTGTGTATATTGCCGTATCTATATGTATTTTGTCTGTACATGGTATATGTATACGGTATTTGGTTCGAACATACAATTCCTTCTTTCATTCTGTGCATCTATCGCACAACAATCTTATTTCGAGCATCTATCGCACAATTCCAATTCAATCGCGCTGTTTTGCGCATCGCACTGTCTTGTGCATTTCAAATCAATCGCGCTGTCTTGCACATCACACTGTTTTATGCATTTCAAATTCAATCGCACTATCTTACGCATCGCATTGTCTTGTGCAATTTCAATTTCATCGCACTATCTTGTGCAATTCAAATTCAATCGCGCTATCTTGCGCATCGCACTATCCTGTGCATTTCAAGTCAATCGCGCTATCTTGCGCATCACACTATCTTGTGCACCCTGACTCGCACTGTCTTGTGCACCTGCATTGCGCTATCCTACGCATTCACCCATATCGCACTGTCTTGTGCACTCATATAGCACTGTTTTGTGCGTTCATTCACCTACATTTGCACTATTTTGTGCATTTATTTTGTATCGCACTATTTTTTGTATCATACATCACACTGTTTTGTGCACCTCACTCGCACTGTCTTGTGCACTCCCGGGTCTAGGAGACCTTAAATCCTCTAGAGGTGCAATTCTTTTGGTGTTTGTCGTGCCCGAATGACTTCAAGTGGTCTGGTATAGCCACTTGGTTGTGTTTGCAATGAGTTCCTAGGAGACCAACTGCGACAGTGGAAACTAGAGTTCGAATGGCCGAGGCCTAGTACGTAAATGTTTATAATTTTTGAGACTAAAGTCTGGTTTAAATACCCAAGGGTGTATCCCCGGCTTGAAATCTGTATGGCAGCCTCATAGGTTGAGGTAGCGTGTATGCACCTCAATTCTAGATACTGAACTAACCTAGTCTGTCACCCCGTTAGAGAATAGGGAAAGTTGTGAATATAATAAAAAAGAAAAGCGGCATCCGTGGCTTCTATATGTAGAGATTACCCCTTATCAACAAGAAATCATTCTACCATTCTTCCACTCGTGTGAGACGCGTTTGGACTTTGAATTTACTTTTACTCCTTTCACGTGAAACGTGTTAGAATGTGACGTTTACTTGGTTAAAACCTTCCCTCTCTCCGTATGAAATACGTTGAGATATGTCTGTTGGTTACACCATTATCATTCTCTTCAGTTAAAACCTTCCCTCTCACCGTATGAAATACGTCGAGATACGCCTGCTGGTTACACCATTGTTATTCTCCTTAGTTAAAACCTTCCCTCTCTCTGTATGAAATACGTTGAGATACGCCTATTGGTTACACCATTGTCATTCTCCTTGGTTAAAACCTTCCCTCTCGCCGTATGAAATACGTCGAGATACGCCTGCTGGTTACACCATTATTTTTTTACCTGGCTAAAACCTTTCTCATCTCCGTATAAAATACGATTAGGTACGCCTGTTGGTTACACCATTGTTGTTCTCCTTGGTTAAAACCTTCCCTCTCTCCGTATAAAATACGTTGAGATACGCCTGTTGGTTACACCATTGTCATTTTCCATGGTTAAAACCTCCCCCTTCTCTGTATAAAATATGGTTAGGTATGCCTATTGGTTACACCATTGTTTTTCTACCTGGTTAAAACCTTCCCCCTCTCCGTATAAAATACGGCTAGGTATGCCTGTTGGTTACACCATTGTTGTTCTCCTTGGTTAAAACCTTTCCTCTCTCCGTATAAAATACATTGAGATACGCCTGTTGGTTACACCATTGTCATTTTCCCTGGTTAAAACCTTCCCCCTCTTCGTATAAAATACGGTTAGGTACGCCTGTTGGTTACACCATTGTCATTTTCTCTGGTTAAAACCTTCCCCCTCTCCGTATAAAATACGGTTAGGTACGCCTATTGGTTACACTATTGTTATTGTCCATGGTTAAAACCTTCCCCCTTTCCGTATGAGATACGGTCAGGTACGCCTATTGGTTACACCATCTTTCCTCCTCTCGTATGAGGCGCGTTAGGATTGCAAATCGGTTAAAAACAGCAGGTGATCCTGTCTGTTTACACCACTTCTCCTCCTTTCGCATGAGACGCATTAGGTTGTTGATTTCACTCGGTTAAAAACATCAGGTGCGCCTGTTGTTTACACCACCACTTCTCCTCTCGCGTGAGACGCTTTAGGATTGCAAATTGGTTAAAAATAGCGGGTGAGCCTGTCTGTTTACACCACCCCTTCTCCTCTCGTGTGAGACGCGTTAGGATTGCAAATTGGTTAAAAACAGCAGGTGCGCCTGTCTGTTTACATCACCCATTTTCCTCTCGCGTGAGACGCGTTTGGTTGTTGATTCACTCGGCTAAAAACATCAGGTGCGCCTGTTGTTTACACTATCTTTCCTCCTTTTGCGTGAGACGCGTTAGGTCGTTGATTCACTCAGTTAACAACATCAGGTGCGCCTGTTGTTTACACCATCTTTCCTCCTTTCACGTGAGACGCGTTAGGTTGTTGGTTCACTCAGTTAAAAACATCAGGTAGGCCTATTGTTTACACCATCTTTCCTCATTTCGCATGAGACGTGTTAGGATGTCGATTTCTTTTGGTTGAGGTCTTTCCTCTCTTGCATGATCATAAGTTTTTCAAAAATAATTGGCTTTGCATAGCGTATAAGTCCAGTTCTCAAAATCTTCATGCATATCATTAGCATCTTGCCCATGAACTACGCTAGTTTGATTCCTTGCAAAGAGATACGTAGGCAACCTTCGGGTTCAACCACTTATATTTGCATCTTGTTTGTTTGCCCAAGTCTTACGGCCATGTCAAAAGGGTCGTCTTCGGGCTTTGACATTCACTCACGTCATGAAATGACTTTGAGCTCTGTCAAAGAGGGGCAACTGTAGACACCCCATTTTGACCGGCCCTAAGACTTGGGCACTTTCTTTTGAACACCCCATGATGAAAGTCGAAATATACTATTTTATGAATTTCTCAATAGAAAATATCAAAAAGCTTTAATTCTAAACTTCACCCATATTGGCCAAATTATTAATTTTATAGTATTTTATAATTTTATGTGTTGTACATAGTTTTTGATGTTTTTATCTAAATTGGTATAAATAAATTTTGATATTTGATAAAAAAGAAAATGATAAAATATATATATATATATATAAAGAAAGAAAAAGAGGATGAATGAGTGGGGAGATAGAGATAAGATTTTTGGTGAGGTTGTGTGGGGTGGTGGAGAATAATTATTTTTTAGAAAGGGAGGGAACATGCATGGTCAGGGGGGAAAATAATCAAAAATGAGAAGAGAGCAGGTGAGAAGTTGGAAAATATTAAAAAGAGAGAGGGACAGAAAAGAGGGAGTGGGTGGTGTATTATTTGAGGGGAGATAATTTGAGATTGATAAAAAAGAGGAGAGTGGTGTTCATGAGTAAAGGGGGTTAGACTGAGTGGAGATATTATTTTAGAAGATGAATGGGTGAAAGGGGAGGGGGACTGACGAAAACAAAAAAAAATATTCAATTCTCTCCCTAGTTTCCTGGGGCTTTCTCTCTTGGTTTCTATGTAGCTGCATTTGATACAGAGTCATACATACAGAGGGTCATGTAGCTGCATTTGTTTGGAGAGGAGAGACACCACACAGAGACAGCACACACAGACACTCAACACTCTCACACACACTACACACACACACCATACACCCACATTCAACACACACACACACACACACAGCATACCCTCATATACATTCAACACACACACAGCACCATTCGCACTCCACACACACGGCACACCCACATTCAACACACACACAGCAGCAGCTCCTATCACACATTCAACACACACACAGTCGAGAGATACTTAACACACACACACGCATGAGGCAACACACGCCACTGCTGCTATCACACAAAACACCCCCGTTGCCATCACACACCACACCACCGTTGCCGTCACACACCACACCACCAATGCCGTCACACCCCACACCACCGCTGCCATCACACACCACACCACCGCTGCCATCACCATTCACACACTGATACACAGACCGATCATCAACCTCTCTCTCTCTCTTTCGGTGTAGGCATCTTTTTGAAGTTGAAAAACCGACACACACAGACGACCAAACCCAGCTTTCTCTCTCTAACAGAGCTCTCTGACTCTCTCTCGATAGCTTTGACAAAAAATACACACACTAATATACACACTGCTACACCATGCACACAACACATGCATACACAAGCACACACCACGCACACCACAACACACAGCTCTCATCTCTCTCTAGTTGGGTCTCTCTCTCTCTGCAACGTACACGGGTTTCTCTCTCTCTTTGAGGGGGGCACCCGCTCAATCTCTCTCTCCCTACAAGTCTTTGTTTGATGATGTTACTGTTAGAAATCAAGCTATTGTTAATATAATAATACCAGCTGCATGCTTATATCATTAATATATATTTAATATATATATTAGTTAGTGCTTCTCCATCAGATGCTTTGTTGTAGTGCTTTGCTTAGTTGTATAGGTAGTGCCTTCTCATCAGATGCTTCGCTTTCGGCTGCTTTTTATTTCTATATGTTTTCTTTCATGCTGTAGTATCATAATGATGTTGTATCAGCTCTCCTATATAATGGAGCCTTCTCTTCAGGTTTAATACACATTTTGAATTACAGAGCATATTAGCTCTTTCAATCACTCTCTCAATATTTCTTTCATGGTATCAGAGCAGGTGTAATCCTGTCTCATCATTTTCGCCTCTTCAGTCAGTATTCGAGTTTTCTGTTTTAATTTTTTTTTTGTTTCTCTCTTCTACTCAAATCTATTCTTCTATTTCATGCCTAAATACGGTCCAGCTTTTGGAATGGCTATCGACTCATCCTCCTCTTCTTCTGATATTATCATCTCATCATCTTTATCCTCTCATCAAATGGAAACCTCTCATCTTCCGATCACCGCCCATAAACTGAATGGGCAAAATTATTTGCAATGGTCTCAATCCATATTAATGTTTATACGGGGAAAGGAGAAAGACGACTACATCACCGGAGCCTCATCACTACCAGAAACCACAGCATCAACCTACAAAAGGTGGATAGCTGAAAATAACATGGTCATGTCGTGGCTCGTCAACTCTATGACCACTGACATTGGCGAAAATTTTCTGTCATTTGATACTGCCAAAGAGATCTGGGACATGGCAAAAGAAACGTTTTCAGACAAGGAAAACACATCTGAAATCATCCAGCTTGAAAGCTCCCTCCACGATTTACGTCAAGACAATCTTACGGTAACTGAATATTTCAATACCTTTACTCGTCTATGGCGTCAACTTGATACGTTTGAGGTTCATACCTGGCTGTGTGTTGCTGATGGTTTGTTGTATAAAAAGATTGTCGAAGGGAAGCGTGTGTTTACATTCTTGTTAGGATTGAACACAAATCTTGATGAAATCAGAGGCAGAATTATGGGAGTAAAACCGCTACCTAGCCTTAGAGAGGCATTCTCTGAAGTCCGTCGCGAAGAAAGCCGGAAAAAACTCATGATGGGATCCCATCAACAATTGAATATGGCAGAAAGCTCGGCTCTTAAGACTCAATTCGCTTCTATTGACAACCGTCAGAAAAATAAAGGAGGTAGGCCTTGGTGTGATCATTGCAGAAAGCCGGGTCACTCGAGAGAAACTTGCTGGAAGATTCATGGAAAGCCAGCAGATTGGAAGCCACGTCAGCCTCTTGAGAAAGAAGGACGAGGTAATCATGTAGGTACAAATGAACTATCACCACAACTTGAAGCAAGCCCTTTCACCAAGGAGCAAATGGAGATGCTCCAGAAACTACTACAGTCACAATCTGGTTCGTCTTCCAACCACATCATTGGATCCGGAACCTTGGCTCACAAAGGTAATTCTTTGAACGCCTTTACTGTTGGTAAGAAACGTAAAAAACCTTGGATTGTGGACTCAGGAGCATTTGATCATATGACGGGAGATGCAACAATTTTTGATACATATAGCTCATGTCAAAATAATTTAATGGTCCGAATAGCAGATGGTTCACTATCAAAGGTTGCCGGTATAGGTTCAGTTGTGCTGTCTAGGAATCTTATTCTCAACTCTGTTCTCCTTGTTCCTGACTTGGACTGTAATTTATTGTCAATTAGTAAACTCACTAAGGAAAAGAGGTGTGTTACTAATTTTTTCTCCACTCATTGTGAATTTCAGGATTTGGATTCGGGGAAGACGATTGGCAATGCTGAGGAATGCTCTGGACTCTACATCCTTAAGGAACGCCACTATCCACAGGAACAACCTCAAACGGTAATTCGTGGTAGTTCTTTTTCGGTTTCGTGTCAAAATAATGATAGAGCAATTATGTTGTGGCACTATCGCTTAGGTCATCCTAATGTTATGTATCTCAAGCATTTATTTCCTTCATTATTTAAAACTCCAAAACCTTTTGATTGTGAAATCTGTCAATTGTCTAAGCATGTACGGTCCCATTTTCCCATTCAATCCTATAAAGCGTCTTGTCCATTCTCACTAATTCATAGTGATATCTGGGGTCCATCAAGAATAAAAAATGTAACTAGTACTAGGTGGTTTGTCTCATTCATAGATGATCATACTAGATTAACCTGGGTCTTCCTCATGAAAGACAAATCTGAAACAAGCCAAATCTTCAAAAAATTTCAAATTATGATTAAGACACAATTCCAATCAAAAATCCAAATTCTAAAGTCTGATAATGCTCGGGACTATTTCAACTCCATTCTAGGAGAATTTTTAGCCAAAGAAGGGATAGTTCACTTAAGTTCATGTGTTGACACCCCACAACAAAACGGCATCGCCGAACGGAAAAATAGGCATTTGTTAGATGTTGCTAGATCGCTAATGTTTTCCACAAATGTTCCACAATTCTTCTGGGGGGAAGCTGTTCTTACAGCAGCCTACCTTATCAATAGGATGCCATCTAGGGTACTACAATTCCAAACTCCTTGTCAACTTCTCCTAAAATCCTTTCCAACTACTCGCCTCATCTCCACCATCCCACCAAAAATTTTCGGGTGCTCTGTCTTTGTTCATATCCATCAACAGTATCGAAGTAAACTTGATCCCAGGTCGCTCAAGTGTATCTTCATTGGGTATTCGTCACATCAAAAAGGGTATAAGTGTTACTCTCCGGTCACAAGGAAATTCTACAATTCCATGGATGTCACATTTTTTGAAACCCAGTCTTACTACCCTAAAATCGTTATTCAGGGGGAGACTCCAATCCAGGAATATCAATTTTGGACCCTTGAGTCATTCAGTGAGCCATCCATCACCACCAAAAATCCCACACCTCCTGAGTCATTGAATTAATCTTTACCTGTCAAAAATTCCGAGTTCATTGTTGACTTGCGGGATAATGAGCACATCCAAGAGGAAACGGAGGAAGGAGCACTTTCTCAACAATCCCATGAGGCTGAACCGGGTTCTAATCCAAGCAACATTCCAGGTGACAATCTTCCTCTCACAGATAGTACTGATAATTCTGAGTTAGAAAATAGTATTCTTAATATGCCCATAGCTTGGAGAAAAGGAGTTAGATCATGTACTCAGCATCCCATTGGGAACTTTATTTCTTATGATAAGCTATCACCTTCGTTTCGTGCCTTCACTTCTAGCATCACGGAGATACCCATTCCTCGGAATATTCAGGAAGCTTTCAAGTATCCGAAGTGGAAGGCGGCAGTCAATGAGGAAGTTCGGGCTCTGGAAAAGAATGGCACTTGGGCAATTACTGATCTTCCAAGAGGTAAGAAACCAGTTGGGTGTAAGTGGATTTTCACAGTAAAGCACAAGGCAGATGGTAATGTAGAATGTTATAAAGCTCGGTTGGTCGCCAAAGGATTCTCCCAATCCTATGGCATTGACTATCAAGAAACCTTTGCTCCAGTTGCTAAGCTCAACACTGTTCGTGTACTTTTATCCTTGGCAGCTAATCTCGATTGGTCACTTCACCAACTTGATGTGAAAAATGCCTTTCTCAATGGTGACTTAGAGGAAGAAGTTTACATGGACATTCCTGCTGGACTTGAGACGACATCAAATTTCAACAAAGTTTGCAGACTCCGAAAATCCTTGTATGGTCTCAAACAATCTCCCAGGGCCTGGTTTGAACGGTTCACTAAGGCAGTGAAAGGTTACGGTTTTGTTCAATGTCAATCCGATCATACATTATTTGTGAAGCACTCCCTAGGAGGGAAATTGGCAATTATCATTGTTTATGTGGATGACATAATTCTAACAGGTGATCATGAAGAGGAAATTGGCTTACTTAAAAAATTCCTAACAAAGGAATTTGAGATTAAAGATCTTGGAAACCTCAAGTACTTTCTTGGAATGGAGATTGCTAGGTCAAAGAAAGGTATAGCAGTCTCACAACGTAAATACGTTCTAGACTTACTGAATGAAACAAGGATGCTAGGATGCAAGCCGGCAGAAACACCTATGGACACAACTATCAAACTGGAAGAAAGTGACGGTAGTGCACCAAGTGATAAAGGGAGATCTTGTGGGAAAACTCATTTATCTTTCTCATACAAGGCCAGACATCGGCTTCTCTGTTAGTGTGGTCAGTCAATTCATGAATAATCCAATCGAAAAACACATGACTGCTGTGATCAGAATATTGAGGTACCTAAAAAGGACACCGGGAAAGGGTCTCTTCTTCCAAAGAACAACAAATAAAAAAATTGAGATTTTTTCAGATGCAGATTGGGCAGGTTCATTGACCGATCGAAGATCAACTTCTGGCTATTGTTCGTTTGTTTGGGGGAACGCGGTTACATGGCGAAGCAAGAAACAGTCGGTGGTAGCCCGTAGTAGTGCTGAGGCAGAATTTCGTGCTATGGCACTAGGTGTCTGTGAGGGAATCTGGTTGAACAGGCTGTTAGAAGAATTACGGGTTCCATCTGAGCATCCCATGGTTTTATACTGCGACAACCAAGCCGCCATCAATATAGCTAAGAATCCGGTTCATCATGATCGAACTAAACACGTGGAGATAGATCGACACTTTATCAAGGAAAAGATTGAAGAAGGAGTTTTTCAAGTCAGCTACACTCCAACAAACTGTCAAAAGGCTGACATTCTCACAAAAGCTCTTGCTCGAGTTAACTTCGAAGATCTGACGGAAAAATTGGGATTGATTAACATCTACAACGTAGCTTGAGAGGGAGTGTTGGAAATCAAGCTATTGTTAATATAATAATACCAGCTGCATGCTTATATCATTAATATATATTTAATATATATATTAGTTAGTGCTTCTCCATCAGATGCTTTGTTGTAGTGCTTTGCTTAGTTGTATAGGTAGTGCCTTCTCATCAGATGCTTCGTTTTCGGCTGCTTTTTATTTCTGTATGTTTTCTTTCATGCTGTAGTATCATAATGATGTTGTATCAACTCTCCTATATAATGGAGCCTTCTTTTCAGGTTTAATACACATTTTGAATTACAGAGCATATTAGCTCTTTCAATCACTCTCTCAATATTTCTTTCAGTTACTACCCTGCATGCACGCAGCTGAAGAAGCTTATGCATGATATGGAAATAGAGGTTATAACTGCAATGGTTGCAAATGATGTTCCAGTTGAGAGATTACCGATTGTTGTTATTGATTCGGATGACGAAGAGACAGGAGATCAGAAATCGTTGTACCCATATCGAGATCTTGTCTTGCCACAGCCAGTGCATTCGAAGTTGGAGGAGAAAAAGCATGCAAAGAAGACCGGGACAAATCAAATTCAAGCAAATAAACTAGTGGGAACCTCCACTGAGGATGAGTACATAGGCTGAGGTGTGCAGGTTTGCTGGATGAAAGATTTTATTTTATTTTATTTTAGTTTGAGTGTTTGTGAGGATTTTATTTTAGTCATTTCCCTCGAATTTGTAATATTCAAAATGCTATAATAATTCTCGACTCCGCTTCTTTCTATCCCATTCTTTACTCGCTTTCCCTAACTGTACATATGTATATATCTGATATGCCATGCAAATCCATGCTTTGCATCCAAGATTCGGCTAAATTTACATGTGTGGATTTAATCAATTCTTCTGTGATTCTATGCGCTACCTTATGTTATTGAGATGATTCACATGCCATATTTTAGAATTCGAATCTTTAGTGCATCTCATGAGTGAATTGCATTAGGATTTTGTATATAAGATCATGCATATTTCACTAACTTTGTTTTGTAGCTCGTTCGTGGGACGTCGGTAAATCTGTGAGTTTTTATGCTTTAGCATCCCATTTGTGTGTGTTTTTCTTACTATGTGTTAGCACCCTACCATGAGGCTAGTTGCTTAAATGATAAACTGTTTGAATGCCTATGGATGAAGTTTTGTTGCTTGAATTGGAACAATTCAACGAATGTACGTTTTAAGCCCACTTTGTAGTGGTAAATTCACAAACTTTAAGCCCACTTGAGGTGGCAAATTCAAACTCTTTTTAAAAACAAACATGAAATTGAATTGTTCCAATTTAAGCAAACTAGTCTATACTTGTATGCTTCACATAGTAAATTTTAGAATTTACTAACTAATCAGAACATGAACATATAAAGAAAATGAAAAGTCATATAATGATTTAGTAGAGGCCGATCTTTTGATCGGGTGAGCGGGGGTGCTATTATTGACCTTTCCCTCTTATACGTAAGGTTCCGAGCCAAACATCCTTGGTTACGACGAACAGTGGCCTTGGCACCGAGTCATGGGTTTCCTAATTTTCCAAAATATTAGGTGGCGACTTTGAGATCTGATGGCGCAGTCCATTTTTGACAAAATTGAAATAAAATAGATTTTCACTAAAAGTTGCCAAATCTGGACTCTCGTCTATGTTTCACATTGCACTCGTGAGGCTAGATCAAAGAGATCTCGGGAGTCCGAACTGTTTAACGCGCACGGGTACCCCCCAGGCATATTACAGCGACCACCTTTATTTTTACATTCCCGCTCGAGCGAGAAAAGGGTGGCTCGAGCGTGACTTGTATGCTCTCAGAAGTTTGCGTGTTTTACAGTCCGCTCGAAGCGACAAGAGTTGTGCTCGAGCGAGGATTTGTGTCTGACGCTCAAGCGAGTGTCGAGCGACTATCGAGCGAAAATTGCACGCAACCATAGCTTTTTCACATTTGGAAGACCGCTCGAGCAAAAGAGTGTGCGCTCGAGCAACCACTCACATTCGGTATGTCCGCTCGAGTAAAGGAAGCTACGCTCGAGCGAGACCCCTGTTTTCAGTAAGTTTTGAAAAATGTTTTCAAGTGCACTTTAGCATCCTCATTCCATCTTAGGCATTCTTAGACCATGATTAAGACTCCATAATGAGGTTAAAGTGCTAGAAACACACTAAGAACAAATGAAATAAGTTATGTACAATCCGAGCGTGTGTTTCAATGTATGAATCTGCCATGTTATGTAGGTCACGTGCCTCAGGATAGGTGAATTGCCACCTTGTTGTCTATCTGGAGCTACCAATTATCTATGAGTAATAACCTTATAAAGTTATGTTCAATGTTAAGTATTTTCTGAACATTATGATATGAAATGATTAGTTTTTCTGAAATGCTACGCTATGTTTGAATGAATGAATGATGATCTAAGATTTTGAAATGTATTTGTGGTATCCTTAGCATCACATGATATGCGTCCCTTTATGGGTCATCAGGTCCCTTTATGGGTCATCAGAAACGTCTTTGTGCACATGAGTCATCAGAAAGCCTTCACGGCGGTCCCTTATGGGTCATCGGATTTGTTAATACTAATGGATGTGCCGCGTACATTGAAATGACATATATATACAAGCTTTGAATGCAAATGAAACTATGTCTATGAAACTGTTCTGTTATGACATTCGATCATGTACAAGACTCTGTTTTTTATGGACATCATTCCGTAAAATCTTTACTCTGTTATTATTCACTAGGCTTTCGCTCATTATTTATATTATGTATGTTGGTGAGCAGGGACGAGACCAGGCCCAGAGTTGACGACCTATGTTATAGTTTTTGTCGGCCAACCAATGTGCTTCCCGAGGAGGTTCCAGATGAAGTCAAGCTTAGTGGCTACTTTCGTATTTGTATTAGACCATGATTATGCTATGTTTTGGTATTTGGACAAGGTTCTTGATAGCATGTACATGGAGTGATGTTTAAATACTGTGTTTTTGTCGTCACTCTCAAGTTATAAAAAGTTTTAAGTTATCTGTCCCATGTATGTCTTCACAGCTCAATGGACTCTGTATATTTTGTATATTTGCTTCTGCAGCCCCTAACTATGTTGTTCTGTTAAGAGGTCTTTGGTAATCCAAGGATTACTGGCCTGTTACGATACTAAACTTTTATGGGCGGGTTTGGGTTGCGACACCATAACCTTGCAATGCAAGATTAAAAATCAATTTCAATAGTGGTTTGATAAAATGATAATGCACAATGTACAATCCTTCATATGATTCCATTTCCAATTTCTTCCACACAATCCTCCATTGTGATCAATTTCCATATCCCTATCAATGTAATATCATGATATAATCCCAAGAGATAATATAACAATGTCAATGTTCATGTATTTACCATATGTAAATCAACAACTTCCAACTTAGCCTTTTCAAGACAATTCAACAATATTCCTTATATAAAACAAACTTCCAAAGTCAAACATTTTCTTACCTTTCCAAAAATCTCCTCATTTAAATACCAACATGGCAATTCCCTACCAGTTATCAAAACTAAAACTTCTACGTAATAACATATGACACCAAAGTGGGTTCAAGTTTTCATTGATTTCTAACTCACATACTTTATCAATGAAATGTAATTACAATCATTTCAAAACTCATCCCCATTCCAAACATTAAATAGAATTAAATTCTCATTTTTCTCATGCAAGTGAAATCTCGAGATCTTCAAGTTCAATCATAATTCTAAATAAGTATAAGTGAATATTCTAACATTTAATCAATTATATCAAAATCTTCTCTTGACTATAAATATAAAATATAACGTGAGTGTTCACTTTCCGATTATCAACATCAACTGCATCAAATTAAACGAAGGAAAAATAAATAAATAAATAAATAAATAAATAAATAAAAGTTTTGATAACTCATTATTGTTTTAATCCAATTCATCCATTTACTCCAAACGAGCTAAAATCATATATATTTTTTTTATTGTCAAAATCCATCAAAACAATTCGAATATCTCATATATGAATTTTAGGTATTATTATGATAACACAACTCAACTAGTAAAACTATGGACCAAATACCATATCACATCAACTTAATCTCGCTTATTTTTCCAAATCTCACTCTTGGTCAACATCATCATTTTTAATCTCATGATATTAAAATATAGGAATTTAAAATCAATAACACCCCTTTAATTACGAAGGATTTTAAATATTAACAAAACCAATTTAATTCATCAAATTACTAAATCCATTAAGTTCACCATCTTCCAAATTAATAACACTAAACATAATTTCACATGCCTCATCACTCAAAATACTTCCACTTTTCATGTCTAGCCAATTTTCCCAAATCTCTACAACCACAATTTCATAACTTTTCTAAAATTAATAAATTAACATTTACAAAATATCATAAATATCACACTTTTAGAGTCTTAAATCCCAAAATCACTGTATAATCTCAACTTAACAATTCACACCATATTCATCAATATCAATTTATTTTTCTTCTCAAAAATTAATTCCAAAACTCAAAGATGAGATAAATATTTCAACATTATTTTCCCAAAATAAATTGTCTAACCATAATATGAGGTAGATACAACTCATACAACTATTTATTTTATTTCATTTTCAGTTTTTTAACAAGTATTTCCAACACAAGATTATTTTTCCAAATTAATTTCAAAATAACAATATTGTTAACACTTCAACCTATTTTTCTTCCAAAAATTACCAAAAAATATATATATATATATATATGCAATACCTCTTATAATAACATATTTTCCCAAAATAACCCTAACATAGCTTTAGTGCAAGAATATGAAGAAAGTCCCTTCTTCAAATATGAAGAAAAGCTAATCCGAAAATGCAAATATTGCCCGATCATGGATCTGTGACCACCATTGCGAATGTCACGACGAGCTCTTTGACTTTCATTTATAACACTTTAGCAAAATCTCACTCTAAGGACTCCCATTTGAAACTCAAAGATTGAGCAACAATGGAAAATGGAAAATGCATGAGACCCCCAGTGGGGGTACTGGGGGTCTCTTCCTATTGGCTCAAAAACTGTTTTTTTTTTTTTTTTTTTTTTTTTTTTTGATTTCAGCCATTACCAGCCCCCCACGTGGAGGTGGGGGTTGCTGGGGGTCTCCCCTGCTGGGGGTCTCCAGCAGGGCCCATGGAAAATAAAGAAAGAGGGAGGGAGAGAGAGAGAGAGAGAGACGCTGATATAGAGAGAAAGAGAGCCGAGCTCTCTGTTTCAGCAAAAGAAAAGCAAAAAGGAGGAGAAAGGGAAGGGAAGGCAAGGGCGTAGCGGACAACCCCACGTGGGTTGTCTTCCCAAGAATGATTTCTTTAAAAAAAAAAAAAATTAATTTTTGTAATAATACTTCAAAATTTTATAATATAAATTATAAAATGATATAATTTTTTTCACCACAAAATATAATATTTTTGTACACTACAAAATATAATATTTTGCTCACTATGAAACATACACGTTTTCATTCTTTATAAAATATATAATTTTTCACCATATGGTACACACCATAAATTCAACTTTCAAATATTTATTATAATCCTATATAATAAATAATAACAACTCCCAATGTGGTTATTACCAATCACAAAATTAAAAAGGACTAAACAGTTAAACATGAGTCATTAAACAAACTCAATTTAAATTGAATTTAAGTCATGGGTCTCACCCATAAGTTAAACATCACCAAATTATAAATCAAAGTAGACCCAACAAACTTATCTCAAGTCATGGCCTAAACACCCAAAACGCAATATCAAATTCTGTTGTACATTAGACCAAACACCAATCAGTCCGCGAATTTTCATAAAATAAATACTCGTCAATAAATTCTAAAATTTTTACCCAACGTGCTAGACTCGTATGGAAACAACATCTAAAAATTTCATAATTTTTTGAGATCGGAAACTATTTAAAAAAAAAAAATACAAAACAGAACTATTTTCGTACATAATTCATACAGCAGTATGGGTCATCACATGCACAATTTGGAAATTAAAACATTTTAGCAGTTTTTAGTTTCTACTAATCTATTTGGGATTGACTTGTCTGCTTTGGATGAGGTTTCCTCGCCGTCTAAGATGTAGACCGGAAGGTGTTGTCTGGAAAAAAGGCAAGGGCGGATTCAAGATTTTGGCTGATCTACGGGAGATATGTTTTATGAATAATGTTAAAGTTTTTAAATATTTTATTCATATAAAATATTTGATAAAAATATTAATAAAGCATTTGAGTTCTTAACATTTTTCATTTTTTATACGGCTAAGCCGTGGAGTAAAGCATTACGGACATCTAATAATTTTTTGCCTCATCATAAAATTAATAAATTAGTAGAACAATCAATTTAAGAGGCTGTACATAAAACTTAACCATAACTTCCTTTTAAAAACTTGTTGAGCCCAAATCCTCTCTCTCTCTCTCTCTCACCGAACTCAATTTCTCTCTCTACATACCCCCAAGTTCTTTTTCTTTCTTTCTTTCTTTCTTTCTTTCTTCTCTCACTGTCTACTCCAATACTCTCAAAAAATCAAAAGCTTACCCATATCCTCTACTCTGTAAAACTGGACCTCTTTATTATTCCTTACTAAATGTTCCTTACTAAATGGAATTATTTTATATGTATATGTATCTCTAGTTGTAGATAATAAAAAATGAATCCAAAAAGAGAGTGAGGTTTGGATAACACAAAATATTAGAGAGAGAGAAAAAAAATTGGCCAAGTAGAAAAAAGAAAGAAATATTAAATTTTGTTCCTTCATTTTGAAAATTTTCATTTTCGAGTGAAAATGAGTAACAGTGTTGGTGATATAATTGGTGGTTGAAAATGATGGTATGGGTTATAATGCTGTGATAGATTTACTAATGGTATGATATAATTGGTGGTTGAAAATGATGGTTTGGGTTATAATGCTATGATAGATTTACTAATGGTATGGGTTTAGTCATTATGCAGAAATTAATTGAAACAAAATTAATATTACTATAATGTTGGGCAGGAAAATGCCGTTGATTGCCGGTGATAATGGTGGCTGGCCATAAAAGAGAGTGGGAGAGAGGGAGAGAGAGAGAGAGAGAAATGATGAGGAAAGAGAGACGCAAATGGGTTTTAGAGATAACAACAACTTCGTGAGAGAGGATTTAACCAGGGTTAAATTGGTGAGACTCCTTACGGTGATTTAGAAAATTGATTAAAAATTAATTTTTTAATTTTTTTATCTTTATTTTAAGAATGTATAATTGATTTATAGACCAATCATATTGTGACACATACTAATAAAAATTAAACAAAATCAAAAAGATGAGAAAAAAGAATTGCAGGTTTCGTCCTTAATATGATGAGAACGTTTTGGAATTATAATAGTACATAGATAGAGGGATTAGACTGTCTCCAGTCTGTAATTCGACGGGATAGTCCAGTCCGGCCCAATGGGCCTACTTTTGGCTCCAGTTCCGATAATCTAAATCATTTACATTTTAGAATTCGTCGAGTACATTATTCTTGCAAAAAATCAAGTCAATTGGATACAGAAAATCACGTGTTCGAAAAATTTTTGTATGAATTGTTTATTTTCTCACTATTTATTTTTTTTTCCATACAAAACTAATCCAAACACATAGTTGACATTATCTGATTGACTTGATTTTTTGCAAAGATAATGTCTTCGATGAACCTAAAAATGTGAACGATTTGGATTATCAAAATGATACTCACAAGGCCGAACAATACTTTTCCAGTACGATTGAAGACTAGAGAGAAGCCATGGCCATAGATAGATATCTATACTATATATATAAGCAAATGTAGTTATTATGTCAAAAGTCTCCAAATGTTTATTCTTAAATTCTTATAATTTTGGAATAAATAAATAAATACGTGGCACCCCCTTTCACCTTTCTTTTCACTATTCAGATATTCTCACTTTCTTCCCCAATTGTTATATTGTATAAAAGATAATAAAAAAAATCAAATAATATCTTCCCTTAGAGTTTTAGATAGAGATATGTATATAAAACCCATATATCTTTCACTATATTAGTTAAATTTAAATTAAAAAAAATAACAATAAAAAAGAACTCACAAATCCCAGAACCCTTATTCCTAACTTTAGTGAGCTGTTTTAGAGTGAAAATTTCATCGAAATACACATTACAGGTGTTGCATGGGCCTTGGTGAAACTTTCAAGACTGTTCAGTTTTAGTGTGTTGGAATTTTTTTTTTTTAAATAGTTTATTTAATTTTTGATAAATTATTAAACTTTAAACTTTTGTACTTTACACTGCATTTGATCTCTCATTTTCAATTATGGTTATTCCGTTAATTTGGTATTAAATTTGCAAACAAAAATTGTAAAATGTTGTGGGTACAAAATATAATTTAACCCTTTAATTTTTGTCATACTTGGGGCCGATTAACAACTTACGGAAAAAAAAAAAAAAGTCAATTTTTGATTAAAAAAATTAAAAAGTACTGTCAACTGAAAAAGTTTGATGTCATATCAATTTTTTTATTTAAAAAAGTTAATTTTTTTATTAACTTTTCAAACACATTAATTTTTTTAATTCCTAAAAAATCAAAATGACAAGGAAATCACACACACACCCAAAAAAAAAAAAAAAAAAAGCTATTTATTTTATGTGTTATACTATACTAGCAAAATTTTTATACATAAATTTTACACAGACTGGCATAGATATCTGTGATCTTTTCATTTCTATTCAAAATAATCACTATCATACCTTATAATTATCACATCATTTTGAATATACTTTTATGTATAAAAACTGTGTTTGTAAATAATTTTTTTTTTATTTGATATAGAAAATGATATGATTTCGTAGATTAACCAATGGGGATGACAATAACATCTCACTAACACATAACGGCGGATAAAAAAGCACGATTTTCATGTAATCACATGTTTGTATTTGCAGTCATGTTGATTTTTTTAATATATATATATATATATATATTTTTGTCAATAGAAGCCATGTTGATGTATAGAAATTCAACTTAATTTAGTTGCTGCATTTCATAATTTGGAAAACTTGGGAATGCCAATCTCTGCACCTAACCTATAATAAAACAAGTATACTTCACACACACGCTGAATCCAAAGTCATGTATATAAATTCAAATTTTTTTCCCTCTTCCTTTTATATCTACAATCATTTTTTTTTTAATAATCAAATGATGGTTATAATTATATTTCATTTTTACATATTCGTCAATGCATGCATAATCTTTTGGTATATATATATACTACTGATAAAGGTAAATAAAGAAGACGATTAATTGAATTTGAAAACGGTTTAAAATAGTTTAAAAACAATTTGGAGCAGTTAATTGATGTAAAATTTACAATCATTTTTTTTAGATCAATATAAAAAAAAGAAGAAGAAGATTTTTCGTGAGGATATCATAACATCCGTACACCCTAGCCTTGGGGTAACCAATTGACAATCAGATTTAATTCAATTCATAGGAAAGAACCCACCACTGGGGCATACAAATAGACCTCATCCACCCACTATACAGAAAGGAAAGTGTCAATTGGAATACAACGCGATGAATCGAAGCACATTAGCACCCATGAGAACTGACCCCTACTCAACTGGGTGGACGGGAGATGCATAATCCATTGGGCCACACCCCATGGTAAATTTACAATCAGGGGTTATTTGGGGTGTCCTAAATAAGTACACTTTTTGTCTTTTTAGACTAAAAAGTTGAGGTTGAAAATCTAAATGTTTGGGTTAACTTTTTGACTTTTTATGGAAAAATGTGTATTAAAAAATTGTATAACTTAATGTGTAGGGAAAATTTAGTATTGGGAGTTGTGCAGTCGTCATTGTTGACTTTTGGTGAATAGTGATAATTTTTTAATTTTTTGAATAACTTTTTAATTTTTTGACTTTTTTGAGACTTTCCAAACTTGACCTCAATTTGAAGAGCATTTTTTTAAAATGAAAAAATGTGATGAAACTTCATTTTTTGTGATGTGTGCGCTTAATAACAGAATAGAAGGTAACATAATGGATATACAGTGATGTAAAGTGACCACATATGCTTTCACATGGGATCACCTTTGTGTAAATTAGTCAATGATCAATTTGGCAAAAATTCAACAACAAATTCAAATGTCCAAATGAAACGAAAATCACTTTGTTAGATTCCAAAAATATGTTCTATATTTCCTTTTAGTTCTTGATATTTTAATTGTATCATTTTAACTTAATTAATTGGTATTTAAAAGTTTCTAATGTTGTTTTTGTCCAAATTTTCATCATATCTTGGATAAAAACACCCTTGAATCCATTATAAAATTTGGAAGGAAATAGGGTTAGGATCCAATTAGGGTCTTATTCTACCGCCAACCATGTATTTAACACTTCACTTAAATTCTTGTCAATATTGCTTAACTTTGTTCTAAATTTTACAATATGATAAAAGGGAAATAAGATAATGGAAAATTGCATCGTGTAGTAGGTAAGATTTAAACTCACGCGTCATTTTTTATAAGAGACTACCTTATTCACTCAATTATGTTAAATGATACCCAATTTAAATTTATTGTGTTTTTGTTAACCAATATTATAAAACGATTTTCCAATTTCCCAAAAACGAAATTTGAGCTTAACTCAAAGTGGCTATATCCTTTGGTATAGTTTAGGGTTCATGTTTATGAAGAAACATCAAATATCTATTATCTATTAGTAGTAATCTAATTTACAAACTCTTTAACATCACACCTTTGAAAGAAAAAAAATCCTGAAAAATGAAAACAACATTGAAACAAAACGGCATTCATTAGCATATAATGTTAGTATTCTAAATTTAATGGCATGATTTGATGTAGAACTTCAAAAATAACCACATAGGGGCCATTGCATTGAAAGCCTTTTTATTAGATGACATACTCTTCAAAAATTAAATTTCTTGATTATAAGAGAAACAATATTATTATTTTTGTTCAATAAGCTAAATGATTAATTTGTTTTTACTGCATGAACATTCAAGTGATATTTCTTGATATTATAATAATAATAAATCCAATTCTCTTCCTTCTCATCTCAACACATGCACGTGTTTGGTTTGTGTTTGTAGAGTGGTTTTTGAGATAAAAAGTACAAAAACTTGTTTGATTTGCCTTTTTTCAGAAATGATTTTGGAACATTGTTTTGGGAAGAGAGTTTTAAAAAAAGTGATTGATTTGATGTGTATGAGAGAGAGAGTGATTTTGGAAAGTAGGTAACCAAACAAAATTTTGAAATTTTTTTTGAAGAAATTTGTTTGGTTTGATTACTCTTAAAATTTTGTTTGGTTTGATTACTCTTAAAAATTTGTTTGTAGAGAATTTTTTCCAAAATTTTTCTGAAAAACAAACCAAACAAGGCCACTGTCTTTCATCTCTCACACGACGACCTTCTCTGCACCAACTTTCTCTCTCTAAAACTCACCTCCCACGGCAACTCTAGACCCAACCCTCAACTTCCAGGGGGTCCTCTTCGAATCCTCCTCTCACACCCAACCCAACAAAAATCTTCGATTACTATCTCCAAACCCTGGCGCTCCCCCTCATCTTCACTCTCTTCGTCTCCATCTTCTCTCTCTGCGCAATTGGCACAATCACCTACAGCACTTACCACGGCTTCTACGGTAGACCCGTCAAACTCGCCTCCGCCATCAAATCCCTCTTTTACTCCTTCATCTCGCTCGCCATCACAACAATCGTCTCCCAAATCTTGGTCTTTATAATTGTTGGGATGTATCTCCTTATTGGAGTTTGAGACCCAATTGGTTTATTAAAAGAATTTTAATTTGGTTTAGTTTAGGTATAATATATTTTATATATTATATCTAATTTGTGGAGACCCAATCCAATTTGATTACAATTAGGTTTTGGTAAAAACCTAGATTCACAATATATATATATATATATTGTTTCTTCCGATGGGTTACGGCGAGATACACTAGATTATTCTCGGTGACTTTTCAGTGCTTGGTTTTTTGAAGATTTGGATGCTAAATCAATTTTATTCGGTTTGAAAGCACTGTTTGGAGCTCACATTGAAGGTGTGAGATTTGGGTTATTATTTTGGATCTTCTACAACTCCGGTTTCGAAGATTTTTGTTCATCTATTTGGTGAGGTCTTTCCTCTTGTTTATTTGTGATTATTTGGAATTCACCTAAGGGTGGTTTGTGAGACTATTCGTGCCTCGTTTGTAATCGTTTGGAAACTTATTTGGTTGATAGTGGAATCGGATTTCGATCCCGTGAACGAACCTTACATTGAGGGAACTACGTAAAAATTCTTGTGTTGCTTTTGATTTAATTTTTCCGCTTTAGTTTTTATTCCCATTGATTGATTTACTTGTGGGAATCACATATTTTCTCTAACAACTGGTATCAGAGCTTACAGTTTATTTGGGTTTAATTATTTGTGTAAATCAATGGAGGGGAATGTAGGTCGCATGTCTAGCTTCAATGGAAGCAATTGGGTAACTTGGAAAACTAAAATGGAGGACCTATTATTTTGTAAAGATTTGTATGGGTCTATTGAGGGTGATAGTGGCAAACCCGAGGGTATGAAAGATGATGAGTGGAAGAGGCTTAATCGAAAAGCCGTTGGGGTTATCCGTCAATGGATCGATGATAGTGTGTTTCATCATGTTGCTACTGAAACTTCGGCACATGATTTATGAAAAAAATTAGAGTCTTTATGACAGAAAATCAGCCACAAATAAAGCCTTTCTGTTTCGTAAGTTGGTTAATTTAAAATATAAAGATGGCAGCCCCATTCCAGAACATTTGAATGAAATAAAGAGTATTGTTAACCAATTTGCTTCTATGAAAATTATTTTTGATGATGAGTTGCAGGCTTTAATGCTACTTAGTTCTTTGCCCGAAAATTGGGAAACTTTGGTTGTGACAGTTAGTAATTCGGCACTCGATGGAGTTGTCACGATGGGCCAAGTCACTAGTAGCTTGTTGAATGAAGAAACTAGAAAAAAATCAGCGGGTTCCTCTCATTCAGAAGCATTTGTTGTGAGAGGCCGAAGCAAAACAAGGGGGAAGAGTAAGACCTCTCATGGTCGTGATCAAAGTCGTGACAAATCAAAAGATAGTTCTTTTTCAAAGAAAGACATTGAGTGCCATTATTGCCATAAGAAAGGGCACATGAAGCGGGAATGCCAAAAGCTCAAGAATAAGGAGAAAAGGCGTGACAAAAGTGTGGACAAGAAACAAGAAGACACAATGGCAGTTACTACCGATGATCTCATGGTCGTTTATGAAGATGATTCTATCAATTTTGTGGGCCAAGAGAGCAATTGGGTGATTGATTCTGGTGCTTCTTTTCATGTGACTTCTCGAGTTGATTTCTTCACTACCTACACCGAAGGAGATTATGGTTTTGTTCGAATGGGTAATGAAGGTTTGTCCAAGATTATTGGCATGGGTGATGTTTGCTTGGAAACAAATTGGGGCTGCAAGTTGTTGCTTAAAGATGTGAGGCATGTTCCCGACATTCGCCTTAATTTGATCTCTACAGGGAAGCTAGATGATGAAGACTTCAACAACAAATTTGGTGATGAAATATGGAAGCTCACAAAGGGTTCTTTGGTGGTGGCTTAGTGTAAGAAGACTCATACACTTTATTCGATGCAAGGAAAAATTTGTAAAGGTGTTGTCAATGCACTTGAAGATGATACTTCTACCAAATTGTGGCACAAGCGGCTTGGCCATATGAGTGAAAAGGGGCTACAAGTTTTGTTCAAGAAAGCGCTTCTACCCAGTTTGAAAGGTACACATCTTAAAACTTGTGTTCATTGTTTGGCGGGTAAACAACATAGAGTTTCTTCTCATAAAAATGTTGCTTATAGAAAAGAAAATGTGTTAGAGTTGATTCATTCGGATGTTTGTGGTCCTTTGAAAGTTAGAACACATAGTGGTGCACTTTATTTTGTTACTTTCATTGATGATTATTCAAGGAAAGTTTGGGCTTTTCTACTAAAAACTAAAGATCAAGTTCTAGAAGTATTTAAGCATTTTCAGGCCATGGTTGAAAGAGAAACAGGGCAGAAATTGAAGTGCATCCGATCAGACAATGGTGGTGAATACATTGGGCCATTTGATGAGTATTATCACAGCCAAGGTATTCAGCACCAAAAGACAGTTAAGAAGACTCCTCAACAAAATGGCGTTGCCGAGAGGATGAACCGCACCATTGTGGAAAGAACAAGGTGTTTGCTTTCACAAGCTAAATTGCCAAGATCCTTTTGGGGTGAGGCATTGAGGACAACGGTTGATGTGATCAATTTGTCTCCTTCCTACCCCTTGAATGGTGATGTTCTAGAAAGAGTTTGGACCGGCAAAGATGTGACTTATGAACACTTGAGAGTGTTTGGTTGCCGAGCTTTTGTTCACATTCCAAAGGATGAGAGGTCCAAGCTTGACAGTAAGTCAAGACAATGCATTTTTCTTGGCTATGGACATGATGAATTTGGGTATAGATTGTGGGATCCGGTCGACAAGAAAGTCATTCGAAGCCGTGATGTTGTGTTTCTTGAAGACCAAACAATTGAAGACTTTGGCAAAGGTGATTAACCGGAGCCAAAAACTAGTGATCTCATTGACATGAAATCCATCTCCTTCATCTTCAGTTGATATGAAAATGGGGGAGATATGCAGCCACCTCTTGAAGATGTAGATGATGATGCTATTCAAAATGAAGTTGAGCCCGAAATTAAGGAAGAGCATCCAACTCAAGAACCGCTACCACAACTTGAGTTGAGGAAATCTACAAGGGACCGGCAACCTTCAAGAAAGTATCCTCCCAATGAATTTGTGTTGATTTTCGATCAAGGGGAGCCCGAGAGCTACCAAGAAGCAATTGAGCATGCAAGGAAAGGTGATTGGAAAAAGGCCATGGAAGAGGAGATGAATTCCTTGCTTGAAAAACAGACTTATGATTTAGTGAAGTTGCCTAAAGGGAGGAAAATTCTGAAAAATAAGTGGGTCTTCAAATTGAAGAATGATGGCAAGAATCTGAGGTACAAGGCACGTCTTGTTGTGAACGGCTTTGGGCAAAAGAAAGGTATTGACTTTGATGAGATTTTCTCGCCAGTTGTGAAGATGTCTTCTATTCGGGTTGTACTTGGCATGGCTGCAAGTATGAACCTTGAAGTTGAGCAACTTGATGTGAAGACCGCATTTCTTCACGGTGATCTTGAAGAAGAAATTTACATGGAGCAACCAAAAGGTTTTGTGAAAAAAGGGAAAGAGAAATTTATTTGCAAATTGAAGAAAAGTTTTGAAAAATCTAGAAATCCCCTAGATGTTGAATTGTTAGGTTTTTATTCTTGGCAACCCCGTTTGACAAAACTCCTTTCAGATGTATTTATTTTCACTTTTTTTATTTCAGTGAGACTATGAGTTTATTAGATGCGAATCCAAACCCGAATCGAACCATGCAGAGAAGTTTGTGATGTTAATGCTTTCAAGATTGCCACTTCGCTGATTATTACGGGGGTGGAGCTGCCCGGTCAGCTCGCGGCCGAAGCAAAATGCAAAATTACATTCAAAATTGCATGTCCGTCGTTGCTCGCTCGAGCCAAGGAGTTCTCGCTCGAGCTAGGTCTCGCTCGAGCCAAGGAATGCACGCTCGAGCCAAGGATTGCGTCCATACAAAAACCTGAAAGAGTGTATTCCTCGCTCGAGCCAAGGATCCGTCGCTCGAGCCAAGGCACTAGTAGAAATCATGAAAAATACACTTCTCGCTCGAGCCAGAAAAGCTTCGCTCGAGCGAACCTCAGAATCCGGATTTCTCAAGAAGTTTGTTTTCTTCCCAATCTAGGATTACTTTTGGTTCTCTATAAATACTTCGTTTTCTCCCAAAACTAGGTGATTGATTGAACTTCTCCAGATCTTATTTTTGGATCTTAAGGTTTATATCTGGAGAGATTTTGCTAGTTTTCTTTGATGTTTGATTGAGTATTCAACTCATGGTTTAAAGAGAGTACATCAAAGGTTGTGTTTTGTTCTACAAAAGAGAGAGTTGTTCTTCGGTGGATTCTGAAGAATTCGAGCCTGAAGCTTTGGTGGATTCCGGGGTGGCTCATCGTAAAGACAATTCCGAGGTGAAGATGGGGTTGGAAGAGGCACATAGAGGTTGGTTCAATTAGGCGTTGTGGATTCGCTAGGTAATTGAGAGTATACCTGTGTAATTCCTTTAAATCTTCTTAGTGGATTGTTTTGTGGCTGTTGCCCGTGGTTTTTTTATCACAGTTGGAGGTGTCCAATTGTGGTTTTTCCACGTAAAATCGTTGTGTCTCTTTGTCTTTACGTGAAGGAAATTCTATGGTTCGACCATCGTAAAGACAAAGAGACACAACGATTTTACGTGGAAAAACCACAATTGGACACCTCCAACTGTGATAAAAAAAACCACGGGCAACAGCCACAAAACAATCCACTAAGAAGATTTAAAGGAATTACACAGGTATACTCTCAATTACCTAGCGAATCCACAACGCCTAATTGAACCAACCTCTATGTGCCTCTTCCAACCCCATCTTCACCTCAGAATTGTCTTTACGATGAGCCACCCCGGAATCCACCAAAGCTTCAGGCTCGAATTCTTCAGAATCCACCGAAGAACAACTCTCTCTTTTGTAGAACAAAACACAACCTTTGATGTACTCTCTTTAAACCATGAGTTGAATACTCAATCAAACATCAAAGAAAACTAGCAAAATCTCTCCAGATATAAACCTTAAGATCCAAAAATAAGATCTGGAGAAGTTCAATCAATCACCTAGTTTTGGGAGAAAACCAAGTATTTATAGAGAACCAAAAGTAATCCTAGATTGGGAAGAAAACAAACTTCTTGAGAAATCCGGATTCTGAGGTTCGCTCGAGCGAAGCTTTTCTGGCTCGAGCGAGAAGTGTATTTTTCATGATTTCTACTAGTGCCTTGGCTCGAGCGACGGATCCTTGGCTCGAGCGAGGAATACACTCTTTCAAGTTTTTGTATGGACGCAATCCTTGGCTCGAGCGTGCATTCCTTGGATCGAGCGAGACCTAGCTCGAGCGAGAACTCCTTGGCTCGAGCGAGCAACGACGGACATGCAATTTTGAATGTAATTTTGCATTTTGCTTCGGCCGCGAGCTGACCGGACAGCTCCATCCCCGTAATAATCAGCGAAGTGGCAATCTTGAAAGCATTAACATCACAAACTTCTCTGCATGGTTCGATTCGGGTTTGGATTCGCATCTAATAAACTCATAGTCTCACTGAAATAAAAAAAGCGAAAATAAATACATCTGAAAGGAGTTTTGTCAAACGGGGTTGCCAAGAATAAAAACCTAACAAGTTTGTATGGCCTCAAGCAAGCCCCGCGGCAATGGTACAAAAAATTTGACTATTTCATGATGAATAATGATTTTTCTAAAACCACTTCGGACCATTGTGTGTTTGTGAAAAATTTTCCGGATGGTAAATTTATTATTCTTTTGCTTTATGTTGATGACATGTTAATTGTGGGTCAAGATTCTACCATGATAAACAGGTTGATATTGGAGTTGAGCAAGTCTTTTGCTATGAAAGATTTGGGACCGGCAAAGCAAATTCTTGGTATGAAAATTGTTCGTGATCGCAAAGAGGGGCTGATTTGGTTATCTCAAGAAAGTTACATTGAGAAAGTTCTTGAGAGGTTCAATATGGATAAAGCAAAGTCGGTTGGTTGTCCACTTGTGGGTCACTTCAAACTTAGTTTGAATCAATGTCCTACAAGTGAGAAAGATAAGGAAGAGATGTTAAAAGTTCCTTATGCTTCAGCAGTTGGTTCTTTGATGTACGCCATGGTTTGTACAAGGCCGGATATTGCTTACGCCGTTGGTGTGGTGAGTCGTTTTCTCTCTAATCCGGGTAAAGAACATTGGGCAGCGGTAAAATGGATTCTAAGGTATCTTCGAGGGACTTCGAAGGTGTGTTTGTGTTTTGGGGATGGTAAGCCGATGCTTGATGGGTTCACGGATTCTGACATGGCTGGTGATGTTGATTCTAGGAAATCTACTTCGGGATATTTGATGACATTTGCAGGGGGAGCTGTGGCATGACAATCTAAATTACAAAAATGTGTTGCTCTCTCAACTACCGAAGCTGAATTTATTGCCATTACGAAAGCTTGTAAAGAAGAGTTATGGTTGAAGAAATTTTTGCAAGAGTTGGATTTGAAGCAAGAAAAATATGTGCTTTATTGTGATAGTCAAAGTGCTATTCACTTGAGTAAAAATTCTACTTTTCATTCGAGATCGAAACACATTAATGTGAGATACCATTGGATTCGTGATGTGTTAGATTCGAAATTGTTACAACTCGAAAAGGTTCACACAGATATTAATATTTCGGATATATTGACTAAAACTTTGTCGAGAGACAAACATTTAAAGTGTCGAACTTTGACAAGTATGGTTGATATCTCCATCTAAGTCGATAGGGGGGGAATTGTTGGGATATATCTCCTTATTGGAGTTTGAGACCCAATTGGTTTATTAAAAGAATTTTAATTTGGTTTAGTTTAGGTATAATATATTTTATATATTATATCTAATTTGTGGAGACCCAATCCAATTTGGTTACAACTAGGTTTTGATAAAAACCTAGATTAATTTGTGCCTCTTTCGCGGTTTTGGTGCCCCAACTGGTTGAGATTCTAGGGTTTGATGCTAATTACAATTCGAATTATTTTCTGGGTTTTTGTGTTGTGGTTTCAGTGATTTTGTTATTGTTGTTAGTTCAGCTCAGGCCCGGCCTTGAGATTTCTGGGGTCAAAGTCAATAATCAATTAATCAATTTTTGAAGCCTTTCACATTTTTTTATTTATTGAATAAAAAGAATAAAGAAAAAAATGAAGATAAAAGACAAAAAATATGTGTCAAAATCACAAAAAAATACTTAGTATTACATTGCAACAATTAATAAGTATCGTTTGACCTTCGCTCTTTTTGCATTTTTAGAAGCAAATAAATCAATCATACTTGCACAATCTAATTTTTTTTACAAAATCATTTTTAATGGATAATAATGCTAATTATTTTAAATGGGTCTTTCAATTTTTTAATGGGTCAATTTATTTAAAATAGTTTGGGTCTTCCGTAATTTTTTTTTTGATTTAAAATATACCTAATATATTACAATAAACTATAATAGGTGGACCATTTTTTGGGTCTATTTTCAATGGATAACAATGTTAATTTTTTTGAATGGCCCTTTCAATTTTTTAATAGATCAATTTATTTTAAAGTAGTTTGGACATTTTTTAATTTTTTTTTTAAAACTTAAAACATTTTTAATATATTACACTAAACCATAATAGAAGAAATTTTTTTTTGAGTCTATTTTGAGGGGCCTAAGCCATGGCCGTGTTGGCCCATGCCCAGGGCCGACACTGTTCGTCTACAAGTGAATTGGGCATTGGCGTGTGTGATTGTGATGGTGGAATCCAAATAGGGGTTCGAGCCATTGCGGCGGAGCACATATTTGATGAAGTGGATGAGACCAGTTTCGTTGTATTTGATACTGTTTGTTGGGGCTGTAATTGGGGTTTCTCGGGGTCTTTCTTGGCCAGTTTCAGTGATGTGTGGCAGTGCTTGTCTTTTGTTCTTCAGACCGTGTTGGGTTCGAGCATTGTGGCTCTGTTTTTGCTTCAGAATGTGGCTTCTACTACTGTGTTGTATATGTACTGTAAGGCTTTGCGTGGTGAACTGGCTGGGGCGATTGCTGAGGAGTTTGCTCGCGAGTAGGTTAGTCTGCCTTTTCATGATGCAAAGCTTCCTTATGTTGTCTTTGTTGTCTTTTAATTTTATTTTTTTCATCTTTAATTTTGTAAGGGTATTTTTTGTAAAGGAACCCTAGGATGAATTTTTAGTTTTATAAGGGTATTTTTTGTAGAATGGAATTGATCCTTATTTTAAAGGAAATAGGATAACATCTATGGGGAATGTAATTTTATGCTTCAATAGGATGAATTTCTAATTCTATTTTTGTCCTCCGTGTCATCCCAGAAATGGGAAATTAGTAAAATGCTGGAAAAACAAAATTAAACAAAAGTAGTCAACGGCTGGAAAAGCAATCATGAAAAAGTAGAAAATGGCTGAAAAATAGAAATGGAAAAGTAATAAACGGCTTGAAAAACAAAATCATGGAAAAGCTGTCAACGGCTGGAAAAACAATCATGGAAAAATAGTAAATGGCTGAAAAACAGAAATGGAAAAGTAATAAATGACTTGAAAAACAAAATTATGGGAAAGTTGTCAACGGCTAAAAAAGCAATCATGGAAAAGTAGTAAATGGTTGAAAAATAGAAATGGAAAAGTAATAAACGACTTGAAAAACAAAATTAAGGGAAAGCAGTCAATGGCTGAAAAAGCATAAATGGGAATGTAGTAATAATGTAATAATTCGTGTATATATAGCCAGTGTATTCTCCCCCCATCAACAACTTCTAGTAATTCATCTATATATAGGCCAGAGTGGTCTCCCCCTTCAACAACTTCAACATGGAAGCCCAAACCAATTCTGGGAAGGAAGTTTTTGTTAATTACATCGTGAAACCAGCGCTGAAAGCAATGGGGACTGAAATTATCGAACACCTCCTTGTGCGACGCCAGAATTTCAATCCTAGAGTATGGTCCATGATTGTCTTTTTTTGTGCTGCTTGTGGTCGTGCTAAGTAAGAAGATAAATAAATTCCTTTTCATTTTCTTTTTGTTGGAAAATTTCAATACCTCCGCATATTCTGGGTTCATTAGTTTTTTTAGTCCTTATTTATGCTTGTATATATTCAATTCTTGGATTTGGATTATGTAGTAGTGTAAGGCATGGGTTATACATTCAGTCTCAATCTTGGATTTATGTAAGTAGTGCCGGGCAAGGGTTGTCATATATCACATATGGTCTGAGAAATATATCCTTATTTTTTTCATATAATTTTATTTCGATATAGTTAGTATAAATAGATATTATTTTTATACAAATAAAATTATCTTTTTACCTAAGATTCTCCCTAAAGAAAAGAAATTTGAAATCGAATTCTCATTTTTTGTTTGAAATTTTTAATGATATTTTATTGTTTTTAATTTTATAAGGCTATTTTTTGTTTAGAACGAAATTGATCATGATTTTAAAGGAAATAGGATGACATCTCTAGGGGAATGGAATTGATTGATTCATTCGTAGGATGAATTTTTAATTTTATTTTATTATTTTTTTAATTTTATAAGGCTATTTGTTGTTTAGATTGGAATGAATCGTGATTTTAAAGGAACCCTAGGATGAATTTTTAATTTCTTCATTAGATTGGAATTAAATTTCTTGATTATAAGAAAACAATATCATTATTTTTGTTCAATAAGGTAAATGATTAATTTGTTTTTACTTCGTGAACATTCAAGTGGTATTTCATGATATTGTATTTAAATCAAATGAGTGACTTGCTATTCTTATTTTACCATATCAAAGAAAAGTAAATGATAGGCTTTCATAACATATTATAAAAATTCCCATAAAATGGTAAATGAAGTTTTCATTATTGTGAAAACCCATATTGCAACATGATATTCAAAGAAAAGTCATCAAACTCAAGGGCTACGTTGTTTATGGGAAGGATATAGATTGAGAAATGTTCAGTGAATATTACTGTCATATTTTCTTGTGCCACTAGACTTTTCATCTACTTGCCTCTCGTCCTTACTTATTATAATTCAATTCTATACTCTTGAAGACGCTAGGCAAAATTTTAAAAGGAGCTCTTATATTTAATTCTTAGTTTAAATATATATATATGTATATAAGTTAACTTGCTAATTTTTTGTTGTTGTTGTTGTTGTTGTTGTTTTTTGTTTGTTTGCTTGTTTTTTTTTTTTACTTATATTCATTGCGGCCACATTCACCGAATTTTGCTCCATTTGAATTGTGGGATGAATATCTTACATGTAAGATATTTATTTGGATAATTTGAACATTGCAAAATTTGGTAGATCAGACATTATTCTATTCATTCTATTCGAGTTAGATCATTGAGGTAGTATTTGGTTCGATAGAATGGATTGAAATAGAATAATAATTTCTTTAAAATTTTTCGTTCTCATATTTGGTTAAACTAAAAAAATGATGAAAATTTGATTTTCAAGGAATTATTATATAATTTGCTTCTTGGATTCAGATTATGTAGTAGTGTAGGGCATGTGTTATACATTCAGTCTCAATCTTGGATTTATGTAAGTAGTGCAAGGCAAAGGTTGTTATATATCACATATGGTCTGAGAAATATATCCTTATGTAGACGTCCCCGAATGCCCCGGGAGGGTGAGTCCCGTTCCGTTCATTTTGGAGTTACTACAGTTCGGACTCGATTTGTGTCACGGTTCTTAATCTGAACCAAAGAGTCCAAATCCGGCAAATTGTTTTGAGAAAAACAGATTTTTGAAAGAAGTGCCAAACATGGACTGCTTTGCCAGATACAGAGTCGCCACCTAAATATTTTTTTAATGGGGAAATTTAGGAAACCCTGACTCGGTGCCGAAGGCCACATGTCCGTCATCACCGGAGTTGTCTCGGCTCGGGAGCTTGGGTACGATCGGGGAAGGTCAGCTATGAGCACCCCCTTTCGCCCGGTCCGAAGACCGGCCTCTACTAATCGTGATATCTGATTTTGAAAACATTATGTGTTCTTATTCCGGTTATTAGCCTAGAATTACCATGTTATGCGCACAGCAAACAAGTATAGACTAGATCGCCTAATTTGGAAATAAGCATTGCATATCCGTTTGTTTTGAAAAGTGCTTTGGAATTTGTTACCCGCAAGTAGGCTAAAACACGGATTTCGACGAGTTTTTCCAACTCAAACAATCCAACCTTCACCCACAGGCATTCAAATAGTTTATCTCACGTAAGCATCTAGCCACATGGTAAGCATGTTGTCATGGCAACATTCACACGCATGCAACACGCTAAAGCGAAAATACTTACATCGTACTCCGTGCCAAAACAGTAAGCTAGTTAGCAAACATGCATGATCCTAGTTCATGTTAAAATGGCTAATGCATCGCATGCAAAAATGCAATCTAGACAGGCTCGGCTAATCGAAACATGGCATGTGAAATGCAACGAATTGATGCACGTCTTCAATTTGGAATTGAAATACAAATGCGGTTAGCATAATGTACCAAGCCCAGTGCATGCAAGGCAAATGTATGGATGCACGCATGCATAGCATGAGGTATGCTAATTTAAACGTGCCCTAATACTAACCATCAAAGCAGGTGAATAAAAGGGAAGAAAGAAGTGGGGATTGGAAGACATACACACCACTCACACACACTTATTACAGATTCGCCCTCGCTCGGAGGGACCGAATAAATAATACAAATTAATTAACTATGCGAGCTAATTAAATATTACAAATTGCCTAGTCAGTCAACAAACTAATTTAAACTAGAAAAAGCAGTAAACCGCCTCGGGAGGAGAGCCGGATGCAGCGCATGCTCGAGTCCTGCTCGGAAGTGCACGACCATGCATAGTCTGCCTCTGTTTTCCCTGCTCTGCCTCTCTAAAGACTGTCAAAGTCTCAAGGATGCCTCTCTGGATATTGGAAATCACCACCGGCTGAGTAGAATTGCCACCGGCAATGGATTGTGGTCACCGGCACAAAGTGAATCCATCGGCTGGTGATTTAGTGCCGGTCGGCAATGTATACTGCCGGTCGGCAAAGAATGCCTGTAGAACCTGCAACTCACAGCAGCAGAGGACAGAACTTGCATGGCAATAAGATTCAGGCAATATATGCACCAATCATGTCCCCTATCATGTTTGTGACTCAAAAGGACATGTGTCTCGATTCTCGGACCACCAATCACGCATTTCCATGCATGATGGCCCAAAGAATCAAGTGTGCAACTTTCATGTCAAATGAAATGCAAACCAAACAAACGAACCAAGGCCCAATTCCTATCACCAAGTCAAGGAACAAGGCATGCATGCAAGATGCAATGCAACCTAGGCATGCAAGCTAAGGATGCAACATGGCATGGCAAGACACTTATGAAAGCATACAAGCAAACATGAGGCAATGCAAACGGATGAAAAGATGGACTTATACATGATTTAGGCAACTCTAAATAGGCCCAAAACAGTGGCCAAAGTCAAGGAATTAGAATCAAAAATACATACACACATGCAAGTAGGTTGGACCAACACTTAGGCATTAAATGAGGCAACTCTCAAGCACATTTGGATGAGGCAATCATGCTTGAAAACATGTAGGAAATGATGCCAAATTAACCTACCAATGCAAGCTATGCATGCAACGGGACCCAAGGACCTAAAGCATGATCATATGACTTATGAAGCAAATGACCAAATTGAATCAAAACAGTCCCAAATCATGCAAAAGCAAGCCTCAAGAACCACTTAGATGGCATCCAAGTAACCTAATCCTAGAGGCATGCACCATGGCATAAACATGAAGCATGAAACATCAACTCTTGAAACATCAAAAGGGTCATGGAATACAAGCATATAAGCATGCTAAGTGGACTGAAATGACATGGTGGGTAGTCCCAAACCACTAAATCAATGCAAGAATGGCATGCTATACACTCAAATACTTAAGGCCAACAAGCCGGGATGCAAAGGGGCTATACTAAACATGCCAAAGCCGACCCAAACAACTATGGACAGACCTTAAACATGACAAAATATGCACAAAAGCTTCACAAGACTAAGCCTAAAACATGCTAGAATAAGGGTTTACAACCCAAGGCATGTTAAGGCCTAAACATGGCATTACAAGGTAGGTATGCTAAGCATGCATGGTGTACCAAAACTAACACACAACAAGGTTATATCATGGCATAATAGGCATGGAAAACAGCCAAGACATGATCAATACACACTTTAACATGATGCTCCCTCAAGAGGCCAAAAAGGGTCCCTTTCAAGGACAACAAGGAGAGGGGGTGGCCCTCCCCTTTTGGAGACTTCAAGGCACCATCTTCACCACTGAAATCCCTCAAGATTTCAGTGGTGAAGAGGCCCAAACGCCAAAGTCTCGAAACTTGCACAAAATAGCACAAAATGAGGCCTTACAAGGCTTAAGAGGGGTCAAACTACCTCAAACCACAAAACACTCTTAATAAACAATCAAGAGGGCTAAAAAACAGAACTTTTTTATGTTATACACTAAGCACAAAAATAGTTCAAAGATGGGTAAAAATACAATGCAAAAATGGGGAATAAAGGGACTAGTTTCTACCCTTGAAGACCCTTTCAACAATGGTGCTCCAATAGCCCTCCTTGGCTTGAATCCAGCTCCAAAATCTTAAAAATAACCCTCAAGAGGTCTCAGCTCCAAGGGATGGTGTAATGGTGGGTGCTTGTGAGCAAAAATGAGACAAAACACACACACTAAGGCTAAAATGAGAGAGAAGTATAGAGATAGGATATATATCAAACCCTAAACCTAAAACCAGAGCTCTCACAATGTTTTTCTCTCTAAAAATGTCTAACCCTAAGCAAGGGAGAGAAGGGCTCCTCTTATAGAGCTTCTTGTCTTGTAAAGCTTACAAGACAAGCTTCTAAAGAGGGAGATCCCTTCATACACGTGTATGGAGGGGAGGCAAATGCAAGACAGCTGTGATAAAATATCTGCAAAAGAAGATGCACAGTAGTCGGCCGGCCAAAGATGCCATTTTGGCGAAAATGAGTGCCGACCAGCAATATACATTGCCGGTGGCAGCAAAAACCAGCCGGTGGCCTCTGGCCATGGCCGGTGGTGTGTGGGGATGCCTCACAAGGCATTCCCTGCCCCTCCAAGGCAAAATGCAAGTGTTTGGTGCAAAACCAGACACTAAACGGTCGAATTCGGAGATCCTGAGGCAAGGCACGTGGCCGAGACCTCCGGGAACTCCAAACGAACACAAACATGGATGATCACCGAGTGTTCAAACGGTGACGTCCAAGTCTTGAGGACGGTCAAAAATGGGGTGTCTACACCTTATTTTTTTCATATAATTTTATTTCGATATAGTTAGTATAAAGAGATATAACTTTTGTACAAATAAAATCATCTTGTTACCTAAGATTCTCCCTAAAGAAAAGAAATGCGAACTAGAATTCTCAACTTTTTGTTTGAAATTTTTAATTATATTTTATTGTTTTAAATTTTATAAAGCTATTTTTTTTTAGAATGAAATTGATCGTGATTTTAAAGGAAATAGGATGCCATCTATAGGGGAAATGAATTGATTGATTCATCCCTAGGATGAATTTTTAATTTTAATTTTTTCGCTTTTAATTTTATAAGGCTATTTGTTGTTTAGAATTGAATGAATCGTGATTTTAATGGAACCCATGGATGAATTTTTAATTTTATTTTTTTCATTTTTAATTTTATAAGTGTATTTTTTGTAAAGGAACCCTAGGATGAATTTTTAATTTTATAATTTCTCATTTTTTATTTTATAAGGGTATTTTTTTTAGAATGGAATTGATCGTGATTTTAAAGGAAATAAGATAACATCTATAAGGAATTGAATTTCATCCATCAATAGGATGAATTTCTAATTCTATTTTTGTCATTCGATGTCATCCCAGAAATGGAAAAGTATTAAACGGTTGAAAAACAGAAACGGAAAAGTAGTAAACGACTTGAAAAACAGGATCAAACAAAACCATGGAAAAAAAATAAATGGGAAAGTAGTAAACGGCTGAAAAATAAATAGTAAATTGCTGGAAAAACATAAATGGAAAAGTAGTAAATGGCTTAAAAATAGAAATGGAAAAATAGTAAACGGCTTGAAAAACATAAATGAGAAAGTAGTAAACGGCTTGAAAAAAAAAATCAAACAAAATCATGGGAAAGTAGTAAGCGGCTGAAAAACAAAAATGGAAAAGTAATAAACGGCTGGAAAAACAGAATCAGACAAAATAATGGGAAAGTTGTAAACGGCTAGAAAAACATAAATAGAAAAGTAGTAAACTGCTGGAAAAACATAATCAAACAAAATCATAGGAAAGTAGTAAAGGGCTGAAAAACATAAATGGAAAAGTAATAAACAGCTGGAAAAACATAATCAAACAAAATCATGGGAAAGTAGTAAACGGGTGGAAAGACATAAACGGGAAAGTAGTAATAAAGTAATAATTCGTCTATTTATAGGCTAGTGTATTCTCCCCCTTCAACAACTTCTAGTAATTCGTCTATATATAGGCTAGAGTATTTTCCCCCTCAACAACTTCAACATGGAAGCCCAAGCCAATTATGCAAAGGAAGTTTTCATTAATTACATTGTGAAACCAGTTGTGAGAGCATTGGGGTCTGAAATTATCGAACACCTCTTTGTGTGATGCCAGAATTTCAATCCTGGAGTTTAGTCTATGATTGTCTTTTTTGTGCTGCTTGTGGTCGTGCTAAGCAAGAAGATAAATAAATCTCTTTTCATTTTTTTTTGTTTGAAAATTTGAATACCTCCGCTTATTCTGGGTTCATTAGTTTTTTGTCTTTATTTATGCTTGTATATATTCAATTCTTATTGTTAATATTCAATTGAAAGTATTAATCTTCTTTTATATATATATTGATGACATTTGTATTCTAACTTTCATGATATTTCAGGATTCTTATGAACCCGTTCAATGATTCTATCGGTTATAATGTTGGATGTTTGAAATGGTATCTTTCTGTTTGATATAATTGTATTTAGTGATGAAAAATTATGTAATGAGATTAGAGCAAAAATAGTGTTTTGCTTTGATTTTTATTAATTTAATTAATAAAATTCATCATTTTATGTTAATTTACGATGTCCCGATCTGGTGTGTTTGGTTCATGCTTGTACTATATTCTGAACTTATATTTGCATTTGGGTCGGTTTGGCTACTTAAATTTCAACCTTTGATTTGTGCACTGTCACGCCTCGTATTTTATTACTCGGATAACATTACCAATATTAATTAATTAAGTCAATTTACAAATGTAAATTCATCCTTGGATGAAAGGATGAATAATTAAATATACATGTTCCCTCTCATTGCACAACAATAACATTTACATACAAATCAAAGAAATGCCCTGAGGCTTACAATAAAAGAGAGGTCATTACTCTTTACAAAAAAAAAAAAAAAAAAAGCACGCAACCCAAATAAAAAGTAGTAGTACAATCCATCACTACACTACACTTATGAAATGGCTAGATCCATTGTTTGATTTTCAAATTCGAAAAGCATTCCTTGTTCACATGTATATGCAGGGGGTGAGCAACCACTAGCTCACCAAACAATCTCATATTAAAACACTACGAGATATGCGGGTACAAAGATAATCATACATATACTTGAAATCATACCGTATAATAAACTATACGATTCTATTACATCATCTCTTAAATCACATTTATTTAATTAACCATAACTAGTTAACTTAAATTAATAAACATGTTTTAAGGGCAACAGGACATCCTTTTAATTCATTAAATTACCTCATTGTCCATTGAATCAAATAATTAAACAATTCATAATGACATCTAACAAAGCATCAAATACATTTTATATAGTCTTATGAGATGAATGCATATGAGATGTCATGTTCAAAATATTTTTGTCATCTTTTGAAAATCTTATGCACAATGCCAATTTAAAAACACATTAATCCAACAATTTCGATAAAATTCCAAGGTGGTAAATACGACTCAAGTAATCCCTAGACTGGTGTCTGCAAGTAGGCTATACAAGTACTACCAAATTGTCATTTTTACCGGTATTAACCGGAAGGCTCGACACCTATCCGCGCGGGTTTCTAGTCATTCGCCATGGACACTCAGGCCAACTGAACCAATACCAATTACACCTCATATCCGGACTTACCAATGTATTTACCAAAAGCAAAACAATAGATCTTGTTTCATAAAAATAATTTTTCTTTTAAAATCATATGTAACAACCCCAGCCCATGATTAACGCTAATTCATGTTTAAGTATGCCAAATAAGTAATTAAGAAGAAATCTTGAGTTAATTATATGTGCATTGCATCATTTTGTGTTTTTATCTGTTTGACGTAGAAAATCTGTTCATGTTTTAGTTTCGAATTGTGAATTGAAGGCCTTATCGGCATCCAATTCATAAATAGACTTATGTAGACGCGCTCCCGAGAACTCTCCGATATCCGCGCGCGAGGGCGCGAATCTCGTTTTGTTCTGAGCTATTACAGCTCGGACTCAATGTCACGGTTCTGAATCTAATCTTGCAAAGTGCAATGCAAGATTGATAAATCACCAAAGAGTCCAAATCCGGCAAATCGTTTTGGAAAACTGATTTTAATAAAGAAGTGTCAAACATGGACTGCTTTGCCAGATACAGAGTTGTCACCTAAATATTTTATTTTGGGGGAAATTTAGGAAATCCTGACTCGTGCCTAAGGCCACGTGTCCGTCATCACCAAAGTTGCCTCGGCTTGGGAACTTAGGTATGAGAGGGGAAGGTCATGCGACGAGCACCCCTGCTCGCCCGATCAAAAGATCGGCCTTTACTAAGTATGATATTTTGTTTTTGAAAACCCATGTGCTCTTATTCCAGTTATTTAACCTAGAATTACTATGTGATGCGCACAGCATACAAGTATAGACTAGATCGCCCAATTTGGAACAAAACATTGCATGTTCGTTTGTGAAAATGGTTTGAAGTTTGCTACTCGCAAGTAGGCTAAATTCGGGATTCAATGAATTGTTCCAATTCAAGTAATCCAACCTTCACTCACAGGCATTTAGACAGTTATATCAAATAAGCAATTAGCCTCATGGCAAGCATGCTTTCATGGAAACATTAACACACATGCAGTATGCTAAAGTGTAAACACTCACAATGTACTCCGAGCCAAAACAGAGAACTAGTTAGAAATCATGCATGATCCTAGTTCATGTTAAGATGGCTAATGCAACACACGCAAAATGCAGTTAAAATGGGCTCAGCTATTCTAAGATGGGATGTGAAATGCAGATTGATAACATGTATTCAAATTGGAATTGAAATACAATGCAGTTAGTATGATGTGCCGAGCCTGGTACATGCAAAACAAATAAATGGATGCACACATAAGGTATGCTAAATGAAGCATGTCCAAAAACTAACCATTGTAAGCGGTTAAGTAAAAGGGAGAAAGAAATGAGGGTTGGAAGACATGCATCACACACACGCATGCTTATTACAACAGTTGGCCCTCTCGATGGAGGAACCAAATAAGAAGCTAACTAACTAATCTAAGCTAATTAAACTAATTATTGCAGCACAACGAAGCTAATTAACTAATCCTAGTTAACTAATTATTACAAAATAATTAAGCAGCTAAACGGATTAACTACTTAAGGTACAAAATCCAAAGCATAAACTAGCTAAGTAAATTAGCTAAATAAAACAGTAAAGCAAGGTCCTCAGAAGGAGAAGAGTTCATGCATGCTCGGTCGCCTCGTTCGGAATCCGTCGCGATGCCCCAACTTGCCTCTGTTTGCAACTATTCTCAGAACCTTGTACTAAGCTCCAGAAAGCTTCTAACTCATCTTGGGGACCTGTAGGAGGGTGGCCGACCAGTTGTTGGTGTCTGCAGCCACCTGCCGACCACTTTTTGCTATTGCAAACCAGAAAAAGTGGTCGACCAGCTAGTTTTTCTGGCTGGCCGACCAGTTGTTGTTGCACTTCACCAATTTGCTGCAACAGAGAGCAAGAAAGGGCATGGCAATGTATTTGCAAGATATGTGCACAACCACCCTCCCTATCATTTTATGAGCTTAAGGGAGTGTGGTTCTTGACCCTCGAGCCACTAATCGCGCATTTCAATGCATGATGGCCGAGAGGCGAAGTTGCACAATTCAATATGAAATGAATGGACACATAAACACATAAAGCCTAGAACTCTATCATGTATGATCAAGAGCGTCATCTACCGGGAATTAAGGCACGTTTCATCACTTCAAGTATGAAACGTCCCTCATTTTCCGTGTTTGGACTAACACCTATTCCAAACACAATGCAACAAATAACATGGCATGGCATACACAATGCAACTATGCAAACAAGAACATGGCATACACAACGCAATGCACTATGATTAACTACAATGCAATGCACGCAAGCATAATGGAATGCAACATAAGTATGCAAACATGCAATGCAAGGGACAAGCATGCAACAACATGATCAAACCACCAATGCCAATAACATGCATACTTAATGCAAAACAACATAAACAACCTATCAATGCTAATGGCATGCAACAATATGCAATACAACAATGCAAACAACATGGCATGCAATGTAGCAAGCTCAAATTAACAATGCTAATAGCATGCATACTCAATGTAAAGGAACATAATCATGCTAACAACATGAAAACAAACATGCTAACAACAATATGGCATACACAATGCAAACAACATAACATGCACGATGCAATGTGACATGGCATACACAATGCTCAATGGACTTAAACCAAAATGGACAGACCTCAGTCATGCCCAAATCAGTGGCTATAATGATGAAACAAATGCACAAAAAGGCAAGGCAAGCATGCATAATGCAATGGCCTATCAACTAGGCCTAAGAACATAACTCTCAAGCATGATGAAGTAGCGATAAACATGGAAGTGTGACAACACTAAAGGCTCTGAAATCAAGTGTGAAATGATGCCAAATCATTCAAACAACACAAGTAAAGCATGCAAGAGAACCTAAGGCACAAAGCCATTAAAGGGACTACACAAAGGGGGCATGCAATACATGGCACAAATGATTGAACCAATCATGGACAGAGCTCAAATAGGTCTAAACAAAGACCAAAACATGTTGAGATAAAGGCTCAAAGACCTAGGCATGCAAGCATACAAGCTAGGCCATAAACAAGGCAATAAATGCACAACCCTTAGAGGCACTCAAAGGGTGAATGAAGTGGGAACATGGAAATGCTACGCGCTCTGAAATAACATGATAAATTATGCCAAATCATGTACACAACACAAATGAAGCATGCTATGGTGCTCGAAGCTTGAAGCTAGCATAGGCACTTGTACTACAACTATGCAAAACATGAAGCATGTGATCAAGGCAACCCAAAACAGTCCTAGAATATGTCAAAATGAGTCTAAAACATGCAAGGAAGGAAGCCAAAATAAGCTAGCATGAAGGGCATAAGACATGGTGAATGCAAGGCAAATAAGGTGGTTTACACTACACCTACCAAGACTAAGCATGGGATGACTTAACTAGCAAAAATCAGAGTTATATCATGGCAAGATAAAAACACATTGAAATGATAGCTCGGAAGCTTAGGCCTGAAGGCATACGCAATGGTTCATGTTAAGGCATAAAGGGGCAAACCCTCCAACGCATTGAGTGGATGATAAATGCAAGTGCATGACCATGAAACATGGACTGAAATCACATATGAAATGATGCCAAATCATTCAAATAGGCCAAGCAATGCATGCTAGTGGACCCGATGCACAAAGCTAACAAGCTAAAATGCACTATAGCTATACAAAGCATGGCATGCATGACCAAAACAACCAAAATCAGAGCTAGAGCATGCTAAAACATGGACAAAAGCTTCTTGAAGTTAAGTCAAAATCATGCTAGAATGACATGTCAAAGCATGATGCATGTCAGGCTATTTCATGGAATTGCACTACAAGTGCTTGAGCATGCAAGGGCCAACCAAACCAAACCAAAACAGAGTCATGACATAGCAAAACATCACTAAAAACATGCTGAAATGGAAACAAAACAAGCTAGAATGACATGCTACTTCATGAAGCATACAAAGCTAGTTTGTGAGATTTACACTACAAGTGTATTAGGCATGCATTGAGTGACAAAACCAAGCAAAAATAGTGGTATGCCACAGCAAAATAACCACAAATACATGCTAAGATATGGCCAACATAAGCTTAACAAACATGCTCACACATGAGGCATATGAAGCAAGTATTCAAGACACAAGGAGAGGGGATGACCCTTTCCTATTTGGGACCTCCAAACACCACTTCTACCACTGAAATTCCTCTGAGTTTCAGTCATGAGAAGGTCAAAACAAGGTGGTCCCAAAAGCTCAAAAAGAAGGCACAAAAGCAAGGCCAAACAAGGCCTAAGAGGGGGTAGACAACCCCCAACACAAAAGTGACCTTAAACAAACATTTTGAGGACAAAAAATCAGAACTTTTTCTAGTTAAGAGTTAAGCTTAAAACAATATGCAAGTGGGTCGAAAAGCTTAAGAAAAACAAAGGGTTTAAGGAGTAAAGGCTCACCCTTGAAGACCACTTTTAAAGCTGCAACTCCAGCAACTTTTCCAAGCTCAAACCAAACCAAAAACCTCAAAACCAGCTCCTAAGCACCTCAGCAGCAAAAGGATGGTGTTTGAGTGTGTGTTTGTGTGTTAAAGTATAAAGAAATAACACTTTAAGACACAAAACAAGAGAGAAATGAAGATGTATAGATCTAGATTATATGTATGGCTCAAGGAACTTTTTCTGAACCTAAGGCATTAGGGAGGAGGCTCCCTTATATAGCAAAACAAAGTTCAAGCTTATTGAACACACTAAGAGCTCTAAGCAATCCCTCCATACACGTGTATGGAGGATGCTTTTTGTGCCTTCTAGTTGGCATAGCTAGCAAGAAAAGATCTTTAAAAAGGTGCTGGAAAGTGGCCGACCAGTTGAAGTGGTCGGCCAGCTACTTTTACTGGTCGGCCAGCTACTTTTTTTGGTCTGTCGGAAGAGAAAGTGGTTGACCAGTGGCTTCCAAGGCCAAAAATGGTCAGCCAGGTGTCCAAATTGAAGCCCCAGAAGTTAGATTTCCAATGACACTAGCCTTGCATCAAAATTCCAACTGTACAAAAAGTTATGCCTGTTTTGGTGAAGCCGCGCAGTTTCGATTCAACCGGATTGATGCCCTACTTCAACCAACCATATCTCCCCTATCCGGACTTGGCTTTAGGAGATTCTTGAGTGAAAAATGAAGCCTCAGAAGTAAGATTTCCAACGGTGGTGGCCCCATAGCTGAAATCCAAGTATTCAAAAGGATAGGCCTAATTTAGCGAGGACTGCTCGATTAAAAAAATAGTTGGCCGACCAGAAAACTGGCTGGCGGGGAAGGAAAGTGGTTTACGGGAAGAGAAACTGGTCTCCCACCCTTATTCCACCCTCCAAGCAAGGAAAACAAGGCACGTCTCAAAAAGCAAGCCAAACGGAGAACGTTAAGCGGTCCCGAGACAAGGCGCGTGGCCGAAAGCTCTGAAAACCAGAAACTAGTCTCCAAAAGGGAAAAGTGGTCTACGACCACAAAAAGTTGGTCCACAGACCTCCTTCTCCTTCCAGGGAAAGTAAAACAAGGTTTGGTTCAAAACCAAACCGAAAGAGAAGCAAGACAAGGCACGCGGCCGAAGGCTCCGGAAACCAGAAACTGGCCTACCAGAGGGAAAAGTGGTCTACGACTACAAAAAGTGGTCTACGAACCTTTCTCTCCCCTCCAGGCAAGGTCAACAAAGCTTGGTCCACAAACCGAGCCAAAACACAAAGAGTTAAGAGGCCCAGAGGAAAGACACTCAGCCGAAAACTCTGGAAACTCGAAATGAGCACAGCATGCACAATCACCGAGCGCTCAATCGATAACGTCTGAGTCTTAAGGTTGGTCAAAATGGGGTGTCTACAGTTGCCCCTCTTTGACAGAACTTGCAAGTCAAGAAGTGACGGGAGGGCCTGTCAAAGCCCAGAGACGACCTATTTTTGACAAGGACGAAGACTTAGACAAACAGGCAAGACAACAAAGAGATGCGCCCACAGGCAGGGGCAAGATGCAAAGGACATGCACAATGCCGAACATAACTTATGATCATGCAAAGAGAGCTGTAATGAAACATTTATACACAATAAATGCAACAGTTTAAACGAACGAAACAACAGTCTCACACATTCCAACAGAAAGAATGTAAGAAAATTATACAATTTTCACTGCATCTCACGTGGAGAAGGCTAGAAGCGACTACCGGGAACACCCAAAGTCTCAAACGGAACAACGTCTCTCAGCGTATCACACGCAGGAGAGGAGAAAGCAATATCTCTCAGCGTATCACACGCAGGAGAGGAGAAAGTAACATCTCTCAGCGTATCACACGCGAGAGAGGAAAGGGTACACCTCTCAACGTACGTAAGAGAGGAAAGGTAAACAAACGCGCACCAAATGCAAAAGGAGAAATGTATCTAAACGCGTGCCAAACGCGAGAGGAGAAAGGTAACCAAAGGTGTGCCAAATGCGAGAGGAGAAAGGTAACCAAATGCATGCCAAACACGAGAGGAGAAAGGTATCCAAACAAGCACCAAAAGCGAAAGGAGAAAGGCAACCAAATGCGTGCCAAACGCGAGAAGAGAAAGGCAACCAAACGCGCGCCAAACGCGAGAGGAGAAAGGGTAACCAAACATGAGGGGAGAAAGGTATCCAAACGTGTGCCAAACGTAAGAGGAGAAAGGGAAACCAAACGCGTGCCAAACACGAAAGGAGAAACGGAAACAAAACGCGTGCCAAACGCGAGAGAAGAAAGGGAAACCAAACGCGTGCCAAACGCAAAAAGAGAAAGGGAAACCAAATGCATGCCAAACACGAGAGGATAAAGGGAAACCAAACACGTGCCAAACGCGAGAGGAAAGGTAACCAAATGCGTGCCAAACACAAGAGGAAAGGTAACCAAACGCCTGCCAAATGCAAGAGAAAAGGTAACGAAACGCGTGCCAAACGCGAGAGGAGAAAGGGTAACCAAACGCGTGCCAAACGCGAGAGGAGAAAGGATAACCAAACGCGCGCCAAAAACGAGAGGAGAAAGAGAAACCAAATGCGTGCCAAACGCGAGCGGAAAGGTAACCAAACGCGTGCCAAACGCAAGAGGAAAGGTGACCAGACGCGTGCCAGACGCGAGAGGAAAGGTAACCAAACACGTGCCAAACGCGAGAGGAAAGGTAAACCAAACGCATGCTAAACGCGAGAGGAAAGAGAAACCAAACTGTAACAAGCCCGCGGGGGGGGGGGGGGGGGACCTCGCTACAGTTCGGACTCTCGATTTGTGTCACGGTTCTTAATCTGAACCAAAGAGTCCAAATCCGGCAAATCGTTTTGAGAAACAGATTTTTGAAAAAGTAGTGCCAAACATGGACTGCTTTTCCAGATACAGAGTCGCCACCTAAATATTTTTTATGGGAGAATTTAGGAAACCCTGACTCGGTGCCGAAGGCCACATGTCCGTCATTACCGGAGTTGTCTCGGCTCGGAAGCTTGGGTACGATCGGGGAAGGTCAGCTATGAGCACCCCCTTTCGCCCGGTCCGAAGACTGGCCTCTACTAACCGTGATATCCAATTTTGAAAACGTTATGTGTTCTTATCTCGTTATTAGCCTAGAATTACTATGTTATGCGCACAGCAAACAAATATAGACTAGATTGCCTAATTTGGAAATAAACATTGCATATCCGTTTGGTTTTGAAGATGTTTTGGAATTTGCTACTCGCAAGTAGGCTAAAAATGCGGATTTCAACGAGTCTTTCCAACTCAAACAATCCAACCTTCACCCACAGGCATTCAAAACAGTTTAACACATAAGCATCTAGCCGCATGGCAAGCATACTGTCATGTTAACATTCACACACATACGAGATGTTAAAGCATAAATACTTACATCGTACTCCGTGCCAAAACAGAGAACTTGTTAGCAAACATGCATGATCCAAGTCCATGTTAAGTGCCTAATGCATCGCATACAAAGTGTTGTTAGAATAGGCTCGGCTATCCTAAACATGTCATGTGAAAATGCACAATTATCACGTATTCAGTTTGGGAATTGAAGTATTGATGCAATTAGCGTGATGTACCGAGCCTAATGCATGCAATACAAATGCATGGACGCACACATGCATAGCATGAGGTATGCTAAATTAAACGTGCCCTAATACTAACCATTAAAGCGGGTAAGTAAAAAGGAAGAAAGAAGTGAGGTTGGAAGACATACACACCACCCACACACACTTATTACAGACTTGCCCTCGCTTGGAGGGACCGAATAAATATTACAAATTAATTAACTACGCAAGCTAATTAATATTACAAATTAACTAATTTAATTAACAAATTAAATAGACTAATTAAAACAGGAAAACGCCTCGGGAAGCGCGCCACCATGCATGGGCTGCCTCTGTTTTCCTTCCTTTCCTCCTCTGGAGGCTGTCAAGGCCTCAGGACTGATCCCTTGGACAGAGAGGATCACCACCGGCTGATTGAGATTGCCACCGGCAGTGTGGTATGGCCATCGGCACAAAATTGAATCTGTCGGCAGAGAAATTGTTGCCGGTCGGCACATTACACTGCCGGTCGGCAGAGTATTCCTGCAGAACCTGCAACTCACAGCAACAGAGGGCAAGGCAAAGCATGGCAGCACAATTCAAAGCATGTATGCACCAACCATGTCTCTTATCATTGTAATGACTCAAAGGGACATGTGCCTCGGTTCTCGGACCACCAATCACGCATTTCCATGCATGATGGCCCAAAGAACCAAGTATGCAACTTTGATTTCAAATGTATGCAAACCAATCAAACAAAACTCCCAATCCCTATCACACAAGTCAAGGGACAAGGAATGCATGCAAGATGCAATGCAACCTAGGCATACAAGCTAAGGATGCAACATGGCATGGCAAGGCACTTATGCAAGCATACAAGCATACATGTGGCAATGCAAATAGATGGAAAGGTGGTCTTATACATGAATTAGGCAGCTCTAAAATAGGCCTAAAACAGTAGCCAAAGTGCTAAAAAGTGAGGGCTAAATGGGATGCACACACATATGCATATAAGGACCAACACTTAAGCGTAAATCAAACAACATTCAAGCACACTTGAAAGGGGGAATCATGGACAATTAGCATGCAACATAAGCATTGAAAATGCATGTTAGGATGGTGCTAAACCAAGCAACAAATCAAGCTAAACATGCAACAAATAGTCTAAGTGTTCAAAGCAAATCCAAGGAGCATTGAAATCCACTTGCAAGACTAAATATGGTATGAGCTTATTGACCCAAAACAGAGTTTTAGCACATAACATAAGGCCCGAAAGACCACTTAGATGGCATCTAAATTGCTCAAAACAAAGGCATGCACAAATGGTCAAAACAAGGAGCATGCAACACATGCTTCCAAAGCATTAAAGATGCATGCAAGGCAATCAAACAAGCATGGAAATGGGACTGAAATGGCATATAGAATGATCCCAAACCACCAAAACAATGCAAAGATGCCATGCTACACATGCACATACTCAAGGCCAACAAGCCCAAATACAAAGGAGCTATATAATGCATGTTAAAATCGACCCAAACGCTTATGGACAGACCTAGAACATGGCAAAATAAGCACATAATCTTCACAAGACTAAGCCTAAAACATGCTCCAACAAAGGCTAACAACCTAAGGCACATTAAGGCATAAACAAGGCATTACATGGCAACTATGCTAAGCATGCATGGAGTTCCAAAACCAACTTAAAATCATGTTATATTATGGATATATAAGCATGAAAAACAAACCAAATATGCTCAACACACACTCAAGCATAGGCTTCCTTAAGAGGCCAAAATATGCCCTTTTCAAGGACAACAAGGAGAGGGGGTGGCCCTCTCCTTCTTGGGACTTCAAGGCATCATCTTCACCACTGAAATCCCTCAAGATTTCAGTGGTGAAGAGACCCCAACACCAAAATCCCGGAGCTAACACAAAATGGCTTAAAATGAGGCCTTTTGAGGCCTAAGGGTGGTCAACAACCCTCAAACAACAAAACACTCTTAATAAACAATAAAGAGGGCCTAAAAACAGAACTTTTTTATGTTATATAATAATCACAAAAACAGCTCTAAGATAGGTATAAAATTAATGCAAAAATGGGGGAAAAAGGGACTAGAATCTCACCCTTGAAGACCCCTTCACAAATGGTGCTCCAATGGCCTCCTTTGGCTCCAAACCAGTCAAGAAACTCAAGAACAAGCCCTTAGAACCCTAGTTTCAAGAGGAAGGTGAAACACTAGGTGTTTGTGTGCAATAGTAAGACACAAAGCACCTAGTGAACAAAATGAGAGGGAAAGAGAGATAGAATGTGTATCTCACCCAAACCCTAGAACAAGAGCTCAACAATGGCTGTTTTACTCTCAAAATATCCTAAGTCTCTAACCTTAGTCTCTCTTTTTTGCCTTAGAGAGAGCTTCTCTCTATATTGTCTTGTAAAGCTTACAAGACAAGCTTTACAAGAGGGGGATCCCTCCATACACGTGTATGGAGGGATGCAATAGCAAGACAGCTGTCTAAAAATATCTGCAAAAGCAGATGAACAGCAATCGGCCGGCAAAAAATGCTATCTTGGCCAAAAGGAGTGCCGGTCGGCAACAAATAGTGCTGACCGGCAACAAAGAGTGCCGGCCGGCAAACTACATTGCCGGTGGCAGAAAAAAACCAGCCGGTGGCATCTAGCCACTGCCGGTGGTGGGTAGGGATGGTCTAAAAGCCCTACCCTGCCTCTCAAAGGCAAGATGCAAGTGCTTGGTGCAAAACCAGACACTAAACGGTCAAGTTCGGAAATCCTGAGGCAAGGCGCGCGAGCCGAGGCCTCCGGGAACTCCAAACGAACACAAACATGGAAGATCACCGTGTGTTCAAACAGTGACGTCCAAGTCTTGAGGACGGTCAAAAATGGGGTGTCTACAGTTGCCCCTCTTTGACAGAACTCGAAAGTCATAACAATGACGGGAGTGAATGTCAAAGTCCAGAGACGACCCATTTTTGACAAGGCCGAAGACTCAGACAAACATACAAGACAAATAAGATATGCGCCCGGAGGCAGGGGCAAAATGCAAGACAATGCACGAAGCCGAGCATAACTTATGATCATGCAAAGAAAGCTGTAATGAAGCAAACATGCGACAATTTTAAGCTAGCATACCAAACTACACTACAATGCAGAAAGGATGTAAGAGAATTATGGAATTCTCAATACGTCTCACTCGGGAGATACAATACCTGTGCGGCTCGTCTGGTTGCACCAGCTTCAAATGAACCGTACATACAATATCGTGCCTGCAAAGAAAACAAACTTAACAGGTACAATATGGTTAGCAACATGCATGACAATGCAAATATGAATGCAAAACGAAATGCAATATATACAAAACAATGCATAAACCATGCAAATAAACATGCAATGTAATTGAAACAATGCAAGCTAGATGCAAAGCAATTGAATCGTGATCCAATCACGAGCGGTTCGGAGCCACACCTATGTCAAATAGATTGATGGAGATAACAAGTCTGTTTACCACAGAACGGTCAACTGAACTGTGAGTATTGTAGACAGACGCAAGAACGAGTATTGGGTGGAATCGACATAAGTGGGGAAACGACCCGCTGGAGAAAGGACTACGATCCTAATGCCGGATGCAAAAATTACACTACAATGTAATACATGAATATGGCACGCGGGCCAAACCAAATCTTGCCTAGGAAAGGCATGTACGCATACAGGCCATGTGTAACACAGAAAAGGTGTCGCAACCCTCAACCAACATATCAACGTGGAATCGGCGCGATACACATGCAGAACTGTGTTTTAACATGAAAAGTAAGGGCACATACTAGACCAAGCTCAACATGGAAAGGCGCAAGCCATGGGTGGAAGGTGATGCAATGAATGCATGCAAGCTACAATGCAATATCTATAAATATGCAATGGAGTGGATATAGATACAATGGATATGGCACGCAAGCCAAACCAAATCTTGCCTAGGAAAGGCATGGACACATACGAGTCATGTGTAACACAGAAAAGGTGCCGCAACCCTCAACCAACATATCAGCGTGGAATCGGCGCGATACACATGCAGAACTGTGTTTTAACATGAAAAGTAAGGGCACATACCAAACCAAGCTCAACATGGAAAGGCGCAAGCCATAGGCAGAAGGTGATGCAATGAATGCATGCAAGCTACAATGCAATATCTACAAATATGCAATGGAGTGGATATTTACAAAATGCATGACAATGCAATGTAATGCGACCTACTGGGGAGAATGCAATGGATGCATGCGAGCTACAATGGAAATGCATGACAATGCACTATGATGCAATGACTATGATTGCAACTTTCCCTATCTTACCAACAGGGTGATATACTAGGTTGGTTTAGTATCCAGAACTGAGGCGTAGACATGCCGCCTCAACCTATGGGGCTTCCATACAGATTTCAAGCCGAGGGTAAACCCTCTGGGTATTTAAACCAGACTTTAGTCTCGGAACTCCCGAACCTTTGCGTTCTAGGCATAAGCCGTTCGAACTCTAGTTTCCACCGTCCCAGTTGGTCTTCTAGGAACTCATCGCAAACATAGGCAGGTGGCTTTACCAAACCACCGAAAAGTCGTTCGGGCACGACAAACACCAAAGGAATTGCACCTTCAGAGGATTTAAGGTCTCCTAGACCGGAATGCAAAATGTATGCATGACAATGCATGTTGCATGGAATGCGCGACAACACGCGGCTCAAGATGTGTACAAAGCAAATAGTGTGCACACCAATGCATTAAAGGTCTTGCACCTTACAAGGATTTAAGGTCTCCTAGACCGTACGTGTTTAAGGTCTCGCCAGACCATGCGTGTTTAAGGTCTCGCCAGACCACAAAATACCTGTCCGGTTCGTCTGGTCGCTCCAGCCTCAAATGAACCGTACATACAATATCGTTCCTGAAAAGAAAACAAACTTAACAGGTACAATATTGTTAGCAATATGCATGACAATGCAAAAATGAGGCACGCATGCCGTATGGAATGTAAGTTGATGCAAATGGACCTATATGCCAAATAAAAATAAACGTGCACATCAATGCACCGGAGGTTTCGTACCTCCCAAGGATTTAAGGTCTCCTAGACCGTACGTGTTTAAGGTCTCGCCAGACCGTGCGTGTTTAAGGTCTCGCCAGACCGTGGATCACGGTGGGATGATGCGCAAAATAGCGCAATGCGTTAGGCAACGCGAGTGCACAGGGCAGTGCGATGGAATGCATGCAAAATGCAATGAGATGCGCAAAACAGCGCGAAATTTGAAATGCACAAAACAGTGTGATGCGCAGAACAGCGCGAGATTTGAAATGCAAAAAACAGTGCGATGCGCAGAACAGCGCGAGATTTGAAATGCACAAAACAGTGCGATGCGCAGAACAACGCGAACAATTTTGAAATGCACAAAACAGTGCAATGCGCAGGACAACGCGAGCAATTTTGAAATGCACAAAACAGTGCAATGCGCAGAACAGCGTGAGGTTTGAAATGCACAAAACAGTGCAATGCGCAGAACAGCGCGAGATTTGAAATGCACAAAACAGTGCGATGCGCAGAACAACGCGAACAATTTTGAAATGCACAAAACAGTGCAATGCGCAGGACAACGCGAGCAATTTTGAAATGCACAAAACAGTGCAATGCGCAGAACAGCGTGAGGTTTGAAATGCACAAAACAGTGCAATGCGCAGAACAGCGCGAGATTTGAAATGCACAAACAGTGCGATGTTTGAAATGTACAAAACAGTGCGAACAATTTTGAAATGCACAAAACAGTGCGATGCGCAGAACAGCGCGAACAATTTTGAAATGCACAAAATAGTGCGATGGTTTGAAATGCACAAAACAGTGCGAACAATTTTGAAATGCACAAAACAGTGCGATGCTAAGTGCGACCCGCATGCCACACGGAGTGTAAATGGGCTTAAATGCGCAACAACGCACGTATCCCGGAATGTATGACAATGCATGGAATGGAAATGCAATGATGATGCATGAGAAATGTGCACGACAATGCAAAAGGGTGCGTGTTGCAATGCATGTAACATGTGCATAACAATGCGAATGTATGGCGCATGACAGCGAGATGTAATGCACCGAAGTAGTGTGATGAACTCGTGCAACACACATGGGGCAACTATTGAATTTAAAAGGATACAAAAAGGATACACCTTGTACGAATTCGAGTGCCACGTACTGGAGACACGGCCCGAAGTCAAAACGGAGGCCGGTTGAACGTCGGAGATGCACTTTCTTGCACTTTCTTGAGCTATGAAGACCCAAAATAACTCAAATGGCCTAACCAAGGCTGTGGGAACCCCACTGGCCGAAAGGGGAGGCCACCAGCTGGCCACCGGCATAAAAATAATTCCATCGGCACAAAAAAAGTGCCGGCCGGCACAAAACATTGCCGACCGGCAAACAGTTGCTGATGCGGGGCAGTTTTGACTTTTCACCCTGGGCATTATAAAATAGGGTTTCTAAACCCTATTTTCTCATTCCTTGGCCGCCGAAAACTCTTGCCCTCTCTCTCTAGAGCATTTCTTTCTCATTTTTCGCCCGTTTCTTCGCGTTCTACGCTCGTTTCGTCGTCGGATTCGCGATTTCCTTCGCGTTTCGGACATTTTCCACCGATCACATTCTCGTTTCGGTGCCTCGTTTGGCGTTCTCGCCTTTTCAGGGTTTGTTCCCCTCACTTTCCTCTTCATTTCCGTGCCTTTTCACATTCCGGCCTTCCCGGCCATTTCCGACCCTCTCGGGAGTTGACTTTCCGGTTGACTCTTCGTATTCCGACCCGGTTTTCCTTTTCCGGGCCATTTTCACATCATTCTCTACATGGCGGACGACATTCCACGTGGCGGGACTCCCCCGGACCACGAGATGGATCCCGGGGTCGAGCTCTTACCACTGAGCGAGCGCCCGTTCGACCCGGCGACCTACCGGCCGGCGATCCATGTTCTGCCCCCAGACGGCCTGCGTCAGTTCCGGAGCTTTGAGAGGCATGTGGCGCCTGAGCTACTGCTGCGTAAGCCTACCTCCCACCTTTCATTCGGCACTTCCGAGGTAACTCTCTTCTTTCTGCTTTACTTTCTGCAATGTAGGATACAAAACTGCCATAGTTAGTTGTATTCTCTAACTGCTGAAATCTGATATACCGTAGACCGTAGTTGACTGTAAACATACATACAACTGATATCTGTTTGAGACTGACACAAGCACACACACTGCACTAGCCCTGAATCACCCAAACACACGGCGCACACTGTATTTCACTGCACACACACTGGCACCTAGTATTTGTCTGAATCTGTCAAACTTGCACACATGCCACATCTGTTTTGAAACACCCAAACACGCTGACACAGCACACGTATTTCACTGTAAGCACACCGGCACCCGGTATTTGCCTAAAACTGACAAACTTGCATACATGCTATATCTGTCCTTTCAAAACTGCATTTTGAATGTTGTCTTGCCACCGTTATTTTCTGTTTGCAGGAGGGTTCCCATACCATTCGCGGGTATGGGAATACTGGTGCACGGGAGTGGTATGATGAGCTCCCTGATGCGGTCTGACGCATCGTGGACCGAGCGGGCTTCGGCACCTTCTGCCGAGGGCTCTCCAGGTTGTCCACATGCAGACCTCTCCTCACTGCTCTGGCGGAGAGGTGGTGGGACACCACCGATTCTTTTCACTTCTCTGCTGCAGGGGATATGACGATGACCCCTTATGACTTCTCGATGCTCAAAGGCATCGGGGTAGGGGGGGATCCGATCCCCTTCGACACCGACATGGATGAGTGGACCACCGCTCAGGTTTATCTGCTGGGGGAGGCGCCGCCACTAGCTCGTCCAGGTTTTGTGCGGTATTCCTGGTTCGAGGTACAGTTTCGGGTCCAGCCCGCATTGGAGGAGGAGGCGCAGATGACCCCGGAGGACGAGGAGAGGTATGCTCGCGGCTTCCTCATGTTCCTGTTCGGGACTACCATCTTCGCCGACCGGGCGAACACCGTGCCTCTCTGTCTTCTCAGCGCACTGGTGGACGTCCGGGATATTCTGCACTACGATTGGGGCGGCGCTGCTCTGGCCACCCTTTATGGATATATGAGCTCGGCTTCGCGCGGCAGCGGCCAGCTACTCGGAGGCTACTGGCGGGCTTGGGAGGTACACTTCTTCTCCGCTTTTTTCATTTCTGTCTCGTACTTTCTGTACTCTGTACACTGCACACACTGTAGTCTGCTCTATACTTGCTGTATACTGTACACACGGCACACACATACATTCTGCTTTACACTGACTGTACACTGCTCACACTGTACACTGCAAACAATACACTGCACAACACACGGCTCTGCCATTTCTGCTTTATTCTGTATATCCTGCTTTATCTGATGGTCATACTGACATCTGTTTTGCAGTTGTGGGTTTACGCCTACTTCCCTAGGCTTGCACCTGTACCAGTCGCGGAGCCTCCTCCGGCTGTCCCGTTCTCGAGTCGCTTTGACGGGAGATGCACCCGGCGACCACGGGAGACATTCGGCTTCTTCCGCCGATATTTCGACACCATCACCCCCGCGGAGGTATGCTTTACTTTCAGTTCATTTAGCTTCGCTTTCCCACTACATATTTCAATAACAATAGATGACAAACTGCCTGTCATTTTCAGATCATATGGCGGCCGTGGGCTCCTATGCCGGCGGCGATGCGGGGTCGGTTCCCTGGTGCGGAGGAGACCTCGCGTTTCCGGATTCTGCTTGAGGGCCCGGTCTGTCGGGCTTGGTACCTGGGGGAGCGTTTTCTACGCCAGACCCTAGGGTTACGTGAGCAGATAGTCCCGGTTCCCCCTCCTGCAGACATGAGGGAGACCGAGGGGCTCACCACTGAGCAGCTGGATGATTACACCATCGGCTGGGAGGAGGCCGGCTTCCGAGGCACCGGCGACTATCAGGAGTACGTGCGGACGTACCTGATGCGCCCCCTGAGTGGTCGTCGAGCAGAGGGGGCCAGGCCTGTGGCATCGGCGGCTGGGGCCGGAGCGGGAGCAGGGGCTGGATCTTCGAGGAGGGCCCGGGTCCGTGGTAGGGGCAGAGTGCAGGGAGGACGAGGAGCTGGCTGGCCTGTCCTGCCCGCTGTACTGACTTTCCAGGGGCAGGGTGGGTCAACCTATCAGATCCCCTTCGCCCCTCCACCGGCTGGTCATGAGTTCATTGACGTCCCCGACTTACCTCCGGTATGTACTACTGCATTTTGTACAATTATTCAATTCAGTTTACTTGATATTCCACAGAATATTGATACGTCTGATACTTTTGCAGGCTTCTTCGGGGTACACCCGTCAGTCGTTGGCGATGAATGCCTCGATGATGGGGATGCTCCAGCGGACATTTGACCTCCTAGCCGTCTACAGCATACCGGTATGTTCTTCTGACATTGGCCTCAAACCATTCATACACTGCTTTACATAATCTGATTCATGGCACAACACCTGATACACTGATCTCACAGTATCTGATACATTGCATACACTGCATTCTGCACTGTACCCTGCGATGATAAACTGCTCACAGCATTCACTCACTATACTCATACACTGCATTCTGCACTGTTAAACTGCTCACGGCATTCATACACTGTACTCATATACTGCATTCTGCACTGATAAACTGTCTACAGTATACTGATGCATTTCACTTTTGTGTACCTTTTCAGCCTCCTTTCCAGATTCCCATGGCAGGAGGTGCTCCAGCTGGGCCTTCTGTCCCTGCTCGGGGGAGAGATGAGGAGGGTCGGATGTTTCCCCGTACCAGGGGAGGGCGTACTCACGTCGGGAGTAGCTCACGAGCTCCAGTCCCGGATGGTGATGACGACGAGGAGTCAGAGACGGGGGCCGAGGCGGAGTCAGAGTCATCAGAGGAGGAGACCGGAGACGGTTCTAGCTCGGGCTCTGACGACGATGCTGATGATGCTCCTGGACCCTCGTCCAGGAAGAGGACTAGGACGGACTAACGGCCCCCTGGAGTGCTCGACATGGATGCAGATTTTTGCTATCTTCTTCTTTCTTGTACTTTTCTCTTTGTTGGTAGATAGATTACCTTGTACTGCCGCAGGCAGATTTTTGTTTCCAAAACTTGTACATTTGAAAAGATAAGGAAATGAAACGGACTTTTTATCTGAAAAAGTGTTTACATTTACACATTTCATGCATTGCATCGTATCTCATCATGTTACACCTCAATGTAAATGGAATTGATTGGTTGTCTGAAAATTGAACACTTGCACTGTAATAATCAGATAACTTAAAACAGCCAACGGCGAAATAACCCAAGCAATCCACTGCCTGATTCTTGGACACACAGCCTTTACTCTACTGGGGATTAATCTGTATACAGCCCTTAACACAGCATTCGTTTCATTCTGCACACGGCAAATTCTAAACAAAACAGCCCAATCTGACAAGACGGACCTCAAAGATGGAACCGGTTGGAGTCAAAACACATTCAAATGTAGAGAATGGCACAGCATTCTGAGCATAAATGATTTTTGAAATTGAATGAGGGTTTTTCAAACCGGGATATCGAGCCTACAACTGAACACAGCGGGGAAGACTCAAATATAAAGGTACACGACCTAGCACGAAGAGACACGCTCGGAAAAGACCAAAAACAAGGGTTGAGGTAAACATAACCAAAGACACGACATACAGACGCGTTAGCGAAGATGGGGGACCTCGGACCACGAGGAGCCAGTTTCTCTAGGCATTGTTTCCCACCCTTTCTGATTTGTGATTCTCACATCACTCGGCTCTCGAGCTCGGATTTTTTTTTCTCAAAACCCTTTTACTCACTTTTCTCTCGACTTACACCTCTCTATTCTTCATTCTCTCATTTTTCATCCCTCCCCAGGGTGTTCGATGAATGAACAGGAAGTTGCGGGTTCATGCCCAATACCGTTAGCTCACGACCATTGCTTCTGGCGGGCAGAGCGCTCTTCTGGCAAGTACGCCGATGCCGAGGGAAAGACAGCACGCCTGGCTCAACTGTGCCCCTAGTTCATCATTTTAACCATTCTTTGTTTTTGCTTTCTACTAAAACAGTTTTGATCAAAATGAGAGTCGGATTAACGTACTTGTTCGATTTTTGATTTGAAAAGCATGCAAGTCAGGCTGCAAGTACTGAAAATTTTCCTTTTTTGGGTCCAAGACAATGGTCTAGTTTTGGAAAATGGAATAGTTTTCGAGAAAATAGTCAATCTCAGTAAAAATTTTCAAAAACTATTTTTCAAACAGCTGATGCTCAACAAGCATGGAACTTACTCTTCGAGACGCGCAACCTCGGATCGGAAGCAATGGAAAATTGCCCCTGGTTTGAAGGGGGGTGGGAGGCAACGGAAAGTTGCCCCTAGTTTGAATGGCGTCTCACGACGGCTTGTGGCAACGGAAAGTTGCCCCTTGTTTGGGATGGTGCCGCAGCAATCCGCAGATAGTCTTCATTGGCGGTGGTCGAGCTCTTGGACACAGCGATGACGAAGACGATCACAACACATATATGGACACAATCACCTTGAAGGGTGTTGGCCACTGGACTTTGGGGATGAAATTGAAACCATTGCATGGACTGAGACGCTATGAAAGCGTTAAGGGCTGGACTTCATGATGAAGTTGCCTACGTATCCCAAACATGGGAATCAAGCCTTACGTAGTTCCGGGTAAGGTCCACTCGGGTATTTTAACATTCACTTTGTTTGGCTCTCATTTTTGCCAAGGCGCCCAATGCGGATTTTCGACCTTGCGAGCTTCTTTTCATTTTCTATTTCTCTCTTCTTCTTTTTTTCTGCATTTTTCTTTTTCTTTCTTTTTTGTATCTTTTCTTTGCATTTTTTTCCTTTTTTGTATTTTTTGCTTTTTTGTATTTTCTCTTGCTCTAACTTTTGCCTGGACCGCCCTTCCGGGTTTTCGACCCAGCGAGCCTCTCAAAGGGTAAAAAGTGTAGCAAGTCCATGCCAAATGGTTCTTCTGAAATTGAAACCTCTCTGTGTCCAGGAGAACGGTTGTTGCACTGATTTGCGGAAGTATCCATCCCGGTTGCTCCACGAGCTTCTTTCGGCGAGATCCACTCCTTCTGATTCGGCTTGGGTGCTTCTTGATCGAAGGCTACTTCAAAACTGGCCACACGGGCCTTTCATGGCGTTTGTCCGTTGAACTTTCTGAACGTTCTGAACGGGTTCAGAGTCGGCAAACAAATAGGCTGAATCTTGAGGCTGAGAGCGATCCTAGGCTGCGCGACCCCAAGAGCGATTCCACACAAGTCTTCGCAGGGCCGCGTAAAACATTTGTTTTTTGAAAGTTTTTAAGAAAGCGACGAATCGCTCGCGCCGAAGATAGTGTGGAACCAATCTGGATCAAGCCAGGATCCTTCTCAGTACTTACGCCGACAAGCATGGTTTCATTCATAAAAAGGCTTAGCACGCCTCTCCTTCTCTCAAAATGATCAAAATTTTGCAAAACCTGAGGAATTCCTTCCTCTTCGTTTTCACCGCAGTGTTCAAAAGGTTTGTTTTTTTTGAAAAACTTAAGTTAATGCAATGAGTTTGGCGCGCAGGAGAGCAGGCGAGATGTACTGTTAACCCAGTCAAATTCTCTGGCACTTATGCTGAAAGCGAGCATGAAGTTTGAGATAGCAACAGCTGTTTCAATCGGCTCTGTTGATGCAACTGGCCCCTCGGCAGAAACAGACTCAAAACAAAAACAGATAATTACAAGACAAAACAGTGTTCGGGACAACAACCCCAGAATTACCTGGTATTATATACAAAGGGGACTGACTCGATACAACAAGACAGACCCTCAAGCAAAAGACTGACTCAAGATAAAGAGACAGACTCAAAACAAAAGACTGACTCGATATCCAAGCCAGGATTTACAAAACTCGGTTTCACCGATGCTCAAAAATGCGTGCCAGACGCTTCAAAAAATACACCAAATGTTGCCCGCAAGCGGTTCACTTTACATACTCGCAGCATCTGAGCCCTCGAAATCCAACAACTGAGTGGTGACGGGCTTGCCTGAGGTGGGTGGTAGGATAACCTTGTTATCAATCAAATCCTGCACTTCATGACGAAGGCGGGAACATCCATCGGTACTGTGACCGGACTGTTGGTGGTACGCGCAGTACAAGGTAGCATCATGAGTGGCGGGGAGATTCTTCAGGAGTGGCCGGGGCTCCAAAGGCTTAAGATGCCCATTCTTCGCCAATATCAGCAATGCCCTAGACAAAGGCATGTGGAGGTCGTGAAAGACCCTGCGCCCTCGGGGCAGGTACTTTGCAGTTTGAGGATTCTTGCCAGATGCGCTGGCAAAAGGATCGGCTGGCGCTGCCTTGGCTTTTTGAAACTTTCCCGGTGCAGGGTTGGGAACTACAGGAACTGTCTGGGCATGACGGGGCCCATCCCGGTTTTCTGTCTGGCTTGAACTGCCTTTGATCGGAGCGGGGAAAGCATCATCCACAGCTTTGATCACGATCGTAGATGTTTGTTGCTTGTTCATCCCTCTGATTTTCAGAGCCTCGACTGCCCACAGCAGTTGTTCAATAGGGTCGGCGTCTACCTTTGCCTTGTCTTTTCCTTTGGCCTCAGCCTGATCAAGGGTCTAGGTTGGTGCTGGCATGTCGTGGCTATAGCCGGAAGCCACCTTTGGCTGGCTGAGCTCTATCACAATCCACCCCAGTAGCGGGGGCTCCTGTGGTACAAAATTCCCGGCATACGGCGCCGCTGGCGGTGAAACCGACATTCCATAGGCGAGGTCTGCCATAGACCTTTGGAGATCGCCTATCATCCCCATCAATTCAAAGGTGGTGGGCTCACGAGCCTGGTATAACTGGGGAGCCCAAACCGGGTGCACAACGGGCGACCTGGGCGGATATGACATACTGATGCTGGCCTCACTCTGCGGAGTGGTCCCTTGCTCCAATGCAGCCGTCATAACCACAACTTCTTCTGAACTTTGTGCCGCCATAAATCCTGCCTCAGCAAGGGGGAGACACTGGCTATTCTGTATCAACTCTGCAACTCTCCTGAACCTTGAAAGAAAAACAGACAGCATTTCAGCCCAAACTGATCGAATACGGGCGTAGTCAAACAACTGTACCCTACTGCTGATCACTGTTCCCAAATTTCTGTTCCCAAAAACTGAACCCGATACCCGCAGATAACTGATTCCTTATAACTGATTCTCAACAATACTGATTCTGGTGCCCTCGGGCCCGATACTCAAAATCGCAAACTGGTATATGCGTTCCTGTAGAGATACACTCTAAAAGCACATAACAAGTAAGTGAGAGCCAAAACACCCCTATGTTGGGGTAAGGTTTCCCTGTCCTATTTTGTCAGGAACTAGGGTTTCACTACGCACACAGCGGTTTCAAACAACCTATAATCGGGTAAGCAACCTGTCCTAGCTTGGAATGGTCACTATGGTTTCCGAATATGCACTAGGTCGAATGGTCAAAAGGGTGCCCCGGTAAACCGAGGTTTGTGTTCCCATGCTGTCAGAGCCCATAGCCGGTCAGCCTTATGGACATGCCTTGACAAGACAAGCCTCCGGTAAACCGTTCAGGAATGGCAGATGGCAAACACTGTGTTCCTAGGCGCATCAATGCACATGCAATGCAAAGAAACACATAAAAGAAATCAAAACGGGATATCACGAGTTCGAGTCAAGCTCTCTAAACTCCCCAGCAGAGTCGCCAGAAACTGTAACAAGCCCGCGGGGGGGGGGGACCTCGCTACAGTTCGGACTCTCGATTTGTGTCACGGTTCTTAATCTGAACCAAAGAGTCCAAATCCGGCAAATCGTTTTGAGAAACAGATTTTTGAAAAAGTAGTGCCAAACATGGACTGCTTTGCCAGATACAGAGTCGCCACCTAAATATTTTTTATGGGAGAATTTAGGAAACCCTGACTCGGTGCCGAAGGCCACATGTCCGTCATTACCGGAGTTGTCTCGGCTCGGGAGCTTGGGTACGATCGGGGAAGGTCAGCTATGAGCACCCCCTTTCGCCCGGTCTGAAGACCGGCCTCTACTAACCGTGATATCCAATTTTGAAAACGTTATGTGTTCTTATCTCGTTATTAGCCTAGAATTACTATGTTATGCGCACAGCAAACAAATATAGACTAGATTGCCTAATTTGGAAATAAACATTGCATATCCGTTTGGTTTTGAAGATGTTTTGGAATTCGCTACTCGCAAGTAGGCTAAAAATGCGGATTTCAACGAGTCTTTCCAACTCAAACAATCCAACCTTCACCCACAGGCATTCAAAACAGTTTAACACATAAGCATCTAGCCGCATGGCAAGCATACTGTCATGTTAACATTCACACACATGCGAGATGTTAAAGCATAAATACTTACATCGTACTCCGTGCCAAAACAGAGAACTTGTTAGCAAACATGCATGATCCAAGTCCATGTTAAGTGCCTAATGCATCGCATACAAAGTGTTGTTAGAATAGGCTCGGCTATCCTAAACATGTCATGTGAAATGCACAATTATCACGTATTCAGTTTGGGAATTGAAGTATTGATGCAATTAGCGTGATGTACCGAGCCTAATGCATGCAATACAAATGCATGGACGCACACATGCATAGCATGAGGTATGCTAAATTAAACGTGCCCTAATACTAACCATTAAAGCGGGTAAGTAAAAGGGAAGAAAGAAGTGAGGTTGGAAGACATACACACCACCCACACACACCTATTACAGGCTTGCCCTCGCTTGGAGGGACCGAATAAATATTACAAATTAATTAACTACGCAAGCTAATTAATATTACAAATTAACTAATTTAATTAACAAATTAAATAGACTAATTAAAACAGGAAAACGCCTCGGGAAGCGCGCCACCATGCATGGGCTGCCTCTGTTTTCCTTCCTTTCCTCCTCTGGAGGCTATCAAGGCCTCAGGACTGATCCCTTGGACAGAGAGGATCACCACCGGCTGATTGAGATTGCCACCGGCAGTGTGGTATGGCCATCGGCACAAAATTGAATCTGTCGGCAAAGAAATTGTTGCCGGTCGGCACATTACACTGCCGGTCGGCAGAGTATTCCTGCAGAACCTGCAACTCACAGCAACAGAGGGCAAGGCAAAGCATGGCAGCACAATTCAAAGCATGTATGCACCAACCATGTCTCTTATCATTGTAATGACTCAAAGGGACATGTGCCTCGGTTCTCGGACCACCAATCACGCATTTCCATGCATGATGGCCCAAAGAACCAAGTATGCAACTTTGATTTCAAATGTATGCAAACCAATCAAACAAAACTCCCAATCCCTATCACACAAGTCAAGGGACAAGGAATGCATGCAAGATGCAATGCAACCTAGGCATACAAGCTAAGGATGCAACATGGCATGGCAAGGCACTTATGCAAGCATACAAGCATACATGTGGCAATGCAAATAGATGGAAAGGTGGTCTTATACATGAATTAGGCAGCTCTAAAATAGGCCTAAAACAGTAGCCAAAGTGCTAAAAAGTGAGGGCTAAATGGGATGCACACACATATGCACATAAGGACCAACACTTAAGCGTAAATCAAACAACATTCAAGCACACTTGAAAGGGGGAATCATGGACAATTAGCATGCAACATAAGCATTGAAAATGCATGTTAGGATGGTGCTAAACCAAGCAACAAATCAAGCTAAACATGCAACAAATAGTCTAAGTGTTCAAAGCAAATCCAAGGAGCATTGAAATCCACTTGCAAGACTAAATATGGTATGAGCTTATTGACCCAAAACAGAGTTTTAGCACATAACATAAGGCCCGAAAGACCACTTAGATGGCATCTAAATTGCTCAAAACAAAGGCATGCACAAATGGTCAAAACAAGGAGCATGCAACACATGCTTCCAAAGCATTAAAGAGGCATGCAAGGCAATCAAACAAGCATGGAAATGGGACTGAAATGGCATATAGAATGATCCCAAACCACCAAAACAATGCAAAGATGCCATGCTACACATGCACATACTCAAGGCCAACAAGCCCAAATACAAAGGAGCTATATAATGCATGTTAAAATCGACCCAAACGCTTATGGACAGACCTAGAACATGGCAAAATAAGCACATAATCTTCACAAGACTAAGCCTAAAACATGCTCCAACAAAGGCTAACAACCTAAGGCACATTAAGGCATAAACAAGGCATTACATGGCAACTATGCTAAGCATGCATGGAGTTCCAAAACCAACTTAAAATCATGTTATATTATGGATATATAAGCATGAAAAACAAACCAAATATGCTCAACACACACTCAAGCATAGGCTTCCTTAAGAGGCCAAAATATGCCCTTTTCAAGGACAACAAGGAGAGGGGGTGGCCCTCTCCTTCTTGGGACTTCAAGGCATCATCTTCACCACTGAAATCCCTCAAGATTTCAGTGGTGAAGAGACCCCAACACCAAAATCCCGGAGCTAACACAAAATGGCTTAAAATGAGGCCTTTTGAGGCCTAAGGGTGGTCAACAACCCTCAAACAACAAAACACTCTTAATAAACAATAAAGAGGGCCTAAAAACAGAACTTTTTTATGTTATATAATAATCACAAAAACAGCTCTAAGATAGGTATAAAATTAATGCAAAAATGGGGGAAAAAGGGACTAGAATCTCACCCTTGAAGACCCCTTCACAAATGGTGCTCCAATGGCCTCCTTTGGCTCCAAACCAGTCAAGAAACTCAAGAACAAGCCCTTAGAACACTAGTTTCAAGAGGAAGGTGAAACACTAGGTGTTTGTGTGCAATAGTAAGACACAAAGCACCTAGTGAACAAAATGAGAGGGAAAGAGAGATAGAATGTGTATCTCACCCAAACCCTAGAACAAGAGCTCAACAATGGCTGTTTTACTCTCAAAATATCCTAAGTCTCTAACCTTAGTCTCTCTTTTTTGCCTTAGAGAGAGCTTCTCTCTATATTGTCTTGTAAAGCTTACAAGACAAGCTTTACAAGAGGGGGATCCCTCCATACACGTGTATGGAGGGATGCAATAGCAAGACAGCTGTCTAAAAATAACTGCAAAAGCAGATGAACAGCAATCGGCCGGCCAAAAATGCTATCTTGGCCAAAAGGAGTGCCGGTCGGCAACAAATAGTGCTGACCGGCAACAAAGAGTGCCGGCCGGCAAACTACATTGCCGGTGGCAGAAAAAAACCAGCCGGTGGCATCTAGCCACTGCCGGTGGTGGGTAGGGATGGTCTACAAGCCCTACCCTGCCTCTCAAAGGCAAGATGCAAGTGCTTGGTGCAAAACCAGACACTAAACGGTCAAGTTCGGAAATCCTGAGGCAAGGCGAGCGAGCCGAGGCCTCCGGGAACTCCAAACGAACACAAACATGGAAGATCACCGTGTGTTCAAACAGTGACGTCCAAGTCTTGAGGACGGTAAAAAATGGGGTGTCTACACAAACGTGTGCCAAACACGAAAGGAGAAAGGGAAACCAAACGCGTGCCAAACGCGAGAGGAAAGGTAACCAAACGCGTTCTAAATACGAGAGGAGAAAGGGAAACCAAACGCGTACCAAACGTGAGAGGAAAGGTAACCAAACGCGTGCCAAACGTGAGAGGAAAGTTGACCAGACGCGTGCCAAACGCCAGAGGAAAGGTAACCAAATGCGTGCCAAACGTGAGAGGAAAGGTAAACGAAACCCATGCCAAATGCGAAAGGAGAAAGGGAAACCAAACGCCTGCCAAACGCGAGAGGAGAAAGGGAAACCAAACTCATGCCAAACGCGAGAGGAAAGGTGACCAAACGTGTGCCAAACGCGAGAAGAAAGGTAACCAAATGCGTGCCAAACGCGAGAGGAAAGGTAAACCAAATGCGTGCCAAACGCGAGGGGAAAGGGAAACCAAACGCGTGCCAAACGCGAGAGGAGAACGGGAAACCAAACGCGTTCCAAACGCGAGAGGAAAGGGAAACCAAACGCGTGCCAAACACGAGAGAAAAGGTAACCAAATGCGTGCCAAACACGAGAGGAAAGGTGACCAAACGCATGCCAAACGCGAGAGGAAAGGTAACCAAATGCATGTCAAACGCGAGAGGAAAGGTAAACCAAACGCGTTCCAAACGCAAGAGGAAAGGGAAACCAAATGCCTGCCAAACGCAAAAGGAGAAAGGGAAACCGAACGCGTACCAAACACGAGAGGAGAAAGGGAAACCAAACGTGTGCCAAACGCGAGAGGAGAAAGGGAAACCAAACGCGTGCCAAACACGAGAGGAAAGGTAACCAAACGCATGCCAAACGCGAGAGGAAAAGTGACCAATCAAACTGAACCAAAACTTCTCTGAATGAATAGTACATGCAATACCGTGCATGAACGGAAAAGAAACTCGATAGGTACAATGCAATACAATGCATGATGTTTAAGGAATGTAATAGACAAACATAGCGGCACTCTAGAAAGCACCTCACGGGGTAAGTGGCGATAAATCGCTCTACTCTAACGAGGATCCCTCCCTCGTGTTCTTCGAACACTTACCTTCAACTCACAGTACAAAAGTGCTGAAATGCTGACAAGTACAACACCTGCATATAGAAGCCACAGCTGCTTTCTTTCCTGATCATATTCACAACTTTCCCTACTCTCCAACGGGGTGATGAACTAGGTTGGCTCAGTATCCAGAATCGAGGTGCATACCTACTACCTCAACCTATGGGGCTTCCATACAGATTTCAAGCCGAGGATACACCCCTAGGTATTTAAACCAGACTTTAGTCTTAGAAATTCCAAACCTTTGTGTTCTAGGCAACAACTATTTGAACTCTAGTTTCCATCGTTGCAGTTGGTCTCCTAGGAACTCATCGCAAACACAGCCAAGATGCCCCTGGCATGGAACGATACTCAGAGAGAGCACTTCTAATCGCCATTCTGGCATTGAAACAGTTGATACAATATTCTGTTCACTTCGAACACACAGCTCGTACAGCACACTGCTCATTCTGAACACACAGCCTATTCTGAACGTACGGGATGTAACGACGGAACTTGCAGAAGTTAAAACAAACTCAGATGATCCAAATTTTCCTTTTCTTTTGCTTTGCAGTTTGGAACCTAGATAGCTTCAGATAGGTCCCTGTTCAACTGTTCTCACATGATCTGGGTTGAACCCTGCGATTTTATGAAAGAACAAATCCTATTTTGTACAAATGTGGAGAATGACACAGCACTCCGAGCACAAAACGATTTTATTTTGAAATTGAGAAATGAATTCTTAACCGGGTATTGAGCCTACAACTGACCACATTCAAAACGACTCAACAAAGGAAAACAAAGGTAAAACAACCTAAACACATCTATTGACACACGAAACGACTCAAAACAAGAATCGGGACAAACAAAACAACACACACAACACTTAGACGTATTCCAATGGCAAGAGACCTCTCAGTTGAAGGGGAACCCAGTTTCTTTGGGTATTATTTCCCACCCTTTCTTATTTGTGATTCTCATATCACTCGGCCATCAGGCTCTTTTCTCTTAAAAGTCCTTTTCTTACTTTTCTCTCAGTGCACATCTCTCTATTCTTCAATCCCTCATTTTTTATCCCTCCCTTGGGTGGTTGATGGATAAACAAGAAGTTGCGGGCTCTTACCCTTAGCATTCTGCTAGATTCTCATTCTTCTGCTCACAACAGTGAACTTTCTCATAGAGGGGTTGCGTTACAACTGGGTGTGTAGCAAATCTGCAGTTGACATCGGTTAATGACGCCCTTGGCTAGTTCGGACGTGACCAAAGCTGTCTAGATGAGGGAGTGGAATATCTTGATCCATTCCAGTTCGTGCTTCGCACTTAGCTTGATACCTCACTACTCGGAGGGTGAAAGATCTTTCAGCCCTTTGTTGTTAACTTCAGTTGTCCCTTTTTCTGGCAGGTAGAGTGCCCTTCTTGGCAAATATAGTGCCCTTTCTGGAAAGTATGTTGACAATGGAGAAAAGATAGAACACCTGACTTAACTGTGCCCCTAGTTCATCATTTTGACCATTTTTTGGCATTCTACTAAAATAATTTTGACCAATATGAGAGTTAGATCAACACACTTGTTCAATTTTCTGATTTAAAATCATGCAAGTCAGGTTATGAGTACTGAAAATTTTCCTTTTTTGGGTCCAAGATATGGTTTAGTTTTGGAAAAATGGAATGATTTTCGAGAGAATTAATCAACCTCAGTAAAAATTCTCCAAAATTGTTTTTACAAATGGCCACTGCTCGACCAACACGGAATTTACTCTTGAGATGCACAACCTCAGATCCAAAATAATGAAAAATTACCCCTTGTCTAAATGGCACTGCATGGCAACAGAAAGTTACCCCTTGTCTGAATAGCACCACAGCGCACTGTAACCAGTTCTCACAGTGAAGATCACAACCGAACTCTTTGACAAAGATGACCAGAACAATCACATGGACACTGTCGATTTGGAAGTGTTTATGGCTGGACTTCAGAATGAAATTGCCTACGTATCCCAAAGATGGGAATCAAGCCTGACGTAGTTCCGGGTAAGGTACACTCGGGTACTTAACCTCTCCTTTTGAGCTCTAACTTTTGCCAAGGTCGCCCTTCTGGGTTTTCAACCTTGCGAGCTATGTTTTTCTTTTCTTTCCAATTCTTTTCTTCTTTTCCTTTTATTTTCTTCATTCTTTGTATTTTTTTCTTTTTCTTTTTTCATTTTCTCTAACTTTGCCTGGGTCGCCTTTCCGGGTTTTCGGCCCAGCGAGCCTCTCAAGGGTAAAGGTGTAGCTTTGTCCATGTCAAATGGTTTTTGGATCTCAAAGCCATCTGAATCCAGGGGAATGGTTGTTGTTCGCTTATGATGTAGAAGTCCATCCAATTGGGGGCTGAATTTGCCCCTAATGTTGTGGATAGTAACTCAGTTGTCCTTTAGCAATAAATTCTTCTTTCCTCCCTCCTGGGATTTGGCATTCTCGCCAATCTTCGTTAGCTTGAGAAATGTCCCAATTTTTGACTCTGCGAGCACATCTGACATTTTTTTCCCCTAGTTCGAGGGGTGCTTCTGATCTAGCTTTGCAAGCTTCTTTTGATGATCTTTGATCTACTTGATCTAACTTTCTTGCCCCTAGTTCGTGGGCTGCTTCAAATCTGGCCACACAGGCCTCACATTGTGGTTGACCGTTGAACATTCTGAATTCAAGTTCAAGGTTTAAAAGCAAAGAGGTCGAGTCTCGAGGGTGAGAGCAATCCTAGGTTGCACAATCTCAAGAGCGATTCCACACAAGTCTTCGTAGGACCGCGCAAAACATTTTTTGAAATCTTTTAAGAAAGCGACCAGTCGCTTGCGCGGAAGACAAAGTAGAACCAATCTGGATCAAGCTAGGATCCATCTCAGTACTCACATTAACAAACATGATCTCATTCATTAAGGGCTTAGCATGCCTCTCCTTCTCTTAATTTAATCAAATTTTTGCAAATCCTGAGGAATTCCTTCCTCTTTGTTTTCATCACAATGTTCAAAAAGTTTTTGAAGAACTTAGGTCAATGCAATGATTTCAAGGCACAGAAAAGTAAGTGAAAAGCATTGCCGTTTTATTCAAATTTTCTGGCACAGCTGGATCAAGGCAGAAACAAACACAAAAGCGTGAAAATCACTGCTGTTTCATTCAAATCTTCTAGCGTAACTGACTTCACGGTAGAAACAGACTCAAAAGAGTGGGTGTAAAGACAAACACCAAAACAAGCAAGTGACGTCCGAAGTAACACCCCCAAAATCACCTGACTCTAACAAAACAGGATTGACTCGATACAACAAGACAGACCCAACTAACTCAATGCAAAAAGACTGACTCAAAACAATACAACAAGACTGACCCAATACCCAAGTCAAAAAGTATAAAAACTAGCATTCGCAAAATGCTCAAAACAGTACGTGCCATACGCTACATCTGGAGTAAACTGAGCGCCGCCCGCAAGTGGTTCATCCCCCGATCACATAGTTACACAATCTCCCAAGTTCATCGATCCCGTACTGATAGACTTTGCAGGACTTGGCATGACGATGATCTTGTTGTCAATTAGATCTTGTATTTCATGGCGAGAACGAAAACACATGTCAGTGTCGTGGCCGGCTTATTGATGAAAGGCACAGTATTTAGTCGGGTTGTGGGAGAGTGGAAGTTTGTTTGATAATCGCCGCGACTCCAAGGGCTTCAAGTGCCCTTTCCTGATCAAAAACCCCAAAGCTTTGGACAGAGACATGTACAACGGGGTAAAGCTTCTCTGGCTTCGGGGTGGAAACTTGGTTGTTTGCAAGCTACTTCCGAACGCACCGGCGAATGGGGTAGCTGTTTTTGATGTGGTGGTGGTGACCATGCCCACTTTAGAAGATCTTGCAACTGCATCACCACTGGTGGTCGCATTCGAACTGCGGGAAAACGCCCTCCTGGGTTGCTCCTTCTCCTGGTCAATAAGGCCCTGCTTCATAGCATCTTCGATCTGTACTCCAAACTCATGCATGTCGGCAAAGGTAGGGAGGGGTAAAACTATCATTTTTTGCGTGAGCCTGGGTTGGAGGTTACGTACAACCATCCTTATCTGGTCATTATCGGAAGGCCATGTAGTCACCATCGAGGCCTTTGCTCTCCATCTCGTCACAAACTCTGAAAAACCCTCATTTGGCTCTTGGCGGGTGACTTCAAGATCACTAGCTGTGACCTCGATCTGTGTGTTATAGGAGTATTGAGCAATGAAGGCCTCAGTCATCTCTTCCTAGTTCTGTTTCACAAAGTTCTCCAATTTCGCATACCAGATTGCGGCTATCCCAAACATGATTCAGCTGAATAGTGACAGCTTCTGGGCTGTGGTCAAGCCCATTGGCCTCAGGATATCAGAAAATAGGTAGAGGTGCACCATTGGGTCTTCAGAGCCATCGAAGTGATCGATATGTGGCACCTTGAACCAGTCCAATAATGTCACCGCTAAGTTGGTATAACCATCATCTATATCCGAAATGGCGTTAACGCCTTAAGCTCTTTTGAATAGCTTTTCAAGCTCGCTGAACTTCAGGGCGGTCGGATCAACCTCAAATTCAAACGGCGTGTCCACTGGATTAGCCGGTGCTTTGGACAGTTGAGGTGGGATTGGCCCTGTCGAAACGTCCGTATTTTCCTGGACGTGGCCGCCTCCCCGAGTGTTGGAATTGTAGGTGGGGGTGGGGGTGGGGGTGGGGGTGGAGGTGGATGCGAAGCAGACGCTCCGGCTTGTTGCGGTTATTGTTGCTGCTGAAGCCTAGCGATTAAGTCTGCTTGTTGCGTCACAACCTTCGCCTGACGGGCGACAAACTTTGCCTGACGGGCAGCATCTTGTTGCATGGCCTGCATGGTCTCTTGGAGTTAACGGATCTTGTCCTCCATATTAACTGAAAATTGCAGATCTGACTGAACAAGTGTGTATTCTTCTTCTGAGGTAGAAGCAGATATCTCAGCCCAACTGCGCATAGGTGAGGTAAATAATGACCGCTGATCCGGAGACTGTTGAACTGGTGATCTGTGCCTGACCGGCCTTCTTACCCTGCCTCTAGCGAAGGAACACTGATTGCCCTTGAACTGAATCTCTGACCTGACAAAGTCTATCAACACAAGTCCAATGTACCCGGGGGATATTGGAGCCTTCTGAAGCTATAGTTCCACGACTTCCTTGCAAAAGAAGAAAATAGACAGCATCTCAGCCTGATTTCACCATAACAGATACAAGCAAAAGTTGAACGACTGCACTTTCTACTGAGTTCTGCCCAGAATTCTGCCTGTAAATTGATACCTTCGGGTAAAATTGATTCCCCAAAATATTGATGCCCTCAGGCTTGATACCCAGAATTGCAAACTGATACATGCATTCTTGTAGAGGCACACTCTAAAAGCACATAACAAGCAAATGAGAGCCCAAAACACCCCTATGTTGGGGTAGGGTTTCCCTGTCCTATTTTGTCAGGAGCTAGGGTTTCACTACTGTAACAAGCCCGCGGGGGGAACCTCGCTACAGTTCGGACTCTCGATTTGTGTCACGGTTCTTAATCTGAACCAAAGAGTCCAAATCCGGCAAATCGTTTTGAGAAACAGATTTTTGAAAAAGTAGTGCCAAACATGGACTGCTTTGCCAGATACAGAGTCGCCACCTAAATATTTTTTATGGGAGAATTTAGGAAACCCTGACTCGGTGCCGAAGGCCACATGTCCGTCATCACCGGAGTTGTCTCGGCTCGGGAGCTTGGGTACGATCGGGGAAGGTCAGCTATGAGCACCCCCTTTCGCCCGGTCCGAAGACCGGCCTCTACTAACCGTGATATCCGTTTTTGAAAACTTTACGTGTTCTTATTCCGATTATCAGCCTAGAATTACTATGTTATGCGCACAGCAAACAAGTATAGACTAGATTGCCTAATTTGGAAATAAACATTGCATATCCGTTCGGTTTGAAAATGCTTTGGAATTTGCTACTCGCAAGTAGGCTAAAATGCGGATTTCAACGAGTTTTTCCAACTCAAACAATCTAACCTTCACCCACAGGCATTCAAAACAATTTAACACATAAGCATCTAGCCACATGTTAAGCATGCTGTCATGGCAATATTCACACTCATGTGATATGCTGAAGCGGAAATACTTACATAGTACTCCGTGCCAAAACAAAGAACTTGTTAGCAAACATGCATGATCCAAGTCCATGTTAAGTGCCTAATGCATCGCATACAAAGCATTGCTAGAATAGGCTCGGCTATCCTAAACATGTCACGTGAAAATGCACAATTATCACGTATTCAGTTCGGAATTGAAGTACTGATGCAGTTACCGTGATGTACCGAGCCTAATGCATGTAATACGAATGCATGGATGCACGCATGCATAGCATAAGGTATGCTAAATTAAACGTGCCCTAATCTACCATCATAAGCAGGTAAATAAAAGGGAAGAAAGACGTGAGGTTGGAAGACATACACACACTCACGCACACTTATTACAGGTATGCCCTCGCTCGGAGGGACTGAATAAATATTACAAATTAATTAACTACGCAAGCTAATTAATATTACAAATTAACTAATTTAATTAACAAATTAAATAAATTAAATAAAGCAGGAAAACGCCTCGAGAAGCGTGCCGCCATGCGCAAGCTGCCCCTGTTTTCCTTCCTTTCCTCCTCTGGAGACTGTCAAAGCCTCAGGACTGATCCCTTGGACAGAGAGGATCACCACCGGCTGATTGAGATTGCCACCGGCAGTGTGGTATGGCCATCGGCACAAAATTGAACCTGTCGGCAGAGAAAATTGTGCCGGTCGGCACATTACACTGCCGGTCGGCAGAGTATTCCTGCAGAACCTGCAACTCACAGCAACAGAGGGCAAAACAAAGCATGGTAGCACATTTCAAGGCATGTATACACCAACCATGTCTCTTATCATTGTAATGACTCAAAGGGACATGTGCCTCGGTTCTCGGACCACCAATCACGCATTTCCATGCATGATGGCCCAAAGAACCAAGTATGCAACTTTGATTTCAAATGCAATGCAAATCAATCAAACAAACTCCCAATCCTTATCACCCAAATCAAGGGACAAGGAATGCATGTTGATGCAATGCAACCTAAGCATATTAGCTATCATGCAACATGAACAATGCAATGTAATCATGCAAAGCTTACAAGCAAACATGCAAATGGATGGCAAGATGGACTTATACATGAATTAGGCAACTCTAAAAAGGCCTAAAACAGTAGCCATAATGGCCAAAACAAGAAGCCAAAACACGTGCACACATACACATGATGGAAGGCCTACACTTAAGCACAAAACAAACAACATTCAAGCACACTTGAAAGGGACAAACATGAACAATTAGCATGCGTTATAAGCCTTGAAATCATGCTGATACATGGTGCCAAACCAAGCAACAAATCAAGCGAAGCATGCACGAAATGGCCTAAGTGTTCAAAGCAAATCAATGAGGCAATGAACTACACTTAACATGACCAAACATGGCATGCAAAGAAGGACCAAAATCAGAGGTTTAGTATGTTAAAACAAAGCTAAAGGACTACTTAGATGGCATCTAAATGGCCCAAATACAAAGGCATACACCATGGCCAAAACATGGAGCATTGCAACACATGCTTTCAAAGCATTAAAGAGACATGCAAGGCAATCCAACAAGCATGGAAATGGGACTGAAATAGCATGTAGGATGATTCCAAATCATCAAAACAATGCAAAGATGGCATGCTACACATGCACATACTCAAGGCCAACAAGCCCAAATACAAAGGAGCTATTTAATGCATGCAAAGATCGACCCAAACGATTATGGACAGAGCTAAAACATGGCAAAATAAGCACATAATCTTCACAAATGCAAGTCTAAAACATGCTCCAACAAAGGCTAACAACCTAGAACATGTTAAGGCACAAATAAGGCATTACATGGCAACTATGCTAAACATGCATGAAGTTCCAAAACCAACTTGAAATCATGTTATATCATGGATATATAAGCATGAAAAACAAACCAAATATGCTCAACACACACTCAAGCATAGGCTTCCTTAAGAGGCCAAAATATGTCCTTTTCAAGGACAACAAGGAGAGGGGGTGGCCCTCTCCTTCTTAGGACTTCAAAGCATCATCTTCACCACTGAAATCCCTCAAGATTTCAGTGGTGAAGAGACCTCAACACCAAAATCCCGGAGCTAGCACAAAATGGCTCAAAATGAGGCCTTTTGAGGCCAAAGGGTGGTCAACATCCCTCAAACAACAAAACACTCTTAATAAACAACAAAGAGGGCTTAAAAACAGAACTTTTTTATGTTATACAATAATCACAAAAACAGCTCTAAGACTAGTAGAAAATCAATGCAAAAATGGGGGAAAAAGGGACTAGTTTCTCACCCTTGTAGTCCTCTTCAAAAATGGTGCTCCAATGGCCTCCTTGAGCTTGAATCCAACACCAAAACTTCAAAACACACTCTTTAGAACCTCAGCTCCAAGAGGAAGGTGAAACACTAGGTGTTTGTGTGCAATAGTGAGACACAAAACACCTAGTGTGCAAAATGAGAGGAAAAGAGAGATAGGTGAGTGTATCTAACCCTAACCCTAGGAAAAACCAGAGCTCTCCTCTGTCTTCTCTCCTCAAAAATGTCTAAAAGCCCTCCTTTTTTGCCTTAGAGAGAGCTTCTCTCTATATGCCTCTTGTAAAGCTTACAAGACAAGCTTTGCAAGAGGGAGATCCCTCCATACACGTGTATAGAGGGGAGCAAAAGCTATACAGCTGTCTAAAAATATCTGCAAAAGCAGATGAACAGCAATCGGCCGGCAAAAAAATGCCATCTTGGCCAAAAAGAGTGCCGGTCGGCAACAAATAGTGTTGACCGGCAACAAAGAGTGCCGGCCGGCAAACAATATTGTCGGTGGCAGCAAAAACCAGCCGGTGGCATCTAGCCACTGCCGGTGATGGGTGGGGATGGTCTACAAGCCCCACTCTGCCTCTCAAAGGCAAGATGCAAGTGTTTGGTGCAAAACCAGACACTAAACGGTCGAGTTCGGGGATCCTGAGGCAAGGCGCGCGAGCCGAGACCTCCGGGAACTCCAAACAAACACAAACATGGAAGATCACCGTGTGTTCAAACAGTGACGTCCAAGTCTTGAGGACGGTCAAAAATGGGGTGTCTACAGTTGCCCCTCTTTGACAGAACTCGAAAGTCATAACAATGACGGGAGTGAATGTCAAAGCCCAGAGACGACCCATTTTTGACAAGGCCGAAGACTCAGACAAACATACAAGACAAATAAGGTATGCGCCCGAAGGCAGGGGCAAAATGCAAGACAATGCACAGAGCCGAGCATAACTTATGATCATGCAAAGAAAGCTGTAATGAAGCAAACATGCGACAGTTTTAAGCTAGCATACCAAACTACACTACAATGCAGAAAGGATGTAAGAGAATTATGGAATTCTCAAAACGTCTCACTCGGGAGATACAATACCTGTGCGGCTCGTCTGGTTGCACCAGCTTCAAATGAACTGTACATACAATATCGTTCCTGCAAAGAAAACAAACTTAACAGGTACAATATCGTTAGCAACATGCATGACAATGCAAGATGGATGCAAAACGAAATACAATATATACAAAACAATGTATAAACAATGCAAATGAAGATGCAATGTAATTCAAACAATGCAAGCTACATGCAAAGCATTTGAATCGTGATCCAATCACGAGCGGTTCGAAACCACACCTATGTCAAATAAATTGATGGAGATAACAAGTCTGTCTACCACAGAACGGTCAACTGAACTGTGAGCATTGTAGACAGACGCAAGAACAAGTATTGGGTGGAATTGACATAAGTGGGAAACGACCCGCTGGAGAAAGGACTACGATCCTAATGTCGGATGCAAAAATTACACTACAATGTAATATATATGGATATGCTAGGAAGATGGCGATGGATATGGCACGCAGGCCAAACCAAATCTTGCCTAGGAAAGGTATGTACGCATACAGGCCATGTGTAACACAGAAAAGGTGCCGCAACCCTCAACCAAGATACCAGCGTGGAATCGGCACGATACACATGCAGAACTGTGTTTTAACATGAAAAGTAAGGGCACATACCAGACCAAGCTCAACATGGAAAGGCGCAAGCCATAGATGGAAGGTGATGCAATGAATGCATGCAATCTACAATGCAATATCTACAAATATGCAATGGAGTGGATATGGATACAATGAATATGGCACGCAAGCCAAACCAAATTTTGCCTAGGAAAGGCATGTACACATACGGGCCATGTGTAACACAGAAAAGGTGCCGCAACCCTCAACCAACATATCAGCGTGGAATCGGCGTGATACACATGCAGAACTGTGTTTTAACATGAAAAGTAAGGGCACATACCAGACCAAGCTCAACCTGGAAAGGCGCAAGCCAAAGGCGGAAGGCGATGCAGTGAATGCATGCAAACTATAATGCAATATCTACAAATATGCAATGGAGTGGATATTTACAAATATGCATGACAATGCAGTGCAATGCGACCTACTGGGGAAAATGCAATGGATGCATGCAAGCTACAATGGAAATGCATGACAATGCACTATGATGCAATGACTATGATTGCAACTTTCCCTATCTTACCAATAGGGTGATATACTAGGTTGGTTCAGTATCCAGAATTGAGGCGTAGACATGCCGCCTCAACCTATGGGGCTTCCATACAGATTTCAAGCCGAGGGTAAACCTCTGGGTATTTAAACCAGACTTTAGTCTCGGAACTCCCGAACCTTTGCGTTCTAGGCATAAGCCGTTCGAACTCTAGTTTCCACCGTCCCAGTTGGTCTTCTAGGAACTCATCGCAAACATAGGCAGGTGGCTTTACCAGACCACCGAAAGTCGTTCGGGCACGACAAACACCAAAGGAATTGCACCTTCAGAGGATTTAAGGTCTCCTAGACCGGGATGCAAAATGTATGCATGACAATGCATGTTGTTTTTTTTTTTTTTTTTTTTTGTGAAATGCAAATGATGCATGAAATGCATGTTGCATGAAATGCGCGACAACACGCGGCTTTCGAAGTGTACGACAATGCGAACACTAAAGGTCTTACACTTTCCAAGGATTTAAGGTCTCCTAGACCGTACGCGTTTAAGGTCTCGCCAGACCATGCGGGTTTAAGGTCTTGCCAGACCAGCGGTATTGCACGACGGTATGATGCGCAAAATAGCGCAATGCGTTAGGCAACGCGAGTGCACAGGACAGTGCGATGGAATGCATGCAAAATGCAATGAGATGCGCAAAATAGCGCGAAATTGAAATGCACAAAACTGTGCGATGCGCAGAACAGCGCGAACAATTTTGAAATGCACAAAACAGTGCGATGGCCAGTGTGACACACACGCCACACGGAATGTAAACGGGCTTAAATGCGCAACAACGCACGTATTCCGGAATGCATGACAATGCATGGAATGGAAATGCAATGATGATGCATGAGAAATGTGCACGATAATGCAAAGGGGTGCGTGTTACGACGCATGTAACACGCGCATAACAATGCAAATGTGTGGCGCATGACAGCGCAATGTAATGCACCGAAGTAGTGTGATGAACTCGTGCAACACACCTGGGGCAACTTTTGAATTCAAAAAGGATACAAAAAGGATACACCTTGCACGAATTCGAGTGCCACGCACTGGAGACACGGCCCGAAGTCAAAACGGAGGCCGATTGAATGTCGGAGATGCACTTTCTTGCACTTTCTTCAGCTATGAAGACCCAACACAACTCAAATGGCCTAAACAAAGCTGTGGGAACCCCACCGGCCGAAAGATGAGGCCACCGGCTGGCCATCGGCACAAAAACAATTCCATCGGCACAAAAAAGTGCCGGCCGGCACAAAACATTGCCGACCGGCAAACAGTTGCTGGTGCGGGGCAGTTTTGTCTTTTCACCTTGGGTGTTATAAAATAGGGCTTCATGCCCTATTTTCTCATTCTTCTCACGCCGAAAACCCTTGCTCTCTCTCTCTAGAGTGCTTCTCTCTCATTTTTTGCCCGTTTCTTCGCGTTCCACGCTCGTTTCATCGTCGGATTCGCGATCCTCTTCGCGTTTCAGACATTTTCCACCGATCACATTCTTGTTTCGGTGCCTCGTTCGGCGTTCTCGCCTTTTTGGGGTTTGTTCCCCTCACTTTCCTCTTCATTTCCGTGCCTCTTCACATTCCGGTCTTCCCGGCCATTTTCGACCCTCTCGGGAGTTGACTTTTCAGTTGACTCTTCGCATTCCGGCTCGGTTTTAACTTTTCCGGCCATTTTCACACCACTCTCTACATGGCGGACGACATTCCACGTGGCGGGACTCCCCCGGACCACGAGATGGATCCCGAGGTCGAGCTCTTACCACTGAGCGAGCGCCCGTTCGACCCGGCGACCTACCGGCCGGCGATCCACGTTCTGCCCCCAGACGGCCTGCGTCAGTTCCTGAGCTACTACTACGCGAGCCTACCTCCCACCTTTCATTCGGCACTTCCGAGGTAATTTTTCTTCTTTCTGCTTTACTTTCTGCAATGTAGGATACAAAACTGCCATAGTTAGTTGTATTCTTTAATTGCTGAAATATGATATGCCGTAGACCGTAGTTGACTGTAAACATACATACAACTGATATCTGCTTGAGAGTGACACATGCACACACACTGCACTAGCCCTGAATCACCCAAACACACGGCACACACTGTATTTCACTGCATACACTGGTACGCAGTATTTGTCTGAATCTGTTAGATTTGTACACATGCCACATCTGTTCTGAAACACCCAAACACGCTGACACAGCATACGTATTTCACTGTAAGCACACCGGCACCCGGTATTTGCCTAAATCTGAAAAACTTGCATACATGCCATATCTGTCTTTTCAAAACTGCATTTTGAATGTTGTCCTGCAATTGTTGTTTTCTGTTTGCAGGAGGGTTCCCATACCATTCGCGGGTATGGGAATACTGGTGCGCGGGAGTGGTATGATGAGCTCCCTGATGCGGTCCAGCGCATCGTGGACCGAGCGGGCTTCGGCACCTTCTGCCGAGGGCTCTCTAGGCTCTCCACATGCAGACCTCTCCTTGCTGCTTTGGCGGAGAGGTGGTGGGACACCACCGATTCTTTCCATTTTCTGTTGCGGGGGATATGACAATGACCCCTTATGACTTCTCGATGCTCACAGGCATCGGGGTAGGGGGGGATCCGATCCCTTTCGACACCGACATGGATGAGTGGACCGCCGCTCAGGTCCATTTACTGGGGGAGGCCCCACCACTAGCTCGTCCAGGCTTCGTGCGGTACTCCTGGTTCGAGACACAGTTTCGGGTCCAGCCCGCATTGGAGGAGGTGCAGATGACCCCAGAGGACGAGGAGAGGTATGCTCGCGGCTTCCTCATGTTCCTGTTCGGGACTACTATCTTTGCCGACCGGGCGAACACCGTGCCTCTCTGCCTTCTCAGCGCACTGGTGGACGTCCGAGACATCTTGCACTACGATTGGGGCGGCGCTGCTCTAGCCACCCTTTACGGCTATATGAGCTCGGCTTCGCGCGGCAGTGGCCAGCTACTCGGAGGCTACTGGCGGGCTTGGGAGGTACACTTCTTCTCCGCTTTTCATTTCTGTCCGATATTCTCTGTACTCTGTACACTGCACACACTGCGGTCTGCTTTACACTCACTGTATACTGTATGCACGGCACACACATACATTCTGCTTTACACTGACTGTACACTGCTCACACTGTACACTGTACACAATACACTGCACAACACACGGCTCTGCTATTTCTGCTTCGTTCTGTATATTCTGCTTTATCTGATGGTCATACTGACATCTGTCTTGCAGCTGTGGGTTTACGCCTACTTTCCCAGGCTTGCACCCGTACCAGTCGCGGAGCCTCCTCCGGCTGTCCCGTTCTCGAGTCGCTTCGACGGGAGATGCACCCGGCGACCACGAGAGACTTTCGGCTTCTTCCGCCGATATTTCGACACCATCACCCCGGCCGAGGCATGTTTTATTTTCAGTTTATTTAGCTTCGCTTTCCCACTGCATATTTCAATAACAGTAGATAACAAACTGTCTGTCACTTTCAGATCACATGGCGGCCATGGGCCTCCTTGCCGTCGGCGATGCGGGGTCAGTTCCCTGGTGCTGAGGAGACCTCGCGTTTCCGGATTTTGCTTGAGGGCCCGGTCTGTCGGGCTTGGTACCTGGGGGAGCGTTTTCTACGCCAGACCCGCGGGTTACCTGAGCAGATAGTCCCGGTTCACCCTCCTGCAGAGATGAGGGAGACTGAGGGGCTTACCGCTGAGCAGCTGGATGATTACTCCATCGGCTGGGAGGAGGCCGGCTTCCGAGGCACCGGCGACTATCAGGAGTACGTGCGGACGTACCTGATGCGTCCCTTGAGCGGCCGTCGAGCAGAGGGGGCCAGGCCTGTAGCATCGGCGGCTGGGGCCGGAGCGGGAGCAGGGGCTGGATCTTCGAGGAGGGCCCGGGTCCGTGGCAGGGGCGGAGTGCGGGGAGGACGAGGAGCTGGCTGGCCTGCCCTGCTTGCTGTACTGACTTTCCAGGGGCAGGGTGGGTCGACCTATCAGATCCCCTTCGCCCCTCCACCGGCTGGTCATGAGTTCGTTGATGTCCCCGACTTACCTCCGGTACGTATTACTGCATTTTGTACAGTTATTCAATTCAGTTTACTTGATATTCCACAGAATATTGATGCATCTGATACTTTTGCAGGCCTCTTCTGAGTACACCCGTCAGTCGTTGGCGATGAATGCCTCGATGATGGGGATGCTCCAGCGGACATTTGACCTCCTAGCCGTCTACAGCATACCGGTATGTCCTCCTGACACTGGCCTCAAACCATTCATACACTGCTTCGCATAATCTGATGCACGGCACAACACCTGATACACTGATCCCACAGTATCTGAACACTGCATACGCTGCATTCTGCACTGATAAACTGCTCACAGCATTCATACACTGTACTCACACACTACATTCTGCATTGCTAAACTGCTCACGGTATACTGATGCATTTCCTTTTCGTGTACTTTTCAGCCTCCTTTTCAGATTCCCATGGCGGGAGGTGCTCCAGCTAGACCTGCTGTCCCTGCTCGGGGGAGAGATGAGGAGGGCCGGATATTTCCCCGTACCAGGGGAGGGCGTACTCACGTCGGGAGTAGCTCGCGAGCTCCAGTCCCGGACGATGACGACGACGAGGAGTCAAAGGCGGAGGGAGGGTCATCGGAGGAGGAGACCGGAGGCGATTCTAGCTCGGGCTCTGACGACGACGCTGATGATGCCCTTGGACCTTCGTCCAGGAAGAGGACCAGGACGGACAGACGGCCCTCGGAGTGATCGACACAGATGCAGATTTTTGTTATCTTTTCTTCTTTCTTGTACTTTTCTTTTTATTGGTAGATAGATTACCTTGTACTGCCGCAGGCAGATTTTTGTTTCCAAAACTTGTACGCTTGAAAAGCTAAGTAAATGAAACAGACTTTTTATCTGAAAAAGTGTTTACATTTACACATTTCATGCATTGCATCGCATCTCATCATGTTACACCTCGATGTAAATAGAATTGATTGGTTGTCTGGAAATTGAACATTTGCACTGTAATAATCAGATAACTAAACAGCCAACAGCAAAATAACCCAAGCAACCCACTGCCTGATTCTGGACACACAGCCCTTACTCTGTTGGGGATTAATCTGCACACAGCCCATAACACAGCATTCGATTCATTCTGCACACGGCAATTCTCAAACAAACAGCCCAATCTGACAGGACGGACCTCAAAGATGGAACCGGTTGGAGTCGAGACACATTCAAATGTAGAGAATGGCACAGCATTCTGAGCATAAGCGATTTTTGAAATCGAATGAGGGTTTTTCAAACCGGGATATCGAGCCTACCACTGAACACAGCGGGGAGGACTCAAACAAAGAGGTACACGACCTAAACACAACGAGGCACGCTCGGGAGAGACTCAAAACAAAAGACGAGACCGTCAAATGAAAGAGACACGACACACAGACGCGTAAACGAAGATGGGAGACCTCGGACCACGAGGAGCCAGTTCAATCTGGGTATTGTTTCCCACCCTTTCTGATTTGTGATCCTCACATCACTCGACTCTCAAGCTCGGATTTTCTCTCAAAACCCTTTTCCTCACTTTTCTCTCAACTTACACCTCTCTATTCTTCATATCTCTCATTCTACATCCCTCCCCGGGGTGATTGATGGATAAATAGAAAGGTGTGGGGTCACGCCCGATGCCGTTAGCTCACAGCTATTTCCTCTGACGGGTAGAGCGCTCTTCTGGCAAGTACGTCGATGACGGGGGAAAGACAGAACGCCTGGCTCAACTGTGCCCCTAGTTCATCATTTTAACCATTCTTTCGTTTTTGCTTTCTACTAAAACAATTTTGATCAAAATGAGAGTCGGATTAACGTACTTGTTCGATTTTTGATTTGAAAAACATGCAAGTCAGGCTATGAGCACTGAAAATTTTCCTTTTTTGGGTCCAAGACAATGGTCCGATTTTGGAAAATGGAATAGTTTTCGAGAAAATAGTCAACTTCAGTAAAAATTTTCAAAAACTATTTTTCAAACAGCTGATGCTTAACAAGCATGGAGCTTACCCTTCGAGACGCGCAACCTCGGATCGGAGGCAATGGAAAATTGCCCCTGGTTTGAAGGGGGGGTGTGAGGCAACGGAAAGTTGCCCCTAGTCTGAATGGCGTCTCACGACGGCTTGTGGCAACGGAAAGTTGCCCCTTGTTTGGGATGGTGCCGCAGCAATTCGCGGACAGTCTTCATTGGCGGTGGTCAAGCTCTTGGACACAGCGATGGCGAAGACGGTCACAACACATATATGGACACAATCACCTTGAAGAGTGTTGGCCACTGGACTTTGAAGTGAAATTGAAACCATTGCATGGACTGAGACGCTATGAAAGCGTTGGGGGCTGGACTTCATGATGAAGTTGCCTACGTATCCCAAACATGGGAATCAAGCCTTACGTAGTTCCGGTTAAGGTCCACTCGGGTATTTTAACCTTCACTTTTTTTTTTTTTTAGGCTCTCACTTTTGCCAAGGCGCCCAATGCGGGTTTTCGACCTTGCGAGCTTCTTTTCATTTTCTATTTTTTTCTTTTTCATTCTTTTTTCAATTTTCTTTTTTTTCTTTCTCTTTTTTTTCTTTTCTTCTTTCCTTTTGTATTTTTCTCTTGCTCTAACTTTTGCCTGGGCCGCCCTTCCGGGTTTTCGGCCCAGCGAGCCTCTCAAAGGGTAAAAGTGTAGCAAGTCCATGCCAAATGGTTTTTTTTTGAAATTGAAGCTTCTCTGTGTCCAGGAGAACGGCTGTTGCACTGATTTGCAGAAGAATCCATCAAGGTTGCTCTACGAGCTTCTTCCGACGAGATCTACTCCTTCTGATTCGGCTTTGGTGCCTCCTGCTCGAGGGCTGTTTCAAAACTGGCCACACGGGCCTTTCACGGCGTTTGTCCGTTGAACTTTCTGAACGTTCTGAACGGGTTCAAACTCGGAAAACAAATAGGTTGAATCTTGAGGCTGAGAGCGATCCTAGGCTGCGCAATCTCAAGAGCGATTCCACACAGGTCTTCGCAGGGCCGCGTAAAACATTTGCTTTTGAAAGTTTTTAAGGAAGCGACGAATCGCTCGTGCCGAAGATAGTGTGGAACCAATCTGGATCAGGCCAGGGTCCTTCTCAGTACTCACGCCGATAAGCATGATTTCATTCATAAAGAGGCTTAGCACACCTTTCTTTCTCTCAAAATGATCCAAATTTTACAAAACCCGAGGAATTCCTTCCTCTTCGTTTTTATCACCGCAGAGTTCAAAAGGTTTGTTTTTTTTGAAAAACTTAGGTTAATGCAATGAGTTTGACACACAGGAGAGCAGGCGAGATGTACTGTCAGCCCATTCAAATTCTCTGGCACTTATGCTGAAAGCAAGCATGAAGTTGAGATAGCAACAGCTGTTTTGATCGGCTCTGTTGGTGCAACTGGCCCCTCGGCAGGAACAGACTCAAAACAAAAACAGATAATTACAAAACAAAACGGTGTTCGGGACAACAACACCAGAATCACCAGGTATTATATACAACGGGGACTGACTCGATACAACCAGACAGACCCTTAAGCAAAAAAAAGACTGACTCAAGACAAAGAGACAGACTCAAAAACAAAAGACTGACTCGACATCCAAGCCAGGATTTACAAAACTCGGTCTCACCGATGCTCAAAAATGCGTGCCAGATGCTTCAAAAACACACCAAATGTTGCCCGCAGGCATTTCACTTCATATACTCGCAGTATCTGAGCCCTCGAAATCCAACAACTGAGTGGTGACGGGCTTCCCCGAGGTGGGTGGTAGGATAACCTTATTATCAATCAAATCCTGCACTTCATGACGAAGGCGGGAACATCCATCGGTACTGTGACCGGACTGTTGATGGTATGCGCAGTACAAGGTAGCATCATGAGTGGCGGGGAGATTCTTCGGGAGTGGCCGGGGCTCCAAAGGCTTAAGATGCCCGTTCTTTGCCAATATTAACAATGCCCTAGACAAAGGCATGTGGAGGTCGTGAAAGACCCTGCGCCCTCGGGGCAGGTACTTTGCAGTTTGAGGATTCTTGCCAGATGCGCTGGCGAAAGGATCAGCTGGCGCTGCCTTGGCCTTTTGAACCTTTCCCGGTGTAGGGTTGGGAACTATAGGAACTGTCTGGGCATGACGGGGCCCATCCCGGTTTTCTGTCTGGCTTGAACTGCCTTTGATCGGAGTGGGGAAAGCATCATCCACAGCTTTGGTCACTATTGCAGACGTTTGTTGCTTGTTCATCCCTCTGACTTTCAGAGCCTCGACTGCCCACAGCAGTTGTTCAATAGGGTCGGCGTCTACCTTCGCCTTGTCTTTTCCTTTGGCCTCAGCCTGATCAAGGGTCGGGGTTGATACTGGCGTGTCGTGGCTATAGCCGGAAGCCACCTCTGGCTGGCTGAGCTCTATCACAATCCGCCCCAGTAGCGGGGGCTCCTGTGGTACAAAATTCCCGGCATACGGCGCCGCTGGCGGTGAAGCCGACATTCCATAGGCGAGGTCTGCCACAGACCTTTGGAGGTCGCCTATCATCCCCATCAATTCGAAGGTGGTGGGCTCACGAGCCTGGTATAACTGGGGAGCCCAGACCGGGTGCACAACGGGCAACCTGGGCGGATATGACATACTGATGCTGGCCTCATTCTGCGGAGTGGTTCCCTGCTCCGATACAGCTGCCATAACCACAATTTCTTCTGAACTTTGTGCCGCCATAAATCCTGCCTCAGCAAAGGGGAGACACTGGCTGTTCTGTATCAACTCTGCAACTCTCTGAACTGAAAGAAAAACAGACAGCATTTCAGCCCAAACTGATCAAACACAGGTGTAGCCAAACAATTGTACCCTACTGCTGATCACTGTTCCCAGATTTCTGTTCCCAAAATACTGAATCTGATACCCGCGGATAACTGATTCCTGATAACTGATTCTCAACAATACTGATTCTGGCGCCTTCGGGCCCGACACTCAAACTCGTAAACTGGTATATGCGTTCCTGTAGAGATACACTCTAAAAGCACATAGCAAGTAAAGAGAACAAAACACCCCTATGTTGGGGTAGGGTTTCCCTGTCCTATTTTGTCAGGAGCTAGGGTTTCACTACGCACACAGCGGTTTCAAACAACTTAGCATCGGGTAAGCAACATGTCCTAGCTTGGAATGGTCACTATGGATCCGAATATGCACTAGGTCGAATGGTCAAAAGGGTGCCCCGGGTAAACCGGGGTTTGTGTTCCCATACTGTCAGAGCCCATAGCCGGTCAACCTTATGGACATGCCTTGACAAGACAAGCCTCCGGCAAACCGTTCAGGAATGGCAGATGGCAAACACTGTGTTCCTAGGCGCACCAATGCACATGCAATGCAAAAAAACACATAAACGAGATCAAAACCGGATATCACGAGTTCGAGTCAAACTCTCTAAAATTCCCCAGCAGAGTCGCCAGAAACTGTAACAAGCCCGCGGGGGGAACCTCGCTACAGTTCGGACTCTCGATTTGTGTCACGGTTCTTAATCTGAACCAAAGAGTCCAAATCTGGCAAATCGTTTTGAGAAACAGATTTTTGAAAAAGTAGTGCCAAACATGGACTGCTTTGCCAGATACAGAGTCGCCACCTAAATATTTTTTATGGGAGAATTTAGGAAACCCTGACTCGGTGCCGAAGGCCACATGTCCGTCATCACCGGAGTTGTCTCGGCTCGGGAGCTTGGGTACGATCGGGGAAGGTCAGCTATGAGCACCCCCTTTCGCCCGGTCCGAAGACCGGCCTCTACTAACCGTGATATCCGTTTTTGAAAACTTTACGTGTTCTTATTCCGATTATCAGCCTAGAATTACTATGTTATGCGCACAGCAAACAAGTATAGACTAGATTGCCTAATTTGGAAATAAACATTGCATATCCGTTCGGTTTGAAAATGCTTTGGAATTTGCTACTCGCAAGTAGGCTAAAATGCGGATTTCAACGAGTTTTTCCAACTCAAACAATCTAACCTTCACCCACAGGCATTCAAAACAATTTAACACATAAGCATCTAGCCACATGTTAAGCATGCTGTCATGGCAATATTCACACTCATGTGATATGCTAAAGCGGAAATACTTACATAGTACTCCGTGCCAAAACAAAGAACTTGTTAGCAAACATGCATGATCCAAGTCCATGTTAAGTGCCTAATGCATCGCATACAAAGCATTGCTAGAATAGGCTCGGCTATCCTAAACATGTCACGTGAAAATGCACAATTATCACGTATTCAGTTCGGAATTGAAGTACTGATGCAGTTACCGTGATGTACCGAGCCTAATGCATGTAATACGAATGCATGGATGCACGCATGCATAGCATAAGGTATGCTAAATTAAACGTGCCCTAATCTACCATCATAAGCAGGTAAATAAAAGGGAAGAAAGACGTGAGGTTGGAAGACATACACACACTCACGCACACTTATTATAGGTATGCCCTCGCTCGGAGGGACTGAATAAATATTACAAATTAATTAACTACGCAAGCTAATTAATATTACAAATTAACTAATTTAATTAACAAATTAAATAAATTAAATAAAGCAGGAAAACGCCTCGAGAAGCGTGCCGCCATGCGCAAGCTGCCCCTGTTTTCCTTCCTTTCCTCCTCTGGAGACTGTCAAAGCCTCAGGACTGATCCCTTGGACAGAGAGGATCACCACCGGCTGATTGAGATTGCCACCGGCAGTGTGGTATGGCCATCGGCACAAAATTGAACCTGTCGGCAGAGAAAATTGTGCCGGTCGGCACATTACACTGCCGGTCGGCAGAGTATTCCTGCAGAACCTGCAACTCACAGCAACAGAGGGCAAAACAAAGCATGGTAGCACATTTCAAGGCATGTATGCACCAACCATGTCTCTTATCATTGTAATGACTCAAAGGGACATGTGCCTCGGTTCTCGGACCACCAATCACGCATTTCCATGCATGATGGCCCAAAGAACCAAGTATGCAACTTTGATTTCAAATGCAATGCAAATCAATCAAACAAACTCCCAATCCTTATCACCCAAATCAAGGGACAAGGAATGCATGTTGATGCAATGCAACCTAAGCATATTAGCTATCATGCAACATGAACAATGCAATGTAATCATGCAAAGCTTACAAGCAAACATGCAAATGGATGGCAAGATGGACTTATACATGAATTAGGCAACTCTAAAAAGGCCTAAAACAGTAGCCATAATGGCCAAAACAAGAAGCCAAAACACGTGCACACATACACATGATGGAAGGCCTACACTTAAGCACAAAACAAACAACATTCAAGCACACTTGAAAGGGACAAACATGAACAATTAGCATGCGTTATAAGCCTTGAAATCATGCTGATACATGGTGCCAAACCAAGCAACAAATCAAGCGAAGCATGCACGAAATGGCCTAAGTGTTCAAAGTAAATCAATGGGGCAATGAACTACACTTAACATGACCAAACATGGCATGCAAAGAAGGACCAAAATCAGAGGTTTAGCATGTTAAAACAAAGCTAAAGGACTACTTAGATGGCATCTAAATGGCCCAAATACAAAGGCATACACCATGGCCAAAACATGGAGCATTGCAACACATGCTTTCAAAGCATTAAAGAGACATGCAAGGCAATCCAACAAGCATGGAAAGGGACTGAAATAGCATGTAGGATGATTCCAAATCATCAAAACAATGCAAAGATGGCATGCTACACATGCACATACTCAAGGCCAACAAGCCCAAATACAAAGGAGCTATATAATGCATGCAAAGATCGACCCAAACGATTATGGACAGAGCTAAAACATGGCAAAATAAGCACATAATCTTCACAAATGCAAGTCTAAAACATGCTCCAACAAAGGCTAACAACCTAGAACATGTTAAGGCACAAATAAGGCATTACATGGCAACTATGCTAAACATGCATGAAGTTCCAAAACCAACTTGAAATCATGTTATATCATGGATATATAAGCATGAAAAACAAACCAAATATGCTCAACACACACTCAAGCATAGGCTTCCTTAAGAGGCCAAAATATGTCCTTTTCAAGGACAACAAGGAGAGGGGGTGGCCCTCTCCTTCTTAGGACTTCAAAGCATCATCTTCACCACTGAAATCCCTCAAGATTTCAGTGGTGAAGAGACCTCAACACCAAAATCCCGGAGCTAGCACAAAATGGCTCAAAATGAGGCCTTTTGAGGCCTAAGGGTGGTCAACAAAACACTCTTAATAAACAACAAAGAGGGCTTAAAAACAGAACTTTTTTATGTTATACAATAATCACAGAAACAGCTCTAAGGCTAGTAGAAAATCAATGCAAAAATGGGGGAAAAAGGGACTAGTTTCTCACCCTTGTAGTCCTCTTCAAAAATGGTGCTCCAATGGCCTCCTTGAGCTTGAATCCAACACCAAAACTTCAAAACACACTCTTTAGAACCTCAGCTCCAAGAGGAAGGTGAAACACTAGGTGTTTGTGTGCAATAGTGAGACACAAAACACCTAGTGTGCAAAATGAGAGGAAAAGAGAGATAGGTGAGTGTATCTAACCCTAACCCTAGGAAAAACCAGAGCTCTCCTCTGTCTTCTCTCCTCAAAAATGTCTAAAAGCCCTCCTTTTTTGCCTTAGAGAGAGCTTCTCTCTATATGCCTCTTGTAAAGCTTACAAGACAAGCTTTGCAAGAGGGAGATCCCTCCATACACGTGTATGGAGGGGAGCAAAAGCTATACAGCTGTCTAAAAATATCTGCAAAAGCAGATGAACAGCAATCGGCCGGCAAAAAAATGCCATCTTGGCCAAAAAGAGTGCCGGTCGGCAACAAATAGTGCTGACCGGCAAGAAAGAGTGCCGGCCGGCAAACAATATTGCCGGTGGCAGCAAAAACCAGCCGGTGGCATCTAGCCACTGCCGGTGATGGGTGGGGATGGTCTACAAGCCCCACTCTGCCTCTCAAAGGCAAGATGCAAGTGTTTGGTGCAAAACCAGACACTAAACGGTCGAGTTCGGGGATCCTGAGGCAAGGCGCGCGAGCCGAGACCTCCGGGAACTCCAAACAAACACAAACATGGAAGATCACCGTGTGTTCAAACAGTGACGTCCAAGTCTTGAGGACGGTCAGAAATGGGGTGTCTACAACTACGCACACAGCGGTTTTAAACAACCTAAAATCGGGTAAGCAACCTGTCCTAGTTTGTAATAGTCACTATGGATTCCGATATGCACTAGGTCAAATGGTCAAAAGGGGTGCCCCGGTAAAAATTGGGGTTTGTGTTCCCGTTGTGGCAGAGCCCGCAACCGGTCAGCCTTATGGCACGCTTCTCAAAGCAAGCCTCCGGCAAACCGTTCAGGAATAGCATACGACAAACACAGTGTCCTAGGCGCACTAATGCAAATGCAATGCAAAGAGACACATAAGTGTAGTCAAAACAAGATATCATGAGTTCGAGTTAATTTCTCTAAGTCCCCAGCAGAGTCCCCAGAAATTGTAGATGCGCTCCCGGGAACTCTCCGATATCCGCACGCGAGGGCACAAATCTCGTTCTATTCTGAGCTACTACAGCTCAGACTCAATGTCAAGGTTTTGAATCTAATCTTGCAAAGTGCAATGCAAGATTGATAAATCACCAAAGAGTCCAAATCTGGCAAATCGTTTTGGAAAACTGATTTTAATAAAGAAGTGCCAAACATGGACTGCTTTGCTAGATACAGAGTTGCCACCTAAATATTTTATTTTGGGAAAAATTTAAGAAACCCTGACTCTTGCCTAAGGCCACGTGTCCGTCATCACCAAAGTTGCCTCGGCTCGGGAACTGAGGTACGAGAGGGGAAGGTCATGCGATGAGCACCCCCGCTCGCCCAATCAAAAGATCGGCCTTTACTAAGCAAGATATTTTGTTTTTGAAAGCACATGTGCTCTTATTCCTGTTATTTAACCTACAATTACTATGTGATGCGCACAACATACAAGTATAGACTAGATCGCCTAATTTGGAACAAAACATTGCATGTTCATTTGTGAAAATGGTTTGAAGTTTGCTGCTCGCAAGTAGGCTAAATTCGGGATTCAATGAATTTTTCCAATTCAAGTAATCCAACCTTCACCCACAGTTATTCAGACAGTTATATCAAATAAGCAATTAGCCTCATGGCAAGCATGCTTTCATGGCAACATTAACACACATGCAGTATGCTAAAGCGTAAACACTCACAGTGTCCTCCGAGCCAAAACAGAGAACTAGTTAGAAATCATGCATGATCCTAGTTCATGTTAAAATGGCTAATGCAACACACGCAAAATGCAGTTAAAATAGGCTCGGCTATTCTAAGATGGCATATGAAATGCAGATTGATAAAACCATAACCTTCCAATGCAAGATTAAAAATCAATTTCAAAAGTGGTTCGATAAAATGATAATGCAAAATGTACAATCCTTCATATGATTCCATTTCCAATTTTCTCCACACAATTCTCCATTGTGATCAATTTCCATATCCCTATCAATGTAATATCATGATAAAATCCGAAGAGATAATATAACAATGTCAATGCTCATGTATTTACCACATGTAAATCAACAACTTCCAACTTAGTCTTTTCAAGACAATTCAACAATATTCTTTATATAAAACAAACTTCCAAAGTTAAACATTTTCTTACCTTTTCAAAAATCTCCTCATTTAAATACCAACATGGCAATCTCCTACCATTTATCAAAACTAAAACTTCTAAGTAATAGGTTCATCAATAGCAATAACATATGACACCAAAGTGGGTTTAAGTTTTCATCGATTTCTAACTCACATACTTTATCAATGAAATGTAATTACAATCTTTTCAAAACTCATTCCCATTCCAACACATTAAATAGAATCAAACTCTCATTTTTCTCATGCAAGTTCAATCTTGAGATCTTCAAGTTCAATCATAATTCTCATTAAGCATAAGTGAATATTCTAATATTTAATCAATTATATCAAAATCTTCTCTTGACTATAAATATAAAATATAACGTGAGTGTTCACTTTTCGATTATCAACATGAACCACATCAAATTAAACCAAGAAAAAATAAATAAATAAATAAAAGTTTTGATAACTCATTATTGTTTTAATCCAATTCATCCATTTGCTCCAAACGAGCTAAAATCATATTCTTTTCTTTTATTTTCAAAATCTGCCAAAACAATTCGAATATCTCATATATGAATTTTAGGTATTATTATGATAACACAACTCAACTAGTAAAACTATGGACCAAATACCATATCACATCAACTTAATCTCGCTTATTTCCCCAAATCTCATTCTTGGTCAACATCCTCACTTTTAATCTCATAATATTAAAAGTTAGGAATTTAAACCCAATAACACCCTTTTAATTACAAAGGATTTTAAATATTAACAAAACCAATTTAATTCATCAAATTAGTAAATCCATTAAGTTCACCATCTTCCAAATTAATAACACTAAACATAATTTCACATGCCTCATCATTCAAAATACCCCCACATTTCATGCCTAGCCAATTTTTCCAAATCTCTACAACCACAATTTCATAACTTTTCTAAAACTAATAAATTAACATTTACAAAACATCATGAATATCATACTTTTAGAGTCTTAAATCCCAAAATCACTCTATAATCTCAACTTAACAATTCACACCATATTCATCAATATCAATTTATTTTTCTTCTCAAAAATAAATTCCAAAACTCAAAAATGAGATAAATATTTCAACATTATTTTCTCAAAATAAATTATCTAACCATAATATGAGGTAGATACAACTCATACAACTATTTATTTTATTTTATTTTCGGATTTTTATCAAGTATTTTCAACACAAGATGATTTTTCCAAATCAATTTCAAAATAACAATATTCTTAAAACTTTCACCTAATTTTTCTTCCAAAAATTACCAAGCAAGAATAAAAAAAATATATATTATAATAACATATTTTCTCAAAATAACCCTAACATAGCTTTAGTGTAAGAATATGAAGAAAGTCCCTACCTCAAATATGTAGAAAAGCTAATCCGAAAATGCAAACATCGCTCGATCATGGATCCGAGACCACCGTTGCGAAGATCACAACGAGCTCTCCGACTCTCATTTACAACACTTTAACAAAATCTCACTCTAAGGACTCCCATTTGAAACTCAAAGATTGAGCAACAGTGGAAAATAAAGAAAGAGGGAGAGGGAGAGGGAGAGAGAGAGAGAGAGAGTCAAGCTCTCTGTTTCAACAAAAGAAAAGCAGAAAGGAGGAGAAAGGTAAGGGAAGGGAAGGGCGTGGGGGACAACCCCACGTGAGCTGTCTTCCCAAGAATGGTTTCTTTTCAAAAAAAAAAATTTAATTTTTGTAATAATACCTCAAAATTTTGTAATATAAATTATAAAATGATATAATTTTTCTCACCACAAAATATAATATTTTGCTCACTACGAAACATACGCGTTTTCATTCTTTATAAAATATATAATTTTTCACCATATGATACACACCATAAATTCAACTTTCAAATATTTATTATAATCTTATATAATAAATAATAACAACTCCTAAGGTGGTTATTACCAATTACAAAATTAAAAAAGGACCAAACAGTTAAACATGAGTCATTAAACAAACTCAATTTAAATTGAATCTAAGTCATCGGTCTCACCCATAAGTTAAACATCACCCAATTATAAATCAAAGTAGACCTAACAAACTAATCTCAAGTCATGGCCTAAACACCTAAAACTCAATATCAAATTCTGTTGTACACTAGACCGAACACCAATCAGTCAGCGAATTTTCATAAAATAAATGCTCATCAATAAATTCTAAAATTTTACCCAACGTGCTAGACTCGTATGTGAACAATATATAAAAATTTCATAATTTTTTGAGATCAGAAACTATTTAAAAAAATACAAAACAGAACTGTTTTCTCACAGAATTTACACAGCAGCCAAATCCGAAAATTTGCCCAATTAAATTATGCATTGTCTATTTTTAAAAAAAAATTATGGGTCATTACATGCACAATTTGGAAATTAAAACATTCATGATGTTTTGTTTGCTTTGGATGAGGTTTCCTCCCGTCTAAGATGTAGACCTGAAGGTGTTGTCTGGAAAAAAGGCAAGGACATATTCAAGATTTTGGCCGACCTACGGGAGATACGTTTTATGAATAATGTTAAAGTTTTTAAATATTTTATTCATATAAAATATTTGATAAAAATATTAATAAAGCATTTGAGTTCTTAACATTTTTCATGTTTTATACGGCTAAGCCGTGGAGAAAAGCATTACGAACATCTAATAATTTTTTGCCTCATTAGAAAATTAATAAATTAGTAGAACAATCAAATCTCCTCCTCCTCCTCTCTCTCTTCCCTTCACTCTCTCACCCAACTCAATTTCTCTCTCTACAGACGCCCAAGTTCTTTTTCTTTCTTTCTTTCTTTCTTTCTTTCTTCTCTCACTGTCTACTCCAGTACTCTCAAGAAATCAAATGGTTACCCATATCCTCGACTCTCTAAAATTAAACCTCTTTATTATTCCTTACTAAATGGAATTATTTTATATGTATATGTATCTCTAGTTGTAGATAATAAAAAAGGAATCCAAAAAGAGAGTGAGGTTTGGATAACACAAAATATTAGAGAGAGAGAAAAAAAAAATTTGCCAAGTAGAAAAAAGAAAGAAATATTAAATTTTGTTCCACTACAAAAAAATTGATTTTTTGCGATGGTAAAATACCGTCGCAAATACCCAAAACGCTGTCTCAAAAGGTTTTTTGCGACGGTAAGTGGCCTTTTGCGACGGCAAGTGGGGGGTCGCAACAAAGGGGGTTGCAAACGGCTTTAGTGACGGTATGACGCCGTCGCCTTTGGTTTGCGACGGCAAAGAAGCCTTTTTGCGACGGAAAAATGCCGTCGCTATTAACGCGTGAATATCTGACTTTTTTTTAGACAACACTGTTTTGCCGTCGCTAAAAAGGGTATTTGCGACGGCACAAGTACCGTCGCTAAAGGGTTATTTGAGACAGCACTTGGTGCCGTCGCTAAAGTATTATTGGCGACGGCAAATTACGCCGTCGCTAAAAGTCCTCATTTTCAACCAAATGTCCTATCTTTTGCGACAACATTACTGTCGTCGCAAAAAACCCCTATTTGAGACAGTGAGTGGGCTGCCGTCTAAAATAAATAAATAAATAAATAAAAACTGTAATAAAATTATTAAAAATATGAAAATAACCTATATTAAATGAAAAATAACTAAAAAAAAACCAATAATTACATAATAATATAATAAGTCCAGTATATAAATAAAAATTCATCCATAATTAAAATATTCTTCCATTCATAACAATACATCAGCAAAATTATCTCAATACATAATGTTGCATAATACATACATAATGTTGTTTACAAATCTAAATAACGTAAATCAAAAACAAAAGGTTTCGTCATGCTTCTTCCGTGGGTTACAAAAACAAAAGTTAGTCATAATCTTTACACGCCTGCATTCCACAAGAAGCAAACTGCTACTCCGGAAATATCTGAAAATAAAAAAATAAAAATAATTAATGACAATATAATTGTGTTAATATTTTAATTACAAAAAAACATAAAAAATTAACCCTTGTGCACTGGAGTGCCCTTTTTCCACCACCAAATTTGATTTAACAATGATTATGGACCAGCTACCTGGGGGAAAAGATCCAATGGATTTGCATTTGGTCCAGTCGAAGGAACAGGTGCTGGTTGTGCAGGATGAGCCAGAGAACTTAAAACATGTGAACTGCTGTTGAAACCTAAGCAATTTCAAGTTGGGTTGTGCAGCCAAAATCTAATAACAAAAATAAATAAATAAATCAATAAAGAGTACATACATCCTTATTTAACAAACTCTAAATAAATATACTTTGAAATACTTGGCATACCTTTTTCATTAGTGGGTTAAACAATTCATCCCCAAGATATGCCAAGGTTGTACCACTATTCATTATCATCGGTTTTCCAGAATCAGTGTCAAATCCATCTGATGGAAGTTGTAGAACAGAATCACCCACCTCAATTGACTTCAAAATGACATTGTAATGTGCCCTAAGATAGTAATAGAATTGTACTTTAGAACCTATTTAAGGAACTAAGCATAAATGAATACTAAAATAATGCCACAATATAAAATCCACTAAACACAGATTTGAATTTATCAGATTTTAACAGGAAAGTTGCAACCAAAAAAAAAAAACACTAAGTAATTGCTAATTACAGTCATAACATGCACAGTTAGCTTCTAATCACTTTATTAAAGACTGACAAAGTCATATTTTTCTTCAGTCATATGGTTGAACGCCCAAAGCATCAGACAGCAAAACCAAGAAAATCAATCGTGTCAAGACTTGTATCCTAGAGCATTAAATTGTCACCCGTGCTCAATGCACCTCCCATTGTCAATTACCGAAATAAAATGAGACAAGAGATAATACCTGAGGTGTATCTGCCCAATTACATAAGTTGTTGGAAATAAGTATATATAAAAACAATAGCATAGAGCAGATAATGAAGCTTGAGAAGTAAACAGATCAAATTTGTGTAGTGAATATGGCAAGTCATAGATAAAACTAACTGAACACCCGAAACATGGTTTAACCTTTGAAGCTTCAAAAACTTTTAAATACGAGGACAAATAAGTTACATTTTGTTCCAACTCCAAGTTTCTATACTAAATGAGACATAGGCATAGCGTACTCCAAAAGATTAATTCATGTCAACAAAAAAATTTAAGCTTTTCCATAGCATTGAGTGCTGGATTTGTGGGCAATTTAGATCTTGACCTTCTTGTGAAAAAATCTTATTACTACCAACTTTAAATACTAACTATGTGTTTACATGTACATGATGTTTAATCACATATTTTTACAGTCTTGCCAGAATTTGTAACAAAATCTTGCCTAATATTATGATCACAACTTGAATCTTAGAGACCAATTCTCAATATAGGCTTTCTTGGTTGCCATTGTTGTTTTTCAAACTTAACTGATACTTGTATATATGAAATGCAGAATTAGAAGTTTATTTCCAGTATATGAACCATTATATGTTCTAACCCAATGCATTCCTTCTCCTCCTGGTTGTCACTGCAATAACTCTTTTTTTTTTCTTTTTTTTTTTTTTTTTGAGGAAAAATAAAAAGTCATTCATATTAAATTTGTCGACTACATGATTCATTTTCGCCTGTCAAAGACTATATGCTGAGCCCTCAAAATATATATTTCCAAACCCAAGGGAATTTGATAGGTGATATGCTTATTATGTGTTTGTGAATACATCCATGAGAAAATATAAATTATAATCAAATGCGTGAAGTGGTCATCAGATCAAATGTTTAATATAAATTTGAAGACTTTCCAAATTTCAGGGCAGGATGGCCCTTCAACCATAGTCAAGACTCCCCCTTCTAAAGATTCCACAATTTTCTCTTAATTTCCGTTTGTTTTCTCAGCAACCAAACGGAAGCTGCCGTGCGCCTTTAATAGCTATAGCTCAAATTACAATTGACACACACAATACATACATACATACATACATACATACAATCAATCAATCAAAATAATAATAAAATCCACAATCCATGGAAGAGGAAGCTCTTACCAAGACTTGATCATCACTTATCCATTGTTAGAACAACGAGTTCATCCTACTATAACATGCTAGACATTTTCCACACAAAAACAAAAACAAAAACAAAAAAAATGTTTTCCACTAAACAATTTTCAAAAAATGTATTCAACTAATGCAAACAAAGCATAATATTAAAAATACCTCCAAAAAAATGCACATATACTGGCTGGAAGACAGTCTGGCATGACCGAAACAGGATGATATAGTTGGAACAAGCCAGAAATCAAGTGATGAACATAGGCGTTTTTAACAGATTCAATAACTATGCCCCTATTCACAGTGTGCTTACACAATTATCATAAAAACCACACAAAACCAGAAGGGTCATTGTCAGTCACTCAGTTTTCAAGTCTTATAATTGGAACTTTCAAAGTAAAAACAATTGCTACCTCACCTCCCCTGCTGAACTTGCATCACGACTTCATACATTCCAACTTTTCTTAAGTAATTTATCACTTTAAGCTTTGGTTTCCTTCTATGCCTGAACTCGCACACCACCTTCTCAGATGTGTGGCCTATGCATAGTAATTTAGGCTTGCTTTCTTCTTAGCCTGAACTTGGATGATACCTTCATTGAAGTCCTCATGGTTCACCTGCATAAAGGTCAAGCCATTGTTTTTATTAGCAGTTGCTCCTAACAAAAAAAAAAAAATTCCACATATGTAAATGCACAAATTACTCTCTTTTCTTGTTCTTTTTTTTTTCTTTTTTTTTTGGGGGGGGGGGGTACTACTTTTCAGCTTCACCTCCCCAAAATAGGGGAAAAATAATTAGTATTTATCTTTGTACTTGTAACACATTTAGCCTCTAACATGTGGAGATGGTGGCTCTCTTCACATCTCACCCCCTCTGATCCCCTCTCTATCTCTCTCACACATCTAGGGTGGCACTAGCGTTAGCGATTGATGGTGGTTGTGGTATCATGATTATTATTGATGGTCACTCTCACAGATCTCCTATATAGCGATCCCGGGTTTACCCTTGTTATACCGTGATCCGGACATGTGTCCGTGGATGTTGGTAGTTGTTTATTATCTTGTTTGCATCCTTTTTACTTCGTATTTGAGTTATAGGATGTGTTGGGCGGATTTGTTACAGGTTGGTTGAGTTTAGAAACCAAAACTAGTTGCCCAGATTTTTGGCCTGTACGCTCGAGCGGGGATTTTGGCGCTCGAGCGGAGATTACACCCTTTCAGTATTTTCCTGTGCAGCGTTGTACGCTCGAGCGTAGGGTTGGGAGCTCGAGCGGGGGTCTGGCTCTGCAAAAGTGCTGAGCGAGTGCATTCTGCGCTCGAGCGGGAGGTTGGCCGCTCGAGCGGAAGTCTGTGAGTGGCCGCTCGAGCGGGGTGTTTTACGCTCGAGCGGAGACCTGGGTTAAAGTCCCGAAATTGTGACTTTTCAAATCACTTTTTCACTTTCTCTTCTCTCTCTTAATTTTCCTAAATCACCATTGTTGAGCCTCTCACTCTAGACTCTACCTTCTCTCTAGGTTTTGATCTAGTAGGAGTGATTTACTCACCTTTGGCCTTTACAAAAAAGTTGTTGATCGTCGAGGGCTTCATTTTAATCTGAAAATCTCGGGTTTTGGAGCACTTTGGGTTTTGTCGTCTTCTCCTTTGGGACTCCGAATTTGAGGTAGGGATAACCTACTCCTCTCTATGGGTTTTGTCTTTAAATTTTGGTATTTTGAGATGTTGGGCTTGGTTTGGTAATTTTGTGAAAGTTTGGGGCTTTTGTGCAATTATACAAAAGTTGGGGTTTCATTCATAATAAACCTAGATGCATGTTTGGCATGAAAAAAATGGAATGATTGTTGAATCATTGATGAAAATGGGACCTAAGGGTTGAAATGGTAATTATGGAAAATGGCCTAATTACATTGTTTAATTAATTGGGATAATTAATTGGTGAGAAATGAGGAAATGAAATGTTGATTGAATATCCATTTGTGCATTTATTTTCTGTTTTAGAAATAACTGCTTTGGGCTATCGGTGGAGGATAGTCGAGATTGTTGTAGACAATGCATGATGATTAGGTAAACGGAAACTAATCAATGGAATGTGTCATGGAACTTGACGGTTGATAGAATACATTAATTGTATGTATTGTGTGATTGTATATAGAACCAATGTGTTTATATACGTTATGTGTAGAGGAGGAGATAGGGGATGTACTCCGCGGTTTAGGGGAAGATAGGGGATGTACCTCTAAACCGGATAGGTATTGGGAGGAGATAGGGGATGAACTCCGTAGACAGAGCTCATATGCTTGTCTAGAGAAGTGAAGATAGAGCTCATATGCTTATCTTTGTGAAGTGTGGATATAGCTTATATGCTTATCTGTGGATATTGTGGTTATACATATCTGTTGTAGAGTGTGGATACAGCTTGTATGCTTATCTGTGGATATTGTTGATATACATATCTGAGAGAATGTGGATATAGCTTTTATGCTTATCTGAATGTGAGATATAGTTTTTATACATATCTGTGGAAATGATGATAGAGCTAGCATGCTTATCTGTTGAAAAAGGGAAAATGAAAAGTAATTGGGACTTGTAAGTCGTTGACATAAATATGTAATTTATGTGGTGGTATCAGTGTTGACCAACTATCAATTGCTAATGTTTTAGTCATTGTCCATGGTTGGTTTAGTGTATTTCTACTGGGCTGTGGCTCACCCTATATGGGAATATCATTTTCAGGTACAGGAAGCATGCCACCTCCAAGGACATAGCTGGGAGGCTAGTGGCGGGCATAGTTTTGTCGTTTTACTTTTGATGTATTACATGTAATTTCAAGCCAAGGGCTTAATGTGTAAACGAGTTAGAACTCTTTGTTGTAACCAAGTGTTAACTTGGAAAGCTGTAAGCCCGTAGGGCATTTTGTTATGAGGTTATCATGTAATACTTATGTCTTGGAATTCTAATGAATGAAAGGAATGCGGTTAGTTTAAATGTAAATGCATGTCTTATCTGATGGGTTTATTGTTATTATTTTGAGGGCGTTACAACTTGGTATCAGAGCGTACCGGGTTCGAATACTTTGGGTACGTGGGAAGTGATTAGGATCACAATGGGTTTGTCTCGCTTGATAGAGGCGTAGATGTAGTACCATATGCTATGTGTTTATTTGATAACATGCTTATGTGACTATGTGGGTATGGGATTTAATTTCTAGGATATTGATTGGATCCTTGAGTTTCTGGGAGTCTTGTTGGAAAAGCACTTGATCAATGCTGTTTCTAACCGGAACTCTAGTAACGTCTCGGGACTATCATTATCCGGAAATGAAGTTCGTAAGTGCTTATGTGTTTATGTGCTTATGTGGAGTGAATTACAGTTGTCCATGCATTAGGACGTGAGTGTTTAGTTTCGGCACATTTATGAATGTGCTAACGTTCTGTGTTACCTTTATTAGGATGTCAGGACGAGGAAGAGGTGCTAGGCGTGGTAGACCTGCGAGGCAGGAAGTACCGTTACAGGGTGAGATTCCGGCAGTGCAGGAGGGAGTTGGGCAGGCCAATGTGGCCGAGCCAGTAGGTCAACAGGCTATGGGTGCCTTGGCCAGAGAGATAGCAGGAGCTTTGGGTATTCTTAGAGCTGGGAATCAGGCAGCTGAGACAGGGCCTTCCTTCTTGAAGAGGGAGTTCTTCCGGTGTAATCCGGACGAGTTTATCGGGGATCCTAAAGAGCCGCTTAAGGCGGATGAATGGCTCGAACAGACAACGAAGACGTTTGAGATGCTTGGCATCGAGGACGGAGCACTGAAAGTGACCTTGGCATCCTTCCAACTGAAGGGAGATGCGGGTCAATGGTGGAAGTACGAGAAAGCTCGTGTTGGTGGTACTTGGGAGGCGTTTGTGAATACTTTTCAGGAGAGGTTTTTATCAGCAGCAGCTAGGGAGAAGCTGAGGGATCAGTTTAGCCGGCTTAATCAGCAGGGCTTGTCAGTGGCCGAGTTTGAGGCTACTTTTACCAGTCTGTCTAGGTTTGCACCTGAACTGGTGGCGTCTGAGGAACGCCGTTGCTATGAGTTTGAGCGGAAGTTGAGGGGGGGCCTCAAGTTGAGAATTGGTGGGTCTTATATTCGAGAGTATAGACACCTAGTGGATGCTGCAGCTCATATGGAGCTTATGATGCAGGAGGAGGATGAGGGCCAGAGAGGCTCCAAGAGGAGCCAGGATAGTCAGAGTGATGGCAGGAGGCAGAGGGGTTCTAACCCTCAGCAGTCGCAGGGTGGTGTTGCTAGATCGACCTTCCCTGTGCCAAGTGCAGGCTCCGGGAGAGGTGGTCAGGGGGATTACACCTGTTACAAGTGTGGCCAGCTGGGTCACAAGGTATCTGTTTGCCCGCAGAAGGGTGGGGGTCAGAAAGCTGCTTCTTCTTCAGCTAGACCACAGAGTCAGAGTTCGGGCAGGGGGCAGCTCTTGACTTGTTATCAGTGTGGACAACCTGGGCACATGAAGAGGTTTTGCCCACAGTTGAGTGCCACTTCGGGAGCGTCTGGTTCTAGGCAGACGCAGGGTTTTCAGCCAGCTCAGTCTGTGCAGGCCTCGAGGGCCAATCCGGGAGCTTCGTCATCCCAGTCTGTGCAGCAGTCTTTTGCTCCGAGAGGTGAGCAGGTAGAACAGGGGCCTACGGGGCGCGTGTATGCTGTTACCGCGCAGGATTTAGTACCGGCTCCATCAGTAGTGAGAGGTACTTTTCTGTTTTGCAACTCAGTTGCTAACGTGTTGATAGACACGGGTGCATCTCATTCTTTTGTATCTGCTGCATTTGCATCTGTTTTGGAATTGGAGTTAGCACAGTTAGCATCTCCTATTTGTGTGGTATCGCCTTTGGGTGGTGAATTAATTCTGAAACAGGGTGTTAGAGGATGTGATATAGAGGTCGCCGACTATAGGCTTCCTTTTCCGTTTGTTGTCATGCCCATGAAGGGTTTTGATGTTATTTTGGGTATGGACTGGTTATCGTCATACCGGGCTGTTATTGATTGCTACCGCCAGAGGGTTACATTGTGTACCTTGAGCGGGGAGTGGTTCCATTTCTTGGGAGACCGGGTTGGTAGTGTTTTGCCACCGGGGTATGATTCGCGAGGGCGAAGTGAGCTTAGTAGTCTACTTGCTAGCTCTGAGAGTGGTGAGAGTGGTGAGACCCAGGTTGTGTTACCGAGGGTGGTTTGTGAGTATTCGGATGTCTTTCCCGAAGATCTTGTTAGTTTGCCACCTCACCGAGAGATAGAGTTCTCTATTGATTTAGTGCCTGGTACGGCGCCGATTTCTATGGCACCTTACCGTTTTGCTCCAGCAGAGTTGGTTGAGTTGAAAGTTCAGCTCCAGGAGTTGCTCGATAAGGGCTTTGTTCGCCCTAGTGTTTCACCGTGGGGAGCGCCGGCCCTCTTTGTTAAAAAGAAAGATGGTGCCTTGAGATTGTGTATAGACTACCGGAAGTTGAATCGGGCTACGGTTAAGAATAAGTATCCTATGCCCCGTATAGATGATTTGTTTGACCAGTTGAAGGGTTCCCGTTGTTTCTCTAAGATAGACTTGAGATCGGGTTACCATCAGTTGAGGGTCAAGGAGGAAGATATTCCTAAGACGGCATTCCGTACGCGGTATGGCCATTATGAGTTTTTGGTGATGCCATTCGGACTTACCAATGCACCGGCAGTCTTTATGGACTTGATGAACCGGATTTTCCGGGAGTTCTTAGACCGATTTGTGGTTGTTTTCGTGGACGATATCCTTATCTATTCGTCTTCTGAGGAGGAGCACGAGGCACACTTGAGAGTGGTGCTTGAGTTACTTAGAGCCCATAGGCTGTATGCCAAGTTTGGGAAGTGTGAGTTCTGGCTGGGGGAAGTCAAATTCTTAGGCCACGTGGTATCCGGGGAAGGGGTGTCTGTTGATACGTCCAAGGTTGAGGCAGTGCAAGATTGGGCACAGCCTAAGAGTGTGTTTGAGATCCGCAGTTTTCTGGGATTGGCTGGGTATTACCGTCGGTTTGTGAAAGATTTCTCCAGGTTAGCGTCACCGTTGACTAGGCTGACTCAGAAAGGAGTCAAGTTTGTGTGGAGTGAGACTTGTGAAAAGTCGTTCCAAGAGTTGAAAATTAGATTGACCACCGCTCCGGTGTTGATTATTCCGGAGAGAGGGTTGGGTTATGCTGTATATTGTGATGCCTCACGAGAGGGTTTGGGTTGTGTGTTGATGCAAGAGGGAAAAGTGGTAGCTTATGGCTCACGTCAGTTGAAAATACACGAGAAGAATTACCCCACACACGACCTAGAGTTAGCAGCAGTGATCTTTGCCTTGAAAATCTGGAGGCACTACCTTTATGGTGAGAGGTTCGAGGTATTCTCGGATCACAAGAGTTTGAAGTATCTGTTTACACAGAGAGACTTGAATCTGAGGCAGAGGAGATGGATGGAGTTCATCGAGGATTATGATTTTGAGTTGCATTATCATCCGGGAAAGGCCAATGTTGTGGCCGATGCCCTTAGTAGGAAATCCATTAGTGATGTAGCTTGTATAGCCATCCGGGAATGGGAGATGTTGGGAGCACTTGGCGAGTTTGATTTGCTACTGGGCGAATCTGTCGAGGTTGCGGCCTTGTTTTCTGTTGTTGCGCAGCCTACACTTGTGATTAGAGTGTTAGAGGCACAGAGAGGTGACCTTGAGGTAGAATCCCTCCGAGAGAAGATCTCCAGTGGGAAAGTTGAGAAGGGTTTGACGATGTATCCCGACCTGAGTGTGAGATACCGAGACCGTGTGTTTGTACCGGAGTCTTGCCGAGAGGAAGTACTCCGAGAGTTTCACCATTCGCGTCTTGCGGTGCATCCGGGAGGTACTAAGATGTATCAGGATTTGGGTCGCCAGTTTTGGTGGCGGGGTATGAAAAGAGATGTGGCTGTTTTCGTATCGAAGTGCCTTACTTGCCAGCAAGTAAAGGCCGAGCATCAGAGGCCAGCGGGTTTGTTGCAACCCTTGCCTATTGCCGAATGGAAGTGGGAGCATGTCACTATGGACTTCGTTGTAGGTCTTCCGAGGACTCAGCGGGGTAGTGATGCTATTTGGGTGGTTGTAGACCGGTTGACTAAGTCGGCGCACTTTATTCCTATGCGCGTGAGAGATTCGGTAGATCATCTTGCCGATGTGTATGTTCGGGACGTAGTGCGATTGCATGGGGTCCCAGTGACGATCGTCTCAGATAGAGATCCTCGTTTTACTGCTAGGTTGTGGCAGAGTTTGCAGAGTGCGTTGGGCACTAAGTTGACCTTTAGTACGGCTTATCATCCTCAGACTGACGGGCAGTCCGAGCGTACTATTCAGATCCTCGAGGATATGCTTCGGGGTTGTGTCCTAGATTTCAGTGGGACGTGGGAGAGGCACTTGCCATTGGTAGAGTTTGCCTACAACAACAGTTTTCAGTCTAGCATCGGTATGGCACCGTTTGAGGCCTTGTATGGCCGACCGTGTAGGTCTCCAGTGTGTTGGGCCGAGGTGGGTGATGCACCTTTGTTGGGTCCAGAGTTGGTTAGGGAGACGACGGAGAAAGTTGAGCTTATCCGTAAGAGGCTTGTTACAGCCCAGAGTCGACAAAAGAGTTATGCCGACCGTAGGAGGAGACCTTTGGCGTTTGAGGTAGGTGATCATGTCTTTCTAAAGATATCACCTAGGCGAGGCCTGATGAGGTTTGGGAAGAGTGGGAAGTTATCCCCTCGGTTTATTGGTCCTTTTGAGATCCTTGAAAGGATAGGTGAGGTTGCTTATCGGTTAGCCTTACCGCCGCAGTTGTCCGGAGTGCATGACGTGTTTCATGTGAGTATGCTTCGGAAGTATGAGCCAGATCCATCACATGTGCTGGATTGGAGCGATTTAGAGGTAGATAAGGATGCCTCGTATGAGGAGAGACCGGTTCGGGTCTTGGATAGGCGGGATCAGGTCCTGCGTGGTAAGACCATTCCTTCGGTGAAAGTCTTGTGGAAACATCACGGAGTGGAGGAAGCCACTTGGGAACGTGAGTTGGAAATCCGAGAGAAATATCCGAACTTGTTTATTGATATGTAATCTTGTATTTGAATTTTACATTTTGTTGAACTTAAGAGCTTTTATATATGTCTTAAGTTGTGAAACATTTAGAATGTTTTGGTTATTGGAAGTATGTTTTGGAACTTGCCTTATATGGAAGTTGAATGTAACATCATATCTGTTGAAATTGGAAGGATAGTGCATAATGTTGATGCATGTTGAAAGTACATATGTTGTTTACATATTGTGATATGTCTCTTGTTTAAGGGATGGGATGACCGGTAATGGGTCGAATTGTTGAATGTTAAAATGTAACATTGTTTAAAATGGAGGAAAACTTGTTTTTGAAAACTTGTGTTTAATTTCGGAGACGAAATTCTTTAAGGGGGGGAGGTTATAGCGATCCCGGGTTTACCCTTGTTATACCGTGATCCGGACATGTGTCCGTGGATGTTGGTAGTTGTTTATTATCTTGTTTGCATCCTTTTTACTTCGTATTTGAGTTATAGGATGTGTTGGGCGGATTTGTTACAGGTTGGTTGAGTTTAGAAACCAAAACTAGTTGCCCAGATTTTTGGCCTGTACGCTCGAGCGGGGATTTTGGCGCTCGAGCGGAGATTACACCCTTTCAGTATTTTCCTGTGCAGCGTTGTACGCTCGAGCGTAGGGTTGGGAGCTCGAGCGGGGGTCTGGCTCTGCAAAAGTGCTGAGCGAGTGCATTCTGCGCTCGAGCGGGAGGTTGGCCGCTCGAGCGGAAGTCTGTGAGTGGCCGCTCGAGCGGGGTGTTTTACGCTCGAGCGGAGACCTGGGTTAAAGTCCCGAAATTGTGACTTTTCAAATCACTTTTTCACTTTCTCTTCTCTCTCTTACTTTTCCTAAATCACCATTGTTGAGCCTCTCACTCTAGACTCTACCTTCTCTCTAGGTTTTGATCTAGTAGGAGTGATTTACTCACCTTTGGCCTTTACAAAAAAGTTGTTGATCGTCGAGGGCTTCATTTTAATCTGAAAATCTCGGGTTTTGGAGCACTTTGGGTTTTGTCGTCTTCTCCTTTGGGACTCCGAATTTGAGGTAGGGATAACCTACTCCTCTCTATGGGTTTTGTCTTTAAATTTTGGTATTTTGAGATGTTGGGCTTGGTTTGGTAATTTTGTGAAAGTTTGGGGCTTTTGTGCAATTATACAAAAGTTGGGGTTTCATTCATAATAAACCTAGATGCATGTTTGGCATGAAAAAAATGGAATGATTGTTGAATCATTGATGAAAATGGGACCTAAGGGTTGAAATGGTAATTATGGAAAATGGCCTAATTACATTGTTTAATTAATTGGGATAATTAATTGGTGAGAAATGAGGAAATGAAATGTTGATTGAATATCCATTTGTGCATTTATTTTCTGTTTTAGAAATAACTGCTTTGGGCTATCGGTGGAGGATAGTCGAGATTGTTGTAGACAATGCATGATGATTAGGTAAACGGAAACTAATCAATGGAATGTGTCATGGAACTTGACGGTTGATAGAATACATTAATTGTATGTATTGTGTGATTGTATATAGAACCAATGTGTTTATATACGTTATGTGTAGAGGAGGAGATAGGGGATGTACTCCGCGGTTTAGGGGAAGATAGGGGATGTACCTCTAAACCGGATAGGTATTGGGAGGAGATAGGGGATGAACTCCGTAGACAGAGCTCATATGCTTGTCTAGAGAAGTGAAGATAGAGCTCATATGCTTATCTTTGTGAAGTGTGGATATAGCTTATATGCTTATCTGTGGATATTGTGGTTATACATATCTGTTGTAGAGTGTGGATACAGCTTGTATGCTTATCTGTGGATATTGTTGATATACATATCTGAGAGAATGTGGATATAGCTTTTATGCTTATCTGAATGTGAGATATAGTTTTTATACATATCTGTGGAAATGATGATAGAGCTAGCATGCTTATCTGTTGAAAAAGGGAAAATGAAAAGTAATTGGGACTTGTAAGTCGTTGACATAAATGTGTAATTTATGTGGTGGTATCAGTGTTGACCAACTATCAATTGCTAATGTTTTAGTCATTGTCCATGGTTGGTTTAGTGTATTTCTACTGGGCTGTGGCTCACCCTATATGGGAATATCATTTTCAGGTACAGGAAGCATGCCACCTCCAAGGACATAGCTGGGAGGCTAGTGGCGGGCATAGTTTTGTCGTTTTACTTTTGATGTATTACATGTAATTTCAAGCCAAGGGCTTAATGTGTAAACGAGTTAGAACTCTTTGTTGTAACCAAGTGTTAACTTGGAAAGCTGTAAGCCCGTAGGGCATTTTGTTATGAGGTTATCATGTAATACTTATGTCTTGGAATTCTAATGAATGAAAGGAATGCGGTTAGTTTAAATGTAAATGCATGTCTTATCTGATGGGTTTATTGTTATTATTTTGAGGGCGTTACATCCTATCTTGCAGACATATCCTTCGTGTGTGAGTTTTTTCACTCTCATATCTCCTCTTAGATTTATCTCTAACTGCGGTATTTTTTTCTGCTTTTTTTCTCTCCTCCCGTGTGTCATCACCATGTGAAACCGCCCGAGACCGACTGGCAAATCAAAATCAACAAGTGGTCGATTCAAGGATGGTATCAGCATTTCGAGGATGGCATTGGTCAATATTGTTTGATGGAATCTTCAAACCAAAAGGGTCGGTTTAAGTGATGGCTCGATTTGTGAACTCGAGTTGACCAACCCATTAACACCCCTATAGAATAGCATTAACACAACCACCATGAAACTACATAATTTTGGATAATAAAAATGAAAAAATAATTTTGGATAAAAATGAAAAGAATCAAAGGTGAAGGTACAATTATAAAAGTAGGCTAACCCCTCCCTCCAACTAGACAACTTGTGCAATAAAAATTGACAACTGGTGGACTTGTATTATTTGTGCAAGGGTTTTCTTTCCTTTTCTTTTGGTGGACTGCATGTCCACCTATCTTTCTTGTACTTTTTTTCCTTTTATTTTCAATAAATTTGTGTTTCTCATCAAAAAAACATATTTCAGTTTGTTACCTTTAAATTGATAAATTTTAAGACCATTTAACAGGAAAAGATAAATAATATGGTCCTATCTTTTAGATTCCAACTTCATGTTTAACTCTGCCACCCCAAAGCAAAAAAGATTTCAGGAAGTGTCTGGGCATTTATAGACATGGTATCGACGTAATAAATGTTGTTTTCTGTACATCGAGAAAGCTAAGCCTCTCAGAAACATAACTATAATTTCTTGACATCATTAATATTATAAAATTTTCCCAAGGAGCGTGATTGGAGATTTTAGCAGACAACTTTGAGTGCGAAGTAGTTGTGATTATTGAAATATATTACTGCCAAATAAAATACTTAAATGAAAATTCTGATGAAATTTTTAGTCATACTGATGTTGTTATTCCACACAAGCACATATATAAGAATATCTGAAGCAAGCCTCCTAAAATAGCAACTGCTCGGACAACACGAAGCTGCAGTTTAAAATAAAGAATCAACCACAGCCTGTGACATTAATTGACAAATCCTAAATTAAGAAAGAATAAAATAAACCAACCTTTGCTGCAAAGAACTCCAGGCCCAATGCAAAAAGAAGAAAAATCACACCAAACTGCGCTACTGTTTCGACCTACAATATCAATGAGAAATTGAAAGCACAACATTATGTCATATAAGATGACAAAATATATATATATATATATATATATATATGAATAGAAAATCTATAAATAAATAATTAAAAAAAAAGCATAGAACCAAAATAACATAATAACATGTGCAGTTCAACAAGAAGAACTCCTAAAACAACAGGGCACCATGAAACTTTGTTGTAAACAGATAAATTACATAAGGCCAAATAAGCAATTTCAAATTCTAACCTCTCTTATTGCTGTAACCTCAGCATGTGCAGTTGGATCAGTGTTTTTCAATACCATGTTGTGACAGCTCAATACAATATCTCCACATTCTACCCCCTTACATGCTTCTTCAACGGCTTTTGTTAAGAATTTGTGGTCTCTATCCTGCACAGCTGGTAGACAAACAAGGAAATCAAAACCACAATAACATTAATAAAGATGCATATCAATATAATCTTCACCACGTGCGTCATATTATTATTTCCTCATCAAATGCCCCCCAAAAAAATCACAAAACACTCATACAACAGTTTCTCTAGATGACCAAACACTAAAATTTGATTCAGAAGTTTAATATGAACAATCTAAAACAACAACAATGGTTCAAATGGATTATATAGAATGACACATTTGATACCATTATTGTTCATAGAGTTGTATGTCTTGAAATATACATATGTACGTATACAGATCTAACCTTAATCAACTAATGCGAATAAAAGAACATTTCGAAATAAGACACAAGATGGACTTCACTTTCATGGTAACTAGCAAATGCAGAAGCAACAGAAATGTTTCCATCCTTAGCTCCCAACACTAGTGTACATGGCAAAAAAGACGAGTAGATAAACTTTAATGATGCTGAGTAGATGAAACAAATGTAAAAGGATACTACCACTATTAAAAAGAACACAATAAAATTAAACTACAACTACAACCTCCAAATATTATAGAAAAATAGCGGGATTATATCAATTAGGTAAAAGGCTGCTAATCTGGCCACTTGCAAGTTCAAAATTCCATTTTTTATCCAAGAATTTTACTATTCAAATTGCAATGGAAGTAATCTATATCCACCCAGAAAAAAACTTTCACTCTGTTCAGAAGAACCCTTCTTCAAGAAGTTCACAAGAAACCTTAATGTTTGTGATCAAATGGGTAATAAAATGGTTCTTTTGCCTATGTTCCACATATTGATGTAGAAAACCATAATTCAAAACGAACGAATTAAAGAAAATTGGAACACTATCAACACCTAGTATGGTTCAAGATTTGAATACTTATTTGTGAATAAAACATAAATAAAAAAGAGAGTCAAAAATTTATTTATCATATTCTCATATTAAGAAACCTTAGTCTATTAACTGATTTTGTAAAAAAAAAAAAAAAAAAAAAAAGAAGTCACTTAGTTCGAATTATCTTAGATCATATGAGATGTTTTTCAAGGAGATCAACGCCGAAGAGGAGATCGACACTGAAGAGTTGAGACGCCAGACAGTGATTCACGCCACTGTCTTCTTTATGCTAGAGGATGATTCACGCCGAAAGCGAGAGATTGAGGATCAAACGATTAAGAGAACACAAGGTCTTGAAACCGATTGTGATTGCGTGGCAGATTGAGATCGAAATCAAGAGACAAAAGATGAAAGAAGATTGAGATAGAGAGATTGAAATAAGAGAGAGAGAGAGAGAGCAAACTAACTGAGGCCGCGCGAGAGAGAGGGATCGTACTACACCGTTGCCGCACCACCGCTAGCCGTCGTCGCTCGTCGACAGAGAGATCATCGTCGGTGAACAATCGAAATCTCTGTGATTGGGAACTCAAAATCTCTGTGATCGTCAGTGAACACGAACTCGAAATCGTCTCTGAGATTGGGAACTTGAAGTCTCTGTGATTGTGAAGGAGAATGTGTTAAGGATTTGGGGATGAAATTTTCGGGGTTTTGATCGATTGCCAATTTGGGCGAAAGAAGGGAGTTGAAAATTCATTACCTTTTGCGACGGTATACATAAACGGTCGCAACTGATAAAATCCAACTATTAAAACGACGCCGTTTTAATAAGGTTTCTTTTGCGACAGTCAATTGCCGTCACAAATGCGCACTATTTGCGACGGTAATTTCCGCCCGTCTCAAAAGAATTTTTTGTTTGTGACGGCACACAATGCGTCGCAAATTCTTCCGTGTTTAAGGCACTTTTTCTTGTCTGCTTATTAGCGACAGGGAGATTACCGTCGCAGATACATTTATTTGAGACGGCTTTGAATGTCGTCGCAAAAGCTGACTTTTTGCAATGGTATACACGCCGTCGCAAAAAGTTCCGTGTTTTAAAGTCACTTTTCTTGTAGTGTTCGTTCATTTTGAAAATTTTCATTTTTGAGTGAAAATGAAGATTTTAGATAGAAAAATTAAAAGTTGCAGAGACAATGAGTGACAGTGTTGGTGATATAATTGGTGGTTGAAGATGATGGTTTGGGTTATAATGCTATGATAGATTTACTAATGGTATGGGTTTAGTCATTATGCAGAAATTAATTAAAACAAAATTAATATTACTATAATGTTGGGTAGGAAAATACTGCTGATGGCTGGTGATAATGGTGGCTGGCCATGAGAGAGAGTGGGAGAGAGGGAGAGAGAGAGAGAGAGAGAGAGAGAGAGAGAGAAATGATCAGGGAAGAGAGACGCAATGGATTTCAGAGATAACAACAACTTCGGTTAACCAGGGTTAAATTGGTGAGACTCCTTAGGGTGATTTAGAAAATTAAATAAAAATTATTTTTTTTTATTTTTTTATATTTATTTTAAGAATATATAATTGATTTATAGACCAATCATATTGTGACACATTAACAAAAATTAAACAAAATCAAAAAGATAAAGAAAAAGAATTGCAGTTCTCATCCTTAATAAGATGTGAGCGTTTTGGAATTATAATAGTATACAGATATAGGGATTAGACTGTCTCAAGTTCATAATTCGACTAGATAGTCCAGTCCGACCCAATGGGCCCATTTTGGGATCCGGTTCCGTTAATCTAAATCGTTTACATTTTAGGATTCGTCGAGTGCATTATTCCTGCAAAAAATCAAGTCAATTAGATAAAGAAAATCACGTGTTCGAATCAATTTCGTATGAATTGTTTATTTTCTCACTATTCATTTTTTTCCATACAAAACTGATCCAAACACAGTTGCCATTATCCGATTGACTTGTTTTTTTGCAGGGATAATATCTTCGATGAACCTTAAAATGTGAATGATTTGGATTATCAAAATGAGACTCACAAGGCCGAACAGTACCTTTCCAGTACGATGGAAGACTAGAGTGAAGCCATGGCCGTAGATACATATATATATATATATATATAAGCAAATGTAGTTATTATGTCAAAAGTCTTCAAATGTTTATTCTTAAATTCTTATAATTTAGGAATAAATAAATAAATACGTGGCACCCCCTTCACCTTTCTTTTCACTGTTCAGATATTCTCACTTTCTTCCCCAATTGTTGTACTATATAAAAGATAATAAAAAAAAAATCAAATAATATCTTTCCTTAGAGTTTTAGGTATAGATATGTATATAAAACCCACATGTCTTTCACTATATCAAGTGAATTTAAATTAAAAAAAAAAAAGAACCCACAAATCCCACAACTTGTATTCCTAACTGTTATATATAAAAAAATTTAAAAAAAATAGATAATATCTTTGTAAGTGTCTATCTAAAATCTCAATACAAAGTTTTTGAATTCTTACGTTTAAAAAAAATTACAAAATGCCATACTCAATTTTTAGTGAGTTGTTTTAGAGTGAAAATTTCACGGAAATACACATAACAGGTGTTGCATGTGCCTTTGTGAAACTTTCAAGACTGTTCGGCTTTAGTGTGTTGGATTTTTTTTTTAAAAAATAGTTTATTTAGTTTTTGATAAACTAGTTGGCCCCCATGCGCGAAGCCCGTGAGGGTCGCATTACAGTGTCAATATAAATACTTTACAAATTGTATTTGGTTTGTAAATTTGAAAAGTGACTTAAGAAGAGGAAAAAAATGTGTGTAAAATATAGGTGAAATGTAGTTATATTTCCAGAAAATCACATACCAAATCATTTGGTTAATCCAACTGAATAACTAATACACTAATCCCATCAATTATTAACCCCCTCACTAACCTTAATTGTTTTATTTTTCTCATTCTTTTTTTTTTCTCGTGTCTATTTTTTACTAACAAATTGTATGAACTCAAAATAATTACAAATAGATGAAATTACAAGACTTAATTGCACAATCTAATACATAAATTACTTGTACTTTCATGACTTTGTAATTATTTTCAATTCATACCATTTTTTTTCCCCGCAATTTTTCCTTTTTTTTTTCTTTTATATATATCTCTCAAATGTTCTCTAGAAAAAATGTAGACAAAAACCTCAAAATGGAGAAAACTTGAAGTTATTTCCACGGGAAGTTTTAGTTAATACTCTTTATAGCAGCATAAGTATATGCCAATCCAATTTGCCTCACTTTCTATACTACAGCCAGCTAAAATCGCCCTAGACAAGCAATGTGAAATCAATACATCTTTTATCCATGGATTTTTTTGTTGTAACATTCACCATTTTCTCAAGTTAAAATTTGAAAACACTCGCACGCACAAAATGCAGTAAAAATTCATATCAAATTAGAGACGAGTTTTTCAGAAAAATGGAATCATCACATTAATATCCAATGTAAATTGCAGTATCATCAAGAAAAATGGGCCAATTTTTTTAGGGCACCTGAAGCTTGAGAAACCGAAAGTAGGGCAAGACAATGTAAAAACATTAGCATTGGCCAAGTTAAAAGAAGAACAAAAAAGGCCTGAGACAAAATTTGTATGGCATACATGATGTGTGTATATGCTCCCTCTCGCTATGCAGAAGCACCGAGTATATCTTCAGTGCTCGTACTGGATTCAGAAGGCGGCCTGGCTTTAACAGTAGGTGGTGGTGGTGGTTGTTTCTTTTCTGGAGGAGGCTTAGTTGGCCTGTTTGGATGAAATTGATCAACTTTCTCTGACAGAATCTCACACTGCAACAAACAACAGATGTCTTATTCAAATTCAACCCCCAAGTGTTGCCAACTAACAGTTAAAAGGAATTGAAGATACATAACAAATAATTTAACATGTAAAATAAATGTTATTTCCTGTTTGTATACAACAGATCTTCTACTCAGATATGATAACGAGCCCAATAATGGAGGCTGAGTAACCTGAAGAACTACATAAGTTAATCTGAGAATAACATGTGCCTAATGATGGTTTTCTAAGACATTAAGGAGATCCAAAGTCTCAAAGATAATTAAGACTCCAAATAAGCCCATGCAAGTAACAAAGGAAAAGACTTTCCGTTGCTTCTCATAAGGGTTTTTATGGAACCAACAAGCCCGATCTGCCGTGGAGCAAAAAATTGAAATAGAAATTCTATGAACCATGTTGAATGGAAGTTCAACATTGGCATGACTATGAGACAAAGAAAACCAATACGTTAAACTCATTGAAATCAAGCTCTCCTTGTAACCATAGCCACCTACACAAGCATGGAAGCATTCCTACATGCAAAAAAAAAAAAGAGCAATAGAGACCAAATTAGTAAAATAAATATTTTTAACCTGAATATATTCTTTATATTTGAATAAATAGAAATAATCTTATCCTACAGAGGCAATTTTTCTTTTTCTTTATTATTTTTCACAAGCAAACCATTAATCGGTTGGAAATAAAATATTAGATGAAGCATATTTGTGAAGTCTTTTCTGCTCACCAGCTTTTGCTGAATTAACATGTTATAATGCATTTCTGATGATGAAATTTTCATACACAAAGGAATGTCAATCTTCAAAGTCTTAGAGTGAACCAGTAATGTTTATATAACTGTCAAATCTAACAACTTTGCCTTGTTTCTATAAAGAGGAAGCTCTGGCAAGCAAGTTATACAGTGAGCTTCCAGTGCTGGGTAGAGATATGCGTTTATCATTTAGAAGTGCTTTTATCAAAATGCTCATTTATATTTAACCGCTACAATTTAGAGAAGCAGAACTGTTGTTTCTTTTATAATATTATTAGCTACCATGCATTGATTTGCAGGTGCCTCACTAAAAGAACCTTTTTTTAAAAAAAATATAAATAAAAAGTACCAAATTTGAAAAAAAATCCAATGAAGACAAATTTTGTAAACTTTTTCAATTTGAGTAAGGTGTTTAAAATGGGTTTTTAGTCAACGAGCTTTTGAAAGAAAAAAAATAATAATAAAAATAATTGATAAAAATTAAAAAAAAAAAACTCACTAAAAACCAAGAAGAAAATGCTAAAAAGGCATTTCCCATGCTTGAATTTGTGGACTCTCAAATTATGAGGGAAAACATGTAAAATTTGGCAAATTGATTGACTCAATTTTGCGAATATATAAAGAATCATATTAGCTACCATGCATTATTAAGTTCATTATAAGCTCAATTGAGAAGTCGTCATGCCTAATGATTGAACACATTACTCTTGTGCTATTTCTTATTCATCCTGACAAAAACAAAAACAAATCATATTTTCATATTAATTCAATAAAGATTCACATTTACAAAAAAATAAAAATAAATAAATAAATAAAAAATAAAAACTAAAATAAATAGTAATAGTAACAAACAACCAGCTTAACAATCACAATAATCACATTATTTATTTTCAAGAAAATAAGAAACTTCATATGTTAGCAATTGTCAAAATATTTATAATTTCAATGTGTGGCAATCTGGCTTCCTCTACTGTACACTTTTTTGAGTTTGAATTAGAGAAAGCAAAGCACACTTTGATAGCAATAGACAACAAACTGTTAGTCCAAGTCATGACAAGTGGTGGTACACTGCTGTTACCTTCATGGTTGTTTCCTTTCCTCATATGAAGACACAGCCCTTAACAATCAACATTTATGAATATGATTTTTTTTTTCATAAGCTTTTGCTCAACCTCTTTGTAATCTTCTCTGTTTTAGCTTTCTTGATCATGCTAATGATTGTTCCACTCTTACAGTGTTTTCATTAAAATAAAGATAATTTCAAAAAAATTATAATTTTAATACACATTTTATATATCTTTCGAAACATTTTAGTATATTTAACATTTTTTTAATACATTTTTTATAGGTACATTAACACTAATATTCGCCCACTAAATAGCGAATAGAATTTTATTTTTTAAATTTAGTTCTGATGACTAAATCTCTATGGCTTATGTCTGGTTCTTCCTTTTCAGGATTTTCCATCTCTTATACTAGGATATTATACAAGATTCAGAGTACACAGAGAGTTAAGGGGAATTAAGGGGAAGAGGAAACCTAACTTCATTTGTAGTAAAATTTGTTTAGAAGTTATCAAAAAACCAAGAGTAAAAGATGGGTTTCTTGTCACTCTTAGAGGTGGCTTCAGTGTCAATACTGCAAGTGCTCATAATCAGCATATTAGGAGCTTTCATGGCAACTGATTATCTCAATCTTCTTCCCACTGCCTCATGCAAGTCCCTCAACAAGATAAGACACCCCACCCTGCCATCATTCATGTAGTTAATTTTAATATTTAGTAAGTGTAGACACCCATTTTTGACCGACCTTCAGACTCAGATGTCATCGATTGAGCGCTCGGTGATTGCGCATGTTGTGCTCGTTCTGAGGTTTCGGAGTCTCGGCTGAGAGCCTTGCCTTCGGGCCTCGGGCCCCTTTTGTGTTTTGCCTTGGTTTGCGAACCAGGTTCTGTTTTCTCTTCCCGAAGGGAGGGAGAGGTCTCGTAGACCATCTCTCAGTAGTCGTAGGCTACGTTTCGTGGTCGTAGACCACTGTTCCCGTTTGGAGACTAGTTTCCGATTTTCGGAGACGTCGGTTGTGCGCCTCGGTTCGGGACCGCTTAACTTTCTCCGTTTGCTCTGGTTTTTGGTACACATCTTGTTTCCTCTCTCTAGAGGGACACTGTGGCCCGGGAGACCACCTTTTTGGTCGCACGCCACTTTCGATGCTTAACAGTTAGTTTTCGGGGTACCCGGCCGCGCGTTTTGACCCCCGAACCCTTGTTTTGCATCCGTCTTGGTTCATTTTTGGCATGGATCCTATTTTCATTGTTTGGAAGGTGGTACAGGGGTGGGAGACCACCTTTTCTCCTTGGAGACCACTTTTCACCGATCGGCCGATTTTCTTGACAGATAAGTGGTCTCCCTTACTTTTGGGCCACAATTACTGGTCTCCCACCATACCACTTGTTTGCATTTCATGTGGAGGCCACCCTAGGAGGAGGCTAACCACCTAAACCCGTTGACCCTGGTCAGTCGACCAAGGAAGCTGGTTGGCCAATCACTTGAACTGGTCGGCCAGCTTTCTCCTTTTCTGTCTCACTGAGTTGATGCCAGCTGTGCCAGCTGGAAGCCACAGAGTGCATCCTCCATACACGTGTATGGAGGATGTTTAACCTTGGTTTTAAGCTTCTTGGAGAAGCTTTGAACCCCTTGGGCTATAAAGGAGGGTCTCTCCTTCATTAGCAAAGATTGAGATTTTTGCTTAAGGCATACATACACTCTCCTCTCTATTTCTCTCCATTTTAGCTCCAAAGGTCCCTTGTTCTTAGCCTATTGCACACCACCTCCTATCCTAACACCTCCAACATCACTCTAAGCACCTTGGAGCTGGTTTTCAGAGGCTAAGGAGTTACTTTTTTGGTCCAGAAGCTGTTGGAGTTCTTGGCTACAAGGGTGACACTCTATTTCCCTCCTTTTAACATTATTTTGCTTCACATCTTAGCTATATTTGAAAGCATATTTGGGCTTTGTCATAAACTGAAAAAAGTCTTATTTTGAGCTTCTTAACATGTTTGTTTAAGACCAGTTTTCTGTTGGGGGTCGTCTACCCCCTTGCATGCTCCATTTCATCTTGCTTTGAGCTATGCCTTAGAGCATTTGTGTTGGCCTTTGTTTGGCCTTTTAGCCACTGAAAGCCAGTGGATTTTCAGTGGCTAAAATGTGTTTTTGAGTGCCAAAATCAGAAAGGGGTGACCCTCTCACCCCTTGTCTTGTTTACTAGCATATTTGGCCTAACAAATGAGCCCTTATTTGCACACCTCCAAGCCTTGTTTTAGGCCCTTTTCTGTGAGTTTTAGGGCCTTCCTAGGCTCTGTCCAGAATTTTTTTGTTACCTTGGGTGTGTCCCTTGCATGTGTAGAATAACCCCTCTTATAGCTTATCAAAGGAGCATGTCATTCTTGCATGCATTGACCATGTTTCAATGAGTTTTTGGGATTTATTTGGCATGTCATACCTCTGAATTTTTCTGGTTTAGTGTCCTCTTGAATGCTTCATATGACCTCTTGAATGCTTCATATACTTGTAGTGTAAACCCTCTTCACTAGCTTGTATTGCATGCTATTTTGGTCTTTGATTCTAGCACTTTTTGGCCATACCTTAAACTGATTTTGTGCATGTTTTGGACTGCCTTAGCTCTATTTTTATGCCTCATGGTTGAATGATTCTTGCTATGCATGCTTGTAGTGTAATGCCCATGCCTAGCCTTGAGTTTTTAAGCTTCTTGCATGCTTAAATGGTGGTGCTTTCATGTTTTGGGGTCATTGAGCATGTCATTTCAGAGCCTATACTTGTGCCATATTCCCATGTTTTCCACTCTTTAAATGTGTTTGAGAGTTGTGCTTAAATACCTCATTTTTGGGCCATTGCATGAGCTTCATTTCCATGCCTTTCGAGTCATCATTTTAGTCCATTTTCCTACTGTTTTGGGCCTGTGTATGGATTGTTTGGGGCTGGTTTGGTCATTTGTGCATTGCTTTGCATAACTCTAGTGTAATGCACTTCACTAGTTTCGGTATCCGAGCCATCTAGTATGCATTGTGTGAGGTGTTTGCATAATTTGGAGCCACTCTGTATGACATTTCAGAGCTGAAAAATGTGTGGTTGTATGCCATATTTAATCCCTTGCCATGCCTTAGTAGAGTTGCACTTTGTGCCTTAGGTTTGGTCCCCTGGCATTTGTGCATGTTTGCATGTACTTTATTGCCTCATTTCCATCCTATTGGCCACTGATTTGAGTGTGGTTGAGGCCCATTCATTTTAGTTTAAGTTCATCTTGCATTGTGTATGCCATGTCCATGTTGTTACATGCTTGATCGTCACATTGTGTATGCCTTGATTATGCCTTTGTGTATGCCCATCGTTATGTGTGCATTGCGTATGCCATATAGTTTTCATGTGCATTGAGTATGCCATTGATTATTTCTTAGCATTGTGTATGCTAATAACATGTTTGCATATCATCATTTGCATGTTTGCATCATTTAGTGGCATTATGTTTAGGTTGCATGTTAGAGTTGCATTCATGCATGCCATGTGTATTGCATTGTGTTTGGAGTAGGGTTTAGTCCAAACACGGGAAACGAGGGACGTTTCATACTCCAAGTGACGAAACGTGCCTCGATCCTCGGTCACCGACACTCTTGACTGTCCATGATTGAGGTGTTGGCTTTACTTGTTTATGTTTGCTTTCATTTCACATCGAGTTATGCAATTCGACTCTTCGGCCATCATGCATTGAGATGCGTGATTGGTGGCATGAGGATCGATGACTACACTCCCTAGAGCTTATACAATGACGGGGAGAGTGGTCGTGCACACATTTGTTGAAAATACCTTGCCATGCCTCCCTTTTGCTTTGTATTGCAGAAAAGCAGAGGCAGAAACTAGTCGGCCGACCAGCTTTTCTGGCAGGCCGACCACCCCTTTTGGTTTCTTCGACAAATGGTGGTCGGCAGGTGGTCTCCAAGGCTAATAGCTGGTCGACAGTCTTCCCACAGCTTCCCAAGGTGGAGTTTCAGCCTTCTGGAGCCTTGTGCAGTGTTCTGAGGTCAATTGCAAACAAGGCAAGTCGGAGCATCGCGATGGATTTCCCGACAAAGCGATTCAAGCATGCATACATTCATTACCATCCAAGGCAGAGCTGAGGCAATCCATTTCATGTAGCTTGCATAATAATTTGATTGCTTACTTAGTTAAATTTGTTAATTAGTCAGTGTTATGTGATAATTAGCTGTAGTTAGTTATTCATTTTGTTGTGTACTATTTATTTGGACCCTCTGAGGGAGGGCAATGTTGTAAATAAGTGTGCGTGTGTGATGTATGTCTTCCAACCCCGCGTCTTTCTCCCTTTTATTTACTAGCTTATGATGGTTAGTTTAGGGCGTGTTTCAGTTAGCATACTTATGCTTGCATGTTTGCATCCATTCATCTGTTTTGCATGCACTGGGCTCGGCACATCATACTAACTGCATTGTATTTCAATTCCAAGTTGAATACATGTTATCTGTTGCATTTCATATGCCATCTTAGAATAGTCGAGCCTATCTTAGTTGCATTCTTGCATGTGTTGCATTAGGCATCTCAGCATAGTTAGGATTCATGCATGTTTTCGAATTAGTTTCTTTCTTTGGTTCGGAGTACTCAGTAAGTGTTTATGCTTTAACATCCTTGCATGTGTGTGAGTGACTGCCATGATAGCATGCTTACCATGAGGTTATTTGCTTATGTGATATAACTGCTTGAATGCTTGTGGGTGAATGTTGGGTTGATTGAATTGGAATAATTTGTCGAAACCCGTGTTTTAGCCAACTTGCGAGTAGCAAAGTTCAATCCATTTTCAAAACAAACAGATATGCGATGCTTTGTTCCAACTTAGGCAATCTAGTCTATACTTGTATGCTGTGTGCATCACATAGTAATTCTAGGCTAATAACCGGAATAAGAACACATAATGTTTTCAAAACTCGATATCATGGTTAGTAGAGGCCGATCTTTAGTCGGGGGAGCGGGGGTGCTCACATAGTGACCTTCCCCAATCGTACCCAAGTTCCCGAGCCGAGGCAACTTTGGTGATGACGGACACGTGGCCTTAGGCACAAGTCAGGATTTCCTAAATGCCCCCAAAATAAAATATTTAGGTGGCGACTCTGTATCTGACAACGCAGTCCATGTTTGACACTTCTTTCTAAAAATCTATTTTTCAAAACGATTTGCCGAATTTGGACTCTTTGGTGATTTATCGGTCTCGCATTGCACTTTGCGGGATTAGATTCAGAACCGTGACATTTGCATCCGAGCTGTAGTAAGCCCCAATGAACAAAACGGGATTTCCTCCCGGGACGTTCGGGGACGTCTACAGTTTCTGGCGACTCTGCTGAGGATTTAGAGAACTTGACTCGAACTCATGATATCTTGTTTTGACTACACTTATGTGTTTCTTTGCATTGCATTTGCATTGGTGCGCCTAAGTCACAGTGTTTTCCGTCTACTATTCCTGAACGATTTGCCAGAGGCTCGCTTCGAGAAGCGTGCCATAAGGCTGACCGGTTACGGGCTCTGCCACGATGGGAACATAAATCCCGATTTTATCGGGGCACCCTTTTTGACCATTCGACCTAGTGCATATTCAGAATCCATAATGACTATCCCAAACTAGGACAGGTTGCTCATTCGATTATAGGTTGTTTGAAACCTCTGTGTGCGCAGTGAAACCCTAGCTCCTGACAAAATAGGACAGGGAAACCCTACCCCTCCATAGGGGTGTTTTTGGTTCTCACTTGCTTGCTATGTGCTTTTAGAGTGCGTCTCTACAGGAATGCACGTATCAGTTTGCAAGCCCGGGTATCAGGCTTGTGGGCATCTGTATTTAAGAATTAGTTATATCTGCGGGTATCAGATTCAGTTTTGGGGCAGTAATTTGGGAAACAGTGATTAGTGGTCAAATACAGTTATTCGGCTTCGCTCATATCTGTTTTGGTGAAATCAGGCTGAGATGCTGTCTGTTTTCTTCTTTTGCAAGGTAGTCTCGGAACCATAGCTTCAGAAGACTTCGATATCCCCCGGGTACATTGGACTTGTGCTGATAGACTTTGTCAGGTCAGAGATTCAGTTTAAGGGCAAATCAGTGTTCCTTCGCCAGAGGCAGGGTAAAAGGGCCAATCAGGCACGGATCATCAATTCAACAGTCTTCGGATCAGCGATCATTATCCATCTCACCTGTGCGTAGTTGGGTTGAGATATTCGTTTTTACTTCAAGCAGATATATCGGTAGTTCAACTAGATCAGGGTAGTATGGCAGGAATGGAGGAAATGATGCGTCAGCTCCAGGGGAGTATGAAAACCATGTAGCAGGACGCTGCTCGTAAAGCAGAATTTGCCAAACAACAGGCCGAGGTCATGGCTCAACAGGCAGCATTAATTACCAGGCTACAACAGCAAGCCGAAGCATCTGCTTCACACCAAGCTCCTCCCCCACCAAGGGTTCCAACACCCAGGGAGACACTAAATGTCCAGAAAGATACGGACATTCCAACAGGGCTGGCTCCGCCCCCGATCTTACCTCAGCTATCCAAAGCACCTACCAACCTACCGGATTCCCCCTTTGAGTTCGAAGTGGACCCCACAGCATTAAAGGTGAGCAAGCTTGAAAAGCTGTTCAAGAAATCTCAGGGTGTCAAGACCATTCCAGATATCGAAGATGGGTACACTAACGCGGCCGTGACGCTGCTGGACCGGTTTAAGATGCCACACATTAACCGTTTTGACGGGTCCGGTGATCCTATGGTGCATCTATGGTTGTTTTCAAATATACTGAGGCCAATGGGCCTCATCAGGTTGCAGAAGCTGTCTTTGTTTGGCCGGACCTTGTCAGGTGTGGCGGCCATCTGGTACACAAAACTGGAAGACGATGTTAACAAGAATTGGGATGAGATGGCCAAGGCTTTTGTCGCTCAATGCTTTTACAATACACAGATCGAGGTCAGAACTCGTGATCTCGAGACCACCAGGCAAGAACCGAAGGAGAGCTTCTCCGATTTTGTGACCCGCTGGAGGGCTAAGGCCTTGATGATGACCATCAGGCCTGTTGACAAAGATCAGATTCGGATGGTTGTGCGCAACCTCCAGCCTAAGCTCATGCAGAAGATGATCGTTCTCCCCCTCCCCACCTTTGTAGATCTACATGAGATGGGGGTGCAGATCGAGGACGCTATGAAGCAGGGCCTAATTGACCAAGAGAAGGAGCAGCCCAGGAGGGCGTTTTCTCGCAGTTCAAATGCGACCACCAGTGGTGATGCAACTACAAGATCTTCTGAAGTAGGTATGGTCACCACCACCACATCAAAAACAGCTACCCCATTTACCGGTGCGTTCGGAAGTAGCTCACAAAAAACCAAATATCCACCTCGAGTCAAGAGGGTTTTTACCCCACTTTATATGCCTTTATCAAAGGCTCTAGAGGCCTTACTCCGGAAAGGATATCTGAAACCGTTGGAACAACGACCTCTACTTGATCCTCTCCCTCCAAAGCATGACCAGACTAAGTCCTGTGTCTACCATCAACAAATCGGTCATGACACTAACAGTTGCTTTCGTCTGCGCCATGATGTACAGGATTTGTTTGACAACAAGGTCATCGCCGCCTCAGCTCAAGAAAGTCTATCGCCACTGGATCAGTGAACTTGGGGGATAGTGCGAATATGTGATCAGGGGATGAACCACCTGCGGGCGGCACTCAGTTTACTCCAGATGTGGCGTGTGGCACGCACTGTTTTGAGCATTTGCGAATGCTGGTTTTTGTAGCTTCTGACTTAGGTGTTGAGTCAGTTCTGTGGTTTTGTTTTGAGTCTGTCTCTTTGTTTTGAGTCAGTCTTTTTGATTAAGGGTCTGTCTTGTTGTATCGAGTCAGTCTTGTCATACAGAAGTCAGGTGATTTCGGGGTGTTACTTCGGATATCACTATTTTGTTTTGTGTTTGTCATTTTGTTTTCTTTTGAGTCTGTTTCTGCTAGGGAGCCAGTTGTGCCAACAGATCTGAATAAAACAGTAGTAATTTTCACACTCTTGTGTTTGCTTCTACCTTGCGCCAGTTATGCCAGAAGTTTGAATGAAACGGCAGTGCATTTCACCTGCTCTTCTATGCCTTTTAAATCATAGCATTAACCTGAGTTTTTCAAAACCTTTTTGAACATTGTGATGAAAACGAAGAGGAAGGAATTCCTCGAGTTTTGCAAAATTTGATCAATTGAGGGAAAGAGAGGCGTGCTAAGTCCTTAATGAATGAAATCATGCTTGTTAGTGTGAGTACTGAGAAGGATCCTGGCTTGATCCAGATTGGTTCCACATTGTCTTCAGCGCGAGCGACTAGTCGCTTTCTTAAAAGATTTAGAAAAATATTTTGTGCGGTCCTGCGAAGACCTGTGTGGAATCGCTCTTGAGATTGTGCAGCTTAGGATCGCTCTCAGCCTCGAGACTCAACCCCTTTGCTTTCAAACCTTGAACTTGGATTCAGAATGTTCAACGGTCAATTACAATATGAGGCCTGTGTGGCCAGATTTGAAGCACCCCTCGAACTAGGGGCACAAAAATGTCAGACGCGCTCGAAGAGTCAAAGATGAGTCTTTTCTGCAAACCAGGGAAGACTGGCAAGAATGCCAAATCTCAGAAGGGAGGAAAGAAGAAAGTATTGCTGAAGAACAACCAAGTTCCTATCCACAACACTAGGGGCAAATTCACCCTCCATTTGATGGACTTCTACATCATCAGCGAACAGCAGTCATTCTCTTAGATTCAGATGGCTCCGAGATCTCAAACCATTCAACATGGATAAAGCTACACTTTTACCCTTGAGAGGCTCGTTGGGCCGAAAATCCGGAAGGGCGACCCAGGAAAAAGTTAGAGCAAAAAAAAAATGCAAAAAAAAAAGAGAAGAAAAATGAAGAAAATGAAAGAAAAAGATGATAAGAAAAAGTATAAAAGAAATGAAAAGAATTGAGAAGAAAAGAAGAACAACGCTCGCAAGGTCGAAAACCCAGAAGGGCGGCCTTGGCAAAAGTTAGAGCGTAAAAGGAGAGGTTAAATACCCGAGTGTACCTTACCCCGAACTACGTAAGGCTTGATTTCCATCTTTGGGATACGTAGGCAACTTCATTCTAAAGTCCAGCCGTAAAACACTTAAAATTCGACTGTGTCCATGTGATGGTTCTGGTCATCTTTGTCTTCTCTGTATCCGAGAATTTGGTCGTAATTGTCACTGTGAGGACTGGTTGCCACGTGCTACGGCGCTATTCAGACTAGGGGCAACTTTCCGTTGCCATGCAGTGCTGCGATGCTATTCAGACTAGGGGCAACTTTTAGTTTCCATGTAGTGCCGTTCAGACAAGGGGCAATTTTTCATTCTTTTGGATTTGAGGTTGTGCATCTCAAGAGTAAATTTTGTGCTCGCTGAGCAGTGGCCATTTGTGAAAACAGTTTTGAGAATTTTTAATGAAGTTGACTAATTTTCTCAAAAATTACTCCATTTTTCCAAAACTAGACCATTTCTTGGACCCAAAAACGGAAATATTTCAGTGCTCATAACCTGCCTTGCATGATTTCAAATCAAAAAATCGAGCAAGCATGTTAATCTAACTCTCATTTTGGTCAAAATTGTTTTAGTAGAAAACCAAAACAAAAAATGGTCAAAATGATGAACTACGGGCACAGTTAAGCCAGGTTTTCTGTCTTTTCCCCATTGCTGACATACTCGCCAAGAAGGGCACTGTATCTGCCAGAAAAGGGCATAACAGAAACTAACAACAAAGGGCTGAAAGCTCTCAACATCCTCCAAGCAACGAGGTGTCAAGCCAAGTGCGAAGCATGAACTGGAATGGATCAAGATATTCCACTTCCTCGTCTGGACACATTTGATCATATCCAAACTCCCCGGCAGAATATCATCAACTGATGTCAGCTGCAGATTTGCTACACACCCAGTTGTAGCGTAACCCCTCTGCGGGAAAGTTCACTGTTGTGAGCAGAATAAAAGAATCTAGCAAAATGCTAGGGGCAAGAGCCCACAACTTCCTGTTTATCCATCAACCACCCTGGGGAGGGATGAAAAATGAGAGATTGAAGAATAGAGAGATGTGCGCTGAGAGAAAAAGCGAGAAAAGGGTTTTGAGAGAAAACCGAGCTTGAGGGCCGAGTGATGTGAGAATCACAAATGAGAAAGGGTGGGAAATAATACCCAGAGAAACAGGCTCCCTGTGCACGTCTGAGTGTCGTGTCTCTTTGTTTTATTTCGATTATTGTTTTGAGTCGTTTCAAGTGTTACTCGATGTGTTTAGGTTGTTTACCTTTTGTTTTCCGTTGTTGAGTCGTAGTGCGCTGTGTTCAGTCGTAGGCTCAATACCCCGATCAAGAACTCGTCTCTCAATTTCAAAAATAAAATCATTTTGCACTCCGAGTGCCGTGCCGTTCTCCACATCTGTGCAGAACACGATTCGTTCTTTTGTAAAACCGCAGGGTTCAACCCAGGTCATGTGGGAACAGTAAAACCAGGATCTATCTGAAGCTATATAGGTTCCAGACTGCAAAGCAAAAAAAAAGAGGAAAGCGTCGGGTATCTGAGTTTGTTTCAACTTCAGTAAGTTTCGAGATTACATTCCGAGTGTTCCTCTTTAGGTCTTACCAAATGCTCCGAAGTATGAGTGTGCCTCTACCTCAAGCTCAAGATCAAGTCTGCTTCAAGCCAGAATGGCGATCAAAAGTGCTCTCCCTGAGTACCATTCCCTGCCAGAGGCATCTTAGCTATGTTCGCAATGAGTTCCTAGGAGACCAACTGCGACGGTGGAAACTAGAGTTCGAATGGCTGTCGCCTAGAATGCAAAGGTTTGGGATTTCCGAGACTAAAGTCTGGTTTAAATACCCAGAGGCGTGTCCTCGGCTTGAAATCTGTATGGAAGCCCTATAGGTTGAGATAGTGTGTATGCACCTCAATTCTGGATACTGAACCAACCTAGTCTGTCACCCCGTTGGAGAATAGGGAAAGTTGTGAATATGATCAGGAAGAAAGGCAGTATCCAAAGTGTTCTACATGAAGAACCCTTGTCAGTATTTCAAAGCCTTTGTACTGTGAGTTGAAGGTAAATGTTCGAAGAGCAAGAGGGGAAAACCCCGTCAGAGTAGAGCGGTTCATCGCCACTCACCCCATGAGGTGCTTTCTAAAGTGCCGCTATGCTTGTTTATTGCGTTCCTTAAACATAATGCATTGTATTGCATTGTACCTATCAAGTTTCTTTCTCATTCATTGCACGATATTTTGTGTACGGTTCATTCAAAGAAGTTCCGTTTGAGATCATTTATTTAGTGTATCAATCACACTTCATTCAGTTAGTGTATCAATCACACTTCATTTATTTAGTGTATCAATGGCACTCTCTTCACTTAGTGTATCAATCACACTTCTTTCATTTTGCATATCTATCACACACATTCTTATTTTCTGTATCTATCACACACATTTCCATTTTCTGTATCTATCACACATATTCTCATTTTCTGTATCTATCACATACATCCTCATTTTGTGTATCTATCATGAACATATTCACTTCATTTACTTTAGTGTATCCATCACACTTCATTACTTTTGTGTATCCATCACACCTATTCACTTAGTGCATCTATCACACTTTGTGTTCGTCTTTAGTATATCTATCATACTCTATTCACATGGTGCATCTGTCACACATTGTGTTCACCTTTAGTGTTTCTATCATACTCTGTTCACGTAGTGCATCTATCACACTTTGTGTTCGTCTTTAGTATATCTATCATACTATGTTCACATAGTGCATATATCACACTTTGTGTTTACCTTTAGTGTATCTATCATACTCTGTTCACATAGTGCATCTATCACACTTTGTGTTCATTTTTAGTATATCTATCATACTCTGTTCACATAGTGCATCTATCACACTTTGTGTTCGTCTTTAGTATATCTATCATACTCTGTTCACATAGTGCATCTATCACACTTTGTGTTCACCTTTAGTGTATCTATCATACTCTGTTCACATAGTGCATCTATCACACTTTGTGTTCGTCTTTAGTATATCTATCGTACTCTGTTCACATAGTGCATCTATCACACTTTGTGTTCACCTTTAGTGTATTTATCATACTCTGTTCACATAGTGCATCTATCACACTTTGTGTTCATTTTAGTATATCTATCATACTCTGTTCATATAGTTTATCTATCACACTTTGTGTTCATTTTTAGTGTATCTATCATACTCTGTTCACATAGTGTATCTATCACACTTTGTGTTCATTTTTAGTGTATCTAACACACTTCGTTTGCTTTAGTGTATCCATCACACTTCACTTATTCTGTTCACATAGTGTATTTATCACACTTTGTGTTTATTTTTAGTATATCTATCATATTCTATTCAGTTAGTGCATCTGTCACACTTCGTGTTCACCTTTTGTGTATCCATTACACTTGTTCACTTAGTGCATCTATCACACTTTGTGTTCACCCTTAGTGTATCCATCACACTTCATTTACTTTTGTGTATCCATCACACTTGTTCACTTAATGCATCTATCACACTTTGTGTTCACCTTTAGTGTATTCATCACACTTGTTCACTTAGTGCATCTATCACACTTTGTGTTCACCCTTAGTGTATCCATCACACTTCATTTACTTTTGTGTATCCATCACACTTGTTCACTTAGTGCATCTATCACACTTCGTGTTCACCTTTAGTGTATCCATCACACTTGTTCACTTAGTGCATCTATTACACTTCGTGTTCACCTTTAGTGTATCTATCATACTTTGTTCACTCAGTGCATCTATCACACTTTGTGTTCACCCTTAGTGTATCCATTACACTTCATTTACTTTTGTGTATCCATCACACTTGTTCACTTAGTGCATCGGTCACACTTCGTGTTCACCTTTCGTGTATCCATCACATTTGTTCACTTAGTGCATCTGTCACACTTCGTGTTCACCCTTTGTGTATCCATCACACTTGTTCACTCAGTACATCTATCACACTTTACGCTCACCTAGTGTATCTATCACGCTTTGTTTCACATAGTGTATCCATCACACTCGCTTCACTTTGTATCTATCACACTACGTTCACTTTGTGTATCTATCACACGTTTACTTTGTGTATCTATCACACGCTCCCTTTGTGTATCCACCACACACGCCCGCTTAGTGTATCTATCAGATATCTACTTAGTGTATCCATCACACTCGTTTCGCTTTGTGTATCTATCACACTTTGTTTCACTTAGTGTATCAATCTCACTTTATTCGTATAGTGATCCATCACACTCTCTTCACTTTTGTGTATCCATCGCACATGCTTACTCACTCTGTGTATCTATCACAATTCGTTCACCTTTATGTATCTATCGCACATGTTCGTGAGAATTGCATAATTTTCTTACATCCTTACTGCGTGAAATGTAGTTTTGCTTTGCATTCTTGCTTAGAATTGTTGCATTTATTGTGAATATCTGCTTCATTACAGCTCGCTGCTTTGCATGGTCATAAGTTATGTTCGGCATCTTGCATGTCTTTTGCATCTTGCCCCTGCCTACGGGCACATCTCTTTGATTATCTTGCCTGTTTGTCTAAGTCTTTGGCCTTGTCAAAAATGGGTCGTCTCTGGGCTTTGACATTCACTCCCGTCACTTATGACTTTCGAGTTCTGTCAAAGAGGGGCAACTGTAGACACCCCATTTTTGACCGACCTTAAGACTCAGACATCATCGATTGAGCGCTCGGTGATTGCGCATGTTGTGCTCGTTCTGAGGTTTCGGAGTCTCGGCTGAGAGCCTTGCCTCCAAGCCTCGAGCCCCTTTTGTGTTTTACCTCAGTTTGCGAATCAAGTTCTGTTTTCTCTTCCCGAAGGGAGGGAGAGGTCTCGTAGACCATCTCTCAGTGGCCGTAGGCTACGTTTCGTGGTCGTAGACCACTGTTCCCGTTTGGAGACCAGTTTCCGATTTTCGGAGCCGTTGGTCGTGCGCCTCGGTTCGGGACCGCTTAACTTTCTCCGTTTGCTCCGATTTTTGGTACACACCTTGTTTCCTCTCTCTAGAGGGACACTGTGGCCCAGGAGACCACCTTCGTGGTCGCATGCCACTTTCGATGCTTAACAGTCAGTTTTCGGGGCACCCGGCCATGCGTTTTGACCCCCGAACCCTCGTTTTGCATCTGTCTTGGTTCATTTTTGGCATGGACCCTATTTTCATTGTTTGGAAGGTGGTACAGGGGTGGGAGACCACCTTTTCTCCTTGGAGACCACTTTTCCCCGGTCGGCCGGTTTTCTTGACAGATAAGTGGTCTCCTTCACTTTTAGGCCACAATTACTGGTCTCCCACCATACCACTTGCTTGAATTTCATGTGGAGCCCACCCTAGGAGGAGGCCGACCACCTGAACCTTTTGTCGCCCGACCAGGGAAGCTGGTCGGCCAACCACTTGAACTGGTCGGCCAGCTTTCTCCTTTTCTGTCTCACTGAGTTGATGCCAGCTGTGCCAGCTGGAAGCCACAGAGTGCATCCTCCATACACGTGTATGGAGGACGTTTAACCTTGGTTTTAAGATTCTTGGGGAAACTTTGAACCCCTTGGGCTATAAAGGAGGGTCTCCTTCATTAGCAAAGGTTGAGATTTTTGCTTAAGGCATACATACACTCTCCTCTCTATTTCTCTCCATTTTAGCTTCAAAGGTCCCTTGTTCTTAGCCTATTGCACACCACCTCCTATCCTAACACCTCCACCATCACTCTAAGCACCTTGGAGCTGGTTTTCAGAGGCTAAGGAGTTACTTTTTTGGTCCAGAAGCTGCTGGAGTTCTTGGCTACAAGGGTGACACTCTATTTCCCTCCTTTTAACATTATTTTGCTTCACATCTTAGCTATATTTGCAAGCATATTTGGGCTTTGTCATAAACTGAAAAAAGTCTTATTTTGAGATTCTTAACATGTTTTTTTAAGACCAATTTTCTGTTGGGGGTCGTCTACCCCCTTGCATGCTCCATTCCATCTTGCTTTGAGCATGTCATTTCAGAGCCTATACTTGTGTCATATTCCCATGTTTTTCACTCTTTAAATGTGTTTGAGAGTCGTGCTTAAATACCTCATTTTTGGGCCATTGCATGAGTTTCATTTCCATGCCTTTCGAGTCATCATTGTAGTCCATTTTCCTACTGTTTTGGGCCTGCATAGGGACTGTTTGGGGCTGGTTTGGTCATTTGTGCATTGCTTTGCATACCTCTAGTGTAATGCACTTCACTAGTTTCGGTATCCGGGCCATCTAGTATGCATTGTGTGAGGTGTTTGCATGATTTGGAGCCACTCTGTATGACATTTCAGAGCTGGAAAATGTATGGTTGTATGCCATATTTAATCCCTTGCCATGCCTTAGTAGAGTTGCACTTTGTGCCTTAGGTTTGGTCCCCTTGCATTTGTGCATGTTTGCATGTACTTTATTGCCTCATTTTCATCCTATTGGCCACTGATTTGAGTGTGGCTGAGGCCCATTCATTTTAGTTTAAGTCCATCTTGCATTGTGTATGCCATGTCCATGTTGTTGCATGCTTAATCGTCGCATTGTGTATGCCTTGATTATGCCTTTGTGTATGTCCATCGTTATGTGTGCATTGCGTATGCCATATAGTTTTCATGTGCATTGAGTATGCCATTGATTATTTCTTAGCATTGTGTATGCTAATAGCATGTTTGCATCATTTAGTGGCATTATGTTTAGGTTGCATGTTAGAGTTGCATCCATGCATGCCATGTGTATTGTATTGTGTTTGGAGTAGGGTTTAGTCCAAACACGGGAAACGAGGGATGTTTCGTACTCCAAGTGACGAAACGTGACACTCTTGACTGTCCATGATTGAGTTGTTGGCTTTACTTGCTTATGTTTGCATTCATTTCACATCGAGTTATGCAATTCAACTCCTCGGCCATCATGCATCGAGATGCGTGATTGGTGGCATGAGGATCGAGGACTACACTCCCTAGAGCTTATGCAATGACGGGGAGAGTGGTCATGCACACATTTGTTGAAAATACCTTGCCATGCCTCCCTTTTGCTTTGTATTGCAGAAAACTAGAAACCAGAGGCAGAAACTAGTCGGCCGACCAGCTTTTCTGGCAGGCCGACCACCCCTTTTGGTTTCTTCCACAAATGGTGGTCGACAGGTGGTCTCCAAGGCCAATAGCTGGTCGGCAGCCTTCCTACAACTTCCCAAGGTGGAGTTTCAGTCTTCTGGAGCCTTGTGCAGTGTTCTGAGGTCAATTGCAAACAAAGGCAAGTCGGAGCATCGCGATGGATTTCTCGACAAAGCGATTCAAGCATGCATACATTCATTACCATCCAAGGCAAAACTGAGGCAGTCCATTTCATGTAGCTTGCATGATAATTTGATTGCTTACTTAGTTAAATTTGTTAATTAGTCAGCGTTCTGTAATAATTAGCTGTAGTTAGTTATTCATTTCATTATGTACTATTTATTTGGACCCTCCGAGGAAGGGCAATGTTGTAAATAAGTGTGCGTGTGTGCGTGTGTGTATGTGTGTGTGTGTGTGATGTATGTCCTCCAACCTCGCGTCTTTCTCCCTTTTGTTTATTAGCTTATGATAGTTAGTTTAGGGCATGTTTCAATTAGCATACTTATGCTCACATGTTTGCATCCATTCATTTGTTTTGCATGCACCGGGCTCGGCGCATCATACTAATTGCATTGTATTTCAATTCCGAGTTGAATACATGTTATTTGTTACATTTCATATGCCATCTTAGAATAGCCGAGCCTATCGTAGTTGCATTCTTGCATGCGTTGCATTAGGCATCTCAGCATAGTTAGGATTCATGCATGTTTTCTAATTAGCTTCTTTCTTTGGCTCAGAGTACTCGGTAAGTGTTTATGTTTTAGCATCCTTGCATGCGTGTGAGTGACTGCCATGATAGCATGCTTACCATGAGGTTATTTGCTTATGTGATATAACTGCCTGAATGCCTATGAATGAAGGTTGGGTAGATTGAATTGGAATAATTCGTCGAAACCCGTGTTTTAGCCTACTTGCGAGTAGCAAACTTCAATCCATTTTCAAAACAAACAGATATGCGATACTTTGTTCCAACTTAGGCAATCTAGTCTATACTTGTATGCAGTGTGCATCACATAGTAATTCTAGGCTAATAACCGGAATAGGAACACATAATGTTTTCAGAACTCGATGTCATGGTTGGTAGAGGCCGATCTTTGATCGGGCGAGCGGGGGTGCTCACAAAGTGACCTTTCCCAATCGTACCCAAGTTCCCGACCCGAGGCAACTTTGGTGATGACGGACACGTGGCCTTAGGCACGAGTCAGGGTTTCCTAAATTCCCCTAAAATAAAATATTTAGGTGGCGACTTTGTATCTGGCAAAGCAGTCCATGTTTGACACTTCTTTCTAAAAATCTATTTTTTAAAACGATTTGCCGGATTTAGACTCTTTGGTGATTTATCGGTCTCGCATTGCACTTTGCAGGATTATATTCAGAACCGTGACATTTGAGTCCGAGCTGTAGTAAGCCCCAATGAACAAAACGGTATTCCCTCCCGGGACGTTCGGGGACGTCTACAGTAACCTTTCACACACTCAATGACCAGTGACCACTTTATATATATATATATATATATATTGTTGTTATTGTCAGTCAAGTACTTTTTTTATATAAATTTATGACTGAATGAGTGCTCCACAGTATTGGTGATATGCTCAAAATCTCCTTAAGAGATTATATTCAGCAATTCACTACTGATACTATTACTGCCATTTGTTTTGACAAAAACTAACATAGCATTGAAAATGTTATTCTCACATCATTGTAGATGCATTTGTATAATTTTTTTTTTCAAATAGTAGACTTCTCTGATTTATTCTCACATCATTCCAAACCCTAAAAACCTCTTATGTTTTCAAAGCCAAAGTGGGATGGGCAAATGTTTCTCGTGAAATTTACAAATGTTTACGGTATGTGTTAGGTAACAGTAGCTCAAAGGTGTCATAATATTTATCACTACCAATGGTTCATAATATTTATACCAATATAACCACAATGGTTGAAATTTAACAACAATAATTTTCTTTTTACAAATACCCTACTATGTAGTTTTCATCAGCTACAATTTTGAAACCAAACGGGAAATCCCATGAAATCATATTGTTGATTAGAGTGGTAAAAAAATATTCTAGGCAGGGAGAACAAACTAATAAAAAAGCAAGGTTGCCATCATCAATCAATGAAAGTATGTTATTATTGGGTTGGGCATATTATCAAACATATGGTGAGCACAACATAAGATTTTAGTAGAACAACAAAACAAAGACAGCACATAGTTTGAGCCAAATATTAAATTGAATTGGGGCAACAGAACAAGGAAATCAAATACATACTGTCAAACAAAGCACCCTGAGAAACCTAAGATCTTTCACCAAGAACCCAATGTCATATGATCGAGCACATGGTGGACACACAATTAAACAATTGTGAGGATCAAGAATAGAGCCCCAAATAGATAAATTAGCAATAATTTCATAATAAACAAAAGGAATAAGACACACCTCAGTTTGAAAATCCACTCAACTCTTGAAGATCTTCCACCGTTCCACCAATCGCACCACTCAACTCCTGAAGGGCCTATCCCTTGTGTCATGAGCTTATCCCTTCTTGAAGGTTCTTGCTACTTGTGGTCTTCCTAAAATGGTGATAGCGGTGTATGCGTATGGTGCAAGATTAAAGAAGGGATAGACGGCGGCCTTCGATCGGTTGGTCAATCGGTTGTAGATGTCGTGGCTATTGCCATTGTTAAGGATCGAGAGAGGCATAGCTGACAAGGAAGGGTGAGTTGTAATTATGGTTTGAATAGAAGGGAGATGTTGGTAAAAGGATTGTTAGATGCTTTATAACCATGCACCAACGTTACACCACTGCGTTACACCACTACGTTACACCACTGTTATATCCTTTTAATATATGTTATAGATTATTAAACTTTAAACTTTTGTACTTTACACTGCATTTGATCTCTCATTTTCAATTATGGTTATTCCGTTAATTTGGTATTAAATTTGCTAACAAAAATTGCAAAATGTTGTGGGTACAAAATATAATTTAACCCTTTAATTTTTGTCATATTTGGGGGCCGATTGTCAACTTACGGAGAAAAAAGAGTCAATTTTTGATTAAAAAAATTAAAAAGTACTGTCAACTGAAAAAGTTTGATGTCATATCAATTTTTTTGCTTTGAAAAGTTAATTTTTTAATTAACATTTCAAACACATTAATTTTTTTTAATTCCTAAAAAATCGAAATTGCAAGAAAATCACACACAAACACAAAACCAAATGGCTATTTATTTTATGTGTTATACTATACAAAGAAAATTTTTATACATAAATTTTAGGTATTTGTGATCTTTTCATTTCTATTCAAAATAATCACTATTGTACCTTATAATTACAAGCATAACATTATCACATCATTTTAAATACACTTTTATGTATAGAAATAATGTTTGTAATTTTTTTTTTTTTTTTTTTTTTTGTTATAGAAAATGATGATTTTGTAGATTGACCAATGGGGATGACAATAACATCTCACTAACACAACGGCGGATAAAAAAGCACGATTTTCATGTAATCAAATGTTTGTATGATTTTTTTAATATATATATATATATATATATATTTTGTCAATAGAAGCCATGTTGATGTATAGAAATTCAACTTAATTAGTTGCTGCATTTCATAATTTGGAAAACTTGGGAATGTCAATCTCTGCACCTAACCTATAATAAAACAAGTAAACTTCACACAAACACTGAACCGAAAGTCATGTATGTACATTCAATTTTTTTTCCCTCTTCCTTTTATATCTACATTCATTTTATTTATTTTTTTAAATAATCAAATGATGGTTACAATTATATTTTATTTTTACATATTCGTCAATGTATGCATAATCTTTTGGTATATATATATACTACTAATAAAGGTAAATAAAGAAGACGATTAATTGAATTTGAAAACGGTTTAAAATAGTTTAAAAACAATTTGGAGCAGTTAATTGATGTAAAATTTACAATCATTTTTTTTTGGATCAATATAAAAAAAAAAAAGACTTTCCGTGAGGATATCATAACATCCGTAAACCCTGGCCTTGGGGTAACCAGTTGACAACCAGACTTAACTCAACTCATAGGAAAGAGCCTACCACTAGGGCATACAAATAGACCTCACCCACCTGCTATACAGAAAGGAAAGTGTCAGTTGGAATGCAGCGCGATGAATCGAAGCAAATTAGCATCCACGAGAATCGACCCCTACTCAACTGGGTGGACGGGAGATGCATAATCCATTGGGCCACACCCCGTGATAAATGTACAATCAATTTGAGGAGCATTTTTTTTAAATGAAAAAATGTGATGAAACTTCATTTTCTGTGATGTGTGCGTTTAATAACATAATAGAAGGTAACATAATGGATATACGGTGATGTAAAGTGACCACATATGCTTCAAATGGGATCACCTTTGTGTAAATTAGTCAATGATCAATTTGGCAAAAATTCAACCACAAATTCAAATGTCCAAATGAAACGAAAATCACTTTGTTAGATTCCAAAAATATGTTCTATATATCCTTTTAGTTCTTGATATTTTAATTGCATCATTTTAACTTATTTAATAGGTATTTAAATGTTTCTAATGTTGTTTTTGTCCAAATTTTCATCAAATCTTGGATAAAAACACCCTTGAATCCATTATAAAATTTGGAAGGAAATAGGGTTAGGAACCAATTAAGGTCTTATTCTACCGCCAACCATGTATTTAACATTTCACCTAAATTCTTGTCAATATTGCTTAACTTTGTTCTAAATTTTACAATACGATAAAAGAGAAATAGGATAATGGAAAATTGCATCGTGTAGTAGGTAAGATTTAAACTCAGGCGTCATTTTTTATAAGAGACTACCTTATTCACTCAATTATGTTAAATGATACCCAATTTAAATTTATTGTGTTTTTGTTAACCAATATTATTAAACTATTTTCCAATTCCCCAAAAACGAAATTTGAGCTTAACTCAAAGTGACTATATCCTTTGGTATAGTTTAGGGTTCATGTTTATGGAGAAACATCAAATATCTATTATCTATTAGTAGTAATCTAATTTACAAACTCTTTAACATCACACCTTTAAAAGAAAAAAAAATCCTGAAAAATGAAAACAACATTGAAACAAAACGGCATTCATTAGCATATAATGCGACTATTCTAAATTTAATGGCATGGTTTGATATTGAACTTCAAAAATAACCACATAGGAGCCGTTGTATTGAAAGCCTTTTTATTAGATAATATACTCTTCAAAAATTAAATTTCTTGATTATAAGAGAAACAATATCATTATTTTTGTTCAATAAGGTAAATGATTAATTTGTTTTTACTTCATGAACATCCAAGTGGTATTTGATGATATTATAATAATAATAAATCCAGTTCTCTTCCTTCTCATCTCTACACACGCACTTGCTGTCTTTCTTTCATCTCTCACACGACGACCCTCTCTGCACCAACTTTCTCTCTCTAAAACTCACCTCCCATGGCAACTCTAGACCCAACCCTCAACTTCCGAGGAGTCCTCTTCGAATCCAAACAAATCATCAAAGCCCACCCTCGCCACTTCCTCGCCCTCACCGTCCTCTTCCTCTTCCCCCTCTCTTTCTCTCTCATCATCTACCCAACTTTCCAAACCACTCTCTCTCAATCCCAACCCAAACACATCCGAATCCTCCTCTCACACCCAACCCAGCACAAATCTCCGATTACTATCTCCAAACCCTGGCTCTCCCCCTCATCTTCACCCTCTTCATCTCCATCTTCTCTCTCTGCGCAATTGGCACTGAAACAATAGTTTGATAGAGAGAGAGAATAGAGAGAGAGAGAGAGAGACACTGAATTGTGATTGTCTGTCGTTGTGTAATTCTATTACAAAGAGAATGCACTCTCTTTACAAAGAGAATACACTCTCTTTACAGAGAGAATGTGATGCATTGGATGCCTACCGAAAGCATAAAGAATAAAAGATAAAGTAAACACTAACATGCTAAAGCTATAATCAGACACTAACATGCTAAAGCTACAATCATACACTAACATGGTAAAGCTATTTACAATCAGACACTAACATACTAAAGCTACAATCATACACTAACATCCCCCCGCAAACTCAAGGAGGGAAAGCATCAACCAAGTTGAGTTTGGAAACAAGATCAGTGAAGCGGCCAGGAGGATGAGCCTTAGTGAAGATATCAGCGGGTTGATCGACTGAAGCAATAGGGAGAAGATGAACAGTACCACAGGTAACATGCTGGCGAATGAAATGACAATCAATCTCAATATGTTTGGTGCGATCATGAAAAACATCATTGTGAGCAATCTGAATGGTACTCTGATTGTCACAATAGAGAGGGGTAGGACCAGAAGAAGAAACACCCATATCAGCAAGGAGCCAGCGAAGCCAGAGAAGTTCCTGAGTAGTATCAGCAAGAGCGCGGTATTCAACTTCGGTGCTAGAGCGGGTAGTGAGGGATTGTTTTTTGCTACGCCAAGCAAGAAGAGAATCCCCTAAGAAGAAGCAGAATCCCGTGGTAGAGCGTCGATCCATAGGATCCCCAGCCCAATCAGCATCAGAAAAGGCACGCAGTTCAAGAGAGGAGGAAGCAGAGAAGTGAAGGCCATGGAACAGAGTGCCTTTGAGGTAGCGAAGGATGTGGAGTAGAGCAGTATAGTGGGGAGTGCGAAGAGCCGACATGTACTGACTGACAATGTGAACAGCATAGGCAATGTCAGGACGAGTGACTGTGAGGTAGACAAGACTGCCGACGAGCTGGCGATAAAGAGTAGCATCAGAGAGAAGGGTCCCATCGAGAGGAGTGAGACGAATCTGAGGATCAATGGGAGTAGAGGCAGTTTTGCAATCAGTAAGACCAGCACGAGCCAGAAGATCGGATGCATATTTGGCCTGGGACAAATAGGAACCAGTAGAGTCATGAGAGACTTCAAGGCCTAAGAAGTAGTTAAGAGTACCAAGGTCCTTCATCTCAAACTGTCGGTGGAGAAACTGTTTGAGGTTGAGAATGCCAGCTTCATCATTACCAGTGATAATCATATCATCCACATACAGAAGAAGAAGAGTGGCACCATGAGAAGTAGTCCGTATAAAAAGAGCAGAGTCATAGGAGCTAGAGGTGAACCCGAAGTCATGAATGGTAGAACTGAACGTAGCAAACCAAGCGCAAGGCGCTTGCTTGAGGCCATAGAGAGCACGCTGTAGTTTGCAAACCTGATGAGGTGGAAAAGTAGACCCAGGTGGAGGTTGCATGTAGACTTCCTCAAGAAGATGACCATTGAGGAAAGCATTTTTGACATCCATCTGAAAGAGCCCCCGGTGGCAAGCAGCAGCAACAGCAAGTAAACTGCGAACAGAGGTAAGCCGAGCAACAGGAGAGAATGTCTCCTCATAATCAATACCATATTCCTGGTTGAAACCCTTGGCAACAAGACGAGCTTTGTAGCGTTCAATAGAGCCATCAGAATGTGTTTTGATTTTGTAAACCCATTTGCAACCAATCGCAGTCTTGCCAGGAGGAAGATCAACAAGATCCCAAGTATGAGCTTGTCCAAGGCCTGGAGTTCATCAGTCATAGCTTGCTGCCAAAGAGGATTAGTACAAGCCTCACGATAGAAGGTAGGTTCATAAGTAGAGAAGGCAGCAGAGCCAACAATATAATCACGAAGATGGATGGGAGGTTGAGTTACCCGGCGTGGTCAACCCGTAGGAGGATCGGTAGGAGGAAGAACCGGGGGAGAAGGAGGTGTGGCAAGGAGAGGGAAACCTTCAGGGAGAGCAGGCTAGACGGGATCAGGAGTGGGCAAGGGCGTCTCGATGAAGGAGGAACCTGTATCAAAATCAGTAGAGAAAAGATCTATGGAAGGATTAGTAAACAGTACAGTAGTAGAAAGTGTGGGTAAGTGAAAGGAGGATAACGAGGAAAACAATTGGTGCTCCCAGAAAATGACATGGCGGGAGATACGAAGACGTTTAGAGAGAGGATCCCAACAGCGAAAGCCTTTATGTTCAATTCCATACCCAAGAAAGCAGCAAAGACGAGAACGAGGTTCAAGCTTGGTGTGTTCATGGGATTGAAGTAGAACAAAGCAGGCAGAGCCAAAAACCCGAAGATTGGCGTAAGGAGGGGGAGTGCCATGCAGACGTTCAAACGGAGTTTGATTATGGATGACAGGTGTAGGAGCACAATTGATAGTGTAAACAGCAGTGAGGGCAGCTTCTCCCCAAAAGTTTTCAGGGCAGGAAGAAGATAGAAGGAGAGCGCGAGTAGTGTCAAGAATATGCCTATGTTTCCGTTCAGCGCGACCATTTTGCTGGGACGTGCCAGCACAAGAACGATGAGGCAGTGTACCATGATGCTAAAGAAAGGAAAGGAAATCGGAATCCCGATATTCCATAGCATTGTTAGAGCGAAAAATTTTGATGGCTTTGGAGAATTGGGTGTGGACCATTTGAGCAAATCTATAATAAATGTGTTTAAGTTCAGACCTATTTTTCATGAGAAAAAGCCAAGTAAATCGGGAAAAATCATCAATAAAAACAACAAAATAGCGGGATCCCCCCATAGTAGTAGTAGGGGAGGGGCCCTAAATATCTGAATGTATAAGATCAAAAGGTGCAAGGGAAACAGAAGTACTTTTATTAAATGATAAAGCAGATTGTTTGGCAAGTTGACAGGGTATACAATCAAAATGATCGGGAATTACATGACCCAACTGTCCACTAGAAATCAAAGACTTTAAGCGATTAACAGAAAGATGCCCTAAGCAACAATGCCAAAGATGAAAGGGAGATAATGAGGAAGTAGATGTAGGAGCAGCGATTTGAGGAGAGGCAGGAACATGAAGGTGAATGAGTTCATAGAGACGTCCATGCTTACGGCCGATCCCAATAGTCTGCCCCGTCTGAGGGTCCTGTACCAAACAATCAGTAACAGAAAATGTGACAGTTAGACCAAGTTCACATAATTGACCAATGGAAATAAGGTTTAGGGTGAGAGCAGGGATATGATAAACTTGAGGTATAGATAAAGAAGAGGTGGAAACTGTACCAACATGACGGACAGACATGAGGGAACCATCAGCAGTATGAATTGAGGGAATATGAAGAGATGAGGAGAAGAGGAGAAGGAAGAAAAGATAGTAGAACTGGAGGTCATATGATTACAACAGGCAGAGTCAAAATACCAAGAAGAGTTACCTGGGATTACAGACAAAGCAGTAGGAGGAGGTGTACCAGAAGGGGAGAGAAGTTGTTTGAGCATGGCCTCTACATCCGTCGGAGAAAAGCGAGGGGTAGACGGAGCAGGTGACTCAAAGAACCCCACAGAGGCAGTAGCATCAGTGTGATGAGACTGATTCCCAGAAGCAGCAGCAGTAGTGTGATGAGACTGTTTCCCGGAAGCAGCAGTAGCAATGTGATGAGACTGATTCTCGGAACGATGAAAGCTTTCTCGGGAAGAGCCACCGCGAGAGGAGTGGCTATTGGAGGATGAGCGGGATGGATTGCGAAAACAATCCTGTTGTAGATGACCAGGAGCAAGTTTGTTGCAGTAGCGGCAGGATCTGACGGGGCAATTGACCAGGAGATGGGTGGAAGGAAGGCCCCGATTCTAACAATAGAGGCAAGCAGTGGTCCGCTGGGTAAATGATGGCCGGTACGAAGGAGTGGCAAGAACAGAGTCCACATGATGAGTTTGAAGAGTACCGAGACGAGTCTCCTCTGATAGCAACTCAGAAATTGCTTGTTCAAGAGTGGGCAATGGATGGCAATGAAGCAGAGAGGCACGTACGGGCTCAAAAGAGGAAGTAAAAGCCATGAGAAAGTGCACCAACCTTTGCTGGTTGCGATAGATAGTAAATAAAACAGCATCTTCTTGGTTATGCCAAGTTGGTTCTGAAAGGGCAAGCTGATCCCAAACAGAGTACATTTGAGAAACGAAGTCATTAATGGACTGAGTGGATTCTTGGCGCATGCGGTGAAATTGGTTCTGAAGTTGATATTGGTGGGCAAGACCAGTAGTCTGGTATCGTTCTTTCAAAAAATCCCAGATGTCTTTTGCAGGAGTAGTTACAGGGTCAAGCTAAAAGCGACCAAACTGAAGACTGATAGAGGTAACAGAAGTATTACGAAACCAGGTAATGATTTGGTAATTCTTACTGTCCCATTCCTCAAGTCGGTCTTCATATGTAGCAGTAGAAGCAGTAGTTTCATTAGTGACACTGTCTTTCACTGGTTTAGTCACATCCCCGGTGACGATTCGCCAGAGCTTCTTTCCTTTCAGGAAGGAGGACATGGCTTGGGCCCACAGAACATAGTTGGAACCATTCAAAATAATGGAAATGGGATGGGAGGCATCATGACGATCCATAATACTAGTTGAGTCGGACTAAATTAATAGGAATAGACCTGTAGGAGCAAAATTAGGTAAAACAGAGTGTACCAATGAGTCCGGAAGGTCGAAAATAGCTAGGAAAGGTGGGCTGTGTAGAGATGATGTCAGTAGAATGCAAGATGATGTCAACGGCGCACGTTAGTAAAACTGGCGCACGCGCGACTCACAATAGCAGGATGCACAGGCGCGGCTCACAATAGCAGAATGGCGCAGACGGGTGCACGATAATGGAACAGCGCAGGCGCGGCTCACGGTAGAGGGATGGCGCATGCGGGTGCACAGTAGCAGGCGCGGCGCACGAAGGAGCAGACCTGAAGACGCGTGAAGGCGCGTGTGAGAGAGGAGACGGAAGAAGTGACGCGCCGATCCCAAAGGAGGCGCATGAGGGCGCGTTAAGAGGTTTCTGATGACGTGCGTTATAGCGATCCCAGGTTTACCCTTGTTGTATAGTGATCCGGACATGTGTCCGTGGATGTTGGTAGTTGTTTATTATCTTGTTTACATCCTTTCTTACTTTGTATTTGAGTTATAGGATGTGTTGAGCGGGTTTGTTACAGGTTAGTTGAGTTTAGAAACCAAAACTAGTTGCCCAGATTTTTGGCCTGTACGCTCGAGCGGAGGTGTTGGCACTCGAGCGTAGATTACATCCATCCAGTATCTTGTTGTGCAGTGTTGTGAGCTCGAGCGTAAGGTTGGGAGCTCGAGCGGAGGCCTGGTTCTGCAAAAGTGCTGGGCGAGTGCATTCTGCGCTCGAGCGGGAGGTTGGCCGCTTGAGCGGAAGTCTGTGAGTGGCCGCTCGAGCGGGGTGTTTTACGCTCGAGCGGAAGACTGGGTTTAAATCCCGAAATTTGTGACTTTTCAAATCACTTTTTCACTTTCTCTTCTCTCTCTTACTTTTCCAAAATCACCATTGTTGAGCCTCTCACTCTAGACTCTACCTTCTCTCTAGGTTTTGATCTAGTAGGAGTGATTTACTCACCTTTGGCCTTTACAAAAAAGTTGTTGATCGTCGAGGGCTTCATTTTAATCTGAAAATCTCGGGTTTTGGAACACGTTGGTTTTTGTCGTCTTCTCCTTTGGGACTCCGAAATTGAGGTAGGGATAACCTACTCCTCTCTATGGGTTTTGTCTTTAAATTTTGGTATTTTGAGATGTTGGGCTTGGTTTGATAATTTTGTGAAAGTTTGGGACTTTTGTGTAATTTTACAAAAGTTGGGGTTTTATTCATAATAAACCTAGATGTATGTTTGGCATAGAAAAATGGAATGATTGTTGAATCATTGATGAAAATGGGACCTAAGGGTTGAGATGGTAATTATGGAAAATGGCCTAATTACATTGTTTAATTAATTGGGATAATTAATTGGTGAGAAATGAGGAAATGAAATGTTGATTGAATATCCATTTGTGCATTTATTTTTTGTTTTAGAAATAACTGCTTTGGGCTATCGGTGGAGGATAGTCGAGATTGTTGTAGACGATGCATGATGATTAGGTAAACGGAAACTAATCAATGGAATGTGTCATGGAACTTGACGGTTGATAGAATACATTAATTGTATGTATTGTGTGATTGTATATAGAACCAATGTGTTTATATACGTTATGTGTAGAGGAGGAGATAGGGGATGTACTCCGCGGTTTAGGGGAAGATAGGGGATGTACCTCTAAACCGGATAGGTATTGGGAGGAGATAGGGGATGAACTCCGTAGACAGAGCTCATATGCTTGTCTGGAGAAGTGAAGATAGAGCTCATATGCTTATCTTTGTGAAGTGTGGATACAGCTTGTATGCTTATCTGTGGATATTGTTGATATACATATCTGTTGTAGAATGTGGATACAGCTTGTATGCTTATCTGTGGATATTGTTGATATACATATCTGTTGAGAATGTGGATATAGCTTTTATGCTTATCTGAATGTGAGATATAGTTTTTATACATATCTGTGGAAATGATGATAGAGCTAGCATGCTTATCTGTTGAAAAAGGGAAAATGAAAAGTAATTGGGACTTGTAAGTCGTTGACATAAATATGTAATTTATGTGATTGTATCAGTGTTGACCAACTATCAATTGCTAATGTTTTAGTCATTGTCCATGGTTGGTTTAGTGTATTTCTACTGGGCTGTGGCTCACCCTATATGGGAATATCATTTTCAGGTACAGGTAGCATGCCACCTCCAAGGACATAGCTGGGAGGCTAGTGGCGGGCATAGTTTTGTCGTTTTACTTTTGATGTATTACATGTAATTTCAAGCCAAGGGCTTAATGTGTAAACGAGTTAGAACTCTTTGTTGTAACCAAGTGTTAACTTGGAAAGCTGTAAGCCCGTAGGGCATTTTGTTATGAGGTTAACATGTAATACTTATGTCTTGGAATTCTAATGAATGAAAGGAATGCGGTTAGTTTAAATGTAAATGCATGTCTTATCTGATGGGTTTATTGTTATTATTTTGAGGGCGTTACAACTTGGTATCAGAGCGTACCGGGTTCGAATACTTTGGGTACGTGGGAAGTGATTAGTATCACAATGGGTTTGTCTTGCTTGGTAGAGACTTAGATGTAGTATCATATGCTATGTGCTTAAATGCTAACATGCTTATGTGACTATGTGGGTATGGGATTTAATTTCTAGGATGTTGATTGGATCCTTGAGTTTCTGGGAGTCTTGTTGGAAAGGCACTTGATCAATGCTGTTTCTAACCGGAACTCTAGTAACGCCTCGGGACTATCATTATCCGGAAATGAAATTCGTAAGTGCTTATGTGTTTATGTGCTTATGTGGAGTGAATTACAGTTGTCCATGCATTAGGACGTGAGTGTTTAGTTTCGGCACATTTATGAATGTGCTAACGTTCTGTGTTGCCTTTATTAGGATGTCAGGACGAGGAAGAGGTGCTAGGCGTGGTAGACCTGCGAGGCAGGAAGTACCGTTACAGGGTGAGATTCCGGCAGTGCAGGAGGGAGTTGGGCAGGCCAATGTGGCCGAGCCAGTAGGTCAGCAGGCTATGGGTGCCTTGGCCAGAGAGATAGCAGGAGCTTTAGGTATTCTTAGAGCTGGGAATCAGGCAGCTGAGACAGGGCCTTCCTTCTTGAAGAGGGAGTTCTTTCGGTGTAATCCGGACGAGTTTATCGGGGATCCTAAAGAGCCGCTTAAGGCAGATGAATGGCTCGAACAGACAACGAAGACGTTTGAGATGCTTGGCATCGAGGACGGAGCACTGAAAGTGACCTTGGCATCCTTCCAACTGAAGGGAGATGCGGGTCAATGGTGGAAGTACGAGAAAGCTCGTGTTGGTGGTACTTGGGAGGCGTTTGTGAATGCTTTTCAGGAGAGGTTTTTATCAGCAGCAGCTAGGGAGAAGCTGAGGGATCAGTTTAGCCGGCTTAATCAGCAGGGCTTGTCAGTGGCCGAGTTTGAGGCTACTTTTACCAGTCTGTCTAGGTTTGCACCTGAACTGGTGGCGTCTGAGGAACGCCGTTGCTATGAGTTTGAGCGGAAGTTGAGGCGGGGCCTCAAGTTGAGAATTGGTGGGTCTTACATTCGAGAGTATAGACACCTGGTAGATGCTGCAGCTCATATGGAGCTTATGATGCAGGAGGAGGATGAGGGTCAGAGAGGCTCCAAGAGGAGCCAGGATAGTCAGAGTGATGGTAGGAGGCAGAAGGGTTATAACCCTCAGCAGTCGCAGGGTGGTGTTGCTAGATCGACCTTCCCAGTGCCGAGTGCAGGCTCCGGGAGAGGTGGTCAGGGGGATTTCACCTGTTACAAGTGTGGCCAGCTGGGTCACAAGGTTTCTGTTTGCCCGCAGAAGGGTGGGGGTGAGAAAGCTGCTTCTTCTTCAGCTAGACCGCAGAGTCAGAGTTTGGGCAGGGGGCAGCTCTTGACTTGTTATCAGTGTGGACAACCTGGGCACATGAAGAGGTTTTGCCCACAGTTGAGTGCCACTTCGGGAGCGTCTGGTTCTAGGCAGACGCAGGGTTTTCAGCCAGCTCAGTCTGTGCAGGCCTCGAGGGCCAATCCGGGAGTTTCGTCATCCCAGTCTGTGCAGCAGTCTTTTGCTCCGAGAGGTGAGCAGGTAGACCAGGGGCCTACGGGGCGCGTGTATGCTGTTACCGCGCAAGATTTAGTACCGGCTCCATCAGTAGTGAGAGGTACTTTTCTGTTTTGCAACTCAGTTGCTAATGTGTTGATAGACACGGGTGCATCTCATTCTTTTGTATCTGCTGCATTTGCATCTGTTTTGGAATTGGAGTTAGCACAGTTAGCATCTCCTATTTGTGTGGTATCGCCTTTGGGTGGTGAGTTGATCCTGAAACAGGGTGTTAGAGGATGTGATATAGAGGTCGCCGATTATAGGCTTCCTTTTTCGTTTGTTGTCATGCCCATGAAGGGTTTTGATGTTATTTTGGGTATGGACTGGCTATCGTCATACCGGGCTGTTATTGATTGCTACCGCCAGAGGGTCACGTTATGTACCTTGAGCGGGGAGTGGTTCCATTTCTTGGGAGACCGGGTTGGTAGTGTTTTGCCACCGGGGTATGATTCGCGAGGGCAAAGTGAGCTTAGTAGTCTACTTGCTAGCTTTGAGAGTGGTGAGCGTGGTGAGACCCAGCATGTATTACCGAGGGTGGTTTGTGAGTATTCGGATGTCTTTCCCGAAGATCTTGTTAGTTTGCCACCTCACCGAGAGATAGAGTTCTCTATTGATTTAGTGCCTGGTACGGCGCCGATTTCTATGGCACCTTACCGTTTTGCTCCAGCAGAGTTGGTTGAGTTGAAAGTTCAGCTCCAGGAATTGCTAGATAAGGGCTTTGTTCGCCCTAGTGTTTCACCGTGGGGAGCACCGGCCCTCTTTGTTAAAAAGAAAGATGGTGACTTGAGATTGTGTATAGACTACCGGAAGTTGAATCGGGCTACGATTAAGAATAAGTATCCTATGCCCCGTATAGATGATTTGTTTGACCAGTTGAAGGGTTCCCGTTGTTTCTCTAAGATAGACTTGAGATCGGGTTACCATCAGTTGAGGGTCAGGGAGGAAGATATTCCTAAGACGGCATTCCGTACGCGGTATGGCCATTACGAGTTTCTGGTGATGCCATTCGGGCTTACCAATGCACCAGCAGTCTTTATGGACTTGATGAACCGGATTTTCCGGGAGTTCTTAGACCGATTTGTGGTTGTTTTCGTGGACGATATCCTTATCTATTCGTCTTCTGAGGAGGAGCACGAGGCACACTTGAGAGTGGTGCTTGAGTTACTTAGAGCCCATAGGCTGTATGCCAAGTTTGGGAAGTGTGAGTTCTGGCTGAGGGAAGTCAAATTCTTAGGCCATGTGGTATCCGGGGAAGGGGTGTCTGTTGATACATCCAAGGTTGAGGCAGTGCAAGATTGGGCACAGCCTAAGAGTGTGTTTGAGATCCGCAGTTTTCTGGGATTAGCTGGGTATTACCGTCGGTTTGTGAAAGATTTCTCCAGGTTAGCGTCACCGTTGACTAGACTGACTCGGAAGGGAGTCAAGTTTGTGTGGAGTGAGACTTGTGAAAAGTCGTTTCAAGAGCTGAAAGTTAGATTGACCACCGCTCCGGTGTTGATTATTCCGGAGAGAGGGTTGGGTTATGCGGTTTATTGTGATGCCTCACGAGAGGGTTTGGGTTGTGTGTTGATGCAGGAGGGGAAAGTGGTAGCTTATGGCTCACGTCAGTTGAAAATACACGAGAAGAATTACTCCACGCACGACCTAGAGTTAGCAGCAGTGATCTTTGCCTTGAAAATCTGGAGGCACTACCTTTATGGTGAGAGGTTCGAGGTATTCTCGGATCATAAGAGTTTGAAGTATCTGTTTACACAGAGAGACTTGAATTTGAGGCAGAGGAGATGGATGGAGTTCATCGAGGATTATGATTTTGAGTTGCATTATCATCCGGGAAAGGCCAATGTTGTGGCCGATGCCCTTAGTAGGAAAACCATTAGTGATGTAGCTTGTATAGCCATCCGGGAATGGAAGATGTTGGGGGCACTGGGCGAGTTTGATTTGCTACTGGGCGAATCTGTCGAGGCTGCGGCCTTGTTTTCTGTTGTTGCGCAGCCTACACTTGTGATTAGAGTGTTAGAGGCACAGAGAGGTGACCTTGAGGTAGAATCCCTCCGAGAGAAGATCTCCAGTGGGAAAGTTGAGAAGGGTTTGACGGTGTATCCCGACCTGAGTGTGAGATACCGAAACCGTTTGTTTGTACCGGAGTCTTGCCGAGAGGAAGTACTCCGAGAGTTTCATCATTCGCGCCTTGCGGTGCATCCGGGAGGTACTAAGATGTATCAGGATTTGGGTCGCCAGTTTTGGTGGCGGGGTATGAAAAGAGATGTGGCTGTTTTCGTATCGAAGTGCCTTACTTGCCAGCAAGTGAAGGCCGAGCATCAGAGGCCAGCGGGTTTGTTGCAACCCTTGCCTATTGCCGAGTGGAAGTGGGAGCATGTCACTATGGACTTCGTTGTAGGTCTTCCGAAGACTCAGCGAGGTAGTGATGCTATTTGGGTGGTTGTAGACCGGTTGACTAAGTCGGCGCACTTTATTCCTATGCGCGTGAGAGATTCGGTAGATCATCTTGCCGATTTGTATATTCGGGACGTAGTGAGATTGCACGGGGTCCCAGTGACGATCGTCTCAGATAGAGATCCTCGTTTTACTGCTAGGTTGTGGCAGAGTTTGCAGAGTGCCTTGGGCACTAAGTTGACCTTTAGTACGGCTTATCATCCTCAGACTGACGGACAGTCCGAACGTACTATTCAGATCCTCGAGGATATGCTTCGGGGTTGTGTCCTGGACTTCTGTGGGACGTGGAAGAGGCACTTGCCATTGGTAGAGTTTGCCTACAACAACAGTTTTCAGTCTAGCATCGGTATGGCACCGTTTGAGGCCTTGTATGGCCGACCATGTAGGTCTCCAGTGTGTTGGGCCGAGGTGGGTGATGCACCTTTGTTGGGTCCAGAGTTGGTTAGGGAGACGACGGAGAAAGTTGAGCTTATCCGTAAGAGGCTTGTTACAGCCCAGAGTCGACAAAAGAGTTATGCCGACCGTAGGAGGAGGCCTTTGGCGTTTGAGGTAGGTGATCATGTCTTTCTGAAGATATCACCTAGGCGAGGCCTGATGAGGTTTGGGAAGAGTGGGAAGTTATCCCCTCGGTTTATAGGTCCTTTTGAGATCCTTGAGAGGATAGGTGAGGTTGCTTATCGGTTAGCCTTACCGCCGCAGTTGTCCGGAGTGCATGATGTGTTTCATGTGAGTATGCTTCGGAAGTATGAGCCAGATCCATCACATGTGTTGGATTGGACTGATTTAGAGGTAGATGAGGATGCCTCGTATGAGGAGAGACCGGTACGGGTCTTGGATAGGCGGGATCAGGTCCTGCGTGGCAAGACCATTCCTTTGGTGAAAGTCTTGTGGAAACATCACGGAGTGGAGGAAGCCACTTGGGAACGTGAGTTGGAAGTCCGAGAGAAATATCCGGACTTGTTTGTTGATATGTAATCTTATATTTAAATTTTACATTTTTGTTGAACTTAAGAGCTTTTATATATGTCTTAAGTTGTGAAACATTGAAAATGTTTTGATTATTGGAAGTATGTTTTGGAACTTGCCTCATATGGAAGTTGAATGTAGCATTATATGTGTTAAGTATATTGTTGAAATTGGAAAGATAGTGCATAATGTTGATGCATGTTGAAAATACATATGTTGTTTACACATTGTAATATGTCTCTTGTTAAAGGGATGGGATGACCGGAAATGGGTCGAATTGGTGAATGTTAAAATGTAACATTGTTTAAAATGGAGGAAAACTTGTTTTTGAAAACTTGTGTTTAATTTCGGGGACGAAATTCTTTAAGGGGGGGAGGTTATAGCGATCCCAGGTTTACCCTTGTTGTATAGTGATCCGGACATGTGTCCGTGGATGTTGGTAGTTGTTTATTATCTTGTTTACATCCTTTCTTACTTTGTATTTGAGTTATAGGATGTGTTGAGCGGGTTTGTTACAGGTTAGTTGAGTTTAGAAACCAAAACTAGTTGCCCAGATTTTTGGCCTGTACGCTCGAGCGGAGGTGTTGGCGCTTGAGCGTAGATTACATCCATCCAGTATCTTGTTGTGCAGTGTTGTGAGCTCGAGCGTAAGGTTGGGAGCTCGAGCGGAGGCCTGGTTCTGCAAAAGTGCTGGGCGAGTGCATTCTGCGCTCGAGCGGGAGGTTGGCCGCTCGAGCGGAAGTCTGTGAGTGGCCGCTCGAGCGGGGTGTTTTACGCTCGAGCGGAAGACTGGGTTTAAATCCCGAAATTTGTGACTTTTCAAATCACTTTTTCACTTTCTCTTCTCTCTCTTACTTTTCCAAAATCACCATTGTTGAGCCTCTCACTCTAGACTCTACCTTCTCTCTAGGTTTTGATCTAGTAGGAGTGATTTACTCACCTTTGGCCTTTACAAAAAAGTTGTTGATCGTCGAGGGCTTCATTTTAATCTGAAAATCTCGGGTTTTGGAACACGTTGGGTTTTGTCGTCTTCTCCTTTGGGACTCCGAAATTGAGGTAGGGATAACCTACTCCTCTCTATGGGTTTTGTCTTTAAATTTTGGTATTTTGAGATGTTGGGCTTGGTTTGATAATTTTGTGAAAGTTTGGGACTTTTGTGTAATTTTACAAAAGTTGGGGTTTTATTCATAATAAACCTAGATGTATGTTTGGCATAGAAAAATGGAATGATTGTTGAATCATTGATGAAAATGGGACCTAAGGGTTGAGATGGTAATTATGGAAAATGGCCTAATTACATTGTTTAATTAATTGGGATAATTAATTGGTGAGAAATGAGGAAATGAAATGTTGATTGAATATCCATTTGTGCATTTATTTTCTGTTTTAGAAATAACTGCTTTGGGCTATCGGTGGAGGATAGTCGAGATTGTTGTAGACGATGCATGATGATTAGGTAAACGGAAACTAATCAATGGAATGTGTCATGGAACTTGACGGTTGATAGAATACATTAATTGTATGTATTGTGTGATTGTATATAGAACCAATGTGTTTATATACGTTATGTGTAGAGGAGGAGATAGGGGATGTACTCCGCGGTTTAGGGGAAGATAGGGGATGTACCTCTAAACCGGATAGGTATTGGGAGGAGATAGGGGATGAACTCCGTAGACAGAGCTCATATGCTTGTCTAGAGAAGTGAAGATAGAGCTCATATGCTTATCTTTGTGAAGTGTGGATACAGCTTGTATGCTTATCTGTGGATATTGTTGATATACATATCTATTGTAGAATGTGGATACAGCTTGTATGCTTATCTGTGGATATTGTTGATATACATATCTGTTGAGAATGTGGATATAGCTTTTATGCTTATCTGAATGTGAGATATAGTTTTTATACATATCTGTGGAAATGATGATAGAGCTAGCATGCTTATCTGTTGAAAAAGGGAAAATGAAAAGTAATTGGGACTTGTAAGTCGTTGACATAAATATGTAATTTATGTGATTGTATCAGTGTTGACCAACTATCAATTGCTAATGTTTTAGTCATTGTCCATGGTTGGTTTAGTGTATTTCTACTGGGCTGTGGCTCACCCTATATGGGAATATCATTTTCAGGTACAGGTAGCATGCCACCTCCAAGGACATAGCTGGGAGGCTAGTGGCGGGCATAGTTTTGTCGTTTTACTTTTGATGTATTACATGTAATTTCAAGCCAAGGGCTTAATGTGTAAACGAGTTAGAACTCTTTGTTGTAACCAAGTGTTAACTTGGAAAGCTGTAAGCCCGTAGGGCATTTTGTTATGAGGTTAACATGTAATACTTATGTCTTGGAATTCTAATGAATGAAAGGAATGCGGTTAGTTTAAATGTAAATGCATGTCTTATCTGATGGGTTTATTGTTATTATTTTGAGGGCGTTACATGCGTGGTGCCGTTGGAATCGTAAGAAGATTCCGAGCTGTTTGGTATAGTTTCACTGTATATGGGACTAAACACCAAAATTGAAAAATGCCAGAATTGTATACCTGGGCTCTGATACCATGAAACAATAGTTTGATAGAGAGAGAGAGAATAGAGAGAGAGAGAGAGAGCGAGACACTGAATTGTGATTGTCTGTCGTTGTGTAATTCTATTACAAAGAGAATGCACTCTCTTTATAGAGAGAATGTGATGCATTGGATGCCCACCGAAAGCATAAAGAATAAAAGATAAAGTAAACACTAACATGCTAAAGCTATAATCAGACACTAACATGCTAAAGCTACAATCATACACTAACATGCTAAAGCTATTTACAATCAAACACTAACATGCTAAAGCTACAATCATACACTAACAGGCACAATCACCTACAGCACCTACCACGGCTTCTACGGTAGACCCGTCAAACTCGCCTCCGCCATCAAATCCCTCTTCTTCTCCTTCGTCCCTCTCGCCATCGCAACAATCGTCTCCCAAATCGTGGTCTTTATAATTTGTGCCTCTTTCGCGGTTTGGTGCCCCAACTGGTTGAGATTCTAGGGTTTGATGCTGATTACAATTCGAATTATTTTCTGGGTTTTTGTGTTGTGGTTTCAGTGATTTGGTTATTGTTGATAGTTCGTCTGCAAGTGAACTAGGCATTGGCGTCTGTGATTGTGGTGGTGGAATCCAAATGGGGGTTCGAGCGGTTGCGGCGGAGCACGTATTTGATGAAGGGGATGAGACCAGTTTCGTTGTATTTGATACTATTTTTTGGGGCTGTGATTGGGGTTTCTCGGGGTCTTTCTCGGGCAGTTTCAGTGATGTGTGTAAGTGCTTGTCTTTTGTTCTTCAAACCGTGTTGGGTTCGAGCATTGTGGCTATGTTGTTGCTTCAGAATTTGGCTTCTAATACTGTGTTGTATATGTACTGTAAGGCTTTGCGTGGTGAACTGGCTGGGGCGATTGCTGAGGAGTTTGTTCGCGAGTATGTTAGTCTGCCTTTTCATGATGCAAAGGTTCCTCATGTTGTCTTTTAATTTTGTTTTTTTCATTTTTAATTTTGTAAGGGTATTTTTTGTAAAGGAACCCTAGGATGAATTTTTAATTTTATTTTTTTCATTTTTAATTTTATAAGGGTATTTTTTGTAGAATGGAATTGATCCTTATTTTAAAGGAAATAGGATAACATCTATAGGGAATTTAATTTTATCCATCAATAGGATGAATTTCTAATTCTATTTTTGTCCTCCGTGTCATCCCAGAAATGGGAAATTAGTAAAATGCTATAAAAACAAAATCAAACAAAAGTGGTCAACGGCTGGAAAAGCAATCATGAAAAAATAATAAATGGCTGAAAAATAGAAATGGAAAAGTAATAAACTGCTTGAAAAATAAAATTATGGGAAAGCTGTCAACGGCTAGAAAAACAATCATGGAAATGTAATAAATGGCTGAAAAACAGAAATGGAAAAGTAATAAACGACTTAAAAAAAAAATTGATGGAAAAGTTGTCAACGGTTGGAAAAGCAATCATGGGAAAGTAATAAATTGTTGAAAAACCGAAATGGAAAAGAAATAAACGACTTCAAAAACCAAATCAGGGGAAAGCAGTCAATGGCTGGAAAAGTATTAATGGAAATTTAGTAATAATGTAATAATCTGTGTATATAAAGGCCTGAGTGCTCTCCCCCTTCAACAACAATTTCAACATGGAAGCCCAAGCCAATTCTGTGAAAGAAGTTTTTGTTAATTACATCGTAAAACCAGCTCTGAAAGCATTGGGGACTGAAATTATCGAACACCTCCTCGTGCAACGCCAGAATTTCAATCCTAGAGTTTGGTCCATGATTGTCTTCTTTGCACTTCTTGTAATCGTGCTAAGTAAGTAGATAAATAAATCCCTTTTCATTTTCTTTTTGTTTGAAAATTTGAATACCTCTGCTTATATTAGGTTCATTAGTTTTTTTAGTCTTTATAAATGCTTGTATATATTAAATTCTTATTGTTAATATATTCAATTCTTGGATTTGGATTATCTAGTAGTGTAGGGCATGGGTTATACATTCAGTCTCAATTTTGGATTTATGTAAGTAGTGCAGGACAAGGGTTGTCATATATCACATATGGTCTGGGAAATATATCCTTATTCTTTTCATGTAATTTTATTTCAATATAGTTAGTATAAATAGATATTATTTTTATACAAATAAAATTATCTTTTTACCTAAGATTCTCCCTAAAGAAAAGAAATTCGAAATGGAATTCTCATTTTTTGTTTGAAATTTTTAATGATATTTTATTGTTTTTAATTTTATAAGGCTATTTTTTTTGTTTAGAACGACATTGATCGTGATTTTAAAAGAAATAGGATGACATCTACAGGGGAATGGAATTGATTGATTCATTCCTAGAATGAATTTTTAATTTTATTTTATTTTTGTTTTTAATTTTATAAGGCTATTTGTTGTTTAGATTGGAATGAATCATGATTTTAAAGGAACCCTAGGATGAATTTTTAATTTCTTGATTAGATTGGAATTAAATTTCTTGATTATAAGAGAAACAATATCATTATTTTTGTTCAATAAGGTAAATGATTAATTTGTTTTTACTTCATGAACATTCATATATCAAACAATATATATATTTTTGACATGTCATATATCAAACATGAGCTCAAAATGAAACAACACGAATTTGTTCAGTGCAACTTATTATAAATTAAAAATTGATAATCAAAAATAAAAATTAAAGTATTCATTTCTTAGTTTAAATTATTTTTACATAATAAATTATAAGCAAAAGTTAAATCAAATAATTTGTCAGTTGGGTATAGTTATTTTGGGGGGAAAAAAATCGGCGCCGCAAATTTCATTTTGGTGCTTTTTTTTAAAATTATTTTAATCATACAATTCACGACATACATTGTGCATCGTAAAAAGGAAATACTTTTAACGGCAGGCGATGTGTGCGTCGTAAAAAGTGCAATACTTTTAACGGCGGGCGTTGTGTGCGTCGTGAAAAGCATTCACTTTTCACGGCTGGCGCATGTGCGTTGTATATAATTAATGAATTAACGGCACGCTATATGCATGTCGTAGAAAGTTTTATTATTTACGGCATGCATTGCAAGCCGTAAAAAAATCATCGTTATTACCATTCACGGCCTACACAATAGACACGCCGTAGTTAGAAAAGTATTTACGACATGCAAAAAAAGCAAGTCGTAAAAGTGAGAAACTACGGCGTGCATTTATTGTATGCCGTTGATGTGGTGCCATAAAAAGTCAGTTTTGTTGTAGTGATAAATTTTGTTATAACTCAAGTTTGGTTAAAAACACAAATAAGTTGATCTGATTAACAATCATTGAAGAGCATTTTCATGTATTTTTTTATTACATATACACTAATCAAACTTTTTTTTATAACTCAGGTTTGGTAAAAAAAACACAAATAAGTTGACCTGATTAACAATCATTTGAAGAGCATGTTCATGTATTTTTTATTACATATACACCAATCAAACTTTAGTCACAGATCATCGTATACAACGAACAAAATCAAAAGAATCATACAATCCAACTGATGCATAAAAATCAATAAACAAAAAAGGCAATCAAAATTGAACCTTCAAGTGGGCAGCAGCCTTTTCCTTGTCAGTGAACACTCCAGTGGACTCCACAACAAACTCGGCACCGGTTTCCCTATAGGGGATTTCTTCAGGGTTCCTGAAAATTCATGCAAAATATGTCGAGAATGACCCTGATTTCATTGTGATTCAAATGCAAGAAAGTTAAGTGGTGCTAGAAATGGCATAAATACCTGATGCCGAAAACAGTGACTGGTTTCTCCCCGAAAAGAAGGGTCTTTGAATCCTTAACCTTAACATCAGAATGCTTCCAGTGGCCATGAGCACTGTCATACTTGAACATGTATGTTTGTACATATCACAATAACAAAATCACACTTAGCAGTCATACATATATTCTATTACATAAAGCCTACAAATCAATGAAGCTTTGTCACTGATTTTTCATTGTCAAATTACCCTACAATTGCTTCACTTTTTATTTAAATTTCAAATTTTTATAACCTCTTCAACTTTCTTTCTCTTTGTCTACAATAATTTTTTGGGTCAGTAAGTAAAATATGAATTGATTGATTTTCATAGCTCACTCATCAGATATACACATCATCTAGTCTATTCTATTATATAAAATCTACAAACCAGTGACAACTTTTTTATTATCAAATTTCCCAGCAACTACGTCCCTTTTTTATTTAAATTGAAATTGTTTTAATTCATCTACTTTTTTTTTTGGATAAGTTATATTTTGCACCCTTATATTTTACGTCAAATCCCACTTTGTCACAAACCTTTTAATTGTTGCAAATAACCCAAGACTTTGAGTCAAGTTAAAATCACACTTAACACACTGCAATTTTCAAAACAAAGTTATACCTATATGACTAGGCCAATAACAACTTGACTCGAAGTTAAGGGGGTTAGAGGGACAATTAAAAGATCAATAAAAAGTAAAAAAATTAAACCATTTTTATAGTAAAGCCATCAAGAGTGTGCAAAACCTTCTAATATCTATATATCTATACTATATATAACGCAGACAAGCCATTTGATATGAACACTTTGTCCCGCAATTTTGATTCCTAAAAACCCACAACAATGGTATTTTCTCCAAATATTTTTATCTTACCTAGCCATTACCATAAAGATCAAAAAGTAGATAGTATGGTAAGAAAAGAAAAAAATATATATTGTGATCTCTCATGTAAGTAAGAAAAGAAATTATTTGTGTTTTCTCACCAAACATGATAGGTAAGAAAGCAAAACAATCATGCTTGGATAGGCAAGAATGCAAAGCATGTGAAAGGGACATGAGTGAGATTTCTTTTTGCAAAATATATATAAAAAAAATCAACTTAGGGTTCATTTGGGATGCGGGTTGACTTTTTGACTATTTTAACCTGGGGTTAAAAAGCCTTATTTGGAATAGGCTTTTTGACTTTTTTGACTTTTGTGAGTGAAAAAATAAAATAATTATGGGTTGAATGTGACATTTTATCCTATTTTGCTAAAATAATCTATTTTGTCTTATATGGCTATTTTAGCCCAAATGGGCATGCCAAACGGGGTTTTACTAACTTATTTAGGCCACATCATCTTTATTTCTTTACACATCAACTTATTTAGGTTACATCACCCCTCTACTTCTCTTCTCTGTATATCATTTTGTAACTAATATAAAAGCCATAAAGAAAAATAATAATAATAATTTAAAAACAAAACCACAACCATCACTAATGCTATGTTTGATTGAAAGATTTGACATTGGATTTAAAAAGGAAAAAGATGCATGAAATTACGTAAAAAAATAAGTATATTTTATTCATATTTCACTTTTATTTTTTATTTTTTATTATTTCCAAATCCCTGCTAAAATCTTCTAACCAAACACATCATAAACCTTCATTTCTCCTCATTTCTCACCCAACTTACAAACCAAACATGAAAAAAGAATTCCATTTCTCATAATTTCTTATTATTTCTCACCAAATCACCCCATTCAAACAGAGTAAAAGCATATGTATAAGCATGCATATACAAACACACATACCATGTAATCAGTGGTGATGAAGGGATCATTAACAGCAACCAGTTCAACATCGTTTCTCTGCAGAGAAACTCTGGCTACCAGACGACCAATTCTTCCGAACCCTAAATATATTTCAACATAGATCAATTAATTCAACAACTTTCCACTCCAAAAAAAAAAAAAAAAAAAAAAAAAAAAAAAAAAAAAAAAAAAAAAAAACTTAAAGCAAGAGAGAAACAATACCATTGATACCGATCTTGATCTTCTTATCAGAACCTACAGGACAACTCACCAACTAAAATTAGACATTGATACACAACAACAAATTTTAGGAGACAATTACAAAGAAAAGTGATTACCCATTAGTTTAGAGAGACAGAGGAACAAAGGGTTTGTTTTTTTTAGATAGGGAAAATGAGTTGGGAAGCAGAAAGTGAGGGCTTTTCCCAAAATAAGCTAAAATACCAAGTTATTTTTCAAATTAGGTATAGTTCGGATGGAATTTTAAAAATTTATAAAACTGTAAAAACTTAATTAAACCACATTTTTAATTAAGAGAACGTGGAAACAAACTACGCTTTTAAGTAAATTTATGTTTTTAAGTAAAAAAAAAAAATTCTTCAGAAAACGTGGTTAGGATTAAAATGATAAAATTTTACTAACAAAATTAAGGTTGCGTTTGGTAGAGTTTTGTAAATATGATTTGAGAGTATGAGTTCAAATTATATAACTCATAACAAAACACACTACTTTCACACCATTAAAAATTCTGATCAACACTCATAACCAAACGCTTTTTAAAATTCGATTAAAAAAATTATTATTAACAGAAAATAACATTAATCAATTTTTTAATTGAAAATACTACAAAGGAAATAATTTTTTCCCAAAATAAATATTCAAAAAATTTAAATCATAAATATTTAAATAATTTAAATAATCTAAAAAATTTAATAAGTAAAAAATTAAAATAAATATTCAAAAAATTTAAATCGTAAAAATTTAAATAATTTAAAATGTTAATATTTTAAATTTAAAAACAACTCTACACTTAAATCGTAACTAAACACATAAAACAAAACTCAATTAAGAAATTATTTTTAAAACTCATAACCAAACACATAACTCGAAACTCTATACTACTTTCACAACTCTACACTCAAATCGTAACTAAATACATAACAAAAAAAATTAAAATATTTAAAAATATTTTTATAAAATAGAGTTTGAATTTATTTTTATAAAATATTTTAAAATTTAAAAAATTAAAATCGTAATATTTTGAAATTAAAATATTTAAAAATATTCAAAAAATAAAAAAAAACTAAAAAAATCGTTTAAATATTAAAATTTAAAATCTTAAAAAAATTAAAATATTTTTAAAATATTTAAAAAATTAAAATATTGATTTGAATTGAGTTTTGAATTATGTGTTTAGTTATGAGTTTTGAAAAGTAAGAGCATCTCCAACGATTCACCTAATTTTTCACCAAATCTGAGTACAAAAATGACCATTTTCTCAATTTGATACAGAATACTCCAATGGTTGATTTTCATCAAATCTGCTCCAGGGACAACCGGCTGATCGACCGGTAAGGCAAAAAAAAAAAAAACTTTTTTTAATTGTTTGAACCTACCTATTTGAACTGTTTGAACCTTTCAGTGGTCGACCGGCTGGTCAACCGGTAAGGCAAATATATATATATATATATATATATTTTTTAATTGTTTGAACCTACCCATTTGAACTGTTTGAACCATTAAGTGGTCGACCGATTGATCAACCGGCCGAGCAACCGGCTGGTTGACCAGTTCCTCTCCTCCAACGGTCACAAACAATAATTTGTTGAAATCTGTATCCTATTCTCAGTTTGATGATTTTTTTATTCAATTCTCAATTTGATATCAGTTTGGTGAAACCGTTGGAGCTTCAAAAAGTGTCTTTTTCACCAAATTTCAAATTTGATGCCAGGTTTGGTGAACCGTTGGAGATGGTCTAATAATTTTGTTTTGAATTGAGTTTTGAGAAATTGGTGTAAAATTATGATTTGAAAACTCCAAACAAACAACACACTCAAATAAATGGGTAGAACTATACTTTAAGATGCTTACCAAACGGAGCCTCAATATCTCATACTAATTTTCTTGATTTTGTTAATTTTAAACAACTAAGAAAATCTCCATTAGCAAGAAGGAAAAAAAGGAGTTATTTTATTCATATAAAGTGAATTTTATACTCACATCCTATTTAATATTGTAGTGTTGTACATGTTTCAATTCAATATAGTTTAAATTTTAAAACTGACCTAGCCGATCAGGCTAAATCATTTTTAATTTGATTGATTTGTTGGTTTAATCACAATTTTAGCGATTTTATTAAAATATATTGATTAGATTTGTTTGATTCGAAATAAACTAAAGATTGATATGATTACAGATTGAAAAGCTGAGATTGCTTGATTAAAAATAAACTTTCCGTCCAAATAATTATTAATTTTTATTTTATAATCTCACATCGGAAGAAAAAAAAAATGAGTTGTTTCACTTATATAAAGTGAAATCTTAATAGTGTAGTATTGTGTATACTTCAACTCAAAACAGTTTAAATTTTAATAAAATTAAAATAACATTTAAAAGTTTTAATTAATTATTTTTTGTATAAGTTGGTTGGTCATTTGACCTAACCGATTAGGCTGAACCATTTTGGGTTTGACCGATTTGCCGGTTTAATCGCGATTTCTCATATTGATTTTATTAATTTTAAAAAATTAAAAAAATTTCAATTAGCTAACTTTCATTTAACCATATAAAAATAAAACTCTAATTAGTTTATGATTTATTTTATAATCTCACATCGGGAGAAGAAGAAAAAGCAAAGTTTGTTTCACTATCTATCTATATATTATACAAGGAAAATTGGGTTTTTGGGAGAAGCCTTCTACGAGCTCCAAACCCTCATTCTAAAATTATGTATGAAATTTTGAAACTCTCATAATATTTAACTTCAAAATAATTACAATCCCAAATTTCGAAAAAGAAAAAAGAAAGGGAGTTGTTTCACTTATATAAAGTATTATAATCCCACATCGAAAAAAAAAATTTATTTCACTTATATAAAATAAATCTTATAAAGAGAGTTTTAAGAGAGCAGCTTTCTAGAAGTTTCAAACCCTCATTGGCCCTGTTTGGTAGAACTTATTTCCGGTTTATTTTAGCTTTTAGTTTAATTTAAGCTATTTTGATGTGTTTGGTTTAGCTTAACTGTAACGCCCCGACCCTTCACACGTCATCGATATTGTCCGCTTTGGGCCACGCCCGCACGGATTTGTTCTTCCCAGTGGGTCACCCATCCTAGAACTACTCCAGCCTAAGCACGCTTAACTGGGGAGTTCTAATAGGGATTTCACCACTTGGGAAAAGGCCTCGATGCTATATAAGGGTCCAGGTTTTTACTTTTATAGCCCAGGAACTCCCCCTCCATTCCCGATGTGGGACACCGGGGCCTTACAATCCATCCCCCATAAGGCTGCACGTCCCCGTGCAGTAGCCTGCCAGCTCGTAAGCCCGCCCACATGCACCGAGAGACGCCAGGGGCCCACACTCGGTACTCCAGAGAGTCGGCTCTGATACCATTTGTAACGCCCCGACCCTTCACACATCATCGATATTGTCCACTTTGGGCCACGCCCGCATGGATTTGTTCTTCCCAGTGGGTCACCCATCCTAGAACTACTCCAGCCTAAGCACGCTTAACTGGGGAGTTCTAATAGGGATTTCACCACTTGGGAAAAGGCCTCGATGCTATATAAGGGTCCAAGTTTTTACTTTTATAGCCCAGGAACTCCCCCTCCATTCTCGATGTGGGACACCGGGGCCTTACATTAACAATACAGCTTATAGCTTTTTGTAAGTCAAAAATCAACTTATTCTTTGAGTGGAGGAGGAGAAGCTGAATTTATAAGTCAAAAATCAGCTTATGTTCACAGTTATAAGTTATAAGCTGTTAGGTTATAAGTTATAATCACTTTCCCACAGCTCTACCAAACGGGGCCATTCTAAAATTACTGAATTTTTTTAATTTTAAATAATTAAGAAAATTCTCATTGGTTAGCTTCCATTTACCTTTTATTTTACAATCCCATATCGGAAAAATAAATAAATAAAATAAAAATAAAAATAAAAATAGAGGATGGATTTTGATTGAGAAGTTTATGTCAATTTTGATTAAACCGGAATAAGATATCTCGACTAGGCATAAATCCAAACGAAACTCTTTTTTGATTGAAATCAATCACATCAAAACCCGTGGGTAGGGAAGAGAGTAAGAGAGCAGGTAGGGAAGAAGACAACAAACAATCTCTGGATGTTTCCTAGTTTGGTTTGGGATTCTGTGTTGGTGACTATGGTGAAGGAGTAGGGTTGAGAGGTATCAGATAAAGGTGGGTGTATAATAGTAGATGAAAAAATCTTGAATGCTTCTTCTGATTTGTATGATATGGCAAATTTCTATTGCCTTGCCTTGAAGTCTATAGTTTACGGGATATCCGTTTTAAACTTAATCTCTTTTTGTGATTAATAAAACAAAAATTATATTGTGTTCATTTTTATGTATTGCAAATCAATTATCAAATCTCGTATCTTTTATTGTCTCCTCAATTTCCCAATATAAGGTCGTGTGTGTTCCATTCGCTCGATCAATCACAATCTTCATAACACATGTTCTCCAATTTTATTTTTTTTATTACTATTTTTTCACAAAATCTTGTATAATTTTTTTTTTTTTTTGGAGGGGGGAGGGGGGGTTTTATATATGTGTGGTGTTGATAATAGTTTACACAACTGAATTAAGAAAACACTTGGATAAGATTTTATAAAATTTATTGGTATGGTCTATTTTTGAAAAAAAAAAATCTTGTTGTCATATATCTTAAAAATATACTTTTAAAAAATATAATTTTAACAACTCCAAACAATCCCTAGTCAAAAAGTGCACTTATTTGAGGTACTTATAACTTATTTTATTCTATATTTTGTGCAACTTATATATACAACATATTTATTGAAAATAACGTAAATAAATAAATTATTCGTAAGTTGAAAATTTTACTTTTGACTTTAATTTTTTTATTATCAATTTTAAATTTATAATAAGTTATAGCAAACAGGCCATTGTTATGTATTTTAAACTTCTACATAAGCCTGGAGATAATACAGGCCTATGCCATTCATTAGGCCCAAAATTGACTCCACGGACACAGTTAAAATTTAGTTTGGGCTCCACGCCAGCCCAAAAACAATTGCATATCTTCTATTCCCTTTTGGTAGGAGATACTCATCAAGGAAGGGATCTTCTGTCCAAAGCTATATCTCCCTCTTCCTCTGTCCCAGGCCACTCTTCATCACACGATCAAGTAAGAGAGACTATGACGGTGTAGTTTGGGACAGGAAGACACTCTCCATCGCATGATCAAGTTAGAGTGATTGTATAGTAAAAAAATGGTTTGAGACAGGGTAGTCTCACCCGATCTCATCTGGAGAGAATCCCAACCTCCTCATTTGGCATACTAATATCTATATTCATAAAAAAATAAAAAATAAATTAAAAAAATTGAACCCTTAGCATCTTAAGTATGTACATCCATCAACTTCAACTCATTGCAGAATGAAAGGATATAACAATTATCATTTTTTCCCCTCAGGCCATGTTTGATTCATAAGACTAATAGTGAAAATATTAATAATCTCATCAAAGTAATGTGATATTCACTATCCAATTGGATTACTATAATAAATTATCCCCTTGTCTATTGTTTGATTTACATTGGATAAGAAAACATATAAATATAGGATTACAATTATATTTATCTTTTTTTCTAATCTTATCCTCCATCAATGTTTCTTCACAATCTTTACTTTATCGAAATTTCTTCATAAACGTGGTTTTGAATAAAATTATAAATAAATAAATAAAAGCAAAATACAAAATGCAAGATACAAAGGTCATGTTTAGTTTGTTTTTTAATTTTTTTTTTAAAATATAAATTAATTTGATAAAATAAATATCAAAAAATATTTCTAAAATTTTAAAAAATTATTTTTAGCTTTCTAAAATATTAAATTATATAAAAATAATAAGTGTTTTAATTTTTAGTCAAAGGTAAAAGTGTTTTTTTATTTTATTTCTCAGTTCAGGATAAATAATCCCCCCTACCCTATTACTACTAATTCTACAAATTTGTTGGATTAATCATCCTGAAACAAAATTTCAAAACAAACACAGGATTATTGGATCCACGGATTAATAATTTCAATCTCATATTCTAATCCTCTCAATCAAACATACCCTTAGGTCATGTTTGTTTGGGTGGACATGAGCTTAGGATTGGACTAATAGTCCAATAAAATTATTAATCCGATATTTGGTTAAACAATTGAAGTACGGATTAATTATTTTAAACTTGACTATTAGTTAAGATAGGATACATAATCCAACGAATTGGTAGTCCTAGGACTATTAGTCATAGGAATACTAATCCAGTCCGCCCAAACAAACATGGCCTTAGACTATTAAATTCATGAGATAATATGGCTTAAAAAATCAGAGTTAGTGTTTGTTGACGCAATGCCAATATGATTTCAAAAAAAATTCTTTCAAATTGAAAGAGGATGTATTAAAAAAGGTAATTAATCAAAAGCACATTTTAGTGTACTTCTAGGTATTTGAGCTACACTACAGGAAAACATAGCAAAAAACACGGAGTTTTTAGCGACGCCGCGCCCCCCGTCGCAAAAAACGGTTTTTTGCGACGGTAACTTCACCTGTCGCAAATAATAGCCTTTAGCGACGGCACTTACCCGTCGGTAATGAAACTAAGCGGAGGGGTCGGAAATGCTGAAGTATTAGCGACGGTAAATAAAACCGTCGCAAAAAACCTTTTTTTTGAGACGGCATATATCATTTGCGACGAAAATTTGCCGTCGCAAAAAAGGATTAATTCAAACGGCGCCGTTTTGCCTTCTATTTGCGACGGTCTACATCATACCGTCGCAAAAAGTCCAAAAAAAAAAACCCCCTTCTTTTTCCTATTGCCGCTCGATCCTCCTCCCCAAATCCCTAACTTCACCCCCAAATTTCCCAAACAGGCTACGAGGAAGACAGCGGTGGTGCGGCGGCGACAGCTCCGGCGACAAGAGTGGTGCTCCGACGACGACTCTCTCTCCCTCTGCGTATGCTCTCTCTCTCTCTCTCGGTCTCTGTATATATATATAAATCTGTCTATATATATATATAGATGAATGTCTGAAATCTGTCTATATATATATGCAATGTATATAAATCTATATATATATATATATATAAATCTGAAATCTGTCTATATATATATATAAATCTGTTTATCTGAAATCTATATATATAAATCTGTCTATATATATATATAAATCTGTCTATATATATGTATATAAATCTGTTTATTAATAATATACTTTAATTAATAACATACTTTAATTAATAAATCTGTCTATATATATGTATATAAATCTGAAATCTGTCTATATATATATATATATAAATCTGTTTATTAATGTAATTGGGTTTGGCCCCCTTGGTGAAAACGAAACAACAAACGGTGAGGATTCATCTTTAACCTCAATACTCTTCACTATCTTTGCCATTGGCTTGCTGTACAACTATTATCAATTAGTGTTTTTAATTTTTTTAATTATTTTTATGGTTGTTTTCATTTATATCTCTTCAACTATTATCATTTTTTTTTCTATTTCATCCATAAATTATCAATTTTACCATTCAATCCTTCAAGTTTTTTATTTTTTTATTTTTTCCAAATCATATGCTCTAATTAGAAATAGTTTGTCAAAATCAGTAACAGTAGCAACCTAACATAATGTGAAAAATTTTAATCTTATAATTTAGACAACCACATCATCCAGCCAAACAACTATTTTCTTATTCATATTATATTAGAGCATCTCTATCAAAATAGTTATTTTTATTTTTTTAATTAAAACAGTGATTAAATCACTAAATTTCAACTCCATTGAACTAATAACTATCAAGTTAGCTATTTTAGTTTTCGTAGTTTTGGCTCAGTAAATGCAGTTAGTAGTTTCAGCTAGTCAAACATTAAAAATATATTATTTTTGGTATTTTTTAGTTACTTGTGTTGAGTTTACGAACTTAAGAACGAAATAAATTAAACTAATACTTTAATTGTTTAAATCGTCTCAAATTATATTGGTGTTTAAGAAGATTCAATTACAAATAACCATGAGACAAACTCAATTATAAAGTTTTAATAATAATATAAACTCAATTATAAAGTCATGAAGTTTTATCTTTAACTAATGGGGGTGTTTTTAACCACGGAAAGTCAGTGGAGGTCTGAAAAAACTTTACTAACGAAATAAAATTTTGACAATGGGGGTTTGATATCATACACATGTAATGGTTCGATTACAAATTTAAATTGCAAATGTTTAAATAAGTCATAAAAATATTTAAGAGAAAATAAAAAAAATACAAAAAAAAAAACAGGATTTTAACCCTTATAATAAAATAAATCTTAAATTTTTAATTTAATTAATTTAAACCTTAAATAGGAATTTTAGACATTTCGTTAATTTGCCAAATAGGATGTCGAGTGAATATTTATGTGTAGGTATTATATTTAGAGTTACTTTGGTGAGATATTCTTGTGGATGTGTACAGATGATAGATAAGAGTTGGATTGATTTGCCAAATAGGATGTCGAGTGAATACATTAATGGGATTGATGAATTCCTTGTGTTTGCCTACACCAATAGGGTTGAAGGTTCGATGATCAGTTGTCCGTGTAGGAAGTGTGAGAATCGATACTATTTTGTACGAGATGGTGTACGGGAGCATCTGATTTTGAATGGTTTTTTTTAAAAATACAAACATTGGATTAATCATGGGGAATCTTACATATCTCTGCATAGTAATCGAGAGAATGAAACATTAGCTAATTTAGACATTGGAGATGATATGATTGGAATGATACAAGGGGCTATGGGAAATCCACATGCCGGTACAAGTGTTGAGGGTGATGAACCACAGGGGCCTGATCCCCGTGCATCTGAACCCCAGCTCGGTCCAAATGCAGAGACTGCAAAGTATTTCAAACTTCTTCAAGATACACAAAGTGAATTGTATCCGGGTTGTCAGAAGTTCACATCTTTGTCATTCATTGTTCGACTTCTACATTTGAAGGTGCTTAATCAGTGGACGGACAAGTCTGTTGACATGTTGCTTGAGTTATTGAATGAGGCGTTTCCGTTGGGTGTGAAACTCCCGGACTCATATTATAAAGCTCAAAAGGTCACAACAGATTTGGGCTTCACGTATGAGACGTGGGATGCATGTCCCAACAGTTGCATGTTGTTTCGAAACGAGGACGCCAATCTTGATAAATGTGTCATATGCAACAGTTCTAGATGGAAATCAAATGGTGATGGTGGTTCAAATGGTCCTAACACAGGTGGCAAACAAGTAGCTGCAAAACAGATGAGGTATTTTCCTTTAAAGTCAAGGTTGCAGAGGTTGTTTATGTCATCCAAGACGGCCAAGTTAATGAGATGGCATGCAGAGGAACGAACTGATGATGGTGTCTTCAGGCATCCTGCTGACTCCCTTGCATGGAAAGATTTTGACCGTCGGAATATTGACTTTAGTAATGATTGCCGAAGTGTAAGGCTTGGCTTAGCATCTGATAGTTTTAACCCATTCAGGACGATGAACATAGTTCATAGCACTTGGCCTGTTGTGCTCATTCCATACAACTTGCCGCCATGGATGTGCATGAAGCAACCATTTCTAATTTTATCTGTGCTTATTGACGGCCCGAAAGGACCTGGTGACAAGATTGATGTTTATATGCAACCGTTGATTGAGAAGTTGAAAGAACTATGGAATGAGGGTGTGTCAACATTTGATGCATCAACAAATCAAATGTTTCAAATGCATGCAGCTTTACTGTGGACAATTAGTGATTTTCCTACATACGCAAACTTGTCAGGATGGAGCACTAAAGGAGAATATGCATGTCCTTGTTGCAATAAGGAAACTACATTGTGTTGGTTGAAGCATAGTAGGAAACAATCATACTTGGGTCATCGCAGATTTTTACCTACTGGCCATAAATTCCGGAAGGATAAAGTATCATTTGATGGTAGTCAGGAAGTCAGACTCAAACCAAAATTGTTGTCTGGAACTGAGATGTTGCTACAATTAGAATCTGAGGGTATTTTAACCCAATACAATAGGGATGACCTTAAGGAGAGGCATAGGAGACAGGTAGAGAAGGAGAAAGCTGGACATCGCACCCATAGTTGGAAGAAAAAGAGTATCTTTTATGAATTGCCATATTGGGAGCACAATCTAATAAGACACAACCTCGATGTGATGCATATAGAGAAGAATGTTTGTGACAATGTGTTGTGGACAATATTAGGGGTTGCAGGAAAATCGAAGGATGGTGTTAATGCTCGGCGTGATTTACAAGATATGAATATTAGAAAACCCCTACATTTGCAGTTAAGAGGGTCGAATAAAGCCTATTTACCACCAGCACAATTCACGATGACCAAGGATGAGAAAGATTTGTTCTTGAAAGTGTTGAAGGAAGTAAGAGTTCCCGACGGGTATTCATCCAATATATCACGTCGTGTGCGCTTACATGATGGAAGCATTGGGGGTCTTAAGAGCCACGATAGTCATATTCTGATGCAACAACTTATTCCATTGGCTATTCGCAAATCGTTACCGAAGAATGTAATTGAACCCTTGATTGAATTGAGCAATTTCTTTAGACAATTGTGTTCGAAAGTGAATCGTGCGACGGATTTGCAATATATTAAAGATCGTATCGCTGTAACACTTTGTCATCTAGAGAAAATATTTCCTCCGAGTTTTTTTGATATAATGGAGCACTTGCCTATACATCTAGCTGATGAAGCGTTATTGGGTGGAGCGATTCAGTTTCGATGGATGTATCCAATTGAGAGGTATCTTCTTACTTTGAAGCAATACGTGCGTAATAGAGCTCGTCCTGAAGGATCAATTACTAAAGGATATCTTATGGAAGAATGCATGAATTTTTGTGCACAATATCTCAGTGATGTGGAAACCAAATCTAGTCGACCCATGAGGAACTATAGTGGTGCTGATAATTTGGGTCATGCTACTGGTGAAAACACAAGCTTTTATCTTGATAATACTTCTTGGGTACAAGCTCATCGGTACATCTTATGCAATACAAGCGCGGTTCAACCATTCATAAAGTAGGTTAAGTCACTCACTCAATATTTTATTATGTTTTATTGGATTTTCAACTAAAATTTTTGTATGGCTAAAATTTCAATCTACACAGCAAACACCTTGAAGTACTTAAGCTCAAAATGCCTCGTGTCGACGATCATCAACTTCGGCGTGAACATTTTGAAACTTTTCACATTTGGTTCAAGGAACATGTATGTATTTAACTCTATAGATTCTAGTTACTTAAGTCGATCTACATTTTAAATTTTACATTTCGTGTTAAATAGGTCCAAACTTTGCGAAGGACTACTGATGTCATACTTTCTGAAGAGATTATTCTATTGGCAAATGGTCCTCATAACCTGGCAAGGAGGTTCAACGGGTATATACTGAATGGGTTTTGGTATCGAGTAAAGGCCATGGATGATCGTCGAGCCACACAAAATTGTGGTGTAGCTTTGAAGGCAGATACCATAAGTTATGCTAGTCGAAAAGACAAGAATCCTCGTCTGGGGTCTGTGTACTATTATGGACAATTGACAGATATTGTTGAGATTCGATATTCCAATGAGAAGAAACATGTGTTGTTTAAGTGTGATTGGATTGACAACATTCACGGAAAGAAAGAAGATGTCTTCAATTTCACGTTGGTGAACTTCAATCATTTGTTGTACCGAGATGATCGAATTACCAATGAACCTTTCATCTTGGCGTCCCAAGCAGAGCAAGTTTGGTATGTTGCAGACCCGTTACAACCAGACTGGCAAGTCGTGGTGAAGATGTCTCAAAGAGGTTTATTTGATATGAGTTCAACTGATCCACAAATCGAGCCATACATGAGCCAACAATTGGAAGAAAATATAATGCTTCGTGATGAAGAAGTTGTTTGGGTGAGGGAAGCCGCAGAAGGGGAAACAGTTGATGTTCAAATAGGCTGATATGTAATCAACATTAGTAATTCAATTAAGGCCAAGGTTGTAGTTAATCATCAATTTCTTAATTTACTTTGTCTTTGTAATTGTATTAGTTCAATTCATGTCATATTATAGTTGATGACAAACCATTGTCTATGTTTCTAATGTCAATTAATGTTATATTGCTTGCAGATTATTATGGGAAGGAAGAGGAAGCCTGATCATCCCCGGCGCATGATGTCTGATGTGCTACATAACAGGACATCAGTAGCACCACCATTAGAGGAGGCATCACATCGGCCAGCATCGGAGGGGCCATTAGTGCCACCACCATCTGAGGGGCCATTACCACCGTATCGACCACCATCAGTGGCACCACAACAGCTACCATGTACTCGGCCTCCACGCCTACCATCGGTGCGTCCACCATCAATGGCACCACAGCAGCTATCATCATCAGCTTATGAGCCATCCGCAGGTATTTAAATTTGCTTTGATTTGCATGAAAATTATTTACACATACATTTATTTATGCTCATTAGATATAACTTGTTTATTCTCATTGTATTTTGCAGACCCTTCGACTTCTTCACAGCCCACATCAGGTTTATTTGATATGATTTGTATTCACATTATTTAAATTTGCATTTGGTTGTTACCATTGCATATTGTTTATTATTATTGTATATCGCAGGTCATGTTAGTTCTTCATCAACCTCGACTAGGCGTGGTAGAGGATGTGCCAAGGGCATTAAAGAGTGGAGTACTGGTAAAAAGCTGCACATACAATTTGATGGAAATTACTGCCCAATAGGGGATAACGTGGCCAAGTTAACTAGTCAACTTGGCATTATTGTCCGGAATGGTAACATTGTTCCTCTTACTTTTGTTGACTGGAACAGTGTGCCTGATGATATTGTTGATGCTATCTGGAAGGATGTGAAGGTAAAAGTATATTTTTGTCCACAAATTCGAATTCCAAATTTGTGTTATACTTAGCCTTAAACTTTGTGTTTTATAGGACAATTTGAATATATGTCCAGAGGAGTACAAGCCAATCTGCATGAAAAACTGCAACAGCATATGGAAGGATCACAAGAACAAGCTTAAGGCTAAGTATTTCAAGCCTAGAAGCTCTGATCCTAATCTGAAGGATGATGTTCCTATGAACGTTGTGCCAAGCCAGTGGGAACAACTTGTGGAGTATTGGCGTACTTCCGATGCTGAGGTATACAATTACGTTATATTTATGATATGTAAACATACAAATCATATTTACATATTTACATTTGTTGAACTTGTTGTAGAAAATTGCAAGTAGGAACGCTAAAAATCGGCGAGCTCACGGCATAGCTCATACCACAGGGCGTACTACTTTCTCTCAGATACGGCATGAGGTTTACATTTTATTGTTTTATTTTTCTATATAAATAAACATTGTATATTTGCAAATTATTTGGATTCTAATTTTCATATTTCTAAAAAAAATTTAGATGACCAGTAAGGGGGAGTCTACTGATAAGATGAATGTTTGGCTTATGACACGTAGAGTAGATGACCCAGAGGTTATCCAGACCTTGGTAGTTTCCAAACACCTTTGATTGTATTTAAAGTTTATTTTTTGTGTGTCAACCATCTTAATTTGGCGTATACTTGTGTGTCTTATTCAATACAGGATGAGTTTAATCGTCAACTCTCTATGCTACCTGAGGACGGTCGGACTTTGGAGGCTAGGAATGCCATTTTCCATGAGTTGATAGGTCATGACAGACATGGATATTGTCGCACATACGGGAGAATCGTGCCTCGGAGAGTGGTGTATAAGGATGGTGCTGGGCCATCACAGTCAACACCCCAGCCATCGACTATTGATCAGATCACGCAGCAGGTTCGTGCTGAGCTAAGGGATGAGTTGAGGGAGGAGCTGCGAGCAGAGTTCTCTACACATTTGCAGCAGATGAGAGCTGAGATGATGGCCCTTGTGTCACAGGGGGCGAGTGTGGATCCCAACAGACAGGTTCCATATAAACATCACAATTGTTTGATAGTTCAATTTTCACTCAAGATTATGTATGAAATTCAAATATGATTAACACATTATGCACTGACTAACATAGGTTCCTGATGCATCGAGTGGCCACCGGGCATTTAGGGAATCTGCAGAAGACGAGAATCCATATACACCACCACCAGAAGATCAGGTATAAAATGTATCTTTGCATTCTAAGCTAAAATGCATCTTTGCGTTCTTTACTTGAATTCGAGGCGTTAACGCCCCAAAATCACCAAACGGCGTCGGTTTAGGACAAAACTTCGCACACACGACCGCCTAGGCACGAGAGACTTGTGGGAGAAGACGAGGCTCGAATCGGGTTCTCGGTTTGGGAGTTAGAGCCGGATTTCACTTTAGGCAAACTACTTCTTTAATAAACTTCTTTTCGAGGCGTTAACGCCCCAAAATCACCAAACGGCGTCGGTTTAGCACGAAACTTGGCACACACGACCGCCTAGGCACGAGAGACTTGTGGGAGAAGACGGGGCTCGAATCGGGTTCTCGGTTTGGGAGTTAGAGTCGGATTTCACTTTAGGCAAACTACTTCTTTAAGAAACTTCTTTTCGAGGCGTTAACGCCCCAAAATCACCAAACGGCGTCGGTTTAGCACGAAACTTGGCACACACGACCGCCTAGGCACGAGAGACTTGTGGGAGAATACGGGGCTCGAATCGGGTTCCCGGTTTGGGAGTTAGAGTCGGATTTCACTTTGGGCAAACTACTTCTTTAAGAAACTTGAATTCGAGGCGTTAACGCCCCAAAATCACCAAACGGCATCGGTTTAGCACGAAACTTGGCACACACGACCGCCTAGGCACGAGAGACTTGTGGGAGAAGACGGGGCTCGAATCGGGTTCTCGGTTTGGGAGTTAGAGTCGGATTTCACTTTAGGCAAACTACTTCTTTAAGATACTTCTTTTCGAGGTGTTAACGCCCCAAAATCACCAAACGGCATCGGTTTAGCACGAAACTTGGCACACACGACCGCCTAGGCACGAGAGACTTGTGGGAGAAGACGGGGCTCGAATCGGGTTCCCGGTTTGGGAGTTAGAGCCGGATTTCACTTTAGGCAAATTACTTCCTTAAGAAACTTGAATTCGAGGAGTTAACGCCCCAAAATCACCAAACGGCGTCGGTTTAGCACGAAACTTGGCACACACGACCGCCTAGGCACGAGAGACTTGTGGGAGAAGACGGGGCTCGAATCGGGTTCCCGGTTTGGGAGTTAGAGTCGGATTTCACTTTAGGCAAACTACTTCTTTAAGAAACTTCTTTTCGAGGCGTTAACGCCCCAAAATCACCAAACGGCGTCGGTTTAGCACGAAACTTGGCACACACGACCGCCTAGGCACGAGAGACTTGTGGGAGAAGACGGGGCTCGAATCGGGTTCCCGGTTTGGGAGTTAGAGCCGGATTTCACTTTAGGCAAATTACTTCCTTAAGAAACTTGAATTTGAGGAGTTAACGTCCCAAAATCACCAAACGGCGTCGGTTTAGCACGAAACTTGGCACACACGACCGCCTAGGCACGAGAGACTTGTGGGAGGAGACGGGGCTCGAATCGGGTTCCCGGTTTGGGAGTTAGAGCCGGATTTCGGTCCAGTCAAAATTATTTACTAAACTATCTTTCTAATTATATAGTAGTCAATTTTTTTTTTATATTTTTCTATAATTAAAATATTAACACATTATATGGTTTTTAATTATTTTTATCTTGTTTTTTTCAGATATTTCCTGAGTAGCAGTTGGCTTTTTCTGGAATGCGGGCGTATCAAGATTATGACCAATTTTTGTTTTTGTAACCCACGAACGAATGAAGACGAAAACTTTTGGTTTTGATTTTGATTTATGTTATTTAAATTTGTGAGCAACATTATGTATGTATTATACGACGTTATGTAGTGGCATAATTTTTATTGTTATGAATTTTTATTTATGTATTGCTATGAATGGAACAATATTATTAATTTTCATTATTTGTCAATTTTTGTTTATGTACGTATTTATATTATTCTGTAATTTTTCAATTTTTTATACTTATTTTTTATCTAATACAGGTTATTTTAATTTTTTTAATAATTTATCAGCAGGGTTTTTTTTTTTTTTTTTGAGACGGGAGAAGAACCCGTCGCAAAAACCATTAATAGGCTTTTGCGACGGTACCAACACAGTCGCAAAAGCTGTCTTATTGGAATGTACAAGACACCTTTAGCGACGGTAACAGTGCCGTCGCCAATACTTATAAGATGCCAGAGCCTTTAACGACGGTAATGTTCCCGTCTCAAAAACTCACTTTTAGCGACGGGAATTACGTGCCGTCGCGAAAAGTGATTTTTTTCCCATTATTTGCGACAGGAAAAGTGCCGTCGCAAAAAACACACCTTACCGTCGCAGAAACTAATGGCGACGCGAAAGCTCTTTTGCAACCCCATCTGTCGCGACCCCCCCTTACCGTCGCAAAAAGCCACATTATCGTCGCAAAAGGTATTAGCGACGACTTCCGGGAGCATTTGCGACGGCCATTTACCGTCGCAAAAAATGAATTTTTTTGTAGTGCTAGCAGAGTTATGCTATTAGATATTATATACTAATAAAGAAAGATTATATACTAGCATACATGTTTTTCCTACACTTTCCAAAGCCAATTAAGGGACTAATTGAAAGGATTCAAAGGTTGTACAGTACAACTTTTACAGCACTAGATAGCACACAACGATTAGAATAGAGCTAAACTTCTTAATGTCAAATATCACATATTTAAACTCTCTTGCAGTACTTCATAATCTAGTAATAAATACCATTGAGCTTGATGCAAAGTAAGTAAATCACGAGAAGGCGAAACCAAACTACCTAACTGAAGTACCTAAGTTGTCTTCAATTGTTCAGCATCAAGGACTTGTCAATTTCTTACTACTTCATTCCTGCAACACCAAACAAGCATCAATAATGTCATGTGTATAGAAGAATAATGAATCTTGATTACGTATTGAAATTTTTTTTTTTTTTGGTGTACTTTTTTTGCAATTTTTGTTATGTAAAAACATAGCATTACTGCAAATCAAAATCTTAGCAACATATAGCTTCTCTAGTATACATTGGTCCTGTTTTGTAGAGCTGTGAGAAAGTGCTTATAGCTTATGCCTAAACAGCTTATAGCTTATAACTATGAACATAAGCTGATTTCTGACTTATAAATTCAGCATCTCCTGCCCCACTCAAAGAATAAGTTGATTTCTGACTTCCAAAAAACTATAAGTTATAAGCTATAAGGTAAACCAAACACATCAAAATAGCTTAAATTAAGCTGAAAGCTGAAATAAGCTGCTTTTAAGTTCTGCCAAACAGGCACATTGAGAGCAAATAGTAACCTTATGGTCATGTTTGATTCACAAAACTAATAGTGAAGTATTAATAATCCTATTAAATTAGTGTGGTATTCACTATCCAATTGGATTAATATCCATTGGATTAATAATCTCACCCCTACCCCATTACTAATAATCCCACAAATTTGTTGGATTAATTATCAATTGGATTAATTATCCGAAACCAAAATGTTAAAACAAACATAGGATAATTGGGCCCACGGATTAATAATCTCAATCCCATACTCTAATCCACCCAATCAAACATGCCCTATGGCCATGTTTGTTTGGAGGGACTGGATTAGCATTCCCATGACTAATAGTCCTAGGACTACGAATCCGTTGGATTATGTATCCTATCTTAACTAATAGTCAAGTTTAAAATAATTAATCCGTACTTCAATTGTTTAAATAAACATCGGATTAATAATTTTATTGAACTATTAGTCCAATCCCAAGCTCATGTCTACCCAAACAAACATGGCCTATGTGTACAGAAAAGTGTAATGAACACTTATAAATTTGGGATATGTCGTGCCAAGATTTTCATAGAACTCATTTTCTTATAAACATATTGATTTGTGAATATATATATATTGTGCATAGCATCACTGCAAATCAAATTCTTATCAATATTTGTATAGCTGGCCTAGAATTAAAGATTAATAAAGTGAAAATTGTTTCCTCACATTGTTACTGCCCTCGGACATCAACCCGACTGGTGAATTTGGAATGTACCTGGCCCACTATTTCACTTAAAATTAGAATAAAATTAGAAATGTAACAAAATAAGAAACATTTTTGTTTAGTGATCATCATGAACCAAAACACTTTGAAAAGATAACTTACATTTTTAGCAGCGGCGCTAAAAGCTTCTCGGTGTGGTATCTCAGGATTGGCCATTTTGATACGCTGTATCTCCTCTCTTTCATTGCAGAACATACATAAAATGTAACATTTCAGACTTAAAAACAGTATCAAACAACAAAAACAATTAGGTTTAGCAATAATAGTGGGTGAAAAGTCATTTGTTTTGTTGATTTTTTCTCACTTCATGAATCGATTGTAGGCAGATGGAAGTCTGTGCTTTTTCTCAGGTGCTGCAAATGCAAAACAATCCAAACATAAACCAGAAGTTATGAGAACAATTTACTTGATTGTAAGTAAATTAACACCAAAAAAAAAGAAAAAAAAATGAGGGATATATATTGATGATCTACGTTTTACAACAAAGGGTGCTTTGGGAGACACTTGCTCGCTTGATGTCGATGAGGATGAGGATGAAGACTGGCCCTTCTTGATTTCACCGCCAAAACCCTACACCAATGGCGATAGACAACATTCATTAGGGAAATTTTTTTCCTTCATTATATCTTTTTCTTTTTTCAGTTCTACTACAAGTATAGAAATCAATTATAAAATTAGACACAGAATACCCATTAAAGAGACAAAATTTTACAAGATTTATTGGTAGGTCAACTTATATATTTTGTGTCATGTTTTATGACCGATTTATGTGTTGGTAGATTTTTTTTTTGGGAAGCAAAAAACTCAAAAAATATGGTACACAAAGGCCACTGTTAGGGATATAGCAACTGCCACAACTACCATAAAACTATAGGTGCTATAACAAGAAGTGATGTTGTATGAAGAAGAAGAGCTGTACGCAGTATGTAGAGTTAACCTGAAGACTTGTTTGATGATCAAAATATTGTCCTTGAAGTGGAGGTCTTGTGCTAAGAAAAGAGAGGTTACTGCAATGGCCACATTTCACTGTCACAGTGTCTAACAACCTTTTGCATGGAATCCCAACCTAGGAAAATAGCCAGAGAGAGATAGAGAGAGTTTATATATCTATACAATTATATAAAGCACATAACTCAAATAATTTTGATTTCCGAAAAATTACAGCAATATTAAATTTTTCTCAAATATTTATATTTGCTTAGAAGTTATTGTAAAGATATAAAAAGTAAAAAAATAACTTATGTTCACTATTGGATTCTCTTTTCACTTTCAATCACCCATGATCTCTGTATTGAGAGTTTCAATTACATACGTAGTGTGATCTCTATATATACACACACATTTTATAAGCATTTTCTCTACGAGATAAAAGCACCAAAACAACAAATTAGTGTATTTAGAAAGCAACAAAGAATAGGATCACTGTTGTATTGAAAAATGAGTCAGTAAAAGTTTTTTTTAAAAAAAAAGGGTCTCTTATATATCATTTATTTATATCACTGATCTACTTGATAAGATATCATTTGTTTGCATTAATTTCTTAATAAATTATCTTCAAGGAAACTAATCATAACTATTATAGGAGCCTAGGAGGTGACACAAAAAAGTGATAAATAATCAGTAATACATCCACACACACAAGTAAAATAAAATAAAATAAATTAAATTAAATCAACAGAAGATTAAAAAGGGTTTTATTGATTGAAAGGGACAAAATTTGACCCCTCCTTTGATTATTTTTGTTTGCCTTGCCCATTGTAGGGTGATACTGAAGTCAGAGTTGAGTTGTTGAAAGACATAGATAACATGGTTGGATAATGAATAGATAGATTGATCTATGTTGTTGGCTAGCTTCTTTTATATAGAAACTAGATCTTGCACATATATAGAGGGTTTTAAGAGTGTGAAATTGAGTAGTTATTACAGCAAGAACAGTGTTGCAGAAGTTGCAACGAACGTAGCATAGATTGTCGGCTGGTGGAACCAAATCCATGGAAGCTTTCTCTCCACCTGAGTTCATTGATGAAGATGAAGAAAAAGATGAAGAGGAAGAGATGGTTTGAATGAAGTGAGTGCGTCCAAGATAGTAAGGGTTTGTGAATATGTAGTGTAGTAATAAATAGGTGGGAATTGTGACGTTGGAGATAGTGTCAAAAAGAAAAAACAAAATGAAAATTTAGGATTTAAAAAATTGACAATTATTAAAATAGAATATGCTGTGGATCTTACAAATTCAAGTAGTCCACGAGCCATAGACAATCCACACTCTTTATCTAAATTATAAATTTTAGAAAAAAATTTAAAAAAAAAATCTCAATATTTGATCTTTGCATCCAAATAAATCCTAAATTTTTTATTTTGTCACTTTAAGTCATAATCTTTTGATTTGTTTTTAATCTAAATTATTTATTCATTTTCATTAAGTAAAATCGATAAAAAAAAATGATATTAGCCATTAAACTCAAATTTTGTGAATGTGTATATACTCTTTTAAGTCCAACAACGTATTAGTAATCGCCTTTGCTTCTGATTCTGAGTTGGTTCAATGTGGAGTTACATGGACCACAGTTTTATCTCATGGTATGTACCATTCACTTGATCAAAACCTAGACAATTTAACTAAATCCATCTTAAAGACAATCATAACCCTTTTTGTCTATAATCATCTGCTCAGTTGCACTAAATCCCAGATGAAAAAGAAAAAAAAATTGCAAAAGGAGTTGGATTTCCATACAACACAAATGAGTATATGACCATAGTTATTTCACATTGATTCCACTGTCTGTAATTTTAAGAAATTGATATTTCATTAACTTTTTTTAACCCTTCCACACCACACCCATGCAGCCAAAGGCAGAGCAGAGCTAAGTTGGGGCAGGGGAGCAATTGTTGAGTTTTAATTTTTGATTAATGATATATAAACAAAATTCTTATACAAAATGCCATTCATACATCATAAAAAATAAAAATCAATATAAAAATTCCAATGGGTCTCCAGACCCAAAAAAATACAATAAAAACTTGAGTTAATTACTTAAAAGTCCTATTTATAAATGTTATGGTAACTCAAGTTTTATCTAGGGTGTTTTGAGAAGATGGTTAAAAGTTATTTTTTGGTTTTTTTTTTATTTTTTTGTGAGAGAGGGAAGTGGGTTGAAAGTTGGATAGTGGCTTTTAACCCACTTCCCAAAATAGAAGATGTTTTGAACCAATAAGTTCTGTACGGGGAGCAAATATTCAGGCAAGCCCGCACTCCTTTCTTCCAAGCTCCTACCAGTCCGATCGACCTGCGAACACAACGGCGATGAGCTACCCGGCGGTGTGTGGCCGGAAAACCCCTCCGACGATCAAGTTAGACACACACACAGGGATAGAGAGGGAGAGAGAGAAGGGTGTTGAGTGTTTGTCTCACCAAATGTTTTTTTGCCTCAAGCATGGGGGACGCAGACATGCTTATATACCTTCTGCGCCCCAAATCTACCCTCAGTGCTCTCTCGACACGTGGTATTGCTATCCCATCCGTCAGCACAAATCTTACTGTACATCACCTAACCCAACTGCCAGTCCACTCTGCTGGGAGCTCGGCAACCGGGCTACAGCATCACAGCCGCCAACATCTAGGCTGCACTTCATGCCCAAGTGTAGCAATAGCCGAGCTCCGTTCCTATCATGCTCGACTGCATTCCGGCGAAGTCGAGCCCCAGAAAGGTCACGCCGATCAACCAAAGGCTTTCTTGCCGAGCTTTGGGCACGAGCTTCCCTGCCGAGCCAAAGGTGTATGCCTTCTGGCCGAGCAACTCAAGCTGCACGGTCACCACCGGTGCAAGTAGTTCGGTCACAGGCCGAGCAGCCCCAACTCCGGGCAAATCCTAAGCTATCTCGGCCCAACACGCCCTTAGGCCTTCAACTTGCGCGGCTTTTATCTCGGCCCACTTCCGGCTCATAAATCTCCCTCTCAATTGCCCCTTAATTCCGTCCGCGCAAGCGTGACTGGGATTATTTATCCTGACCGAGGTAACACTTCCTCGGTCTTCGGTTTTGCATGAGGTCAACCGAGCTAGTTTTCTTGCTCGGCTCCTTGATTCACTCGGTCGACGCCTCGTCTGGCCTTCCTGTCTCTTCAACTCTGACGCTGCCATTAATGGGGGCACGTGTTAATATCTTATTGGCCCCCGAGCAGCCAACCCAACCGTCCCCTCAAATTTGAATTTGGGCGGCTTCTTCCCCTCTATAAACATGCCCCTTCTCACTTCCTTTCATTCCTACTGCCTCTCTTCAAGCCTTTGACATTTCAGAGCTCAAGCACCCCCAGCAAAACTTCGTCCCTGCCATTCCTTGCATTTGTGCTCGAAGAAGTAGGCCCTGCCCTCAACTGGTAAGTTCCTTGAACCTCGTTTTTGCTATTTCAGTCGGCATTTCACATATTAGGGCACTAAATCCGTAGGTTTTAGGACATAGGCACCCAAAACCGTCCCTAACCCTTCACTCTCCTTGCTGTTCTTCCTTTTCTCTGATGAACACTAAGGATCTGGGGCGGATCGAGCTCCAGGTCTTCCTTTGATCCAAAAAATCATTCAGACCGAGCAAATAAGCAGTTTGTCCCAACCTTAGTAGAAACCAGGGTAACCAAATGACTTGGCCGTTCAACCGGGCTAACATCTGGTCTGCTTGAGTGACCGAGCTCCTTGGTTAGCCTTAACGACCGAGGTGGTTTGGCACTCTACATGACCAAGCTAAAGTCAAGCTCGCTTTGCGCGATCGCGCTCTCTCTTACACTGACCATCCTTTTCCTACAGAGTCCAAGGGGACCACAGACCATTACTGAGGCTCTCAACGACCGAGCAGCCATCAAGACACCAGTCTGTGCCAAACCACCTTGCCGAGCTGAACCAGCCGGCTACACATAGGGCGCTTCCGCTTCCTTGTCGATACCCCGGCTGCCTTGGCCGTATTCCGGGAAGACTACGGCATCCCGGCAGATGTTCACCTAGAGCTCGCCGAGATTGAGACAACCCCTTGGGGCAGATTAGACTAGTGCCCCTTCACCGTTCTTTCCGTCGTTGAGGGAGGCCTCCGTTTTCTGGTCAACCCTCTGCTGACCGAATTACTGTGTCGCACCGGGCTAGCACCCACACAAGTATCAACCAACACCTACCGAATAATCAACGGCATTCACGAGCTAAATAACCGGCTAAGGACCAACTTAGGTTTAGCCGAGATACTGCGACAATACACACTTGGGCACACGGGCGACGGCCTCACTTATTACTTAAAAATTCAACCGGGCAAAGAAAAGATAGTGACCGGCACCCCAGACAAGGACTTACATGATGACGACTTTTTCTGGGTGTCCGGCAACTATGAAACGGCCGACGTATCAGGCTGGTTCATCAGCAAGAATTTCGGTTCCACATGTAAGCCATGCCAACTTGCTCGGTCGATTGCCTTTGTTCCATATTCTTTATTTTAACACTTCTCTTTTTTCCTTTGCAGCAATCCAAGCCTTACAAGCCAACTACCACTATCCCAACGAAGAAGCCATCAGGGCCGTGCTCCGTTATAGCAACCGGGATTGCAACGAGCTACTCGGCTACACCCCAACCTACCGGTACTCTGCTCCACGCCGGAGTAAAGTCACAGACTTTCTCCGTGCTCCATCACCTCCTCCAGACCCAACACTACCGGACGTGCCCCTAATCCGGTTAACCGAGGCGGAAGAGATGGCAAAGAGAAGCCGCATCAAGAACCTACTCACAGCAACTTCCACCGAGATCCCAAGCATCCAAACCTGCCCAACTGCTGTCGGTCAATCCAGTGGGGCCGTGGTTGCCTTGGCTTATCCGGCTGTCGGTCAAGCCAGCGGAGAGACACGCCGTGCTGGCAAAAGACCACGTGCGGACCCTTCTACCGAGCTAGTGACCGAGCTCAGCACCGAGCAACCTGCCATCACCGTCGACCCAACACCGGCATGGAGGCCCCAACTCAAAAACCGGGGTAAAGACATCCCGGCAACCGTTTCCGTCAAGGGTGACAAAGAGCATCTGCTCGCCTTTGACCTTTCAAAAACACTCCTTCTACCGAGCGATGTAGTTGGCAGCGACCACGTGCCAGACACCTGGTTGGTGATATCCGCAGTAAAGTCCATGACCAGGGTAAGTCCCAACTGATACTTAAATTTTCACAAGTGTTTGCATGGTTTTTTTCTGATCAAGCTTTCTTCTCGCAGGCCATCCAGAAGCAACACTTGGTCATGGAGAGAATTCATCGACTGTGGCAGAAGGCAAACGATACTGCCAGCCAAGTCCAAAGTCTTCAAACTGAGCTCGGCCGAGCAAAGTCTTCACTGCAGATTGCCAACGCTGACAACACCAAGTTGCTCGGCCAGCTTGACGATGCCGAGAAAAAACGGGATGAGCTCCAGGCCGAGCTAAACGCACTCAAAGAGTCAAGGGAGAAAGAGTGCGAAGACGCCAACAACGCCGGCTTTAAAGAGGCCGAGGACAATTATAAAAAGCAGGTCTTCGCCACCCAAGACATCTATTTCAAAGTGGGTTGGAAGTCTGCCTGCGAACAGCTCGGTCAAGGTCCTGATACCGACGTGTTTACCTCTCCGCCAGCTGTCTTCCTACCGACCTATCTCATGCCATATGCCAACGATATCTTCAGCGCGTTGGAGGCTGAGGCCGAGAAAGGACTTGTAGGAGCAGCCGACGCAGATGCTGAGGGAGAGGACCGCTAAGAGCAGGAGCAGCCCGGCCAAACTGCGACGGGCGTCCGAGGCCAAAGCCCACCGATCAACCTCGAGGAAATTGGCGACGAATTCACTAGCATTTCCCCCATAGTGTAGTTTTCGTAGTTTTTCTTTCTTTTTGCTCAGCACATGTAACCGGGCTGCTGCCCCACCTCTTGTACATATTTTTATCATTAATGAAAAAGTTCAATTTTCTTGAAGTGTTGGCACGGTCAGCTGAGTAACCTCAACCGGACAAAATACTTCGGCAACATTAACCATCTTGCTTAACTTAACTAACAGGCAAAGGCATCTCGGTAGTAGATACAGCTGAGCACGTCAACTCTTTCAACCGGGGTAAATCATCTTGGTTGAGAATACCTAGGTTGAGCAAAACATCAACCCTTTCAACCGGAGTAAATCATCTCGATTGAAAATACCCAAGTTGAGCAAAACATCAACTCTTTCAACCGGGGTGAATCATCTCGGTTGAGAATACAAAGTTGAGCAAAACATCAACTCTTTCAACCGGGGTAAATCATCTCGGTTGAGAATACCTAGGTTGATCAAAACATCAACCATTTCAATTGGAGTAAATCATCTCGGTTGAAAATACCCAAGTTGAGCAAAACATCAACTCTTTCAACTGGGGTGAATCATCTCGGTTGAGAATACAAAAGTTGCGCAAAACATCAACTCTTTCAACCGGAGTGAATCATCTCGGTTGAGAATACCCAAGTTGAGCAAAACATCAACCCTTTCAACTGGAGTGAATCATCTCGGTTGAAAATACCCAAGTTGAGCAAAACATCAACTCTTTCAACCGGGGTGAATCATCTCGGTTGAGAATACAAAAGTTGAGCAAAACATTAACTCTTTCAACCGGAGTGAATCATCTCGGTTGAGAATACCCAAGTTGAGCAAAACATCAACCCTTTCAACCAGAGTGAATCATCTCGGTTGAGAATACCCAAGTTGAGAAAAACATCAACTCTTTCAACTGGAGTGAATCATCTCGGTTGAGAATACCCAGGTTGAGAATACCCAAGTTGAGCAAAACATCAACTCTTTCAACCGGAGTGAATCATCTCGGTTGAGAATATCCAAGTTGAGCAAAACATCAACTCTTTCAATCGGAGTGAATCATCTTAGTTGAGAATCTCAAAACTCAAAATAACATTAAAAATGCTGAGGCAAAGATGAGTCGCTTCTATATATTGACAAAAATGAATATTACATGAAGTGTAAGGCAAAAATTTCCTTTGCACAAAAAGAAAGCTAAAGCTAGAAATAATATAGCTTGAGGTTGGTTGCATTCCATGGCTGTGGTATTCTTCTACCATCCAAGTCCTCCAGGTGATATGCCCCCTTGCCCGCCAGACCGGTTATCTTGTAGGGTACTTCCCAATTTGCCCCTAGTTTGCCTTTACCTGGCACCAACCGTGCTGGGGACCCCCAGTGGGGGGTGACCCCCAGCACCCCCACTCCACATGGGGCTCTGTGATTGGTAGATAGAAAACAAAAAAAAAAAAAAATTCCAGCCAATAAGAAAACACTGGGGGTCACTGGGGGTTTGAAAAACTGGGGGTGCAAATCATTTTTGTACCTGGCACCAGGGTATTGCCCATGACTTTCCTCAAGACCCAATCACCTACTTTGAACGGTCTAGGGTGCACCGTTTTGTTGTATTTCCTTGAGAGCTCTTGTTGGTAGGTAGCCACGTGGATGTGAGCCTTTTCCCGACGCTCTTCCACAAGATCTAGTTCAAGGGCAATGGCTTCGGCGTTCAGCTCGGGTTCAAAGCTTTCACGTCTGCGGGTGGGCATGACGACTGCCAAAGGTATGACTACCTCCATGCCATAAGCCAAAGCAAATGGAGTTTTCTCGGTAGACCATCGCGGGGTTGTTCGGTATGCCCAAAGGACGCTGGGGAGTTCCTCAGCCCACTTTCCCTTGGCCTTTTCCAGCCGTTTCTTCAACCCATCAAGTATGATCTTGTTCAACGCCTTGGCTTGGCCATTGGACTATGGGTAAGCCGGAGTAGAGTTGTAGAATTCAATCTTTAAATCTTCACAAAACCCTCTGAATAGGCAACCGTCAAACTGGATGCCGTTATCAGAGATCAGAATTTTGGAGACGCCAAACCGCGTGACCACGTTCTGCCAGACAAACCGCTTCACATCTTTCTCCTTGATTGTTGCCAAAGGCTCCGCTTCAACCCATTTGGTGAAGTAGTCTGTGGCCGCGATGAAGAACTTCCGGTTGCCTGGTGCTGTTGGGAGCGGCCCCACTATATCTAGCCCCCACATCGCAAAGGGCCAAGGGTTGGTGAGAGGAAGAAGTTCCCTGGCCGGCTGGTAGATCTGGTGGGCAAACTTCTGGCATTTCTCACACTTGCGAACATATTTTTGGGCGTCGACTTGCATGCACGGCCACCAGTAGCCTTGCGAAATAGGTCGGTAGGCCAAGGACCTGCCCCCTATATGACTGCCACAGATGCCTTCGTGAATTTCGTAAAGGAAGGCTTCCACGCTGCTCGGGTGCACACATTTCAGGTAGGGACCGGTGAAAGATTTCTTGTATAAAGCGCCTGATGGAGAGAGCCAAAACCGCTCGAACTTCACCCGCACTTTATGCGCTTCCTTCTTGTTGGCTGGAAGGGTTCGTTCTCTGAGAAAGAGGATTATAGGGTCCATCCATGAAGGACCTAGCTCGGCGCAGAATACTTCTGTAACGCCCCAACTTCCGGGCCGTTAAATACGTACAATAATACAACACAAGTAGGATAAATAACCAAAACATCTTAATATACATATATAACCAGAGTTAATATCACAGGTAATTCGTTTATATTCCATTACAGGATTACCAAAACATTGCCAAACCAAAAGTCAAAAGAAAAAAAAAAAAACAACTAATCTAAGTCTTCAAATGAACCACAGCTCCAACACTTCATCATATTTGCCTTCAAAATAACCTTCACCATTGTAAACCGCTTCATCACCTGGCATGACACGCCATGAGCTTGGAATGCCCAATAAAAACACACACACACCCCATATCTTCTATCAACCAATCAACCATACACAAAACAAATTGGGTAACATAACTTACAATATTACAACAAGGTTCTATGAATTAGTAGTTAGACTAGACGACTAGAATCCCCCAAAGAGATCCATCTACCCAACCACAAAGATTGAACACCGAACTATTCAGAACTCCCCCTTTTGCTGCTTTGCAGACCTTACCATCTATGCCCACCTCCCAGTTATTTACTGGTCAATGACATTGATGGACCTCAAAAGGGACGGCCAAACAAGTGGGCTCGCTTACACCCAAATCGCGCCTAGGGCTCGCTTACACCCTGCACATACCATACCAAATCGTGCCTAGGGCTCGCTTACACCCTGCACATACCATACCAAAAGGCTCGCTTACACCCTGAAACCACCGTATAGAGTCTGAATACATCCGTGTCAACCTAGGGGCTCGCTTAGACCACTTGTATAGGACTTAACTCATTTGGTATTAATCCCATCATAATTCATGTCATGCATATGTATAAAATTGTTCTCAAACACTAGGATGAACGTCACCCATTGCCAGCCCCTTATCATTTCCCGTTTATTAGATCTTTTGCTAGGTAAGTTAGTCACATTCGGTAATTCGGTCATATAAAAGAGCATGAGACAAACATAAGAAATGAAATATATCCCATGATAATCGTACATAGGTATGGTAAGACAAGCAAATAACATTAGGCATGCTTTAAAACACTTAGAGACAAACAACACAACAAAACACCATTTCCAGCATTTTTCGGTTCTGCAGGTCTAACAAGAGTGCTTTGGGAAAAATACTTCTAGGTCAAATTAGAGCCTGAAATTGCACAAAAATAATAATTAACCTGTCTAGTTTCAATTCCAATTCACAGAATGTGCATAGCACCTCCAGAAATTCATCTACAAGCTATATTCGAAAACCTGTCCAGATTTGTCATCCGTTGGGAAAACTAGCTTTCCTCTCAATCTACCCAATGATTTTCACCCTAATAAATTCCATTGAAAAGAGGACTCAAAATCCTAAATTTGTATAGAAGAACAAACCTGAGATGATTTTTCTGGAATTTTATAAAATTGCAAGAAGTAGATTGTTTTTCAAAGACTCAGGACCAGATATTTAAAGAAGGTATCCAAGCCCTAAAAACACACAATTAGGGCTAATAAAATTACCACACGCTCTAAACACACCAAATATCTCACACTAAATTCAGAATTAAGAAATAAATAAATTTGATATTTCTTTTAAATTAGAGAAATTGCAGCAGTGCCTAATTTGACAAATTTGTAAGGCAAAGTCACTAAATCAAACCCACACTCTTATATACATCAAAAACCCTATTTCCCATTAACATGCAACACAAGAGGGCATCTAACAATAGGATGGATTGGTGAAAGAATTGGAGAAGACAAGGGGAAGAAGTGTTCTTACCTTGACTCAAGGAGGTACCATTTTCTTCCTTTTCTTTTCTTCTTCTTCTCTACTTCCCTTTAATCACACTCTCCTTCTCTCACCCTCTCCTTGGCTGCTGGTATGTGTGTGTGTGTGTGGAATTGAGACAAGGCTCTCAATTTATAGGAAATAAGCTTGGTCTTAGCTTAATGACTAAGGAAGCATAAAATATCTAGATATTTTTTTTATTTTATTTTTCAATCAATTCCCACCAAAATATTATTTGTGACACCTATGTACATATTCAAATAAATAATATTATATTCAAATAAATAATAAATAAAAGAACAACAAAAACAAAAATAAAAATAAAAATAAAATGTATGAATTAATTTATAAACTAAGAGGTAAATAAATAAAAACCAAGTTTTAGGGTATTTCCAATTATAAAGTGGTGTTCTCAGTTTAATTTTGATAATATACAGGAAAATTATTCTTTATTGGGCCATTTTGCAGACTTTTACGAAACTAGGTGCTAAAATGCTATTAAACTAAGGCTCAAGGTTTCATGTGTAATTACCAAAAATTAGGGTCTCTACAACTTCTGTCCGCCCGGTTTCCTCAATACTGGGCCTCAGAAGGAATTCAATCAAAAGAGGGTTGGGAGATGTGTTGTCGACCATAGAAGCAAGGCCGGCCAACTCATCTGCTCGGCCGTTTTCTTCTCAGCCAATCTGTTGGACCCTGATAACCTGAAATCACTTGATGTGGTCTCTGACCAGAGCTTGGTACTTCATCATTCTGTCATCCTTTGCCTCGTAAACCCCAGAAACTTGGTTAACTACAAGCTGGGAATCACTGTAAACCATTAGCTCGGATGCTTGCATCTAAAGCGCGCTCTTTAGACTGGCCAATAGCGCCTCGTACTCGGCCTCATTGTTGGATGCTGGGACGCCAAGGGTGATAGAATGTTCAATAGTCAGTCCGTCTGGTGAAATCAGAACTATACCCAGCCCGGCACCGTGACGGTTCGAGGCTCCATCAACAAAAAGTTTTCACATTTCGCCGACAAAGAGCTTCCAACATTCTGAGAGGTCTTGAGAAGCTTGAAGGTTGATGGGATCACGGTTGCTCGGCTGCTCGGCTTCCGGTCCCGTGCTGAACGGTTCCACTTCAGCCCCCCTTGGTGATTCGGCGCCGGACTCAGCAAGTTGATCCATAATGCCTAAGTCCGTCGACGAATCACTAGGTTGCGGTATTATGTCGGCCGCAGGCTCTGTGCTGAGCGGTTCCATTTCTTCCCTCCTCGGTGATGTGGTGTCGGACAAAGCGGGTTGGGCAGTGATACCCAACTCCGTCATCGTATCACCGGGCTGTGGTATCGTATTAACTGAAGGTGCTTCGGCGGGGCACGCAAGTTTCAAGTCGCCAATGCCGTCGAGCTGTGGTATTTCGGTCAAGCTTGTATTCACCTCTTTATCTGCCACGGCAATATCGACCGGGTATACCGGATGAGTTCCAGGTGAGAATTCAGCAACGAAGTCGGCCAAAGCCTGGGCTTTAATGGCAGTGCGCGGCTAGAACTTCACATCGAACTGTCCCAATTTGACCACCCACTTAAGAATCCGACCGGAGAAATCTGTCCGTTCGAACAAAGCTTTGAGAGGGAACTCGGTCAAGACGATGATGGAATGGGCATAGAAATAGTGTGCCAACTTCCTTGAAACCATCATCAAAACTAACGCAAGTTTTTCCAGCGGCAAGTACCTCGACTCTGCCGGTAGCAAGGTTTTGCTGACGTAGAAGATGGGTAGATGCTTGATTCCTTCCGACCGGACAAGCACCGCACTGACTGCGTGCTGCGATACGGCCAGATAAAGGTAGAGTTCTTCTCTGGGCTCCGGTGTGACCAATAACGGCGCTGAAGACAAATACTCCTTAAGCTCGGCCAAAGCCCGGTCACACTCTTCATTCCATGAGAACTTGGATTTCAAGGCTTGAAAAAAAGGGCGGCAGCGATCTGATGACCGGCTTATAAATCGGTTAAGCGCGGCGGCCATTCCGGCCAGATACTGCACATCCTTAGCCGAGCTGGGCTGTTTTAACTCTTGTACGGCTCGAATTTGTGTAGGATCTGCTTCGATACCTCGGTTCGTGACTAAGAAACCCAGAAATTTTTCGGATCCCATGCCGAAGGCACACTTAGACGCATTCAGGCGTAACTTGTGCTTTTTGAGAATGGCGAACATCTCAGCCAAATCGGACAAATGGTCTGCTTGATGCCGGCTCTTAACCACCATATCATCAATATAAGCCTCCATTGTCCAGCCTAGCAGAGGAGCGAACATCTTGGTCACCATCCTTTGAAAAGTTGCCCCGGCGTTCTTTAAACCAAAAGACATGACTCGGTAGCAGAAGAGTCCCCTTAGTGTTGTAAACGAGGTGATCTCTCGGTCGGGCCCATGCATGGCAATCTGATGGTAGCCGCGGTAGGCGTCCAAGAAATTGAGCCTGTTATGTCCAGCCGTTAAGTCCACAAGTGGGTCTATTCTAGGTACAGGGAAGCTGTCTTTCGGACAAGCACGGTTGACCGTCTTGTAGTCAACGCAAACTTGCCACTTCTCATTCTTCTTGGGCACCACGACCGTGTTTGAAATCCACCGGGGGTAGTGCACTTCCTGAATTGCTCGTGCCTCAAGCAAGTTCTTCACTTCCTCCGTAACTACCTTGGCGTGATGCAGCGCCGATCTCCTTGTTCGCTGAATGACCGGCTTAGCTCCGGGGAAGACATTGAGATGATGGCATATAAAACTCAGATCGAGACCAGGCATGTCGTAAGGTGACCATGCGATGACTTCGACGTTGGCTATCAAAAACTCAATCATGTTGGTCCTCTCTTGGGCGGTAAGGCTTGAGCCGAGCAAGAAGAACTTGTCCGGACACTCTATATCAATGCACACTTCCACCAATTCCTCGACAGCTTTGTCCTCGGCCTTGGTGCCCACGTCGTCAAGGACTTCCCGGTCTTCCGGTCCCTCAATCATTTGAACGAATCCTTTGACGGCTCGGCTTCCGTTGACCGCCACGAAGCATTGCTTCGACATGACTTGATCTCCCCAAATCTCCTCGATTGCCCCCATAACCGAGGGAAATCTCATTACCTGGTCATAGGTCTACGCTACGGCTTGCATAGCGTGAAGTCATCCCCTTCCAAGGATCAAATTGTAAGTGGATGGCACATGCAACACCCAGAACTCCACTTGTTTGACCACGAATCTCGCTTTGACCGGCAGGATAATCTTTCCCAAAGGCCACTCCGGTTGTGAGTTGAGACCAACCAGTGGCGAAGTTGCCGGGGCCAGATTTGTATCCCAGAGTTTAAGCTGTTTAAAGGCGTTGTAATACATGATCTCGACCGAGCTTCCCTGATCGATCAAGATCCGTTTGAAATCAAACTCTTTGACGCGGAGTGTAACCACTAGGGCATCGTTGTGTAGCGTTTGGATGCGCTCTAGGTCTCTTGAGGAGAAACTGATCACATCTTTCTCTTCGGTCTTCCCCCTCTTGATCGCAGACTGAACCGACAAAACTTCCCTTATGTGCTCTGCCTTCTTGATCATACCTCAGAGCTCGCATACACGCGCCGGTTCCACTATGCCGTGGATGACATTAATAACCCCTTGGGGAGGCACATCTCGGTCATCCGGTCCCCGCGGGTCAACCGGAGCTTGATTGGCCTTCACGCCGCCATCAATGTAAAGGTCCAAGTGTCCGGCTGCGACTAGCTCTTCCAAGTGTTGCCTCAAAGGCAAATAATCCTCTATCCGATGGCCTCGCTCCCAGTGAAACGTACAACGGTACCGCGGATTGAAGCCCTTCTGTCCGTCGCCTAACTTAGCAGGAAACCGGACATACTCCTCGTCACGGATTTCACTAAGTATGCGATAGATTTGAATCTTAAAGACCGTGGCGATGCCCGTCCTTGCTTTCAACCTTCTGTTTGCATCAGCTTCGTCATCTCGGGGGTAGTCATCCCGGTCATTCCGACGTCCCCTACCCCAATTTTTGCGATTCGAGCCACGGTCCGATTCCTCAGCGCGGTCATTTGAACGGATGGACTCTTATCCGATCGCGTGCACTTTGCCAGCCGACCGCTTGTCTGTTGCTACCAGAGTTGCCTTCATGGTAGATGCTGACGCATCATCCTCCACTCGGATATGTTCATTGATGCGTTGCATTAGTTGACCCATGGATGTCGGCTGGTGCATGGTAAGCAAGCCTCGCAGTCTATGTCCGACTGGGAGACCACGGTTGTATTGTGTGATTGCAAGGTTGATCGGGCAATCCAAAATCTCATTGAAGGTCTCCCAATATCTGGCGTTGTATGCCTTCAATGTGTCGCTCGGTTCTATCTTGACACTCGGGAGGTGATCAACTTCCTTTGGTATTTTGGTGTTGGTTTTGAAGCGCGTCACAAAGGCTTCGGCCGACTGAAGCGCATCACAAAGGCTTCCCACAGACGGCGCCAATTGTACGGGGAGCAAATATTTAGGCAAGCCCGCACTCCTTTCTTCCAAGCTCCTACCAGTCCGATCAACCTGCGAACACAATGGCGGTGAGCTACCCGGCGGTGTGTGGCCGAAAAACCCCTCCGGCGATCAAGTTAGACACACACACAGGGATAGAGACGGAGAGAGAGGAGGGTGTTGAGTGTTTGTCTCACCAAATGTTTTTCTGCCTTAAGCATGGGGGACGGAGACATGCTTATATACCTTCTGCGCCCCAAATCTACCTTCGGTGCTCTCTCGACACATGGTACTGCTATCCCATCCGTCAGCACAAATCTTGCTGTACATCACCTAACCCAACTGCCAGCCCACTCTACTGGGAGCTCGGCAACAGAGGTACAGCATCACGGCCGCCGACATCCAGGCTGCACTTCATGCCCAAGTGTAGCAATAGCCGAGCTCCGTCCCTATCGTGCTCGACTGCATTCCGGCGAAGGCGAGCTCCAGAAAGGTCACGCCGATCAACCAAAGGCTTTCCTGCTGAGCTTCGGGCACGAGCTTTCCTGCCGAGCCAAAGGTGTATGCTTTCTGGCCGAGCAACTCAAGCTGCACGGTCACCACCGGTGCAAGTAGTTCGGCCACGGGCCGAGCAGCCCCAACTCCGGGCAAATCCTAAGCTATCTCGGTCCAACACGCCCTTGGGCCTTCAACTTGCACGGCTTTTATCTCGGCCCACTTCCGGCTCATAAATCTTCCTCTCAAGTTCTATTTAGTAAAATTAAGAATATTATCATTTTTTTTTTCTAATTTTAAAAACTAAGAATATTATCAATTATTTAGTAATTAAGACTTGATGGAATTTAAATTTGTAAATTAAAACTTTTGTATAAATACCCCTAAAAAAAAAATACTCAGAACTAACAATTAATGGCCCCGATTGATTTTTATTATTGACCCACAATAAACACTTTAATATGCACAATTGATTTCACATTCTAGACAATTTTATGGGACTTTCCCTAAAAATATTTGGTTCATAGTTCTAAATAAGTTGCCAACTGGAGATTTGAAAGAAAACATAATGTGCTTAATTGGACGAACTAGATAAGGAGGATTAGAATCTACCGGTCTTGAATCCTGAGACTGTGAATCCCCCGAACTATTTGGTTGGATTGGATATGTATACTGTGTGTGTTTTCTCATTGGATTAGATGTCTAGAAATGACTACTTTCAGTGAATCTAATATTTAGTTGGACGGATTGAATAGGATAAATGAGCAAAAGACTATTTTACCTTTTTTTAATTATTTACTAAGTAATAGCAATATTAAACATATCTTTAATATTTTAATTATTTTTAGATAGATTAAATAAAAATTTATTTTATTTTATTTTTTACACAATTAAATAAATCTATTTTTTTTTAAATTAAATAAATAAAATATCAATAAAATATCAAAAAATATATATGTTATTTTTTTAATTAAAACTTTAAATAAATTTGTTTTTAAAAGTAATAATAATTAAACAATGAAATTAAATAAAACATCTATTAAAATTTAAATAATGAAATTAAATAAAATTTAAACAAAATTTTAAAATAAAACATCAATAAAATATTTATAAAAAATTATTTTAAAAAAATTAAATAAATAAAACATCAGTGAAAAGTTAAATAAAATTATTTTATTTTTAAATTGAGACATTTAAATTTTATTGAATTAGTAAATATAATACATAATTAAATAGTAGATGGTCAAAATGGTCATTTTACCACCTAATCTCAACAGTAAATAGTCCCTCCAAAATTGTCTCATACCCCCCTGGGCTAATATAATCCCGAGATAAGAAGTCCGGCCGGACTCCATGTCCAGCGGACTAAAAAAAAAAACAAACGATGAACTACGAATTCTTTCGGATAAGCAATCCGAATAGTGAATAACCCCCTTAATCTCCCAATCAAAAACACCCTTAAGGAAATAACCAACTCCTAATGTTATTGAACACAAGTAAATTATCTTATTTGAACTATGAATAAAGCAGATCATCAAGAGAAGTTGAATAATGGAGAGAGAGAGAGAGAGAGAGAGAGAGAGAAAGGGTTGTTGTAATTTCTTGATGGCAGTGTTTTGTGGGTATAATGTTAAAGAAAGAAAGAAAGAAAGAAAGAAGGGAAAATGACAGGAGCTAAGATCACATGTCACTGTCATAGTGATTTCAGGGAGGAGGAGGAGAGGGTATACCTGTGTGTCTCCTTGTGTTCTGTGGTTTGTTTTTGTTTGGTTGATGGGACTATTCCTAGTTTGCCAAACATGGAAACTAATCTATTTTCTCACTTGTTTTCCACGACTTTCTTTGCTCGTATAACAACGACTTTCCCAATGCCACACCCTCTGACTTTTCGTTTTTTCTTTTCAAATTTTTTTCTACACAACACACCATGAATTGAATTGATCAGATCAGATTTTTTTTTTCATGCATGTCCACGAGATTCATGTCTTTGAGATCATTAACAGATTTGGACATAAGCATTCGATCTATCTTCACCCTCTCTTCTTCTCTACTTTTGGAAACTTTGATTAGACTTGTCTCTGCATGCTCTCTCTCTCCCTCTCCCTCTCCCTCTCGGATTCTTTACTAATGTGTATCTATTAAAAATACAGAGGAGGTATGTATACAGAATTTTTGCACACAGAAAAATATTTAAAAAGAAAATTATTGTACAGTTCAAGTTTAATTCATGTATTGTGGAGTCTATATGTAAAATGATTTTCAGTCACATAATGATTTTCTTGATATATTTTTTGTGGATACGTAACATTGTTGTTAAAAAATGTCATTAAAAAGAAAACACTAAAAATAGTCTTTAGGGAAGCTGTTAGTGTTGAAAATTCTACAAAAAAACTGTATTGAAATTTTTGAAGTGTTTAAAAAAAGTGAAAGTATTTTGAGATATGTAAAAAATGTATTACAATTATAAATATTTTAATATTTTGTGTTTATTATTGACCGTCTTTAAAGTTGTCATTAGCATAACCTAAAAAATAGAGTTATTTCACTTTTAAAATATGATATGATAGAATTTTTGAATAATCTACTCAATGGTTTATTTTTACAGAAGAAAAAGTTATCTAATTGTGTTGCTACCGTTATTCGATTTACTTGATTTTTGGTATGAATGATCTACTCACAAATTTTATAAAATGAATGGTTCAAATTATCGAGATGAGCTTTTAAGTGGGCCTACAATGGGTGAACTTCACTGTATATATTCATATAGGCATAAATCTCATATGTTTCTCTTAGTACAACATTTTACCCCCACATAAGAACTTTAAGCATACTTTTGGTAATTGTTGGAAATCAATTGTAAATAAGTGAGACAATCTTAAAATAATTGAACTATATATGAAATCTTTTTTTATAGAAATTTGATACAAAGGAAAGATTTACACCAACCACAGAAAGGAGACTATACACATGAGACTGCTTTTTAACATGAAAAATGAAATTATTTCTTCAGTGGTCTACTGAAGTGCAAATTTTCCTAAAAGTTTAGACTAGCACAATTCACTTGAATTTCAACCACATGTAAATGAGAAACCCTTTCCCAATACAGATCCAACATGTTTCACACCTGGGGCCTAAACATATCACTGTTTTAGGAATAGAGAATGGACCTGTGGGAAATACTTTTATGTTTGGATCTAGTTTTTGGGGAGATTGATAGCTAGCACGCCAACAAGTGTGTTTTGTTGACTGCAAATATTTGTCTCTTTTGAATGTTGCCAAAGTATAGTTTAACAATAAGGTTAGATTTCACAAAATATATATATATATATATATATATATGTGCGATATTTGTGTGTGTACCATCTTTCCAAAACACGGCATAATCTGGCGAATGTCTTGGTTCACTTCCCTTTTTTGTTTTTTGAAACAGAAAATATATTAAATTAAAAAGAGAAGTTTAGTACAGAAGTTATAAAACGAACTACAGGAAAGCCACACCAATCCCTCTCCAAAAAAAGGTGCAAAAATAAAGGGGGGTGGTGGTAGAACTTTTCACTATCCAAGAGGGTGGCTGAGAAAGTAGCAATAGTATCAGCCGATCAATTGTTCTCTTAATAAATAAATAAATAAATAACTAAACACTACGGAAATCATGCAAAAGTTGGAGACAATCCTGCAGAAAAGCTTGATTCGCACGGATCCTCATATGTCGCCTATGTAAAGCATGTAAGGTTCAAAGAGAATCAAATTCAATAATTGAAATTTTGAAATTTGCAATCAGCGCGTATTTGAGTCCAGTGCAAAGAGCTCATAATTCAGTCATATTTTAGAAAGTAGACCCAGGATTACCTCAAGACAAACCACCAAGACTAAGTTATACAAAATAAATAGGTAGGGGTTTCTATATCTAAGAAAATTATTTCATTCAAACAAAAAAAAAAAAAAAGAGCGTATATTGAACAATCCACAAAAAATATAAATTTGGGGGTGATTTTCTATGGGTTTGGATTTATTTATTCAAATTGTATTTGTGTGGGTGTTAAATTATTTGAAGGAGAAAATTAAGAAAACCAAAAAATTATATATATGCTATATATATGTAAATTTGTGAATTTGTAATCAACAAAGTCATTATAGTATAGTGGTGAGTATTCCCGCTGGTGACCCGGGTTTGATCCCCGGCAACGGCGTTGTTACTTTTTAATGAAAAATTTTCTCTCTTTTTTTCTACCAACTTGGAGTCGTCACAATCACAGACCAATAATTTACAAGGATAGCTCAAAATGCACAAATAAAAATTTATTTATATTAATGTCTTGATCTAATTAGAACTTGTTTGGAATGTCAGTTGATTTTTTAATTATTTAACATGAATTTAAAAAGTCTTGTTTGGGATAAAAAAAAATTATTTTTATGAGAAAAAAAAATGAAATGATTATGGATTGTTTGTAACTTTTGTCTTATTTTGTTAAAATAATTTATTTTGCCTTATATGACTATTTTAATCTAAATATTCTTCCCAAACAAGCTCTTACTTAGAGGAATTTGATGGAACCTAATCATTGCCAAAACACTCTACTACAAATATGTGATTGTTGATGTTAATCTTGGACTTTTTAATGATCTCGGTCTCGCTCTTTGTCGGAGGAATTTGATGGAACCTAATCATTGTCAACAGAATCTACTACATATATGTGATTATTGATGTCAATCTTGGTCTTTTTTATGATCTCGGTCTTCATTCAAATTGTTCGCTGTATTTCATTCTTCTTTATTTGTGTTATATTAAAACATACAAGACCTATTTATTTTAATTATTTGTTACTAATTAATTTATTCATTTTTAATATAATAAAATCATAATCTTGATCCGAACTAAACCAAGTTACATTGAGTTATTCTAGTATAGTTCTAATTCCCGAGTCGGATCGATTTAAATCTAGTCCATGATTAATTTGATCTTAAGTTTAAATTTAAAATTGATCACGATTAAATTATTTCTAATCGAAACCAAACCAACTCCTTTATGGAAAATTATATAATAATTTCGAAGTATTATGTGGTCATACTCACTCACTAATTACTATGTTCCTCAATTAGTAGTACAAATAATTAATATTTCATCTTTTTTATCAATTATCTATATAATAAAGCAGGAGAATTTTTGAAAAATGTGTCAAAATGTCGTAGAAATATATTTTGTTTCAAGAGTTGAGATTAATTCCTAAATTCATTAAGGGTCAAGATTTCTTTAATTTTCACTCACCCATCTTCTTTTCCCTCCCTTTTTTTTTCACTTATGCAATCTATCTCTCTCTCTCTCTCTCTCTCTCTCTCTCCCTCCCTCTTAGGGGTGAGCAGCAGATATATCGATCCGTCCAAACCGAATCAAACCAATCCGTCGCATTTTGGACGAATGCGTGATGACGAGTGGACGATTACGAATTAATTTTTTCCAATCCGCTCCGAACCGCCAAACCGTAAACACCTCCTAATAATTTATAAGACTTTGGGTATGTTTGATTTGGATTTGTAGAGTGATTTTGGAAAAAAATTTCTAAAAAATTTGTTTGGTTTATAAATTTTTCAAAATAATTTCCAAAATCACTTTCTCTCTCTTACCTATCAATCAATTACTTTTTATCTCTACTCTCTCATTCGTAATCATTTTTTCTCTCACACACATCTACTCAATTATAACAAAATATCAAATCATTCAAAACTCCCAAACCCCAAAACTACTTTCAAAATACACAACCAAACAAACCAAAAAAATTCTAAACTCTCTCCCCAAAACAATTTTTAAAAACTACTCTCCCAAAACCAAACCAAGCACACCCTTTGTATTTTTAATTTATTTAGATATTCTGTTTATGTTTTCAATTGAAAAAAAGTTTAGGGGTTGTTTGAGATATTTTAAATAAGTGCACTTTTGGACTTTTTATGAAATATGGGTTGGGTTTGAAGTAATGTGGTATAAAGAGGTGATATGACTTAAATAAGATGATGTGACTTAAATAGGATAGAGATTTTTTAAATTTTTTAGGAGATGTCAAACCTAACCTAAATATTTTGTTAAATATATTCTGTTGAAAAAGAGTTTTCAACTTGACTATATTTTTTGAATTGAAAAAAATAAATGTATTATTTATCTATATTTTTTGGTTTTAACTCTAAAAATAATAAATAAAAAGATAATATATGCTGGTTGGTTTTTGTTTTCAAAAACAAATATAGATATAACAATACAGAGGCATACAATCTCTACTACTTTCATGGTTTTGATGGTTTGAATTGTTTTTTATATTTTAAAAATCACAGATTGTAATACTTTATGTGGATGAGGCATACTGTGATTGTAATATGTAGATGAGGCATGCAGTGATTGTAATATTTTAAAGTTTCAAACTTTCTTTCTTTGGATGAGACATGCAGTGATTGTAATACTTTTTTAAGTCATTGACTGTAATATTTTTTTATTTTTTTTTGAGTAAGTGTACAAGTTGAATTATGTTGAAAATTTATAAAATTTTAAACCGTCAAACTAATTCGCATCTATCTGTCAATTTGCCAATCCACTCAATTCACATTTGCCGGATTGGCAGACGGATGTAGATTGATTTTCTCTAATCTACCAATCTGACGGACGAATGTCAAATTGGAGGTTCCGTAGCCGCAACCGACCCGCGCCTACTCCTACTCTCTCCTACCCACCTTCCTTCCTCTTTCCTTTTTATACTTTTATTTTTTATTTTCCTTCTTATTTCTTTATTATTTTTTTATTTTCTTTTTTGCGCACTTATTTTATTTAGGAAAATGGCTCATACACCCACTGGGGGTCGACCCCCAGTGAGGTGGCAGTCCATAATTGGACCAAAACAACACTGTTTTCTTTTCTTTTTTTTTTTTTTTTGGGTTTCGGCCAGTGGGGGCGCGACACCTCACTGGGGGTGCGACCCCCACTGGGGGTATGCAGCAGGATTGTTTTATTTATCAATAATGATTCATCCCCCCTTTTCTCCCCACCCCTTTGACCCCCCTCTCTCTCATTGGTTACATTTTCTTTTTCTTTTTCTTTTTCTTTTTTTTCCTGCTCCTCCAATCACCATCCGCCACATGGCAAAGGGAGGTGAGGGGGTGACCCCCAAAAAGAGATCCCAAGCATTATTCTTTATTTATATCATGTCTCCAAATACAAATATACACTATTACTATCATAAAGCACCACACTATTACTGTCGTAAAGCACCACACTATTACTGTCGTAAAGCACCACGTAACCTTACTCATAGACTACCAAATGGAAACATACTCATAGACTACCAAATGGAAACATTCCGCATATCTCCAAGTTGGCCCAACTTGTGAAAAACACGTCCAACCTACTCACAGGCTTTCTCCAACAAACTTTTTTGTGGGAGACAAGACAAAAATGTAAGCCAAATCTGGGCTAATGGGTCTTAAAAAAAAAATTAAATGAAGAAAAAAAAATACATAACAATCCAAAAAAACTAATCTGATTAAATAATACATCTTGCAAAACCTCATGAAATCAAATATATATATTTTTCATAAAGCCAAGGTGTATTGGTAATTATCATCTAAATAAGGGGTTGTTTTGGGTATCCTAAATAAGTGCAACTTTTTATGAAATATGGGTTAGGTATAGATTGGGTTTGAAATAATGTGATAGAAACGTGATGTGACTTTTTATGAAATATGGGTTAGGTATGGATTGGGTTTGAAATAATGTGATAGAGACGTGATGTGACTTAAATAAGATGATGTGACTTAAATAAGATAGTGACTTTTTGAATTTTTTTGAGGATGCCAAACTTGGCCTAAGTATATTGATTTTTTACAAAAAAGATAAATAAAAAAAATAAAAAAATAATAATGTAATTTAAAAATGATAAAAAAAAATAAAAAATGTGCTATTTTAAGAAATGCCAAATAATAATTTGAGAATTAGGTGGGCTGGGTCAATGTTTGTGGACACACATCCAGATAGAACTGGACTGACGTAATAATCACCATTGTCACAAAAAGCCCATCACAGTTGTTCTTGTTCTTCGGAGACACTGAGCTCAGAGAGAGAGAGAGAGAGAGAGAGACAACAGTCCAATGAATCAACCTGTTCAGAAGAACACTCTCTACGTAGGTAAGCAATCGATACATCTAAATCTATATATATGTGTATGTATTAGTATAGTAATGGTGGTGGTGGTGCTGGTGGTGGGAATTTGAATTTAGGGGGTTTGGCGGAGGAGGTGAATGAATCGATACTTCACGCGGCGTTCATACCGTTCGGGGACATAAAAGATGTGAAGACGCCATTAGATCAGGCGACTCAGAAACACAGGTCATTCGGATTCGTGACGTTTCTGGAGAAAGAAGACGCCTCCGCCGCCATGGACAACATGGACGGTGCTGAGCTCTACGGCCGTGTCCTCACCGTCAACTATGCCCTCCCTGAGCGCATTAAGGGTGGTGAACAGGGTTGGGCCGCTCAGCCAAGTATGTATCTATCAATTCCCACTCCTTTTTCCTACCACTTAAAACCCTAAAATTCATCTGTCAATGTCATTGTGTGTTTGAATTTTAATCAGGTTTATGTTTCCTACTAACAAGTTTGATTTTTATTTAGTTGTCTTGCTCTTGAATTAAAAATGAATTTATTGGTGAAAAATATTGATTGATGATAAGTTTAGAGACAGCATGTTCAGGTGGTTTAGCTATCTACAACAATGTCTGGTAGAAAGTGATATAATTACCATAAATGACAATGTTAGAGGAGTGAAAGACTTAAACTGACGTGAAATGTGGTAGTAAAAAACATATATAAATTTATTGAATTTAACTAAGTATATAGCCTTTGACAGAGCAGAATGATGAAAAATGATTCATGTAGTCAATCCCATTTGAGTGGGAAAGATGGCTTGGTTTGGCTCGTCTAACTCTTGAATCTTGATTTTCTTTGATGTAGAGGAGCTTTAAGGGTTTTAGAATTTAGCGAAGGCCATTCTAATATCACAATAGAGATTAAAAGGAAACTAAACTAAAAATATGACAAAAAGAGTTTGGAGTAACTGGTGTGTTGTCTAACAGACTATTGAGTTAGAATTTGGAACTGACACACAGGGACACTAGAAGATAAAGGTACATTGTCAGAAATAACAATGAGAATTGGGGGAGAAAGATTACACCTTCAAGATATTGAAGACAATCTTCAAATTGCTCAGAAAACTATCTTCACTTTTGTCTCAGTACCTCACAGGATAAAATACCATCCAAAGAAAGTGATTACATATTGTCATATGCAGGTTAAGTGTGTATGTCACAAAATACAGCATTCCATAATATAAAAAAAGCATAGATAGTAAACACTAGTTTCAGTAAAATGTTTGATGTATGCGATTTTTTAATGTTATGGTGAAACCTTTGATTCCTCAAAAAGCGTTTCCTGTTGTTTAAATGGATGATCAAAGATGTCTATGCTACCTAGAAGATGTTTAATGAGTAGTCTAAGACTCTTAGATAAAATCGATAGAATACTTTGAGAATTCATTTTGGAATATCCTTCTTTGGCATTCACGTGCTTATCAAAATGGATGTATTTGTAGTGTTCCCTATAATTTGGTGACACTTTTATGGTGTGTTTGGTTGGAGGATTTGGGGAGAGATTTGGAAAGGGAAAGGGAAAAGGTGTGTAAAACTATGTGAAATTTAGGCATTTTTATTCATATTTCACCTACCTTTTCCATTTCCCTTTCCAAATCCCTCCTCAAATCCCTCAACCAAACACAACATTAGGATTTTATGTTATGAGATTAGAATTGGAGGAGGACATGGTAGCCACCAATAGAGTTGAAAGCAAAAAGGATCCACACAGCTAAGAGTTGATATAAAATGTATGAACTAGAGGGAATTGAACAGAGGATGCTGAAAATGGAGATTAGGGGAAATGAAAAAAGATGGGGCAAAACTTTGGAAGGGCACTTGCTTTAACCTTTAAAAGGGCATGAATAGCTTAGAATTAGAAGATTCCAAACTCCAACACTTTTCTGGCTGGTTCTAAGACGGTAAAAATGGAACAATTCTTCTCCTTTCTTTGAAATTGACTTACATACTTTTTGATTATCATTTTCAGACTACTTTTTGGCTTTCAAAGCTCAAACTGCTGCAAATTTAATTTTCTTGAACAAGAACATCGAAAAGAATGTTAAGGAAAGCATGTGTGAGTTAGTAGCCTCATTTAGCATTCAGTATAAACTGGATCTGCTTCCATCTTATATGGTAGTATTGAATGGGTTAGAAGTTTCATTTTATTAACGAAAGTAAGTATGATTTCCGTACAACACAAAAACCATGTGTAAAGTCCTTTAATGGTCTCAGAATGCAAGTTATTGAAAACCTTTGGAGGCATAAAATATTTGTCTCAACAGGCTTATTGGTGCACTATGAAGCATGGATACATAGAATATGGAAATTTTCTAACAATGTGAGCTACAGATACATTGAGGATAAATGGTATAAAAAAGTAATTATGTAATAGCATATTTGTAACACACTATGTCATTAGTTTTCTATAAAATATTTGCACTTTCGAATTTGTAATGTATGCACATAAAATAAATAAAGATTAGGGTTTTTGTTATGTGGACACGAATTTAGCCCAAATTTGACATGCTTTAACCACACTATTTCTCAAATTTTCTCATGCAAGGAGTATGCAAAAATATTGAAAACTATTCTTGCATTATTCTAAAAATAGTTCTAATTTTACATAAAAAATGTCACATCTTAATTTCAAGATGGTTCGGTATCTTAAGAGTTCCCAAAATATCTGATACTTACTTATTCAAAATTAAAGAAAATTAATTTATAATTGTGGATAAGTTTAGAAAGTATCTAATAAATATTGGAGGAGTGTCGGTACCCCGTATGATACGGATATGACTCCCTTGTATAAGTATTCACACTTCGTAATCGCTGCACGTTTTGTTCAGATACATGACTTTCAAAGCGAATAGAATGTTATGAACAAAACACCTTGCCTAAGTGGCCCTGTCGATAATAAGCCCTTGCCATTTACTAGTTCTATGGAGCCTTGGGATCAGAACTTGTTTCAATTCCAGTCCACGACTGAAGTACTCAAACCCAATCTTAAGTATGTTTTTTATCCGATACTTATTCAAAATTAAAGAAAATTAATTTATAATTGTGGATAAGTTTAGAAAGTATTTGATAAATATTGGAGGAGTGTCGGTACCCGGTATGATACGGATATGACTCCCTTGTATAAGTATTCGCACTTTGTAATTGGTGCACGCTTTGTTCAGATACATGACTTTCAAAGCGAATAGAATGTTATGAACAAAACACCTTGCCTAAGTGGCCCTGTCGATAATAAGCCCTTCCCTTGGCCATTTACTAGTTCGATGAAGCCTTGGGATCGAAACTTGTTTCAATTCCAGTCCATGACTGAAGTACTCAAACCCAATGTATGTTTTTTATTCGATACTTATTCAAAATTAAAGAAAATTAATTTATAATTGTGGATAAGTTTAGAAAGTATTTGATAAATATTGGAGGAGTGTCGGTACCCTGTATGATACGGAAATGACTCCCTTGTATAAGTATTCACGCTTCATAATTGGTGCACGTTTTGTTCAGATACATGACTTTCAAAGCAAATAGAATGTTATGAACAAAACATCTTGTCTAAGTGGCCCTGTCAATAATAAACCCTTCTCTTGGCCATTTACTAGTTGGATGAAGCCTTGGGATCGGAACTTGTTTCAATTCCGGTCCATGACTACAGTACTCAAACCCAATCTTAAGTATGTTTTTTATGCAGTGTAGCTCGCTTCTCAGCATGCTTTGGTGCATGTTGAAAAAAGAATAGCTTTCTTGTGGCGCGGAAAGCTAATGTCCAAAACAAATACGTTAATGTCCACAAGAAAGAAAGAAAAAATTTGGAAACAAGATCATCTACTCATTTTTCCGTCACGTGGTCATATCTGCATATAGCTGTGCTTCTACAGTTTAATCTCATGTACAGCATTGCATATTTTTCCTCTATTTGTCACTGACTTACTGCTCTAATGAAAGAATTCATGTTCTCGAGTGCATTTTTGTTTTTAGTTTGATTCTTTACCTATCTTTCTTAGATGGTTGTCTTATTTATCCAATCCATTCTGTTTGGGTAGAGGCTTCCAACATTATGATTTTTCCCCTTTTTATTTCTAGTTGATTTCACTTATATATTATATTGACTTCGGCAAGAGGCACAAATTTTAAGATTATAATTGCTTTCTCAAATATATTATGGTGGCGCGTTAATATCAGTTTCAGGTTTGCCATTGGACAGTTGTATTGCTCTTTTGGGTTACAGTTTAGAAGAAGTGTTAACATTTTCATTTTTTTCCTCAATTTCTCAGTTTGGGCGGATGCGGACACATGGTTTGAACGGCAGCAACAAGAAGAAGAAATGCAGCGTATTCAGGCAGAGAATCGGGCTACAATGGAGGCAGCAGAGGAGTTGCATAGAAAGAAAATGGCCCAAGAGCGAGAAGGGGAAAAGGAAGAAGAAACAGATACCAAGGACGACCCAATGGCGAGGGCTGAAGCCGAAGTTTTGAAACAGGATAGTTCTTAGTAATAAGCATTCAATGGAGAAACTGTTACAATGTCCTAGACCATTTTTTTGCAGAAAATACTCTTTACAATGTAAACCATTTTTTGGTTTGCGTGTCTACTGTTGTGTTTTTTATTTTCCAACTCTGATGACTTCATTCTAGTGGAACAAATGCTTGCAGTATTGCACAGATAACAATGTTATTTGTTAACCTACTACTTTAAATGGTTTTACACTATGCTGATCCTTAACTTACATATGTTATTCACCGGTAGCATTATTGTTATTTTGAAATCAATTATAGATAGCACGTGCCCTCTTCTAGTTTTATCTACGAAAATTTTTCTTATCAAAAGAATAATAATTTTTGTTTTGTTTTGTGTTTTTTTTTTTTATTTCATTGAAATGGCCTAAAAGTTTCATTTCCACAAGCCTTCCAGCAGCTACAAGAGATTTGGTGATAAGAATCAAGAAGATGTTCGATAGCTTACCTCTTCCGCAGCCTTGAAGGGAGAGAAATACTCAGCAGTCATTTTTATAGCACATACAAATAAATACACTTTTGATCTCTTATGAATGTGGGTAGTTATAGAAGTTGGTGTTATAGGTATGTTTGTATTGATTGTACTTTCTATTCATATGTAATCTTCAAAACCTATTTTGTTAAACATGAACTAAACGATGAGAATACTGTACTCAAATCAATTTTTTGTCATTTTTTATTTAAATAAATAAATAATTCAGTAAACTTCATTCTGGGGGGGTTTCCATCATCAATCTTGGAATATTCATATTTTTTTTCTATCTTTTGAATCAAATTTGTTTTTTTTTTTTTTTGGTTTTTTTTTGTGTGTGTGTGTGGGGGGCACATAAAATCAACAATGTTACAGAAAAAGTAGCTCAAAAACTGACTAAAAAATGAAGAAAATGAAGCAGATGGACTACATTCATTTAGGTATAACTCGATGACATACAAAATTTAAATCAAAATTTGAAATTTGCTTGATTGTTTGTTTCTCATCATGCAAAAGATCTATCTCCTTTTCAGCATTGCATCACAAAGCTTCACAGCATCAAGATTATCTCTAATGTTATGTACTCTCACAATATTTGCTCCACCCAAAACCCCAGCTGTGACAGATGCAACAGTTGCCGGATCTCTATCAACTGCATCAGGTTGACTGCAAACATCACCTAAAAATCTCTTCCTTGAAGGTCCGATCAATAGCGGAGCATGCGACAAACCTGAACTCTTCCTCGCAATCTCTGCTCGAATGGTTGATAAGCCCATGAGAATGTGCAAATTTTGTTCAGTATTTTTTGAGAATCCAATTCCTGGGTCAATAATAACCCTCCAAGCTGGGATACCCGCTATTTCAGCATCTCTAGCCCGCAAGTATAACTCTGACCCAAGCTGTTTGCAAACATCGTCATATTGCAGGTTTTTGCTATTTTGCATTGTAGACGGATCCCCCCTCATGTGCATTGTGACATAAGGTACCTGAAGGCGTGCCACAACACTATGCATTTTGGAGTCTAATTGTCCACCAGACACATCGTTTATGAGATGAGCCCCTTTGCTGACCGCTTCTGAAGCAACCTCGGAATAAAAAGCATCCACAGATAAGAGTGTCCCTTCAGCCTCGGGCATTTTCAGAACAGCTTCTAAAACGGGGATTAGTCTATCCAATTCTTCCTCAGCAGAAACCCTAGGTGCCATTGGGCATGTGGATTGTGCGCCAAGATCAATTATATCTGCACCCTCGGAAATCATGAAATGGGCCTGAGAGACTGCAGCGTCCACAGACTGAAACTTCCCTCCGTCACTGAAACTATCTGGGGTCAGATTAAGGATACCCATGACAGAGGTTCTTTCCGACCAGTCCCACAAGCGATTTCCAACAGGCAAAACCCTTTTTAATCCATCCTTTCCAATAAGGGATTCACCGCCAAGTTTCTCCCATGATTCAAAAAGTCCACCCGAATGGACTGACAAATCATGCCATCGTGCAACAGTATCACTGTCAATAGATGATCCGATCAAGTCCATCATTGGAGCCATTACAAATGGCCTCTCCCAAATTCTTTCATGGGGTACTGTAAGAATCTCGAAAGAAATTTTGAATTTCCCATAGAACAATATGTCCAAGTCAATTGGTCTTGGACCATACCTTATCCCATCAGTACGCCCCAAGTCCTTCTCAATCTTCTTAAGTACTCCCAACAGTTCATGAGGCCCGAGTTTTGTAACACCTCTAACAGCAGAATTGAGGAAGCGAGGTTGATCCATCACATAAGCAGGCTCCGTCTCATATAAACAGGCATGCCTTGCAATGTGTATGCCTGATTTCTTCAACAACTGCAATGCTTCATTAAAGTTATGAAGTCTATCCCCCACATTGCTTCCTAAAGCTATTACTACTTCATGTTCTTGTGCATGAACTTCCACAGAAGTGTCTGAAGATGAATGGAATAAAGAAAGGCATGCTGCCAAAAAGAAAAGAAACAAGTATCAAGAAAGTAACCAAACCCTCCGATAATATTTCAGGAGATACGCAATTATATTATATATATGTTATGCAACATTTAGGCATCCAAAACAAAATGTCATTTCAAAGCTGAAAATTGAGAAAGTTTGGTGTTCGCATCCAGTTCTTTCCTGATTAAGCCATTAAACATCAAGTTTATGGTTCTAATCTTCCAGGCAAAGATCTTCTTTTAGGGTTGAATTTTACAAACTGAAGCTTCTAATTATTTTTGGGGGTATTGTTCTTCTTGAAGAAGATGATCAGAAGAAAATAAAAAATTCTTCAATGGAACTTTCTAATTTAAAATCCAGACCTGATCCCTTCAAATGACATAGCTCTAAACATGTCACAAGCTATTAAATTAACTCTATGCAACTACATTTTTGCTGTCACACAATCATAAACCTAATCTTTCTCGGAACTTGGAAACCGATTTATATTATACATACATTTTATGGATCAGAACTTGAACAAAAGCATTGTGGTTTCATGATTTCTTGGCATCCAATAACAATATGATTCAAGAAAGCCCATACCCTATAAAAATTACACTAAAAATCAATGATCCAATAAAATAAGGAGTGGAGACTACCTCTAAAAGATTTTATGACAGCACCTCTAAACCCACATTTGATGGGTGCTAACTGTTTGAAAATGTTCATCTCAGGACAGGTCTTTCTCCAACACAAACTTGCAAGTCAGAATTCCTTTCAGTTCAACACAATTTCAAGAGCACTGCAGACACAGTAGTCATACATAAAATTGAAGTAATTAGTGAAACAAAAAAAATACTTGCACAAACCATTCAAGTAATTCCATCTCCGATTGTCCAAAAAGTAAAATCTTTGTAATATTCAGAACCATTCATGAACATCACAGCAAATATGACTAGAATTTAAAATAAAATAAAATAAAAAAGCATTTATACCATTATAATTAAAACATTTAGCATTCATAGGATTTGAGAATGCCAGTTTCTGATGAAGCAGTCTAACAAAACTAATGAATATGCTGAAGAAATCGATAAAATAGAAGTAACCCATTTGACTGATTTCCAAGAAAACGAGCTGTCTACTGCTGCAATGGCTCAAATCTACCGAATTGCATTCTGGGTTAGAGAGAGAGACAGAGAGAGACAGAGCTTCGGTGGAATTTTGATGGTGAAAAACCCTAGTGGCATTTTGGTAACTTAAAGGTAAATGAGTGGCATTCAGTGACATGGTTTAGATAATGCATTCTTTTTTTTTTTTCCTTTTAACTTTCTAAAAAAATTCCAAAATCATAATCAAATGGGCTAGCCCCGAAGCCAAATGGGGGTTTTCTCTCTCCTCATCCTCTCACCAGTTTCACTCTGATAAACCCTTTCTGGGTTTAGACAAAAACCCAGTCTTGGAGCTCTCTGCCAATGGCGTCTACCTCTCTCACCCAGTTCCTATCATTGCCCAGGTTCTTTCTCTTCCCTCAATTATCTCTTTATACCCATCTTTAGTTCCATATATCTTGTGAATTTGAACAGAAAATATATATTCTTTGAGGGTTTATGATAGAGAAACAAGATAAGGGTTCTGAATTTGGGACCCATTTTGTTGTTCTGATATCTAAATTAGGCATAGGTTTGTGTTAGTAAAAATCCTGTATTTTATGGTGCAAACATTTTGTTTTCTTAAAGATATTCAAAAAAACTTAAAACCTAATTTGGTGATTTTTTTTTTTTTTTTTTTGGGGGGGGGGGGGGGGGGGGGGAGGATAAAAATCAATAAACTCGTCATTTTTATATGGTTTTGGCTGAATAATTTTAGAATTTTGAAAATATATTTTTTGGTGATTTTTTTTCTTTTTGTCAAACTAGTTTTATTGTTTCAAAAAAAAAAATTGAAACATTGATTCTGAAAATGAAACCAAACAGAGCTCTTGGAGACTTGACTGGTTTGATTAGGTTGCTGACCCAATTGAGGTTTAGGAGGAAAAAGTGAAAACCCTTTTGCTAACAACTCCAATTTTCATGTTTTGATGAGCAGGTGGCACTCAAAGTGGCCTTTCTTCCCGTCATCAGGCGTTGTGCAACTTCATGATCCTCTATCACATAAGAGATGGGGTCTTATGGCAATTTCTAGGAAAAAAGTTAAAGAGTCCTTAGCTCAAGAGTTATCGGGCGAAGAAGGGATTGTTGTAGAAAAGAAAACATCTAGAACATCCAAACGCTCACCCGCTAGAAGTAGGAAGAAGGTAATAGAGGATAGTCCAGAGGATGATATTGTGTCAGTGGTGAATGCTGATGTTATAGATGAGGAAATCAATAAGCCCCCAGCATCAGGTGAAGATTCGAAGAAAACCCGAAGAAGAACTCAAAGGAAAGGTATGCATTTTATCATATAAGGGGCATGCTTTTGGATTTTGCATTGCGCTCATATTTTGTATGCCAAATGCTAACAAGGGCACTTCTTAAAATCGAAAATGTGATATAAAGTGTTTTGGAAAAGTGTAAAATAATTAAAAAATTGTTTTAAAATTCATAAAATGTTTTAAATTTAGTGATAAATGTCTCGGGATCTACTCATTTTTTATTTTTTTTTTAGTGCCCCAGGGCACTTCTTAGCAAGACCCTTTTTGTTTACTTCATAATATTGCAATCTTCAACTTCATGGCTCACAGCTGAATCTACTTCTAGCGTGCTGGGGGAAGAAAAAGTTGAAAAAAAGATAACGAGGCGGGGAAGGATCAAGAAAAAGGTTGATGATACAGAAAATGAAGTGAGTGAGATGAAACTTAGTGATCGGGAGGGGAATTCATTCATTGTGAATGTGGAGGATGAATATGACGAAGACCTGGAACTTGGAAAAGATGGGGACGAGGAAGTTAGCTTTACTTATGGATGGCCTCCTCTGGTCTGTTGCTTTGGTGCTACTCAACACGCATTTGTGCCGTCAGGAAGGCCAGCCAATAGACTTATAGACTATGAACTGCAAGAAAGAATGAAGGATGCGTTGTGGACCCCGGGAAAATTTGTGAGGGCACCTGGAGGATGTGCAAGTAATGTTGCGGTGGCTCTTGCAACCTTGGGTGGTAAAGTTGCCCTAATGGGAAAAATTGGGGATGATGACTATGGTCAGTCCTTGTTATATTACTTAAACGTGAACAATGTTCAAACCCGATCCATGCGTATTGACGGCAAAAGAGCAACAGCAGCATCACAGATGAAAATTGGTAAGAGGGGTGGATTAAAAATGACATGTGTCAAACCATGTGCGGAGGATTCTTTATCAAGGTCAGAGATCAATATTGATGTGTTGAAGGAGGTAAGGGATTTAAATTTTATGGAAAATGGTTCTTATTTATTGTGGTAATTTTCAATGTCGGTTGTTGAATTGTGACATATTGATTTCTCATCATCAATTTTGTGCACTATCACAACATGAAATGTTTTCATTTGGGCATTATTGATCGATAGCACCCTCATATTTTCTATACATTTTTCGATAGCACCCTTATATTATTGGTCGATAGCACCCTTATATTTTCTGATGTATTAATATGAGCTTCAAGAAGGATAGGATTCAGTTGAAATATGTGAATTTGGCACACTTCTCTCTCATTTGTATGTGCATCTTTACACAAGAAATGTCCCAATGCATAAAATTGAACTTCAAGAAGAATAACTTAACGGGAACTAGATGAATGCCTGTTAGATGTACTATTCTTTTGTTTTGTGCACAGTACAAGCAGCTTGCTCAAGATTTCAGTGCGAGCTGTCATACAAGCAACATTGTTATCATCTATTTATCGATTCTGTGAACGTCACATGCAGGCAAAGATGTTTTACATCAACACATTCTCCATGCTTGATCGGAACATGAGATCTACCATGTTGCGAGCCATCAAGATCTCCAAGAAATTAGGAGGAATTATATTTTATGATCTTAACCTTCCATTGCCACTATGGCAGTCTTGTGAAGAAACCAAAATGTTCATACAAGAAGTGTGGAACCTTGCAGATGTTATCGAGGTTACCAAACAAGAACTCGAGTTTCTGTGTGGGATCAAGCCCTCTGAAAATTTTGACACTAGAGACAATGATAGATCTAAGTTCATTCATTACACGCCAGAAGTATTTGGTCGACTTTGGCATGAAAATCTAAAGGTTTTGTTTGTGACAAATGGGACTTCGAAGATACACTACTACACCAAGGACTACAATAGTGCAGTTCTCGGGATGGAGGATGCACCTATCACCCCATTCACTGGTGATATGTCGGCATCTGGAGATGGCATTGTTGCAGGTAGAAATTGCAAAATCTGATTTATGTGCCCTTTTTTGTTCCCCTAATCACTGAAGAGCAGACTTCTTGTGAGGTCAACTTTACTGTGGAGCCTCTGGAATCCTACATCTGTTTCGAAGCCATATATTTACACCTAAAGACACCTACAATTTTACATGTGGTCAAAAAAGTTTTTTGAACCATACAGGCCCTATTATTAATTTTTTTTCTTTTTTATCATTTTACTTAGTATCTCATTCCATAACTTTTAACTAATTTGGCACAGGATTGTTGGCCTTTCTCTTGGTGGCTTTCACCAGTAACTTACAGTCTGTCATTGTTTGCATTAGCATACCTTCTTAATTGTCAAATCACCCTGTGTAGGCAGCTTTGAGTCTACTAAAATTTTTTACATAAGAGTGCTGTTACTGCTCTATGATCTATTTGCTTGCATTTTCTTTCTTTCCTTTCAATTTGTAGTGGATGCCTTTTATGAAAGACCTGATATTTTGTTTTTGTACATTTTCTTACTTCTGGTTGTTATTACATCTATAGAAGTATTGTATTCTCTTGCATCTTGTAAAATGGAATGATACAAATGAACTACTTGGGATGCCCCATTTAAACATAAATATAAAAGAAAGCTGCCTACTGAGAGTGATTTGCCTCTGGCATTGTTTTATGGGTTCGTCTTGGAGAAAAGGCAGTTCCCCCAACACTATAATAGATTGTAGAACCATGGTTGATAGAATTCGGAGATAGATTTATTAGGTTTTTGAAGCAAATTTGAGGACGAATTAAGATATACCTCTAGAATAATTTTTTTAACAATTAGACATCCAATAATATTGTTTATTTTTTATCCAAATTAATCATGTAGGAACACATTTCTATGTGCATTATGACAATGTTTTGATGTTTCTCCATGTCAAAACTTCATCCACCTTAGCTTTTTGTTTGTATATTTGAGTTTTTTTACTCCTAAGGAAACCATCGTGAAATCTATTGCAAAAAACCTTTGAGATCATTTTTGAATGGTAAATTTACCGTTTTGGAATGAAAGTGTATCATATTTAAGAATATGCATTCCAAAACATAGTTCACCTAGGGTGTTGGTGTATTTTGGTAACAATTGTGAAAATTTGTCATTTTTGTTATGATATTTGCGGCATGCATTCATGTATGGAAAATGTTAGATATATGCAGAAGTATGAAAATGTTAGATACATGCAGAAGTATAAACATCTTTCTTTCTTTGGATCATCCCTGCACCAACATTTTCTCTGGAAAAACATAACAACCCTTGTTCTCTTTCTGAGATGCAACCTTAATTTTCTAATTTTCTTTGCAACATCTTTGCAGCTCTCATGAGAATGTTGACGGTTCAGCCACATCTTATCACCGACAAAGGATACTTGGAACAGTCAGTCAAGTATGCCATTAACTGTGGAGTGATTGATCAATGGCGGTTGGCACGGACAGTTGGCTTCCCTCCCAAAGAAGGTATGGAAGAAAATGTTGAGCCCGATCCAAATGGCATAAGATCAATTACTGAGAGGGAATACCGCACACTGCAGCCTGAGCCTGTGAGTTGATCAAACTCGGTTCTCCAATTAATAAGGATTGTGGTGTTTTTTGCCTTTGATGAGCCACAATTATCCCAATCCTTGTAAAGTGAACTGATTTTAGTTCTTTTTTTTTTTTTTTTTTTAACCATGAGGTTATTGATGTAACTTAGAGAACACCAATTTTGAAATGTGTGGGTATTATCTACTACCATGGAATGAGAATGGCAAGTTTTCAGGTTTAAGTCACAAAGATTTTCCATTTCTATTTTGCCTGCATCCATCGTAGTCATTGCATAATACAATTTGAAATTAGAGAGAATTAATATTTAGTCAGCATATGCAATGATGTTAATAAATATTATTCTTATTGTATTATTTATTTATTAGCATTATATCCAGATTAATTTTTGTCCTTTGAATAGAGGATATAGTAATTTTACTTGGGTTTCTCAGTTTATTATTATTTTTTAAGATCAACCCAAGACACATGAGGCTGTAGACATACTTGACTGAGTTGGTTGTTATAGCTCATAATTCTGTCATGCACATTTCAGAAACACCTGGAACATCACCTGCGATGCAAAACTGAGTATTCTTTTCAGTTTTTCTCTTCTTTGAACTGGTGTGCTTAAGACCAAGTGTTGGGTGTATGAGACACTCCCTTATCTGGTGTAATGTCCAAGTTCTTTCTCCCCATCTTTCCAACTCTTGATTCTTTGGAGAAAAAAAAACTGTGTTCATATGGATATGGCCAAGCAATGTAAAATAGTGTATATATATATATATATATTGAGTTTGTTTGGTGCAGTTTATGTACTACTTACAATCTTTTTTTTTTGAGAAATTGTGTCAAAGTGTTTGGTATATCTTCTACGTGCAACTTATGTTTTATAGCTTATGAAGCAAATTTTACTTGAAGAAGTTAGAAAATTGGTACTTTCAACTTTTACTTTCTTATTAATAGCTTTCAGTTTTATCAATAGCAAGTTTCAATGGTAACTTCATTCAAAGTTATGTATTTAGGGTTTAAAATAGAGTAGTTTTTTTTTTAACATAAAAAATAGAGTAGGTAAAGCAGCTAAATTTTGATTTTTGTGAAGTGATGTCAAGTTCTCTACGGTGGTAGCAATTGTCTTTGAAAAAAGGACATGTAATTATTGGTTCTAGAATGGGGCCAAAACCAAGTTGTCAAGACTATCAATCTATTATTTTATTTCTTTACAGTTTTGGAATATAGTAACGATTTGTGAACTTAAAAAAAAAAGAAAAAAAAAAAAAATTAAATACAAAATCACATGATTGAGCTTAGATATATATCATTTTCAAAAAAAAAAATTATTAAGGCCTCGTTTGGGAACAGGCTAATTTAGTAACTTTTTGGCTATTTGGCTAAAAAGGTAGGTAAAAAAAACTTGTATGTTTGGGATGACTTTTTGACTAATTACGAAAAGATGTGCAAAAAGTAGAGAGAAAAGAGAATCTTTGACTTTTTGGTATGGGTTGTTGGCTTTTTGGCTAATTGGCTAAAATAGCCTCTTGCCAAACGAGGCCTAAGATAATTTTTAATTACAAAACTGTTATGCTTACGCATCATTCTCTCCCTTTAAGATAAAATAAAATACAATAGCAAACAAAAAAAAATAAAACAACCACCAACAAAAAAAGAAAGCAAGGAAAAAACTTGGTTATCTTTTTTCTTTTGAAAAGAAAAGATGAACTAAGAAACCACAACTTCAAGATAACCTAAACTTTATGACAATAGAACATCTATGAGGGGGGAAAATGCCAGGGTACTGCTGAAAACACCAACTGAATTTCTTTTCTCACCCACCTTTCCTCCTTTCCCTATATGGGTCACTTCGGTATAGTTTTTTTTTTTTTTTTTCAAATTAAAAGCTAATAATAAAAAAATAGAAGACAAAAACAACCCTCTCTCACCTTTCTAATAATCACTTTTTTTTTTAATTTATTTAAACTATTTGTCTAATACATTGAGAGGCAAAAACTATATTAAACAGTCTTGCACACATTTAAAACGAAAAAAGAAAAAGGAACAACCCATATAAGTTATACCAAACAACTTTATAAATCAAAAATTGTGCTTTACGTAGGTGTAGAGAGAAGTTGGTGAATGCATTTTGTAGTACCCAAAATGCCATTATTTACATTTCACCATCATGGACAAAAAGAAGGGCTTGTTTTCCCACAGATTGATGAGATCAGATTCATATCAATGTGGAACTGAAAAACAGAAGAGGACTTAGTATTTAAAAGCCCCAAACTTCTCAACCTCTTCTTACAAGAAAGCATAGTCACACTTTCCCCAACAACCCCCACAAAAGAGAGGGAAAAAAGCCCAAAAAAGGAGAGAGAGAGAGAAAGAGAGAGAGATTAACCCAACTTAGAAAAGGAAAAGAACTAATGGAAGAGGGTGTTTCGACAAATGTACGATCCCTCAGCTACATACAACAAACATAAGCGCTTTGGCAAGAAGAGCTCGGCCCTAGTCGGAAAATTGAGCACCGTCGAGTTTCGAGGCAGCCACCATGTCCAAAATCCATACCAACTTCCCCTTGGTTGGCTGAACCATCCTCGAAGGCAATGACAGGTAGTCAGGCCCCACGTCGTCAATTGCCAAGTGTTATTTTTCACAATTTTACATAAATACTAAATCTAAGAACATCTCTAATGGTAAATGTTATTATAACATCTCCAAAGACATACTATAATAGCAAATTGTCAAATTATAGCAATAATACTCCAATGATACAAAGCCATTTTGACAAATCCCAACTGAAGCCGAGGCTGGACAACTGTCTTGGCTGGTCGATCAACCGAAAGACCAGGTGGTCGATCGGTGGATGAAATTTTGCTGAGTTATGCAAAAACAGAGAGCTTGTCAACCGCGGTTGGTTTGCTGGGAAGGATGAAAAAGGAAGGGAAGAAAGAAAAAAAAAAAAAAGAAGGAAACAGTTGGTTTTAGATGAATTGACACATTTGGGTTGTGTGTTCAGATTTCAGAAATTTAAAGTTTAGGCTGCGTGTTCAACTTTCAATTAAATGTGGGCTGCGTGTACACCATTAAATTTGGGTTGTGTGTTCAGATTTCAGAAATTTAAAGTTTGGGTTGCGTGTTCAACCTTCAATCAAATGTGGGCTGCGTGTTCACAATCAAATTTGGGCTGTGTGTTCAGATTTCAGAAATTTAAAGTTTAGGCTGCGTGTTCAACCTTCAATCAAATGTGGGCTGCGTGTTCACAATCAAATTTGGGCTGTGTGTTCAGATTTCAGAAATTTAAAGCTTGGGCTGTGTGTTCAACCTTCAATTAAATGTGGGTTGCGTGTTCACAATCAAATTTGGGCTGTGTGTTCAGATTTCAGAAATTTAAAGTTTGTGCTGCGTGTTCAACTTTCAATCAAATATGGGCTGCGTGTTCACAATCAAATTTGGGCTGTGTGTTCAGATTTCAGAAATTTAAAGTTTGGGCTGCGTGTTCAACCTTCAATCAAATGTGGGCTGCATGTTCACAATCAAAATTGGGCTGTGTGTTCAGATTTCAGAAATTTAAAGTTTGGGCTGCGTGTTCAACTTTCAATTAAATGTGGGCTGCGTGTTCACCATTAAATTTGGACTGTGTGTTCAGATTTCAGAAAGTTAAAGTTTGGGCTGCGTGTTCAACCTTCAATCAAATGTGGGCTGCGTGTTCACAATCAAATTTGAGCTGTGTGTTCAGATTTCAGAAATTTAAAGTTTGGGCTGCGTGTTCAACCTTCAACAAATGTGGGCTGCGTGTTCACAATCAAATTTGGGCTGTGTGTTCAAATTTCAGAAATTTAAAGCTTGGGCTGCGTGTTCAACCTTCAATTAAATGTGGGTTGCGTGTTTACAATCAAATTTAGGCTGTGTGTTCAGATTTCAGAAATTTAAAGCTTGGGCTGCGTGTTCAACTTTCAACAAATGTGGGCTGCGTGTTCACAATTAAATTTGGGCTGTGTGTTCAGATTTCAGTGATTCAAGTGATTGAGCTGTGTGTTCAAGACGGAGTATTGTGTTATAGACTAAGCATGCAGAACAAGTTGTGTGCTAAAATGGGCAGAAGCATGGCATGCAAATGTGTTCAGAACGAGCAATAAGCATACATAGCATGAAATGCATGGAAAATGCAGAATTAAGGCAGGAAATGTAAAAAGTGAAGTACGTACCTCTCGTGCCTGATGAGAGAGATGGGGCTCCGACTCCCGCAGTAGCAGGTCCACAGGAGCTCAAGGATCGAAGTCGGTAAAGTGGTCGAAAATCGCCTGAGGAAGGACGTGTGCCGGAGGGTCATACCTCTCGGGAATGAATGGCCAAATCCTCGGCGGCAGAGACATGATATCTGGATCACCTCCGGCATTTGGAGAACCTCCGCCATGGGGAAATTGACCCGCCATCTCAGGGAATCTGCAAGAAAGAGCAAAAATGAGCGAAATGAGCCAAAATTGGAAAAAGTCAACAAAAGTCAACTCTCGGGAAATGAAAAAGTCAACAAAAGTCAACTCCCGAGAAAATCTTCCAAATATTGAGACAAACTTACCTCAAGTGGTGAAAATGAGAAAAGAAGGTCCGAAATCAAAATTTAATCGGTTCAAAGTGAAGAGAACTGAAAGTTTTCGCGAAACAACTTGGCGTGGGGCGTTGGAAAACGCGCATAAAGCGCAGATCTGAGGGAGAAAATGGTCTAGCAAAAATATCAACAATCATCAGCAAATCATTCTATACATGTAGGAGTTAAATTTAGGCAGATCTAATCCGAGCAACTCAAACACAGATGGAATGTTTTTAAAATTTCAATAACATATTTTCAAATTTTGTGTATAATTGGAGAAAAATCTAAAAATCCGTATTAAATTTGAGATGAACTTTGGCAAATGCATACAATTTCATACAATTTGAAGCTCAAAATAATTGGCCATCCTAAGTCTGAGTACAAAAAATAAATAAATAAATAAAAAGAAAAAAAAAAGGTGCAAAAATTTGTATTTTTCACAATTTTACATAAATACTAAATCTAAGAGCATCTCTAATGGTAAATGTTATTATCGCATCTCCAAAGACATACTATAATAGCAAATTGTCAAATTATAGCAATAGTGCTCCAATGATACAAAGCCATTTTGACAAATCCCAACTGAAGCCGAGGTTGGACAACTGTCTTGGCTGGTCGATCAACCGAAAAACCAGGTGGTCGACCGGTGGATGAAATTTTGCTGAGTTATGCAGAAACAGAGAGCTTGTCAACCGCGGTTGGTTTGCTGGGAAGGATGAAAAAGGAAGGGAAGAAAGAAAAAAAAAAGGAAGGAAACAGTTCGTTTTGGATGAATTGACACATTTGGTATTTGCCAAATTTAACAGCTCCAATGGCAAATTATTGAAGAATCACTTTTGCACCAAAATTGTTATATTAAGCAGCTCTAATAACAAGCTATTGAAGGCTCTATTTAAAGCAATAAAATTTAGGAACATTAATTTGGCTTTAAAAAATGACTTTTCCCAAATCAATTGTATTACAAAATCAATGAGATTAGCATATTGATCCAAAGTAAAAATAACAAAAGAATAAAAAAATGTTTTTGATCCATTGATTTTTTTTACATGAAATTTGAAATTAGCCTTACAATTTCGGTTTTATTAATAATTTTGGGTTGTCAATTTTTACTGTCTCATTTTTGATATATTAAGCGAATGCATAATTTTAAAAGTGAAAAAATTGTTATAGAAAATTCATAAAGAATCTCTCAGTAAAATAATATAGTGTAATATTTTTACAATTAACAATCATCTTGGTATATTATTTACTTTGAACTGGTTGGAACCCCTTTTTTGTGTCTGACTTTTACATAGTGAAACTTGATTGAGCTTCATGGGTAGTCTCTGCCACGGTTCTCAAGGCAGACCCCAATGGTTGTTACCGCTAGAAGACCTCCTCTTGAATTCCATTACTAGCTTTGAGAAAGCAGAAGAATTGTTTTTGAGCAACTCAGTTGGCGAATCATACTCAACAACCTTGCCTACATTAATCAAGATCCTAATGTAAGCAATTTGATATTTTCTGTGTTAGTACTACCAAGTTTAAAGCCTGTTTGGGAAGAACTTAAATAAGTAGCTTTTTTTGCTAAGAAAGCCAAAAGCAAATAAGCTTGTTTGGGATGGCTTCTCCATTAATAATAACAATAAAAAGTATTTTTTAAATGCATAGTTGTAAAAAGACAATTTTTACTCTCAATACTTTTAGAACTTTCACCATATCCCTACAAGGACTCCACAGCATTGTAAGGGTAATATAATAATTTCTCACTAAAAAACAAGTTTGAAAAGATTTTAAAAAGTAACTTTTAAGCAAACACATTAACTTTTTTTAGGCTTTGCTTTGGAAGAACTAAATAAGTAGGTTTTTCTATTACCAAAAAAAAAAAAAAAAGAAGAAGCTTGGGATGGGTTTTCATAAAAAAGCAATTTGTTTTTAGCAATTTTGTGAAAAGATGATTTTACCTTCAATACTTTCAGAAATTCCACCGTGTCTCTAAAAAGGGCTCCACAACACAATAGGGAAAAGTATTCAAAAGCCCAAAAAATGAAAAAAATGAAAAAAAAAATAATAGAAAAGTAATTGCCAAACCCCATCTAAGTATTTAATAGAGTATATAACCTTGGCAAAGCATGATAGTGAAAATGATTCTAGTAGCCGATCTTACCTGATTATGATACAAGTCTTAGTTTGGCTTTAGTATTACCAAATTTATCTTGAAATGTCAATCATGTTTCATTATAGTTGGTTTTTCTTTGCACAGTTGAAAATATGTTTTCATAAATTTATAAGTCTTACCTTCATCGAGAACCAGAACAAGGTCATTGTCGATGATGGTGGGTATCCTATGGGCCACTGTTATGACCGTGCACCGGCTTGTTTCTTCTCTGATTCTCCATTGAATTACATTGTCTGTTGCTGTGTCTACTAATGTCGTGGCCTCATCCAAGACCAATATTTTCCTCCTCTGTAGTAGCACTCGAGCAAAACACACAAGCAGCCTTTTTCCCATGCTCCAATTTTCTCCATCTTCCGCAACTGCACCACCAATTCAAAGATAATGAAAAATATGTAATATAATACAAATTACATTGAAAGGCTCAATATTTCTTAAATTAAAGATTAAAATGTCAATCACGTAACAATTACTCTCTGAAGAATGCAAAACTACAATAGAAAATTGTAGTATACATGATATATTTATCTTATAAATATTTCAAAACATATTTAGAGTACACAAATTGTGGTCTAAAGAATGCAAAAACTTTGTTATTATAAAGGGATTCATCACATAGGACGTGTTTAGAAAAGGTTCAAGAAGTGTCGGTAAAGTGTTCGATATTATGAATTTAATTTTTTAATTAAGACACATTTTTAGGAGTGTCCAAAAAGTGTTGGTGCTGGACACGAGTGTCAAATCCTCTGCTAAAGTGTTCATGCTTCTTAATGGACAACTTAGTAACAGGAAAAGAATGTGTGCCCGCACGCGTTTAGAGGGGTGGATTTTCGCACTTTCCATACCTGGCATATCAACAAGCCTTTGATCGTGTCTTACAATATAAATAAGTTTTAAAAATTAAACCTAAACCTTAAATTGTAAAATAAAAATAATAAATTTTAAGAATTAAACCTAAACCTTAAAATAAAAAATAATAAATTTTAAGACTTAAACTCTAAACCTTAAAATAAAAAAAAATAAATTTTAAGAATTAAATCTTGAGCCCTAAAATAAAATTAAAAAAATAAATTTTATCCCTAAATCCTAAAATTAAAAAAAAAAGAGTAAATTTTAAGAATTAAACGCTAAACCTTAAACTCTAAACTCTAAAATAAAAATAATAAAAAAAAAGATAAAATTATGCCATTTTAGGCACAGCAGTGACCCCGCTTCCACTCTAATGACACATACAAGCATTCACCACCAGTGATCTACCAATTTTCACACAAATTTCTCACACTTGCAATGCAACCTCTTATCTTCGTACAATTTTCAACTTTTCTTCACATCCAATATTATTTCATAAAATAACAAAAACACCAAAACACAAAATGAGTGGCGAAGTTTCAGGCATCTCCATGCATCTTCATAAAAAGTTCTCCTAAATATCCAATTTTACACCCATCAATTTATGTCAAAAAGAGTGCAGAGGACAGCCCAGTGTATAAGGCTCTCATAATAACTACAAAAACTGAAAAAAAAAAAGTATAAACAACCTTGCAAAAAACACACATAAAGCTGGCATGCACCCGACACTTACAAAACCCCATTTTAACAGAATCATCATGCATTGAGTCTTTTTTTAATAGTTATAAACTCCAATTTGGCATCCATTAATTTGTGGAAAAACAGAAAAGAAAAAAAGAAAGAAAAAAAAAGTCCCACAATTACTTTAAACTGCTTATTTTTCTAAGGAAAAAAAAAATCCCTCTCCACAATGCACTAGTGCACTGTATTATTAAGAAAACGCTATATAGCCTCTTGCAAAAGCTAGCCAGAGACCAATCATTCCAGCGCCAAACAGGCCAATGCCCACACCAAAACTCGCAACCTTCAATCACAAACCATGCAGCAATCGTGAAACAAACATTAAGAAAATACAGACTACGCAAGTGCTCGAGGAAGAAATCGCAGTGATAATTCAAATATCTTCTGGCACAGTAAGAGCTGATGCAGTCTATGTCGAAGTTTAGTTTCAACCCAAAACTTCACACAGGCCCTAATCTACACAATGTAGCTCAACGGACCACATGCCTCTCCCAAAAAGTTACAATCGTGACGAGAAAGAAGTTCTGACATTCCAATAGCCGGAAAAGAAAGTTTGAACGCCGTGAAACGACAAGAATAATGAAAAGATGGTACGCTATCTTGAAATATTTTCTTCCTTTTACCTTTTTCCCTTAAATTAGGGGAAAAGAAAAAAAAAAACTGCACTACTACCAATAATGAATTTCAAATTACAAAAAAAATAAAATAAAATAAAATAAAAAAATTAAAAATTAAAATTAAAAAACAAATATATTGAGAACCTATTGAAACTATACACAAGAATGAAGACAGAGCAACACAAGGAATGTTTTTGATTCTGTGAATGATTACCTACACTCCCACACAAAAGGGGAACTATAACTAAAATGGAAGAATCATTCTGAATAACGGGATTGATAAACACCCATTGCTGCTTCCGCAATGCTTTGCTAATCTGCTAACCTGTTAAAGTTCATCTATCCCACATGGCCTGAAAAATGGCCGGTCTGTCCTTCAACCAATGTCCCAAATCCCTCTCTAGTGGAGAATTATGCAAAACAGCACCTAGCATTGGACTGCCAAATATTTTAGGCGAATTCTTGAAGGACCATATCCGGTCCTTGGGCCATGGTCTCTGGGGCTGCTTTTCCTGGTGAAACAACAGAAATGGACCAGTTAAGAAACTAGTTTGTCTCAAGGACACGAGCTGCTGGATAATCAAAACATACATGAAGTAAGGCAATAACAACTACAAAATGACCCCACTGGTGCAATTTGATCCTCCAATCTTAAGGGTGCCTCAAACTACTTGATCCATCTTTTGGCCCATTGTACAAAATGAACCCTAAACCAACTCCATCCATCCAGATGCCATCACGACCATCCTGGGTTGGCTTTGCCATGGTTGCATAATGCCACAACCAACTTAAAGCTCTCCTTGTTTTAAATTAATAAAAATATTCAACAACCATCCACCATAACTAGCAGAATTTTTTTTTTTTCTCACATTCATTTATGCCTTTGGCACATTTAAATTCATTAGTAATTTGCAATACAATCAGGTCGTCAATTTAGTATTCCTGTAGAGTTCTCGAGGTTAACGCTAATACGTTTTATTACAATTTATGGAACAAATTTGACTGCCCGGGGTATAATTAGACCGGTTAATGCCAGTTACAGTATTTATATTACAAGGAAGCTAATCATAAGCAACACTAAAGTGGAATTTTAAAAGAAAAATTACCAACATGATAAAGCTCGGTGTTAGGGATCTACTACTAAAGAAGATGTTAGGGATCTACTACTACAAAATATCACAAATTGATTAAGTCAACTTGTATTCCAGAAACATAAACAAATAATGACAAAGCAAACAAAAATAAAGCTTATCATCCTTGCCAACATGAATTTTACAGTCCTTGGGCCATAAACACGATGTCGAGATGGCTTCTGGACCTTGGCAGAGAAGGAACCAATGTCAGGTAACGACAGACAACCCCTAATCGCTCTGGCTAGGCTAGAATCTGGCTCAGCAGCACTAGTCTGGTTATGCCAATAAATCAGCTGCCCTAAACAATAATTTTCACCGTAATTCTTGCGATACTCCTGGAAACCTGACCCCAATTTATCAGTGTACTTGGGGCCCAGGTCTAGAGGACTAATGGAAACAGGTGGGGAAGTTACAGCCGTGTATTCCTGCAGGCAAAAGTAAAATCTGATTTAAGCCAAGAAGGGCCAAACAATTACAACTTTAAGTTACTCGAATTTCCAAACCAAAAAAGAAGAAGAAGAAAAAAAGTATTATGATAAGGCCCACCTTTACTCTAAAGAAGCACTTTGTATGAGCATATATGTGAATCAGATCAGCAGCAGCATCATGCCTACACTTATATGTACATGGAAGATTTCGTACTTCATCCCTCAGCCTGAAACAAGAATGAACAAGGTCCATGAGATTTGCTTGTTCCACCAAGTAAATATACTCACATGAATTAAGAGTGCACGAAACTCACCATATTAAAGATCTCCGAAGCTCCTTCTGGATGTCATCAGAACCAGATGGATCATGAGCACGAATCTTGGACTTAAGGTCATTTAGCATGCTATCATCCATATGAGGTGCCATGCACTGAATAAGTTCGTCTACAAGTGATCCCTCCGCTTTCCAGAGAAAGGACACTGCTGCTTCAGGACTCAACCTCTCCAGAGGTGGCGGAGCCTTCTTTGGGTCACCAAAAACACATCTCATGACATACCTCACCTGTAAAAGGCATTCAAAATGTAAAAAATATAAAATCACGACTGCATTTCATCTCTTATACTGAAAACCTCTAATCCAAGCACCGAGACGTCGATCAGCCTACTATGTGGGTGTTTGGGAAGTGGGTTTTTTTGTAAGTTTTTTTAGTTGTAGGATATTATTGGAGAAAAAAAACTGTGTGATTGGGAAGATTGTTTGGGTTTTTTTGGGGGTTGGATGTGATGTCCGTGAGAGAAAAAGTGAAATGATTATGGGGTTTGATGTGATATTTTGTTTGGATTTGTTTTTTTTGGTTTTGTAACCAATTTGTCTTTTAGTGAAAAAAAACAAAAATCCTCCTTCGCAAACAGCGCTCACATCTCATGGAGACATGAATGAAAATTTGTCTCAAGATCACTCGGTCCCAACTAATAATAAACAGAAGTAAAATGCATAATTAATTTTCAACTAATTCACCGTCTGGACTGGAAGGACCCAACTCCTTGTGTTGAAATTATGGTTCATTTACACAGGCACCATCTTTGATAGTTCATATATCATTCATTCAGATATGATGTTTTTAAGTAGTCACATTCAGTGTCTGAAACTCAATAACAAACATGCTCCCATTCTTATGAAACATAAATGTATTTAAAAACAACATACCTTGTCAAGAGTAAGAGCCAAATTCTGAAGCCTTTGGTTGTAGACTCCCTCTGCCTGTCTCATACAAAAACAAAAGGGATAAATATCAACAATAGTTAACAGCAAGAATACCTCTCAATATATTACTCTAATCCTAAGTTCACATGGAAAACAAAGACGAAGGGAGAACTTAGTGTGTATGTGTGTTGTTGGAAGGGAGGGGGTGCTGTCAGTAATATTCACCTGGACCTCAGCATCACTTTTTTCAACCTCAATGGAGATATCTGCAAAGTATTTCCTCTTTTCTTCCAAATTATGCCTCAAAATCTCCTCAGGAAGCTTAGTTCGTTCAAAATTGATAAATCTCACCTTCACATAAGATGAATGTTTCAGATGAACAGAATCTTTTAAAAGCCTAAACCCATAAATGCAAGCTAGATATAGCATAGATATATACCAGACGAGCTGAGTAAGCAATCAGCCAACCCGGCAATCCCCCAAGTAAACAACTTCCCAAACCAGCCCTACCCGAGTCAATATAATCTTCTTCAGATACAAAATTTAATTCACAAGCCCCTAGCAACAAGTGATGTCGATCCAGTATTCCATGCCAATCCTTCAGAACCTAGTGAATATTAGAATAAAGTTAAATGAAAATATAACTGACTTAATTTCGATAAGAAAGGAATAACCACATTTACCACCACATGAAAATACTAAAAGTAAATAAACATGGATGGTTTGCTGTAGAAACTGCTCCCACTCTGAGCTTACTTTAAGGAAAGATAGGATTGTGCAACACCACAGGTTCTGAAGCTTGCCGTGTTATTTCGGAAAGGGGAAAGGAATTCATTATAGATTAAGAGTTGAGTAAGGGGGGCAGAGCTTGAAGCTCATCAGCCGCAGGAACAAGGAGCGAATCCTCCAAAAATGGAATGATCTTACAACAGCCAGAATGCTAATGAAGCAAGCCCCTTGTACAAGGCCGGTTGAACCCCAAACTCCACGGGACCAACTAAAACTTTCTTTTCCTTTCCTTTTGCTTTTGTTTTGTCCAGTTGACAAAACTTGATGTGATATTCAGATTTGGAAATTACAGTTAAGAAAAACATATTCAAGCCTGTACCTTCTGAAAGGCTCCTTCACCCGTCAGATTCAAGTAGCTCCCACGGAAAACTTGGCTCCCACATAAACAAACTGATGCTTCATATTCTTCTTTACTCTGCAGCATAATAAGCAGACATACATTGCCAGCAATATTATAACAGTTTCTATTAACAATCACATAAATTATCACCCAGAATAGAAATAGAAATAAAAGCTTAACAAGCTCAAAACACACACCTCCGTAACAGAATTATAATCAAATGTGATCTCTACACCATATTCAATTGGGCGTACTGCATAGATTCCAATCTGGTACTGACCATCAACAGCAGTAACTCTGCTTTCACAGAAAGGAGGAATGAGTATGCAACATTCAGACAACCACAACTAGTCAATCATGAAGGGAAAATTTTATCAACTGATATAGAGCAAACTTGTTAAAAAAATAAAAAAATAAAAAAAAGAAGAAGAAGAAGAAGCAAACAAACAAACAAACAAACATAAATCCATCAAACAGACTAGGGGTGACGGTGGGGATGGAGATGAGGATGGGAAAAGTGGGAGGAAGAAGTCAAGGAGAGCCCCAACAATGAGATTCGAATAATTGCAGGATTTTTTTTTTTTTTTTGCAAGTTCTCGAAACAATTATGCAATACAACTAAATGGTTTTCGGGGTCACTTTTTGTTACTTCTAATTACTTCTTTGATAAGATGTTTGTCACTCAAACCAAGATAGAGCAATTAACCAAAAAGGGCAACAAGCTTCTGTCTACAATAGCACAAAATATGAAAGCAAAATTTGACAAGTATTGGAGGAATGGGGAGAAAATCAATCTACTTGTTTATGTTGTTATGGTTCTTGATCCCCTAAAGAAATTTAAATGTTTGAAATTTTGTTTCTTACAATTAGTTGAAAAAGTGGTGAGTGAGATGACAGGCGGATGATTCAATAAGTGTCCAAATGTCTAATTTGAGTGAAGCTTCTGGGACGAAGGTGGATGATGATTGTGATAATCTACGTCTTCTAATTGCTTCTCAATTTAGATATTTTTTGGAGGAGAAATATACTAGCATGTGTAAGTCTGAAGAAGATAAATACTTGGCCAACTTGTGTGAAGCTTCTAATGAAGAGAATTTTGATATATTGGGATCATGGAAGGTCAATTCTTCGAAGTAAAGAGTGTGGTCCCAAGTAGCACATGATGACTTGACAATACCCATCTATACAGTTGTTTCTCAGCCTTTTGTTTGGGAAGAAAAATACTTGATCCATTCCGTAATTCATATCTCCCATGATGCTAGAGATTCTGATTTGTGCACAGAATTGACTTCATTGCTTCTAAGTTGGCCTTTAGTACAGGACGCATAGTTGATCCATTTGATTTATGTACACAATTGGCTTCAAACAACATATCCCATTTCTCTTCGAAAGGCAATGGATGATGTTGAGTAATTTATATAATACAAATTTTGGATTATTTCTATAAGTATGTTATGTACTATTCAATGAAAACTCTCTACTAAATATGTATATAAATATATAAAATTATATATATCATATAATCATATTAAATGAAATGAATCTTACTATTCCCGATTAACTATTTTAGCAATAAGATTCACAATTCCATTCGTGATTTGACAATAATAGCTATAATTCATAGCTTCAAACAATCACAAAAATCAACAAAATTCCAAGATGCAAAAATGAAAAATTCAAGAGATTCAATTTGCTAACCAATTTTTAGTTTTTATCTCTCCTAGGGGTTACCTGTATAAATTTTCCGAATACCAACAAAAGCATACACCCACTAAGAATCACGGACACGGAAATTTTCAAAAAATGCAGAACACGGGCATGTGCGCACAAAATATAAAATTTTATATATTTGTTATATGTCATATATATATGAAAATATCATTCCAAGAAAATAAACAAATATAATATAACACTAATTTCTATAAATTGACATTGTTTTTCTTTTTATCATCATATTCTAAGTTATTTTGTTTAAACTTATAATTAGTTTCATGTGTCTAATCAATGAACACGTGTGTTTAAATAATGGAAACGTGTGTCCTCCAAGTGTCCCAAGAGTGTATGGGACTAAATTTTTTTAAAAAAAAACTAAGACACATTTGGATGAGTGTCAGACACGCCAAGAAGTGTCCCACACGAACACGCCACATTTTTAGAAGTGTCCGTGCTTCTTAGCCACCCACAACACGAACTCAAAGATGATGTTTTAATGCTATTCAACACACAAATGGTCCAATGGGAGCAAGAATTTCCAAGAACATTTTGTTTCCAAGCAAAAGAGTCGTTTTCAAGTAGTGTACAACCGATTACATATTAGGGGAGGCAAACAGGCAGGTTTAGGCCGGTCAAAATAGGTTATGCATTTAAAACAACTCAGCCCAAATCCGCCCATATAATAAACGGGCTTAAACGGGTTGCTTTGGACTGAACAAATGAACATGAACAACACATTTACTTCATTAATTTTTATTTCAAAAATTACAACAAATTTATTCAGTGAATTTTAAATAATAAAAAAAATTGAAAAAAAAAACAACTAATTTTGATTTTTTTAAAAAGATTTTCATATAAATAATAATAATAATATAAAAATAATTAATCTTTGCAAACTTCTTGCTATTTTTACTTTTTGAGAATATTACAGCAAAAAGGAACAATGAAAAAATGGAAACACAGGCTCTAGATTAAATCAACAAGAACATAGAGGATGTTATTCTCCGAGCTAATAGATTGGGTGTTCTACATTGCTTAAGGTTGCTCTCCCTCTACTTCTTTCTCGATCCTCTGCTTCATTATAGGATTTACTGGGTTTGTCTTCAGGTTCTCAAGCTATTCTCAGACTATGTGGTGCTGCTGCTGCTGGTGGAGGTGGAGTAGCAGTGGCAGCAGCAATGGTGGTGTTGATGGTGGTGCTGGTGCTGGTGCTGGTGGAGTGACAGCGACAGTGGTGGTGGAGTTGTAATGGAGATGATAGTGTTGGTGTGGTGGAGGAAGTGGTATCCGTTTAAATGGTTTAAACGGATACCACGTCCAACCCATTTAAGCCCAATTTTAATTGGGTTTGTAAAATGCAACCCATTTATGAATTTGGACAGGTTTAGACCGGCTTTTAATGGGTGTAATTGGAGACAAAACTTCAAGTTCATTTTAAGCAACAATATATACGTGCTCACTATTGATACGTTGAATAGTTACTTCTAAAATTTTGTATTTTTCCTCTTTGGAGATACACTTTCTAATAATGTGTGCAACAAAAAACACCATCAAAAATTCGTGGATAAGCAATCATACAGCCATGCATTTCACAGAGAGGGGACATGAATACAAGTATATATCACTTACTTTGCTTCACAATTAGGGCGACATGAATGACAAATTCGACTTGCGTAGTTTGCTTTGTGCATCGCATCAACAACAACTAAATCATACCCATCAGCATCACCCTGGCAAATAAGAGCACACGATCAAATGAACAAGTTCAAACAATCAAGAAGAAACACAAGGTCGTAACAACTCAAGCACAAAATTTGTTCAAGTAAAGCATAAAGTGCACCTTTGGCCGCTCAAGATAAATGTTGTAGAACTCTGGCGCTGGATCTTTAGAACTTTTTTGCAAAGAACGAATCCCATCTTGCTTCTCAAACCATTTCCAACCAGGATAAACCTATAACCATAAAAAGGAAAATAAATATAAAAAAAAAAAAAGAAGAGAAAAACACCTTAACAAAAGTTTCAGCATCATAAAACTTTTTAAGGAACTCTAGTACAAAGCAACCAGCTCCAGTTAGAAGATATGTGAATGCATTTCAATTCATATTTGTTCTACAAAAATAATAATAAAAGAATGAAAATGGCTCCATCAAAGTTATACAAATCTCTTCTCTAGGGTAATAGGATAAAGCATAAGAAAATACATGGAAAATATTCTGAAAAAACTAGTTTTGAAACTAAGAAAATGTATCATATTCCCAAAACTACATGTGGACTGCACTCCCAGTGCCATTTATCTTTGTTTTGGGCCTTGGTGTCATCTCCTTTCAAAAGGATACCTTTGTGTTTTATTTCTAGAGATTGGAGAGCCATTTGTTATTTGTTATTTGTAATTTGCTCTCCACATTTCTTTTTGGTGGATTCATTGTCCTCCCTTTTTCTTGTGTTTCTTGTCTTACTCTGTTCAATAATATTTCTCCATAGCATATCCAAAAAAAAAAAAAACTGCACTCTGACTGCTCACCATGTCAAAGAATGAGGTACCATGGTGAATGCCACCTTGAACTAACTTGATTTGAGTCGCAGGATATCATCTGTCGGTTCACAAGACAAACCTAGCATGCTAAATTGTTCAAGCGAAAGTTAAGCGTCGTGTGCTTCTTAATTCTTAATCTTCAGGAAAAACAACTTATTTTATTCTTACCTCCCAAAGTCTTCATATTTTCCTGACTGAGCAATCCTACCATCTTTCATTACCTATCCGCAAAGAAAAGAGATTAGAAAAAGAAAAAACAAAAGAGAAGCAGGCCACAATTGTTGCGAAAACTTAGTAACTTACCAGGACAAGATCTGCAGCGTCTAAGAATTCCAACTGATGTGTTATAAAAAGAACTGTCTTCTCAGACAAGAGATGCAGTAGACAAGTCTGCAAATTAAGTTTCAAGTTCTTAATAAATTGATCTAAATGTATAAGCAAAAAATATAAAATCACACATAATTTAAAAACAATTATTATGAAGAGGTGTTGCTTGCCTTTGAATAAGTGTGCCCCGGTATGTGCATCAACAGTACAAGATCATCAAGGAAATAAACATCTGAATCACCATAGATTGCCCTTGCTAATTGTATCCTCACAAACACCCCCGCCCCCCCCCAACCCAACCCCCCCCCCCCGCCCCACCCCCCCAACCCAACCACCCCCCCGCCCCACCCCCCGCCCCACCCCTCCCCTCACGTCACTCCCGTCACACCCGTCACACACGTCACACACGTCACTCCCGTCACACCCGTCACACACGTCACTCCCGTCACACCCGTCACACACGTCACTCCCGTCACACACGTCACACACGTCACTCCCGTCACACCTGTCACTCACGTCACTCCCGTCACACCCCTCACGTCACACCCGTCACTCCCCTCCCCGCCCCTCACTCCCCTCTCGTCACTCACGTCACTCCCCCCACTCCCCTCACGTCACTCCCGTCACTCCCCTCCCCTCACGTCACTCACATCACTCACGTCACTCCCGTCACTACCCTCCCGTCACTCCCCTCACGTCACTCCCATCACTCCGCTCACTCACGTCACTCCCCTCACTCCCCTCACTCACGTCACTCCCCTCACGTCACACTCGTCACTCCCCTCCCCTTCCCTCACTCCCCTCCCCTCACGTCACTCTCGTCACTCCCCTCCCCTCCCCTCCCCTCACGTCACTCACGTCACTCCCCTCACTCCCCTCCCCTCCCCTCCCCTCACGTCACTCACGTCACTCCCCTCACTCCCCTCCCCTCCCGTCACTCCCCTCACTCACGTCACTCCCGTCACTCCCCTCACTCACGTCACTCCCGTCACTCCCCTCCCTCACGTCACTCCCCTTACTCACTCCCCTCTCCTCCCGTCACTCCCCTCACTCACGTCACTCCCATCACTCCCCTCCCTCACGTCACTCCCCTCCCCTCCTCCCCTCCCCTCCCGTCCCCTCCCGTCACTCCCCTCACATCATCACTCCCATCACTCCCCTCCCTCACGTCACTCACTCCCCTCACATCATCACTCCCATCACTCCCCTCCCTCACGTCACTCCCGTCACTCACTCCCCTCCCCTCCCCTCCCGTCACTCCCCTCACATCACTCCCATCACTCCCCTCACTCACGTCACTCCCCTCCCGTCACTCACGTCACTCACGTCACTCCCCACCCCTCCCGTCACTCACGTCACTCCCCTCCCCTCACTCCACTCCCCTCGCTAAGTGGTAGTGGTGGTGGTGGTGGTGGTGGTGGTGGTGGTGGTGGAATAGGGGGAGGTGTTGGTGGTGGTGGTGGTATAGGTGGTGGCAGGGGTATTGGTGGTGGAATAGTGGGAGGTGTTGATGGTGTTGGAGGAGGTGTTGGTGGTGGTGGTGGTGGTGGTGTTGGAGGAGGCGTTGGTAGTGGTATAGGTGGTGGTGGTGGTGTTGGAGGAGGTATTGGTGGTGGCGGTGGTGGTATTGGTGGGGGCATAGGTGGTAGTGGTGGTGTTGGAGGAGGCCGTTGGTGGTGGTATAGGTACTGGCGGGGGTATCAGTGGTGGTGTAGGTAGTGGTGGTGCTATTGGAGGAGGAGGTGGTGGTGGTGGTGGTGGTGGTGTTGGAGGAGGTATTGGCGGTGGCGTTATGAAAGCTCCCTCCCCCTCCCTCTGTTATGAAAGCTCCCTCCCTCTCCCCTCTGTTATCAAAGCTCCCTCCCCCTCCCTCTGTTATCGAAGCTCCCTCCCCCTCCCCTTTCAATTGCTGCCTTCCCTCCCCTCCCCTCCCCTATATATGCGGGAAGCTGAGATGGAGATGAAACTCAGAAAAAAAAAATAAAAAATAAAATAAAATTCAAAATTCCCTCCGTATGGCTCAACCATACCAGACAGCGGGAAGCTCAGATGGAAGGAAGCCTCATACGTCGGGGACTTCACCGTGATTGGCGGCAGCAACGTCGCGACTGGATTCTTTTCCTTAGTCAGTTCACCCCCTTCCCGCTGTTCCTGCTGTGCCGTAAAACGGCACAGTTTCACCATTTTTTTTTTTTTTTTCTCTCATGTTGTCACTGTGTTTTTTTAAACTCTAAAATATTAAAAAATAAATAAATAATTTAAGAATTAAACCTAAACTCTAAACCAAAAAGTCTAAAATAAAAATAAAATAAAAATTTTAAAAATTAAACCCTAAATCCTAAACCCTAAAATAAAAAAATAAAAAAATTTATATCAAACCATATATATATTCATATACTTTATATTTCTAAACCATATATATATATATATATATATATTTTTGACATGTCATATATCAAACATGAGCTCAAAATGAAACAACACGAATTTGTTCAGTGCAACTTATTATAAATTAAAAATTAATAATCAAAAATAAAAATTAAAGTATTCATTTCTTAGTTTAAATTATTTTTACATAATAAATTATAAGCAAAAGTTTAATCAAATAATTTGTCAAAAAATTTTAGAATAAAAAAAAGTATAATCAATTAAGATAAACCGCATTAAACCGTCCCGATTACATGTAATAATAAACAAATGGAGTTCTAAAACCGATCATTGAATGAGAAGTTTATAAATACATTTTTTCACAAAATCACATGGAAGGAGATTGGGCTAAATATATGGCCCAATTATAGATCAACCTGTTGAACCTGAGCTTCCGACCCATACTATAAGCTTGTTTTGGTAGCAAAAATATCAATAATCACCAGCAAATCATTCTATACATGTAGGAGTTAAATTTAGGCAGATCTAATCCGAGCAACTCAAACACAGATGGAATGTTTTTAAAATTTCAATAACATATTTTCAAATTTTGTGTATAATTGGAGAAAGATTTTAAAGTCCGTATTAAATTTGAGATGAACTTTGGCAAATGCACACAATTTCATACAATTTGAAGCTCAAAATAATTGGCCATCCTAAGTCTGAGTACAAAAAATAAATAAATTAATAAAAAGAAAAAAAAAAGGTGCAAAAATTTGTATTTTTCACAATTTTACATAAATAATAAATCTAAGAGCATCTCTAATGGTAAATGTTATTATAGCATCTCCAAAGACATACTATAATAGCAAATTGTCAAATTATAGCAATAGTGCTCCAATGATACAAAGCCATTTTGACAAATCCCAACTGAAGCCGAGGTTGGACAACTGTCTTGGCTGGTCGATCAACCGAAAGACCAGGTGGTCGACCGGTGGATGAAATTTTGCTGAGTTATGCAAAAACAGAGAGCTTGTCAACCGCGGTTGGTTTGCTGGGAAGGATGAAAAAAGAAGGGAAGAAAGAAAAAAAAAAAGGAAGGAAACAGTTCGTTTTGGATGAATTGACACATTTGGCATTTGCCAAATTTAACAGCTCCAATGGCAAATTATTGAAGAATCACTATTGCACCAAAATTGTTATATTAAGCAGCTCTAATAACAAACTATTGAAGGCTCTATTTAAAGCAATAAAATTTAGGAACATTAATTTGGCTTTAAAAAATGACTTTTCCCAAATCAATTGTATTACAAAATCAATGAGATTAGCATATTGATCCAAAGTAAAAATAACAAAAGAATAAAAAAATGTTTTTGATCCATTGATTTTTTTTACATGAAATTTGAAATTAGCCTTACAATTTCGGTTTTATTAATAATTTTGGGTTGTCAATTTTTACTGTCTCATTTTTGATATATTAAGCGAATGCATAATTTTAAAAGTGAAAAAATTGTTATAGAAAATTCATAAAGAATCTCTCACTAAAATAATATAAGGGTAATATTTTTACAATTAACAATCATCTTGGTATATTATTTACTTTGAACTGGTTGAAACCCCTTTTTTGTGTCTGACTTTTACATAGTGAAACTTGATTGAGCTTCATGGGTAGTCTCTGCCACGGTTCTCAAGGCAGACCCCAATGGTTGTTACCGCTAGAAGACCTCCTCTTGAATTCCATTACTAGCTTTGAGAAAGCAGAAGAATTGTTTTTGAGCAACTCAGTTGGCGAATCATACTCAACAACCTTGCCTACATTAATCAAGATCCTAATGTAAGCAATTTGATATTTTCTGTGTTAGTACTACCAAGTTTAAAGCCTGTTTGGAAAGAACTTAAATAAGTAGCTTTTTTTGCTAAGAAAGCCAAAAGCAAATAAGCTTGTTTGGGATGGCTTCTCCATTAATAATAATAAAAAAAACTATTTTTTAAATGCATAGTTGTAAAAAGACAATTTTTACTCTCAATACTTTTAGAAATTTCACCATGTCCCTACAAGGACTCCATAGTATTGTAAGGGTAATATAATAATTTCTCACTAAAAAACAAGTTTGAAAAGATTTTAAAAAGTAACTTTTAAGCAAACACATCAACTTTTTTTAGGCTTTGCTTTGGAAGAACTAAATAAGTAGGTTTTTCTATTACCAAAAAAAAAAAAAAAAAGAAAAAGCTTGGGATGGGTTTTCATAAAAAAGCAATTTGTTTTTAGCAATTTTGTGAAAAGATGATTTTACCTTCAATACTTTCAGAAATCCCACCGTGTCTCTAAAAAGGGCTCCACAACACAATAGGGAAAAGTATTCAAAAGCCCAAAAAAAGAAAAAAATGAAAAAAAAAAAAATAATAGAAAAGTAATTGCCAAACCCCATCTAAGTATTTAATAGAGTATATAACCTTGGCAAAGCATGATAGTGAAAATGATTCCAGTAGCCGATCTTACCTGATTATGATACAAGTCTTAGTTTGGCTTTAGTATTACCAAATTTATCTTGAAATGTCAATCATGTTTCATTATAGTTGGTTTTTCTTTGCACAGTTGAAAATATGTTTTCATAAATTTATAAGTCTTACCTTCATCGAGAACCAAAACAAGGTCATTGTCGATGATGGTGGGTATCCAATGGGCCACTGTTATAACGTGCACCGGCTTGTTTCTTGTCTGATTCTCCATTAAATTACATTGTCTGTTGCTGTGTCTACTAATGTCGTGGCCTCATCCAAGACCAATATTTTCCTCCTCTGTAGTAGCACTCGAGCAAAACACACAAGCTGCCTTTGTCCCATGCTCCAATTTTCTCCATCTTCCGCAACTGCACCACCAATTCAAAGATAATGAAAAATATGTAATATAATACAAATTACATTGAAAGGCTCAATATTTCTTAAATTAAAGATTAAAATGTCAATCACGTAACAATTACTCTCTGAAGAATGCAAAACTACAATAGAAAATTGTAGTATATATGATATATTTATCTTATAAATATTTCAAAACATATTTAGAGTACACAAATTGTGGTCTAAAGAATGCAAAAACTTTGTTATTATAAAGGGATTCATCACATAGGACGTGTTTAGAAAAGGTTCAAGAAGTGTCGGTAAAGTGTTCGATATTATGAATTTAATTTTTTAATTAAGACACATTTTTAGGAGTGTCCAAAAAGTGTTGGTGCTGGACACGAGTGTCAAATCCTCTGCTAAAGTGTTCATGCTTCTTAATGGACAACTTAGTAACAGGAAAAGAATGTGTGCTCGCACGCGTTTAGAGGGGTGGATTTTCGCACTTTTCATACCTGGCATACCAAGAAGCCTTTGATCGTGTCTTACAATAGAAATAAATTTTAAAAATTAAACCCTAAACCTTAAATTGTAAAATAAAAATAATAAATTTTAAGAATTAAACCTAAACCCTAAAATAAAAAAATAAAAAAATTTTAAGACTTAAACCCTAAACCTTAAAATAAAAAAAATAAATTTTAAGAATTAAATCTTGAGCCCTAAAATAAAATTAAAAAAATAAATTTTATCCCTAAATCCTAAAATTAAAAAAAAAAGAGAGTAAATTTTAAGAATTAAACGCTAAACCTTAAACTCTAAACCCTAAAATAAAGATAAAAAAATAAATAAATAAATAAAAGAAGATAAAATTGTGCCATTTTAGGCACAGCAGTGACCCCGTTTCCACTCTAATGACACATACAAGCATTCACCACCTGTGATCTACCCATTTTCACACAAATTTCTCACACTTGCAATGCAACCTTTTATCTTCGTACAATTTTCAACTTTTCTTCACATCCAATATTATTTCATAAAATAACAAAAACACCAAAACACAAAATGAGTGACGAAGTTTCAGGCATCTCCATGCATCTTCATAAAAAGTTCTCCTAAATATCCAATTTTACACCCATCAATTTATGTCAAAAAGAGTCCAGAGGACAGCCCAATGTATAAGGCTCTCATAATAACTACAAAAACTGAAAAAAAAAAAAAAAAAAAAAAAGTATAAACAACCTTGCAAAAAACACACATAAAGCTGGCATGCACACGACACTTACAAAACCCCATTTTAACAGAATCATCATGCATTGAGTCTTTTTTTAACAGTTATAAACTCCAATTTGGCATCCATTAATTTGTGGAAAAACAGAAAAGAAAAAAAGAAAGAAAAAAAAAAGTCCCACAATTACTTTAAACTGCTTATTTTTCTAAGGGAAAAAAAAAAATCCCTCTCCACAATGCACTAGTGCACTGTATTATTAAGAAAACGCTATATAGCCTCTTGCAAAAGCTCGCCAGAGACCAATCATTACAGCGCCAAACAGGCCAATGCCCACACAAAAACTCGCAACCTTCAATCACAAACCATGCAGCAATCGTGAAACAAACATTAAGAAAATACAGACTACGCAAGTGCTCGAGGAAGAAATCACAGTGATAATTCAAATATCTTCTGGCACAGTAAGAGCTGATGCAGTCTATGTCGAAGTTTAGTTTCAACCCAAAACTTCACACAGGCCCTAATCTACACAATGTAGCTCATCGGACCACATGCCTCTCCCAAAAAGTTACAATCGTGACGAGAAAGAAGTGCTGACATTCCAATAGCCGGAAAAGAAAGTTTGAACGCCGTGAAACGACAAGAATAATGAAAAGATGGTACGCTATCTTGAAATATTTTCTTCCTTTTACCTTTTTCCCTTAAATTAGGGGGGGAAAAAAAAAACTGCACTACTACCAATAATGAATTTCAAATTACAAAAAAAAAAAGAAAAAAAAATTAAAAAACAAATATATTGAGAACCTATTGAAACTATACACAAGAATGAAGACAGAGCAACACAAGGAATGTTTTTGATTCTGTGAATGATTACCTACACTCCCACACAAAAGGGGAACTATAACTAAAATGGAAGAATCATTCTGAATAACGGGATTGATAAACACCCATTGCTGCTTCCACAATGCTTTGCTAATCTGCTAACCTGTTAAAGTTCATCTATCCCACATGGCCTGAAAAATGGCCGGTCTGTGCTTCAACCAATGTACCAAATCCCTCTCTAGTGGAGAATTATGCAAAACAGCACCTAGCATTGGACTGCCAAATATTTTAGGCGAATTCTTGAAGGACCATATCCGGTCCTTGGGCCATGGTCTCTGGGGCTGCTTTTCTTGGTGAAACAACAGAAATGGACCAGTTAAGAAACTAGTTTGTCTCAAGGACACGAGCTGCTGGATAATCAAAATATACATGAAGTAAGGCAATAACAACTACAAAATGACCCCACTGGTGCAATTTGATCCTCCAATCTTAAGGGTGCCTCAAACTACTTGATTCATCTTTTGGCCCATTGTACAAAATGAACCCTAAACCAACTCCATCCATCCAGATGCCATCACGACCATCCTGGGTTGGCTTTGCCATGGTTGCATAATGCCACAACCAACTTAAAGCTCTCCTTGTTTTAAATTAATAAAAATATTCAACAACCATCCACCATAACTAGCGGAATTTTTTTTTTTTTCTCACATTCATTTATGCCTTTGGCACATTTAAATTCATTAGTAATTTGCAATACAATCAGGTCGTCAGTTTAGTATTCCTGTAGAGTTCTCGAGCAATTCAACTATAAATTCTCTAATAAAGAGTTTAGAAACATTTATTACATAAAATATTTTAGGAGCTCCATTATAGAGTTAGTCAAGAGGTTAACGCTAATATGTTTTATTACAATTTATGGAACAAATTTGACTGCCCGGGGTATAATTAGACCGGTTAATACCAGTTACAGTATTTATATTACAAGGAAGCCAATCATAAGCAACACTAAAGTGGAATTTTAAAAGAAAAATTACCAACATGATAAAGCTCGGTGTTAGGGATCTACTACTAAAGAAGATGTTAGGGATCTACTACTACAGAATATCACAAATTGATTAAGTCAACTTGTATTCCAGAAACATAAACAAATAATGACAAAGCAAACAAAAATAAAGCTTATCATCCTTGCCAACATGAATTTTACAGTCCTTGGGCCATAAACACGATGTCGAGATGGCTTCTGGACCTTGGCATAGAAGGAACCAATGTCAGGTAACGACAGACAACCCCTAATCGCTCTGGCTAGGCTAGAATCTGGCTCAGCAGCACTAGTCTGGTTATGCCAATAAATCAGCTGCCCTAAACAATAATTTTCACCGTAATTCTTGTGATACTCCTGGAAACCTGACCCCAATTTATCAGTGTACTTGGGGCCCAGGTCTAGAGGACTAATGGAAACAGGTGGGGAAGTTACAGCCGTGTATTCCTGCAGGCAAAAGTAAAATCTGATTTAAGCCAAGAAGGGCCAAACAATTACAACTTTAAGTTACTCGAATTTCCAAACCAAAAAAGAAGAAGAAGAAAAAAAGTATTATGATAAGGCCCACCTTTACTCTAAAGAAGCACTTTGTATGAGCATATATGTGAATCAGATCAGCAGCAGCATCATGCCTACACTTATATGTACATGGAAGATTTCGTACTTCATCCCTCAGCCTGAAACAAGAATGAACAAGGTCCATGAGATTTGCTTGTTCCACCAAGTAAATATACTCACATGAATTAAGAGTGCACGAAACTCACCATATTAAAGATCTCCGAAGCTCCTTCTGGATGTCATCAGAACCAGATGGATCATGAGCACGAATCTCGGACTTAAGGTCATTTAGCATGCTATCATCCATATGAGGTGCCATGCACTGAATAAGTTCGTCTACAAGTGATCCCTCCGCTTTCCAGAGAAAGGACACTGCTGCTTCAGGACTCAACCTCTCCAGAGGTGGCGGAGCTTTCTTTGGGTCACCAAAAACACATCTCATGACATACCTCACCTGTAAAAGGCATTCAAAATGTAAAAAATATAAAATCACAACTGCTTTTCATCTCTTATACTGAAAACCTCTAATCCAAGCACCGAGACGTCGACCAGCCTACTATGTGGGTGTTTGGGAAGTGGGTTTTTTTGTAGGTTTTTTTAGTTGTAGGATATTATTGGAGAAAAAAAATTGTGTGATTGGGAAGATTGTTTTGGTTTTTTGGGGGTTGGATGTGATGTCCGTGAGAGAAAAAGTGAAATGATTATGGGGTTTGATGTGATATTTTGTTTGGATTTGTTTTTTTTGGTTTTGTAACCAATTTGTCTTTTAGTGAAAAAAAACAAAAATCCTCCTTCGCAAACAGCGCTCACATCTCATGGAGACATGAATGAAAATTTGTCTCAAGATCACTCGGTCCCAACTAATAATAAACAGAAGTAAAATGCATAATTAATTTTCAACTAATTCACCGTCTGGACTGGAAGGACCCAACTCCTTGTGTTGAAATTATGGTTCATTTACACAGGCACCATCTTTGATAGTTCATATATCATTCATTCAGATATGATGTTTTTAAGTAGTCACATTTAGTGTCTGAAACTCAATAACAAACATGCTCCCATTCTTATGAAACATAAATGTATTTAAGAACAACATACCTTGTCAAGAGTAAGAGCCAAATTCTGAAGCCTTTGGTTGTAGACTCCCTCTGCCTGTCTCATACAAAAACAAAAGGGATAAATATCAACAATAGTTAACAGCAAGAATACCTCTCAATATATTACTCTAATCCTAAGTTCACATGGAAAACAAAGACGAAGGGAGAACTTAGTGTGTATGTGTGTTGTTGGAAGGGAGGGGGTGCTGTCAGTAATATTCACCTGGACCTCAGCATCACTTTTTTCAACCTCAATGGAGATATCTGCAAAGTATTTCCTCTTTTCTTCCAAATTATGCCTCAAAATCTCCTCAGGAAGCTTAGTTCGTTCAAAATTGATAAATCTCACCTTCACATAAGATGAATGTTTCAGATGAACAGAACCTTTTAAAAGCCTAAACCCATAAATGCAAGCTAGATATAGCATAGATATATACCAGACGAGCTGAGTAAGCAATCAGCCAACCCGGCAATCCCCCAAGTAAACAACTTCCCAAACCAGCCCTACCCGAGTCAATATAATCTTCTTCAGATACAAAATTTAATTCACAAGCCCCTAGCAACAAGTGATGTCGATCCAGTATTCCATGCCAATCCTTCAGAACCTAGTGAATATTAGAATAAAGTTAAATGAAAATATAACTGACTTAATTTCGATAAGAAAGGAATAACCACATTTACCACCACATGAAAATACTAAAAGTAAATAAACATGGATGGTTTGCTGTAGAAACTGCTCCCACTCTGAGCTTACTTTGAGGAAAGATAGGATTGTGCAACACCACAGGTTCTGAAGCTTGCCGTGTTATTTCGGAAAGGGGAAAGGAATTCATTATAGATTAAGAGTTGAGTAAGGGGGGCAGAGCTTGAAGCTCATCAGCCGCAGGAACAAGGAGCGAATCCTCCAAAAATGGAATGAGCTTACAACAGCCAGAATGCTAATGAAGCAAGCCCCTTGTACAAGGCCGGTTGAACCCCAAACTCCACGGGACCAACTAAAACTTTCTTTTCCTTTCCTTTTGCTTTTGTTTTGTCCAGTTGACAAAACTTGATGTGATATTCAGATTTGGAAATTACAGTTAAGAAAAACATATTCAAGCCTGTACCTTCTGAAAGGCTCCTTCACCCGTCAGATTCAAGTAGCTCCCACGGCAAACTTGGCTCCCACATAAACAAACTGATGCTTCATATTCTTCTTTACTCTGCAGCATAATAAGCAGACATACATTGCCAGCAATATTATAACAGTTTCTATTAACAATCACATAAATTATCACCCAGAATAGAAATAGAAATAAAAGCTTAACAAGCTCAAAACACACACCTCCGTAACAGAATTATAATCAAATGTGATCTCTACACCATATTCAATTGGGCGTACTGCATAGATTCCAATCTGGTACTGACCATCAACAGCAGTAACTCTGCTTTCACAGAAAGGAGGAATGAGTATGCAACATTCAGACAACCACAACTAGTCAATCATGAAGGGAAAATTTTATCAACTGATATAGAGCAAACTTGTTAAAAAAATAAAAAAATAAAAAAAAGAAGAAGAAGAAGAAGCAAACAAACAAACAAACAAACATAAATCCATCAAACAGACTCTAGGGGTGACGGTGGGGATGGAGATGAGGATGGGAAAAGTGGGAGGAAGAAGTCAAGGAGAGCCCCAACAATGAGATTCGAATAATTGCAGGATTTTTTTTTTTTTTTTTTTTGCAAGTTCTCGAAACAATTATACAATACAACTAAATGGTTTTCGGGGTCACTTTTTGTTACTTCTAATTACTTCTTTGATAAGATGTTTGTCACTCAAACCAAGATAGAGCAATTAACCAAAAAGGGCAACAAGCTTCTGTCTACAATAGCACAAAATATGAAAGCAAAATTTGACAAGTATTGGAGGAATGGGGAGAAAATCAATCTACTTGTTTATGTTGTTATGGTTCTTGATCCCCTAAAGAAATTTAAATGTTTGAAATTTTGTTTCTTACAATTAGTTGAAAAAGTGGTGAGTGAGATGGCAGGCGGATGATTCAATAAGTGTCCAAATGTCTAATTTGAGTGAAGCTTCTGGGACGAAGGTGGATGATGATTGTGATAATCTACGTCTTCTAATTGCTTCTCAATTTAGATTTTTTTTTGGAGGAGAAATATACTAGCATGTGTAAGTCTGAAGAAGATAAATACTTGGCCAACTTGTGTGAAGCTTCTAATGAAGAGAATTTTGATATATTGGGATCATGGAAGGTCAATTCTTCGAAGTAAAGAGTGTGGTCCCAAGTAGCACATGATGACTTGACAATACCCATCTATACAGTTGTTTCTCAGCCTTTTGTTTGGGAAGAAAAATACTTGATCCATTCCGTAATTCATATCTCCCATGATGCTAGAGATTCTGATTTGTGCACAGAATTGACTTCATTGCTTCTAAGTTGGCCTTTAGTACAGGACGCATAGTTGATCCATTTGATTTATGTACACAATTGGCTTCAAACAACATATCCCATTTCTCTTCGAAAGGCAATGGATGATGTTGAGTAATTTATATAATACAAATTTTGGATTATTTCTATAAGTATGTTATGTACTATTCAATGAAAACTCTCTACTAAATATGTATATAAATATATAAAATTATATATATCATATAATCATATTAAATGAAATGAATCTTACTATTCCCGATTAACTATTTTAGCAATAAGATTCACAATTCCATTCGTGATTTGACAATAATAGCTATAATTCATAGCTTCAAACAATCACAAAAATCAACAAAATTCCAAGATGCAAAAATGAAAAATTCAAGAGATTCAATTTGCTAACCAATTTTTAGTTTTTATCTCTCCTAGGGGTTACCTGTATAAATTTTCCGAATACCAACAAAAGCATACACCCACTAAGAATCACGGACACGGAAATTTTCAAAAAATGCAGAACACGGGCATGTGCGCACAAAATATAAAATTTTATATATTTGTTATATGTCATATATATATGAAAATATCATTCCAAGAAAATAAACAAATATAATATAACACTAATTTCTATAAATTGACATTGTTTTTCTTTTTATCATCATATTCTAAGTTATTTTGTTTAAACTTATAATTAGTTTCATGTGTCTAATCAATGAACACGTGTGTTTAAATAATGGAAACGTGTGTCCTCCAAGTGTCCCAAGAGTGTATGGGACTAAATTTTTTTAAAAAAAAACTAAGACACATTTGGATGAGTGTCAGACACGCCAAGAAGTGTCCCACACGAACACGCCACATTTTTAGAAGTGTCCGTGCTTCTTAGCCACCCACAACACGAACTCAAAGATGATGTTTTAATGCTATTCAACACACAAATGGTCCAATGGGAGCAAGAATTTCCAAGAACATTTTGTTTCCAAGCAAAAGAGTCGTTTTCAAGTAGTGTACAACCGATTACATATTAGGGGAGGCAAACAGGCAGGTTTAGGCCGGTCAAAATAGGTTATGCATTTAAAACAACTCAGCCCAAATCCGCCCATATAATAAACGGGCTTAAACGGGTTGCTTTGGACTGAACAAATGAACATGAACAACACATTTACTTCATTAATTTTTATTTCAAAAATTACAACAAATTTATTCAGTGAATTTTAAATAATAAAAAAAATTGAAAAAAAAAACAACTAATTTTGATTTTTTTAAAAAGATTTTCATATAAATAATAATAATAATATAAAAATAATTAATCTTTGCAAACTTCTTGCTATTTTTACTTTTTGAGAATATTACAGCAAAAAGGAACAATGAAAAAATGGAAACACAGGCTCTAGATTAAATCAACAAGAACATAGAGGATGTTATTCTCCGAGCTAATAGATTGGGTGCTCTACATTGCTTAAGGTTGCTCTCCCTCTACTTCTTTCTCGATCATCTGCTTCATTATAGGATTTACTGGGTTTGTCTTCAGGTTCTCAAGCTATTCTCAGACTATGTGGTGCTGCTGCTGCTGCTGCTGCTGCTGCTGGTGGAGGTAGAGTAGCGGTGGCAGCAGCAATGGTGGTGTTGATGGTGGTGCTGGTGCTGGTGGAGTGGCAGCGACAGTGGTGGTGGAGTTGTAATGGAGATGATAGTGTTGGTGTGGTGGAGGAAGTGGTATCCGTTTAAATGGTTTAAACGGATACCACGTCCAACCCATTTAAGCCCAATTTTAATTGGGTTTGTAAAATGCAACCCATTTATGAATTTGGACACGTTTAGACCGGCTTTTAATGGGTGTAATAGGAGACAAAACTTCAAGTTCATTTTAAGCAACAATATATACATGCTCACTATTGATAAGTTGAATAGTTACTTCTAAAATTATGTATTTTTCCTCTTTGGAGATACACTTTCTAATAATGTGTGCAACAAAAAACACCATCAAAAATTCGTGGATAAGCAATCATACAGCCATGCATTTCACAGAGAGGGGACATGAATACAAGTATATATCACTTACTTTGCTTCACAATTAGGGCGACATGAATGACAAATTCGACTTGCGTAGTTTGCTTTGTGCATCGCATCAACAACAACTAAATCATACCCATCAGCATCACCCTGGCAAATAAGAGCACACGATCAAATGAACAAGTTCAAACAATCAAGAAGAAACACAAGGTCGTAACAACTCAAGCACAAAATTTGTTCAAGTAAAGCATAAAGTGCACCTTTGGCCGCTCAAGATAAATGTTGTAGAACTCTGGCGCTGGATCTTTAGAACTTTTTTGCAAAGAACGAATCCCATCTTGCTTCTCAAACCATTTCCAACCAGGATAAACCTATAACCATAAAAAGGAAAATAAATATATAAAAAAAAAAAAAAAAGAAGAGAAAAACACCTTAACAAAAGTTTCAGCATCATAAAACTTTTAAAGGAACTCTAGTACAAAGCAACCAGCTCCAGTTAGAAGATATGTGAATGCATTTCAATTCATATTTGTTCTACAAAAATAATAATAAAAGAATGAAAATGGCTCCATCAAAGTTATACAAATCTCTTCTCTAGGGTAATAGGATAAAGCATAAGAAAATACATGGAAAATATTCTGAAAAAACTAGTTTTGAAACTAAGAAAATGTATCATATTCCCAAAACTACATGTGGACTGCACTCCCAGTGCCATTTATCTTTGTTTTGGGCCTTGGTGTCATCTCCTTTCAAAAGGATACCTTTGTGTTTTATTTCTAGAGATTGGAGAGCCATTTGTTATTTGTTATTTGTAATTTGCTCTCCACATTTCTTTTTGGTGGATTCATTGTCCTCCCTTTTTCTTGTGTTTCTTGTCTTACTCTGTTCAATAATATTTCTCCATAGCATATCCAAAAAAAAAAAAACTGCACTCTGACTGCTCACCATGTCAAAGAATGAGGTACCATGGTGAATGCCACCTTGAACTAACTTGATTTGAGTCGCAGGATATCATCTGTCGGTTCACAAGACAAACCTAGCATGCTAAATTGTTCAAGCGAAAGTTAAGCGTCGTGTGCTTCTTAATTCTTAATCTTCAGGAAAAACAACTTATTTTATTCTTACCTCCCAAAGTCTTCATATTTTCCTGACTGAGCAATCCTACCATCTTTCATTACCTATCAGCAAAGAAAAGAGATTAGAAAAAGAAAAAACAAAAGAGAAGCAGGCCACAATTGTTGCGAAAACTTAGTAACTTACCAGGACAAGATCTGCAGCGTCTAAGAATTCCAACTGATGTGTTATAAAAAGAACTGTCTTCTCAGACAAGAGATGCAGTAGACAAGTCTGCAAATTAAGTTTCAAGTTCTTAATAAATTGATCTAAATGTATAAGCAAAAAATATAAAATCACACATAATTTAAAAACAATTATTATGAAGAGGTGTTGCTTGCCTTTGAATAAGTGTGCCCCGGTATGTGCATCAACAGTACAAGATCATCAAGGAAATAAACATCTGAATCACCATAGATTGCCCTTGCTAATTGTATCCTCACAAACACCCCCGCCCCCCCCCCAACCCAACCCCCCGCCCCACCCCCCCAACCCAACCCCCCCCCCCGCCCCACCCCTCCCCTCACGTCACTCCCGTCACACCCGTCACACACGTCACTCCCGTCACACACGTCACTCCCGTCACACCCGTCACACACGTCACTCCCATCACACACGTCACACACGTCACTCCCGTCACACCCGTCACACACGTCACTCCCGTCACACACGTCACTCCCGTCACACCTGTCACTCACGTCACTCCCGTCACACCCGTCACACCCCTCACGTCACACCCGTCACTCCCCTCCCCGCCCCTCACTCCCCTCTCGTCACTCCCGTCACTCCCGTCACTCCCCCCACTCCCCTCACGTCACTCACCTCCCCTCACGTCACTCCCGTCACTCCCCTCCCCTCACGTCACTCACATCACTCACGTCACTCCCGTCACTACCCTCCCGTCACTCCCCTCACGTCACTCCCATCACTCCCCTCACTCACGTCACTCCCCTCACTCCCCTCACTCACGTCACTCCCCTCACGTCACACTCGTCACTCCCCTCCCCTTCCCTCACTCCCCTCCCCTCACGTCACTCTCGTCACTCACGTCACTCCCCTCCCCTCCCCTCCCCTCACGTCACTCACGTCACTCCCCTCACTCCCCTCCCCTCCCGTCACTCCCCTCACGTCACTCCCGTCACTCCCCTCACTCACGTCACTCCCGTCACTCCCCTCCCTCACGTCACTCCCCTTACTCACTCCCCTCTCCTCCCGTCACTCCCCTCACTCACGTCACTCCCATCACTCCCCTCCCTCACGTCACTCCCGTCACTCACTCCCCTCCCCTCCCCTCCCGTCACTCCCCTCACATCATCACTCCCATCACTCCCCTCCCTCACGTCACTCCCGTCACTCACTCCCCTCCCCTCCCGTCACTCCCCTCACATCACTCCCATCACTCCCCTCACTCACGTCACTCCCCTCCCGTCACTCACGTCACTCACGTCACTCCCCACCCCTCCCGTCACTCACGTCACTCCCCTCCCCTCACTCCACTCCCCTCGCTAAGTGGTAGTGGTGGTGGTGGTGGTGGTGGTGGAATAGGGGGAGGTGTTGGTGGTGGTGGTGGTATAGGTGGTGGCAGGGGTATTGGTGGTGGAATAGTGGGAGGTGTTGATGGTGTTGGAGGAGGTGTTGGTGGTGGTGGTGGTGGTGGTGTTGGAGGAGGCGTTGGTAGTGGTATAGGTGGTGGTGGTGGTGTTGGAGGAGGTATTGGTGGTGGCGGTGGTGGTATTGGTGGGGGCATAGGTGGTAGTGGTGGTGTTGGAGGAGGCCGTTGGTGGTGGTATAGGTACTGGCGGGGGTATCAGTGGTGGTGTAGGTAGTGGTGGTGCTATTGGAGGAGGAGGTGGTGGTGGTGGTGGTGGTGGTGTTGGAGGAGGTATTGGCGGTGGCGTTATGAAAGCTCCCTCCCCCTCCCTCTGTTATGAAAGCTCCCTCCCTCTCCCCTCTGTTATCAAAGCTCCCTCCCCCTCCCTCTGTTATCGAAGCTCCCTCCCCCTCCCCTTTCAATTGCTGCCTTCCCTCCCCTCCCCTCCCCTATATATGCGGGAAGCTGAGATGGAGATGAAACTCAGAAAAAAAAAAATAAAAAATAAAATAAAATTCAAAATTCCCTCCCTATGGCTCAACCATACCAGACAGCGGGAAGCTCAGATGGAAGGAAGCCTCATACGTCGGGGACTTCACCGTGATTGGCGGCAGCAACGTCGCGACTGGATTCTTTTCCTTAGTCAGTTCACCCCCTTCCCGCTGTTCCTGCTGTGCCGTAAAACGGCACAGTTTCACCATTTTTTTTTTTTTCTCTCATGTTGTCACTGTGTTTTTTTAAACTCTAAAATATTAAAAAATAAATAAATAATTTAAGAATTAAACCTAAACTCTAAACCAAAAAGTCTAAAATAAAAATAAAAAAAAAAATTTAAAAATTAAACCCTAAATCCTAAACCCTAAAATAAAAAAATAAAAAATTTATATCAAACCATATATATATTCATATACTTTATATTTCTAAACCATATATATATATATATATATATATTTTTGACCTGTCATATATCAAACATGAGCTCAAAATGAAACAACACGAATTTGTTCAGTGCAACTTATTATAAATTAAAAATTAATAATCAAAAATAAAAATTAAAGTATTCATTTCTTAGTTTAAATTATTTTTACATAATAAATTATAAGCAAAAGTTTAATCAAATAATTTGTCAAAAAATTTTAGAATAAAAAAAAGTATAATCAATTAAGATAAACCGCATTAAACCGTCCCGATTACATGTAATAATAAACAAATGGAGTTCTAAAACCGATCATTGAATGAGAAGTTTATAAATAGATTTTTTCACAAAATCACATGGAAGGAGATTGGGCTAAATATATGGCCCAATTATAGATCAGCCTGTTGAACCTGAGCTTCCGACCCATACTATAAGCTTGTTTTGGTAGCAAAAATATCAATAATCACCAGCAAATCATTCTATACATGTAGGAGTTAAATTTAGGCAGATCTAATCCGAGCAACTCAAACACAGATGGAATGTTTTTAAAATTTCAATAACATATTTTCAAATTTTGTGTATAATTGGAGAAAAATTTTAAAGTCCGTATTAAATTTGAGATGAACTTTGGCAAATGCACACAATTTCATACAATTTGAAGCTCAAAATAATTGGCCATCCTAAGTCTGAGTACAAAAAATAAATAAATAAATAAAAAGAAAAAAAAAAGGTGCAAAAATTTGTATTTTTCACAATTTTACATAAATACTAAATCTAAGAGCATCTCTAATGGTAAATGTTATTATAGCATCTCCAAAGACATACTATAATAGCAAATTGTCAAATTATAGCAATAGTGCTCCAATGATACAAAGCCATTTTGACAAATCCCAACTGAAGCCGAGGTTGGACAACTGTCTTGGCTGGTCGATCAACCGAAAGACCAGGTGGTCGACCGGTGGATGAAATTTTGCTGAGTTATGCAAAAACAGAGAGCTTGTCAACCGCGGTTGGTTTGCTGGGAAGGATGAAAAAGGAAGGGAAGAAAGAAAAAAAAAAGGGAAGGAAACAGTTCGTTTTGGATGAATTGACACATTTGGCATTTGCCAAATTTAACAGCTCCAATGGCAAATTATTGAAGAATCACTTTTGCACCAAAATTGTTATATTAAGCAGCTCTAATAACAAACTATTGAAGGCTCTATTTAAAGCAATAAAATTTAGGAACATTAATTTGGCTTTAAAAAATGACTTTTCCCAAATCAATTGTATTACAAAATCAATGAGATTAGCATATTGATCCAAAGTAAAAATAACAAAAGAATAAAAAAATGTTTTTGATCCATTGATTTTTTTTACATGAAATTTGAAATTAGCCTTACAATTTTGGTTTTATTAATAATTTTGGGTTGTCAATTTTTACTGTCTCATTTTTTGATATATTAAGCGAATGCATAATTTTAAAAGTGAAAAAATTGTTATAGAAAATTCATAAAGAATCTCTCACTCAAATAATATAAGGGTAATATTTTTACAATTAACAATCATCTTGGTATATTATTTACTTTGAACTGGTTGAAACCCCTTTTTTTGTGTCTGACTTTTACATAGTGAAACTTGATTGAGCTTTATGGGTAGTCTCTGCCACGGTTCTCAAGGCAGACCCCAATGGTTGTTACCGCTAGAAGACCTCCTCTTGAATTCCATTACTAGCTTTGAGAAAGCAGAAGAATTGTTTTTGAGCAACTCAGTTGGCGAATCATACTCAACAACCTTGCCTACATTAATCAAGATCCTAATGTAAGCAATTTGATATTTTCTGTGTTAGTACTACCAAGTTTAAAGCCTGTTTGGAAAGAACTTAAATAAGTAGCTTTTTTTGCTAAGAAAGCCAAAAGCAAATAAGCTTGTTTGGGATGGCTTCTCCATTAATAATAACAAAAAAAACTATTTTTTAAATGCATAGTTGTAAAAAGACAATTTTTACTCTCAATACTTTTAGAAATTTCACCATGTCCCTACAAGGACTCCACAGTATTGTAAGGGTAATATAATAATTTCTCACTAAAAAACAAGTTTGAAAAGATTTTAAAAAGTAACTTTTAAGCAAACACATCAACTTTTTTTAGGCTTTGCTTTGGAAGAACTAAATAAGTAGGTTTTTCTATTACCAAAAAAAAAGAAAAAGAAAAAGCTTGGGATGGGTTTTCATAAAAAAGCAATTTGTTTTTAGCAATTTTGTGAAAAGATGATTTTACCTTCAATACTTTCAGAAATCCCACCGTGTCTCTAAAAAGGGCTCCACAACACAATAGGGAAAAGTATTCAAAAGCCCAAAGAAAGAAAAAAATGAAAAAAAAAAATAATAGAAAAGTAATTGCCAAACCCCATCTAAGTATTTAATAGAGTATATAACCTTGGCAAAGCATGATAGTGAAAATGATTCCAGTAGCCGATCTTACCTGATTATGATACAAGTCTTAGTTTGGCTTTAGTATTACCAAATTTATCTTGAAATGTCAATCATGTTTCATTATAGCTAGTTTTTCTTTGCACAGTTGAAAATATGTTTTCATAAATTTATAAGTCTTACCTTCATCAAGAACCAGAACAAGGTCATTGTCGATGATGGTTGGTTTTTCTTTGCACAGTTGAAAATATGTTTTCATAAATTATTTTTACATAATAAATTATAAGCAAAAGTTTAATCAAATAATTTGTCAAAAATTTTTAGAATAAAAAAAAGTATAATCAATTAAGATAAACCGCATTAAACCGTCCCGATTACATGTAATAATAAACAAATGGAGTTCTAAAACCGATCATTGAATAAGAAGTTTATAAATACATTTTTCACAAAATCACATGGAAGGAGATTGGGCTAAAAATATGGCCCAATTATAGATCAGCCTGTTGAACCTGAGCTTCCGACCCATACTATAAGCTTGTTTTGGTAGCAAAAATATCAATAATCACCAGCAAATCATTCTATACATGTAGGAGTTAAATTTAGGCAGATCTAATCCGAGCAACTCAAACACAGATGAAATGTTTTTAAAATTTAAATAACATATTTTCAAATTTTGTGTATAATTGGAGAAAAATTTAAAAGTCCCTATTAAATTTGAGATGAACTTTTGCAAATGCACACAATTTCATACAATTTGAAGCTCAAAATAATTGGCCATCCTAAGTCTGAGTACAAAAAATAAATAAATAAATAAAAAGAAAAAAAAAGGTGCAAAAATTTGTATTTTTCACAATTTTACATAAATACTAAATCTAAGAGCATCTCTAATGGTAAATGTTATTATAACATCTCCAAAGACATACTATAATAGCAAATTGTCAAATTATAGCAATAGTGCTCCAATGATACAAAGCCATTTTGACAAATCCCAACTGAAGCCGAGGTTGGACAACTGTCTTGGCTGGTCGATCAACTGAAAGACCAGGTGGTCGACCGGTGGATGAAATTTTGCTGAGTTATGCAAAAACAGAGAGCTTGTCAACCGCGGTTGGTTTGCTGGGAAGGATGAAAAAGGAAGGGAAGAAAGAAAAAAAAAAGGAAGGAAACAGTTTGTTTTAGATGAATTGACACATTTGGGTTGTGTGTTCAGATTTCAGAAATTTAAAGTTTGGGCTGCGTGTTTAACTTTCAATTAAATGTGGGCTGCGTGTTCACCATTAAATTTGGGCTGTGTGTTCAGATTTCAGAAATTTAAAGTTTGGGCTGCGTGTTCAACCTTCAATCAAATGTGGGTTGCGTGTTCACAATCAAATTTGGGCTGTGTGTTCAGATTTCAGAAATTTAAAGTTTGGGCTGCGTGTTCAACCTTCAATCAAATGTGGGCTGCGTGTTCACAATCAAATTTGGGCTGTGTGTTCAGATTTCAGAAATTTAAAGCTTGGGCTGTGTGTTCAACCTTTAATTAAATGTGGGCTGCGTGTTCACAATCAAATTTGGGCTGTGTGTTCAGATTTCAGAAATTTAAAGTTTGGGCTGCGTATTCAACCTTCAATCAAATATGGGCTGCTTGTTCACAATCAAATTTGGGCTGTGTGTTCAGATTTCAGAAATTTAAAGTTTGGGCTGCGTGTTCAACCTTCAATCAAATGTGGGCTGCGTGTTCACAATCAAATTTGGGCTGTGTGTTCAGATTTCAGAAATTTAAAGTTTGGGCTGCGTGTTCAACTTTCAATTAAATGTGGGCTGCGTGTTCACCATTAAATTTGGGTTGTGTGTTCAGATTTCAGAAAGTTAAAGTTTGGGCTGCGTGTTCAACCTTCAATCAAATGTGAGCTGCGTGTTCACAATCAAATTTGGGCTGTGTATTCAGATTTCAGAAATTTAAAGTTTGGGCTGCGTGTTTAACCTTCAACAAATGTGGGCTGTGTGTTCACAATCAAATTTGGGCTGTGTGTTCAGATTTCAGAAATTTAAAGCTTGGGCTGCGTGTTCAACCTTCAATTAAATGTGGGCTGCGTGTTCACAATCAAATTTGGGCTATGTGTTCAGATTTCAGAAATTTAAAGCTTGGGCTGCGTGTTCAACTTTCAACAAATGTGGGCTGCGTGTTCACAATTAAATTTGGGCTGTGTGTTCAGATTTTAGTGATTCAAGTGATTGAGCTGTGTGTTCAAGATGGAGTATTGTGTTATAGACTAAGCATGCAGAACAAGTTGTGTGCTAAAATGGGCAGAAGCATGGCATGCGAATGTGTTCAGAACGAGCAATAAGCATACATAGCATGAAATGCATGGAAAATGCAGAATTAAGGCAGGAAATGTAAAAAGTGAAGTACGTACCTCTCGTGCCTGATGAGAGAGATGGGGCTCCGACTCCCGCAGTAGCAGGTCCACAGGAGCTCAAGGATCGAAGTCGGTAAAGTGGTCGAAAATCGCCTGAAGAAGGACGTGTGCCGGAGGGTCATACCTCTCGGGAATGAATGGCCGAATCCTCGGCGGTAGAGACATGATATCTGGATCACCTCCGGCATCTGGAGAACCTCCGCCATGGGGAAATTGACCCGCCATCTCAGGGAATCTGCAAAAAAGAGCAAAAATGAGCGAAATGAGCCAAAATTAGAAAAAGTCAACAAAAGTCAACTCTCGAGAAAATCTTCCAAATATTGAGACAAACTTACCTCAAGTGGTGAAAATGAGAAAAGAAGATCCAAAATCAAAATTTAATCGGTTCAAAGTGAAGAGAACTGAAAGTTTTCGCGAAACAACTTGACGTGGGGCATTGGAAAACGCGTATAAAGCGCAGATCTGAGGGAGAAAATGGTCTAGGAAGGAGGAGGAGGTGATTTTGGATCTGAAGATGTGAGCAAAAAGAGCTTTGGCCGAGTATACTTAAAGATCCAAGTGTGAAAGTACCAAATTGCCCCGAATTTGGGCTAGGTGGTTGGTCGGCCACCTTTTCTAGTAGGCCAACCACCCCCTGCACTCAAACCTGGTCGGTGGCCTCCCCTGGACTCCAAACCTGGTCGGTGGTGTTCCCAAGGTGGTCTCCAAGGTCTCTGCAAATTTTGGTAGTCATCGGAGTCCCCGGCACCCGAGAAAGTACAAGAAAAGTGCACTTTTCGTCGCGAAATCCCTCCGCGGGAACTCCAACTCCAACTTTCGATGCGTGTTTCATCGTCACTCGTCAAGAGCAAAATGTATCCTTTTTGATCACGTTGTGACCCTTCCAGGAGGTAAACCGGAGGTCGCGATTGAATTGCACTCGTCGAAACTTGCATTTCATTGCTCATTGTTTCGCGTCAAACACGCATTCGAATTTGCACTTATCCTGCATTGTTATGCATGTCACTTGCATTCTCATGCATACCACCTGCATTGTTGTGCACGTTTCATTGGTATTGTTATACCCTCACACTTAGCTTGCATTGTTATGCGCGTGTCTCTCGCATTGCGATGCACTTTCCCATCGACACCCTGTTTGTCTGCATTCGATGTAGTGTTGAACATGTGTAGCTAATGATATTGTACTTGTTAAGTTTCTCTCTTTTACAGGCACGATATTGTATGTACGGTTCATTTGAAGCTGGTGCAACCAGACGAATCGCGCAAGTATTGTATCTTCTCCGTGTGAGATGTGGCGAGAATTGAATAATTCCTCGCATTCTTAAACTGCATGAAATGTAGTTGTTGCTTTGCATTCTTGCTTAAAACTGTTGCGTGTGCGCTTCATTACAACTTGCTGCTTTGCATGATCATGAGTTACGTCAGGCTTTGTACATATCATTTTGCATTTTGCCCCTGCCTGCGGGCATGCCTGCGGGCACATCTTTGTTATCTTGTATGTTTGTCTGAGTCTTCGGCCTTGTCAAAAATGGGTCGTCTCTGGGCTTTGACATTCACTCCCGTCACGAATGACTTCCGAGTTCTGTCAAAGAGGGGCAACTGTAGACACCCAATTTTTGACCAACCTTTAGACTCAGACGTCACCAGTTGAGCGCTCGATGATGTTGCATATTGTGCTCGTCTTGAGGTTTCAGAGTCTCGGTTGCGAGCCTTGCCTCCGGACTTCGAGGCTCTTTTTGTGCCTTGCCTCGATTTGCGAACCGAGTCCTATTTTCTCTATTTTCTCTTCCCAAAGAGATGGAGAGGTCTCGTAGACCATCTTTCAGTGGCCGTAGGCTACGTTTCGTGGTCGTAGGCCATTTTTCCCATTTGGAGGCCAATTTCCGGTTTTCGGGGCCGTCGGCCGTGTGCCTCGGTTCGGGACCACTTAACTATCTCCGATTGCTCCGGTTTTTGGCACACACCTTATTTCCTCCCTTTAAAGGGACACTGTGGACCGGGAGACCACCTTCGTGGTCATATGCCACTTTCGGTGCCTAACCGCCTGTTTTTGGGGCCCCGAACCGCGCGTTTTGGCCCCCGAACCTTCGTTTTGCATCCGTTTTGGTCCATTTTTGGTAGGAACCCTTTCTTTATTGTTAGGAAGGTGGTAGGATGGTGGGAGGCCACCTTTTCTCCTAAAAAACCAATTTTCCTCATTTTCTCTCTCCAAAGCTGGTTTTTCTGATCGAAAGCTGGTTTTTCCGACCGAAAGCTGGTTTTTCCCACTTTTGAGCCACAATTTCTGGCCTCCCACCACACCATTGTGATCTACTCATCTGGGAGGCCACCAATATGGTAAGCCGACCAGTTTTCTCTTCTTACCCCCTCTAAAAGCTAGCTTTTCTCTCTCTTGGGTCACATTTTCTGGTTTTTCTCTACATAGCTATGTTGCACTCATCTGGGAGGCCACCTTTCTGGGGTGGCCGGCCAGAAAATTTTGTTGACCCTTTTGACCCCTGGTCGGCCGACCAGGGGGGGTGGCCGGCCGGCCACTTGAACTGGCCGGCCTGCTTCTTACTTTTTGCTTTTTCTGAGTGTAGTCCAGCTGTGCCAGCTGGAGGCCATTTGGTGTATCCACGTGTATGGAGGATACTTGGGGACCTTTTTGGATATTTTGGAGCCTCTCCTCTATAAAGGGTTGAACAAAATTTACTAAGGCATATAACCTCCCTCCTTCATTGTCACTATTCCAAGCTCCAAAACCCTAATTTTCTTGGTCCATTTGCACTACAACCCTTAGCACCACACCTCCATCATCCATTCCAGCACCTTGGAAGTCATTTGCAGAGGTTGAATGCTCACCAACTTTGTCCAAAAGTTGCTGGAGGTCGGCTCTTCAAGGGTAAGTGTCTATTTTCCTTAAACTTGTATTTTTTTGCTTCATTACTTAGCTTTACTTACAAGTATTTCTGGGCTTTTTCATAAACTAGAAAGTGTAATATTTTGAGCTCCTCTTCAACTTTGTTTAAGGGAACTTTGGTGTTTGAGGTCATCTACTTCCCCTTACCCTCTATCTCTCTTTTAGGATTATTTTTGCATCATACTTTGGCCTTACTTGTGAACATTTTTGAGATTTGTTATAATCTGGAAAAAGCCTTGTTTTGACCTCCTCTTTAAGTTTGATTAAGGTCACTTTTCTGTTTGGAGTCATCTCCTTCATTGCATGCTTCATTCTTTCATATTTAGGGCTATGCATTAGAGCATTTGCATTGGACTTGTTTTGGCCTCTTAGCCACTAAAATCCAGAGGATTTTCAGTGGCTTTGATAAGGTTTTGAGCTTTGAAATCATAGAGGGGTGACCCTCTCACCCCTCATTTTCTTTACTAGCATCATTGGCTTTCCAAAGGGGCTCTATTTTGCATGCATTAAAGTCACTTTTTGGGCCCAATTTTGTGGGTTTTAAGGTTTGCCTTAGGTCTGTCTGGGGCCCTTTTGATCATATTTTATGTCTATAGTGCATGTGTAGAACAATTCCATTCAAGGCCTTTTGAGGGGGCCTTTCATCGTATGCTTCCTTAACTGATTTCAGGGCCAATTTTGTGAGTTTTAGGGCTGTCATAACTCATTTCCAGAGTTGGTTTGGTCATGCTAAGTGTCTATCTTATATGTGCTTAACAACCCCTTGAATGGCCTTCCAAAGAAGCCCCTCATTTTTGCATGCATTGGCTACATTTCAGTGATTATTTGGGCATATTTTGGCATGTTTTATTCACTGTTTTTGGCTGGTTTGATAAGTTCTCATTTGCTTCATATACATGCCATGTAAACCATGTTTGCTAGCCAATGTTGCATGCTATTTTAGTCCATCATGTTAGCATCTTTTGGCCATGCTCTAAACTAGAAATGTGCATGTTTTGGGACTACCTTGGCTCTGTCTTTTGACTTCATGATCAAATAATGCTTGCTTTGTATACTTGTGGTTCAATACATGTGCTAGTTTTGAGTTTCGAGGCTTATTCCATGCATTGGGTGCCATATTTCCATGTTTCGGGACCATTTAGCATCATGTTTCAGCGCTGGAAATTACATGTTTGTATGCCATCTTTCATCCCTTTCCATGCTTTGGTAGAGTGGTATTTTATGCCTTAGGTTCGGTTCTCGATATGCGTGCACGTGTGCACGCATTTCGGTTGTCTCTTTTCCATCTCATGGCCACTGATGTGAGTGTGGCTGAGGTCCACTCATGTTGATGTAAGTCCATTATGCATTGTGTATGCCTTTTCAATTCATAGCATTGCGTATGCTAGGTTGCGTGTTAGAGCTTTGTGTATGCCATGTTACATCGAGCGTTGTGTATGCCATTTCATAGCATTGCGTATGCTAGGTTGTATGTTAGTCGCATTGTGTATGCCATCTCATTCGCATTGTGTTTGGGATAGGAGTTAGCCCAAGCACGGGAAACAAGGAACATTTCGTACTCCGAGTGACGGAACGTGTCTCAATTCCCTGTCGCCGACAGTCCGGATTACCCATGATAGAGTTTAGGTCTTGTTGTGTTTTCATGTGCATTCATCTCATATTGAGTCGTGCAATTTGGCTCCTCGGCCATCATGCATCGATATGCGTGATTGGTGGCACGAGGATCGAGGACTACACTCCCTGAAGAGTAGTCATGCATACATATGTGAAATACTTTGCCATGCCCCTTTGTTGCTCTCTGTTGCAGCAAATCAGAAATCAGCGGCCTTCTGGAGCATTGCGCAATATTCCCAAAACAATTGCAAACAGAGGCAAACCGGTGCATCGCAATGGATTTCTGTGCAAGGCAACTCGAGCATGCATCATTCATCATTTGGAACAGAGCTGAGGCGGTCCATGGATTTGCGTACTAATTTACCTGCTTTCCTAGATTAATTTGTTAATTAATTAGGATTTTGTATTTATTCAGACTGTACTATTTATTCGGATTGTATTATTCATTCGGACTGTATTATTCTTTCGGACCCTCTGAGCGAGGGCAATGTTGTAATAAGTGTGCGTGAGTGTGATGTATGTCTTCCAACCCCACGTTTTTCTCCTTTTTATTTACCAGCTTATGATGGTTAGATTAGGGCATGTTTCAATTAGCATACAGTATGATAGCATGTTTGTATTCATTCATCTATCTTGCATGCACCGAGCTCGGCGCATCATACTAACTGCATTTGTATTTCAATTCCAAGTTGAATACTTGTTAGTTGTAGCATTTCATATGCCATCTTTAGAATAGCCGAGCCTATCTTAGTTGCATTTTGCATGTGTTGCATTAGGCATTTCTGTATAGTTAGGATCATGCATGGATTTCTAACATAGCTTCTGTTTTGGCTTGGAGTACTCGGTAAGTTTTATGCTTTAGCATCCTTGCATGCGTGTGAGTGACTGCCATGATAGCATGCTTACCATGAGGCTATTTGCTTATATGATATACCTGCCTGAATGCCTGTAGGTGAAGGTTAGGTTATTTGGATTGGAACAATTCATCAATTGTGAGTTTTAAGCCCAATAGATAGTGGCAAATCACCTTGTTTTCTAAGCCCACCTGAGGGTGGCAAATCCACATTTTAGCCTACTTGCGAGTAGCAAACCGCTTTAAAAAACAAACATGAAATGTTTTGTTCCAATTCAGGCGACCCAGTCTATACTTGTATGCTGTGCGCATCACATAGTAAATCTAGGCTAATAACCGGAATAAGAACGCATAATGTTTTCAAAACTAAATATCATGGTTAGTAGAGGCCGATCTTTGATCGGGCGAGCGGGGGTGCTCACGAAGTGACCTTCTCCAATCGTACCCAAGTTCTCGAGCCGAGGCAACTTTGGTGATAACGGACACGTGGCCTTAGGCAACGAGTCAGGGTTTCTTAAATTTTCCAAAATAAAATATTGAGGTGGCGACTCTGTATCTGGCAAAACAGTCCATGTTTGGCACTTCTTTCAAAAAATCTGTTTCCAAAAACGATTTGCCGGATTTGGACTCTTTGATGATTTTATCGGTCTTGCATTGCACTCTGCGAGATTAGATACAGGACCGTGACATTGAGTCCTGAACTGTAGTGAGCCCAATGAACAAAACGGGGGGAATTTCCTCCCGGGACGTTCGGGGACGTCTACAGATGCTAAAGCATAAACACTTACCAAGTACTCCAAGCCAAAACAGAAGCTATGTTAGAAATCCATGCATGATCCTAACTATACAGAAATGCCTAATGTAACACATGCAAAAATGCAACTACAATAGGCTCAGCTATTCTAAACATGGCATATGATGATGCTACAGCTAACACGTATTCAATTTGGAATTGAAATACAAATGCAGTTAGTATGATGCGCCGAGCCCGGTGCATGCAATACAGATGAATGAATGCAAACATGCGAGCATAAGTATGCTAATTGAAACATGCCCTAATCTAACCATCATAAGCTGGTAAATAAAAGGGAGAAAGACGAGGGGTTAGAAGACATACATCACACACACGCACACTTATTACAACATTGCCCTCACTCGGAGGGTCCGAATAAATAATATATAGTCCGATAGTAATACAGTCCGAATGAATAACGAATTACAATTAATTATTACACAACCACTAACTAATTAACAAATTAGCTAAGTAAGCAAATAAATTAAATGAATGTGACTGCCTCGGCTCTGTTTTGGATGATAATGGATGCATGCATGCTCGATGCGCTTTGTCGGTAAATTCCATCGCGATGCCTCGTCTCGCCTTTGTTTGCAGCTGATTTCAGAAACTTACACAAAGCTCCAGAAGGCTGAAACTCCACCTTGGGAAAGCCACCGACCAGGTATTGGCTTGGAAAACCCTTGCCGACCACCCCTTATGGTGGAAACCAAAAAAGGTGGTCGGCCTACCAGGAAACCTGGTCGGCCGACCACTTTCTGGTTTTTCTGCAACAAAGGCAAGAAAGAGAGAAAGCAAGGTATTTTCAACATATGTGTGCGCGACCACTCCTCCCCGTCCTTGCACAAGCTCTAGGGAGTGTGGCCCTCGGTCCTCGGGCCATCAACCACGCATCTCAATGCATGATGGCCGAGGAGTCGAATTGCACGTTTTAATGTGACATAAATGCACAAATACACACTTAAGGCCTAAACTCCATCATGGGAAATCCGGAATGTTGGCGACCGAAAATCGAGGCACGTTTCGTCACTTGGAGTACGAAACGTCCCTCGTTTCCCGTGCTTGGACTAAACCCTACTCCAAGCACAATGCAACAAGCAATGCATGGCACATGCAAATGCGACTAGCATGCAATCCTAAGTGTGATGCAACCAAGTGATGAAAGCATGCAAGGGATAAAATGCAAACATGCACCTAGCATATGCAATGCTAACACTACATGGCATGCGCAATGCTTGTGAACTAAGGCATACTCAATGCGACTATCAACCTAGCATACATAATGCGAGGAATGACATATCATGGCATGAACAATGCTCCTAACAACCTAACATACGCAATGCAAAGGCTAAACATGCAACAACATGAACTACATGGCATGCTCGATGCAAGATGGACTTATACCAATGTGAGTGAACCTCAGCCACACTCACATCAGTGGCCATTAGGATGGAAATGAGACAACCGAAACACATGCAAACTTGCACGGATACAAAGGACCGACCCTAAGGCATAACATACCACTCTACCAAAGCATGGTAAGGGATGCAATATGGCATAGAATAGCATAAATTACAGCTCTGAAACAGCATGTAATATGGTCCCGAAACATGCAAATATGTCACACAATGTAAGCTAAGGGGCCCGGGTACCGAAACTAGTGAAGTGCGTTACACTAGAGGTACCCAAAGCAATGCACCAAAGGCAAAACCAACCCTAAACAGACCCTAGGCAGGTCTGAAACAGTGGGGAAATGGCTTAAAATGGTGGCTCAACATGCAAGAAAATGGAGCTCATTCAATGGTCCAAAAACAAGGCATTCATGCACAACTCTCAAGCACACTTAAGGAGTACAAAACATGGAAATATGGCACTGATACAAGCTCTGAAATATGATGTATAATGAGCCTAAAACATGAACACACCTTAGCACATGCATGCAATGGACCTCAAATCTCAAAGTTAAGCATGGGTATTGAACTACAGGCATGCAAAACAAACATCATTCAATCATGAGACCCAAAAACAGAGCTAGGGAAGTCCAAAATAAGCACAATATCAGTTTATGACATGGCTAAAAAGTGCTAAAATCAAGGGCCCACAAAGCATGCAAAGAAAGCTAGTAAACCATGAGTTGTTCTACAACTATATGAAGCATATGAAAGCTCATTAAACCAGCCAAAAAACAGATGTATGCCATGCCAAAATATGCCCAAATAACCACTGAAACTCAGTCAATGCATGCAAAAATGACGAGCTCCTTTGGAAGGCTATGCAAGGGGTTACTCTACACCTATATGATGGACACATAAAAGGTCAAAACCACCTCTGGAAATGAGTTATGACAACCTTAAAACTCACCAAATAGGCCCTGGAATTGGTCTAGGAAGCATGCAATGAAAGGTCTCTTTGAAAGGCCTTGAATAGGATTGCTCTACACATGCATCATAGACATAAAATATGGCAAAATGGGCTCCGGAAAGAGCTAATGCAGACCATAAAACTCACAAAATAAGTCCTGGAATGTGACTTCACAACATGCAAAATGGAGCTCCTTTGGAAGGCCAACAAAGCTAGTAAAGAGAATGAGGGATGAGAGGGTCACCCCTCTATGATTTTGGAGCTCAAAGACACATCAAAGCCACTAAAAATCCACTGGATTTCAGTGGTTAAGATGCCAAAACAAGGCCAATGCAAATGCTCAAATGCATGGCTCAAAGCATGAGGAAATGAAACATGCAAGGAAAAAGATGACTCCAAACAGAAAAGTGACCTTAATAAAACTTAAAGAAGAGGTCAAAACAAGACTTTCTTCAGTTTAGGTCGAAGTCCAAAAATACTCACAAATAGGGCTAAGATTTGAAGCAAAATAAGCCTTAAAAGAGAGATGGAGCAAACAAGGAGGTAGATGGCCTCAAATAAAAAAGTGTCCTTAAACAAAGTTTAAGAGGGGCTCAAAATAAGACACTTTTCAGTTCATGCCAAAGCTCAAAAATGCTTGCAAATGGAGCTAAAGTATAGAGCAAAATAGTGCAAAAAAGGGGTAAATATAGACTTACCCTTATAGCACAGCAATGCAGCAACTTCTGGACCAAGAAAGTGAACCTTCAACCTCTGAAAATCAGTCCCAACATGCTTGAATGGATGGTGGAGGTGGTAGGCTATGAGGTGTAGTGTAAATGGCCAGGAATAAGGGTCTATGGAGTTTGGAATGTAGAGATATGGAGAGGTGTATGCAAATGCTCCAGCCAAATGTTTTTCTAACCCTTGCAAATGGAGAGGAGGGTTCGTTTTTATAGAGGAAGAGAGCCAAGGCTTCTTGGAGAAGCCTCAAGAAAGGGTCAAAGCTTCTCAAAGAAGCTTAAGCAAAAGGGTCAAGCTTCTTGGAGAAGTTAGAGCAAAAGGTTCAAGCTTCTTGGAGAAGCTAGAGCAAAAGGTTCAAGCTTCCTCAAGAAACTAAAACAAAGGTTCAAGCTTCCTCAAGAAGCTAAAACCGAGGGTTCAGCCAGCAAAAAAAAAAAAAAAAAGGCTAATCAGCCAACAAAGATGACCGACCGACCATCAATGGTGCCGACCGATCGACCGACCACAACCGACCGACCGACCACAACCGACCGACCGACCATCAAATGGTGCCGACCGATCGTCAACGGTGCGACCGACCATCAACGGTGCCAACCGACCGTTCATCAATGGTGCCGATCGACCATCCATCAATGGTGCCGACCGACCGACCGACCGACCGACCGTCCATCAATGGTGCCAACCGACCGACCATCAATGGTGCTGACCGACCGTCCATCAATGGTGCCGACCGACCGACTGTCCATGGCCGGTGGCAAGAAACTAGGGCCGGTGGCCTTAAGCCATGGCCGGTGGGTTTAGGGAATGGCAGACAAGCCACTCTCTACCCTCCAAAGCAAAAATCAACAAGTGTTTGGTCCAACCAAGCACAAAACAAACAAGTTAAGAGATCCTGAGGCAGGGCGCTCGGCCGAGGCCTCCGGGAACTCAAAACGAATGAACATGGATGATCATCGAGTGTTCAAACGATGACGTCCAAGTCTTGAGGACAGTCAAAAATGGGGTGTCTACAGAGTGCATCCCACATCGCTCTGTGAGAGTACCACATTCCACCTCATAAGCTGAAAATGAAAAAGCAAAAACCTTCAGCACTTTTCTATTTGGGTTGCTTCCAGAATATCAGCTCAAGTTCCTGAAATATGAATATAATTCATCAAAACTCTAAAAATACCCTTACCACTTTTTCTCTCTAAAAGAAGCTTTGGACCATATCACCAATGTTTTTTCATGTTATCTGTATTTTCCTAAATTAGATAATAGTTTTCAAAAACAATATAACTTCTTGAAGTCTTGTGCACAACCTAGAAAAGCAATATGAATGCTAGGTGTCCAGAGCACGACCTTTAGATCATGCTACAATCTAGTTGCTCTATGATTTCTATGCAGTATTAGGATCAAGTGATTCTAGGAAAAATTAGAATGTAACGAGTCAAATGCAAGATTTAATTAAATTGTGATTGACATGCCTAACTTTCTCAAGGCATACAAGTCAACCAAAAGAATTTGTGCATTCATTATGTTAGTCATATAAGGTGCATCATTTTTCATGTTTTTGACTAGTAACGTGTGCTTCAAGTCAAGGATCATCTTTGATTATATGTGTGGGAATGTTGACTGGCTACACAGATACATTATACAAGATGTTATCTTAACTCACAAGTAGATTCTTAAATAAGAAATTATTCTAGTGTCTGTATTCTATCTATCTACGTAATTATTCTACTGTCCTTTTCTTTTCTTCTCTTTCTTCCTTCCCCAAAACCCCTCTGCAAGTGTGTGGGAGAGAATAAATAAAATTTACTTTTTGGAAGCTAAAATCTTGTTAAAACAGGTGTTTAATTGTGTGTTTTGCTTGTATTTCACCGGTTTTCGTATTTTGGTGAACTCAAATTCCTATTTTGGCTCAAATGAAGGGGTATCCAATTTTGGTGACTCCTTAATGTCATTCAAATGATTTGTGTGTGAAATTATTTTTTTTTGCACAACGATTATGAATTATCATTTGATAAGATTTTATTATGTGAATGGGAGTTATTATTTCATATTAGTGTTATTTTTTCAGTTTTATTATAGGTATTTTTTTAGTTTAATAACGTAAAATTAGCACAATTTTTTTTTAAAAGGGGCTATCACGGCGTTTTTAAAGAACGTCGTTAAATAACATCAAAGATATGGCGGCGCTTTAAAAACGTCGCTAAACAGCATGGTGACGTCATGTTACCGTTAGTAGAATTTTTAGCGACGTTTTTAGAAAACGCCGCCTATTGTCATATAGCGACGTTTTTAAAGTGCCATAGAGTTATAGTGATGGCCGCATCTTCGACGTTTGGTACAAAGCGCCGCAAAAGGAATTAGCGGCATTTTTTAAACGCCACTAAAAGTCTGATTTCCAGCAGTGTTGCTTTCAAGAATATCACGAATGTGAATGTAGAAAGGTGGATATATAATAGCTTTTTACGTCATTTCCTGGTTTTTCTCAATCTAAAATATGTGGAATTCAGTTAGGAGAACAAATTGAATCTTTTGTTCCAATTTGTAGTGCCCATGAAAGAGTGTGCTCTTCCCTTTAAGTCGAATTACATTATATCTGGCTATTGCTTATCAAGTCTTTTACACAGTTTAGTTTGTAGAAGAGAATTTAGAGGAATAAGTGTCTCTCTGGTTTTAAATTTTCAAATATTCTTTCAACAGGTTCTTGTTTTGAGGAACGCAAGGCGATACCATTGTCTTCTTCTACTTCTCCATATGCTTTGTGCCATTTGATATGAAGAAGACATTTATTCTCACTCAGGTTTTTTAAAAATCAAGTCATCATCATGGGTGGTTGTGCTTCGAAGCCTAGTAGAAAAATCAAAACTTATAAGAAGTACTTAAAAAGGTATCGCAGATGTGGCAAAAAGATTTCAACCGCCGTCCAGTGATGCAGGAAACTCTTTAGAAGATTTGCTGTTAGCGAGTTTGTCCGTGTGGACTTTGAGAAGGGTGCTACGACCACTTGTAGAAGATCTGAGGTATCTAATTTGACACTTCATCTCACCCAGCTGCAATGGAACCACAACCAAATTGATTCAAATGGTATGTTTCTGTCCTTGATTCAAAGAAAAAATTCTTATCCAAATTCATCTGAGTCAGATTTTTGACATAATTAGGTAGTTTTAACCAACCAATCACATGATGTCAGAAGTTTTAAAATTGGAATATGGGTTTCATTCAAATTGGATAAAAAGAATTCTAGTATGGATACCTTTTAATGGTAGTTCTTACGATGAGGGTACTTTGTTGATTAGGTACTTTGTTGACAAGTGAAGTTCTTTTTTTCAGGAATTTGTCAAGAGGAAGCATGGTTTGACTCTCACAGTATCCTGGAGTCTGATTCAGACGATGACTTCATAAGTGTTTATGGGGGTAAGTTAATATTTTTATCTAATTTGAATTTTTAATTAGTAACCGATTCTAGATTATGTTTTCCTTTAATTAATTACCAAAACTAGCTTGTGTATGTTGAATGGCCTTTCTCGTTTGCATTTCTTTCCTAAAATCTACGATGTACCTTAGGTTGTTTTAAATGCATCTTGTTACATAGTAACTCTGTTTCTTGAATTTGACTTTTAATCAAGAACTTTCATGGTTACTAAAATATCACTAACCTTTATTCTTAGTTTGAGAAAGGAAGTTTAACAGTAATTTTTGTATAATTCGAATAAGCATTATAGCAGGTCCATCTAGAAGATTCTTGTTACGTCCTAGAGCAGGGCTTCTCATTCCTTGTTCAGTGGGGGATAAGCCAACTCAGGGATGTTGGTGTCCTCTTGCACCTTCAATCTTTAAGCTCCTGGGTTTGAATTATTTCAGGCATGTCACCAGACTTTCTGTGCATTCATTGTTGTTCATTGTGCTTATTAATTGATATGTTAGCTTTGTAAATGAGGTTTCTTGATGTAGTGTCATGTGCATATCATGTGATAGATAGTGTATCTTATAAATAGAGGAGTACCACATCAGTTGTAAGGAGGTTGGATGTATTGAAATTGAATGGAATAGAGAATTTTTTTCTCTAATTTCTCTGTCTCTCTCTAGTTCTTGATTGACCCTTTCATCATTTTGGTATCAGAGCCTTGAGTTTGGATCGTAACCTTCTAAATTTTCAAGATTCATTACCTAGAAACTGACCTGAGTCGATTGCCCACGAAATCACATTGCGACTCAAAGCAAAATCGCATCTCCACAACTCGAATCCAAGTTTAATTGCAATTCGACCTTCTACTCTGGGTTGAATCTCATGTTGCACTCGTTGAATCATCCTTACGTACCCTGGCTGGTTTGCGATCTCCTGCAAAGCCTTGAATTTGATTCGAATCTGTTAGGAAATTGAAGTCTTCATTCAAGATTCGAGTTTGAAGCCAGTCACAGTCGCAAATCGAAGTTGTTGTTCACATTGCGATTTCAGAATCACAGAACACATCGATTCAAAGTTTTTGGATTTTTGCAATTGCGACCTGGTTCATTTGATTTGAGATCACGACTTCTGACCCTTGAATTCATCTGCGACTCACGTCATACCATCTTTGAATCTGGGTTTTGTTCTCTTGTGATGAAATCATACCTGGGCTGTTCTTTGAAATTGTTCTGGACTCGGTTGACTGAAATCAATATGTGGGTAAGTGATTCTTGAAGTCTTTAATTCCATCTGTGTTGAATTTCTTGTGTTATATCAAGTCTCGAATTCTTTAAATCTGTGTGCATCAATCTGAGTTCAATTTTTGTCTTCAACATTTTGGGTCTTGCCTCTGTTGTGACATTATCTGTTCACTATTCTGAGATTGTATATTGGTGCACTGTTTTATCAATATTCAACTGGGTGAAATTACTATGTCTCTGCATATTCTTGGGAATTGTTCAATGGTTCAACGAGGTCAAGGTTGTAGGGGTGGTCGTGGTAGGGCTAATATCCCAGATTTGGGTGATCATGATGGGGGTAATAGGATTCCGTATCCAAGAGATGAGATGGCCGAGATGAGACAGCAAATTGCCGCATTAACCGAGACGGTATAACGTCTCCTACCACTTACCGAGGGTAGTGATGGTTCCGATGAGACTGAAGGTGGTACTCATCATTCTTTTGATAATATCTTTTGGGCCCCACGACGGCGTCGAACGAATGTAAGTAGAATGGAACACAAATAGGAGAACAATATCAAGATTGAACTTCCCGAATTTCATGGAAGCCTCAATCTCGATGAGTTCATTGATTGGCTCAACACCATTGAGCGGATCTTTGACTATGGAGAGGCCTCCATTGAAAAGAAAGTTAAGCTTGTGGCTATTCGGTTGAAGGGGAGAGCTTCTGCTTGGTGGGAACAACTTCAACTCAACCGTTGCCGATGTGGAAAATGAGAAAATCCATGATTGGGAGAAAATGAAAAAGAAGCTAAAGGGCCATTTTCAACCATTCAACTACCTCCAAAGTGTTTATCAACGCCTTCATGTTCTCAAGCAAGATGGTAGTATGAATGACTACATGAAAGCCTTTTATCAACTCATTGCACGGGTTGACTTAAGTGAAAATGAGAAGCAACGGGTGGCCCGCTATGTGAGCAACTTGAAATCTTCCATCCAAGATGTTCTTGTCTTGCACACATTCTATAGTGTTTCCGAAGCTTCTAATCGGGCCTTCGCTATGGAGAATCAACAAAGCCGTCGTGCTTCCCAAATGGGACAATATTCCCAATGAGGGTTCCAAGGTGGTTTTAGACTGGGCCCTGCCACTCCTAGCTTTGCCAAAGCTAATCCTCCTTCCAAGTTTGTGGATAAGGGTGTTTCCTCCTCTCAAGCTCCTCGTTCTAATGGTGCTTCCGGAAACCAACATACAACATAAGGTGGGATATTCAAATGCTTTAGGTGTGGTGAACCGGGGCATAGATGTTCCGATTGCCGCAAGAACATGGGTAATAAACGGAACAAAACGCTTCTCATTAAAGAAGTTGAGGAGCATGGTGACTTTTAAAGATGCTCCAATCTTTGATCATTCAGGTAATGTGGCAATTGGTGGAGATAGTGATGAAGAAGAAGGTTTTGCTCTTATGTTGAAGAAGACTCTTCTCTCACCAAAACTAGAGAGCCAAGAAGATTGGTTGCGTACCAATATCTTTTACTCCACTTGCAACATTGGTGGTCGTGTTTGTAACATGATCATTGATAGTGGAAGTTGTGAGAACGTAGTTTCTCAAGAAGTGGTGGACAAACTCAATTTTCTGGTGGAGGAACATTCACATCTTTATTCTCTATCTTGGTTCAAGAAAGGCAATGAGATCAAGGTTACCAAACGGTGCTTGGTTTCATTTTCTATCCGGAAAAAATACTTTGATGAGGCATGGTGTGATATAGTGCTCATGGATGCTTGTCACATTCTACTTGGGCGACCTTGGCAATATACCTACACCGTTGTCAAGAATGATATCCTATTTACCTTTCTTCCAATGAAGGAAAAGGTTACTTCCAAGGATGTTTCAAAGTCATCTCCTCCACTACATTGCTTGCTTCCAAGGAGTTTGTGGAAGAGAGTCAGGATTTTGAAATTGTATTGGTGTTGGTTCTGGTTGTACACACGGGTGCTTCTAAAGAGGTGGCTACTCTTTTGGAAGAGTATTCCAATGTCTTTCCCCAAAAGCTTCCTCTCAATTTGTCTCCTATGCGTGACATTCAACATCGTATTGATTTGGTACCCGGGTCAGCACTTCCAAACAAACCGGCCTATTGCATGTCTCCAAAAGAGAAAGAGGAGTTACAACGGCAAGTAGACAAGCTTCTGGCTAAAGGGTTTATCCGGCCTAGCCTTAGCCCTTGTGGTGTTCTGGCATTTTTGACACCTAAGAAGGATGGGTCTTGGTGTATGTGTGTGGATAATCGTGCCATCAACAAGATTACAATTAAGTACCGCTTTCCAATTCCACTATTGGATGATATGTTGGATTGTCTTGCCGGATCAAAGGTGTTTTCTAAGATTGATCTTAGAAGCGGGTATCATCAAATCCGTATCAAGCCCGATGATGAGTGGAAAACGGCCTTTAAAACACCCCATGGCCTATTTGAGTGGCTTGTGATGCCATTTGGGCTTACCAATGCTCTGAGTACTTTTATAAGAGTGATAACACAATTGTTGCAACCATTTTTTGGGGGTGTGTGTAGTGGTCTACTTCGATAATATCTTGATCTATAGGCGAAGTTTGGAAGAGCATTTGTGCCACCTTCAGCAAGTCTTTGAACTTTTGAGGCGAGACAAGTTCTATGGCAACACTAAGAAGTGCACATTTGTCGTGGACTAAGTCATCTTCTTGGGATATGTTGTTTCTTCTCGTGGGGTGCTTATGGATGTGGAGAAGGTCAAAGCAATTATAGAATGGCCTACTCCTTCTAGTATCCAAGAAGTACAGAGTTTTCATAGATTGGCTACTTTCTATAAGCGATTTATCCGCAACTTTAGTAGCATCGCTGCCCCTTTGACCAACATTCTCAAGCTTCAAGCTTTTGAGTGGAGCAAGGAAACCGCGAGAGCTTCCATGTTTTGAAGAAGCTGCTTACCAAGGCTCCAATTTCGGCATTACCAAATTTTTCCAAGACCTTTGAACTTGATTGTGATGCGTCGAGGTTGGGTATTGGAGGCGTCCTTAGCCAAGAAGGGCGGCCCATTGCTTTCTTTAATGAAAAGTTAAATGGGGCTAAGCTCAAGTATTCCACTTATAACTTGGAATTTTATGCCATTATCCAAGCCATCAAGCATTGGAGCTACTATCTTGCATACAAGGAGTTTGTGCTCAACACCGATCATGAAGCTCTCAAGTACATCAATAGTCAATCCCATCTTAAAAAGCGCCATGCCAAATAGGTGGCCTACTTGTAACAATTCACATTCTCTTTGCAACACAAATCGGGGGTTCTTAATAAGGTGGCTAATGGGTTGAGTAGGCGCATGGCTCTCTTAATTGAAATGAAAAATGAAGTTGTGGGTGTTGATGAATTTCGCACATTCTATGCAAATGATCCTCACTTTTCCAAGATCTTTGATGCTTTGCAACGGGGGAAATAGGACAACTTATCCAAGTTACATGATAAGGGATGGTTTCCTCTTCCATGGCCTTAAGTTGTGTGTTCCTAGTTGCTCCTTAAGGGCACATTTGTTGGTTGAGCATCATAAGATGGGGCATTTTGGTAAGGACAAGACCCTTAGGTTGCTTCAAGATGCTTATTATTAGCCGGGCATGGCCAAGGATGTGCAAAGTCATGTGATGCGTTGTCAAATTTGTCAAAGGAGCAAGGGGACTACCACTAATGCAGGGCTATATCTACCTTTACTGATTCAGATGCTCCTTGGCGATGAATTAGTATGGACTTTGTGTTAGGTCTCCCTCCTACTCAACAGCAAAGTGATTATATCATAGTAGTGGTGGACCGTTTCTCCAAGATGGCACATTTCATACCTTGCAAGTAGACCGTGGATGCTACAAACATTGTTAATCTCTTCTTCAAGGAAGTCTACAAGTTGCATGGGGTGCCGACTTCTATTGTGTCCGATAGAGATGCTAAGTTCATTACTCACTTTTGGCGAACTTTGTGGAGGAAAATTGGCACGGCCTTGAGTTTTAATACTACATTCCATCCGCAAACCAATGGTCAAATGGAGGTAGTGAACCGTAGCCTTGGCAACTTGTTGCGGTGCCTTGTGGGGGATCACCCCAAGAGTTGGGATGGCATCATTTCTTTGGTAGAATTTACTTACAATTCATCTATCAACGCACCATCAATACTTCTCCCTTTGAAGTAGTTTATGGGACTAGGCCTTAAAGTGTGGTGGATTTGGTGCCTTTGCCACTCTCAATGAAAGGAAGCGTTAGGGCGGAGGATATGGCCACGTTCATGAAAAGCATTCATTCTCAAGTGAGGGCCCAAATTGAAAAGTCTAATGCAAAGTATAAGGCGGACGGTGACGTGCATAAGTGAAGAGTGGTGTTTGAAGTAGGGGATCTTATTGTGTGGGTGGTGTAGCACTTGTACCCTTTTTAAACTTTTGGGAAGAGTATTTGAATCATTTATTATGTTTTGGGAATCTTTATTGTTGTTGTATCTTGGTTTTGGATGAGTGAAAATTTAATTAAACTAGTTGGGATTGCTCGTTCACGCTTGTTTACGTTGAAAAGTCGTTTGGAAGCTTAAAAATCTTGTTCTGGGGTCGACACCGGTCTTAGTGGTGTCGGCACCTTCTCTTTTGTTGGCCACAAGGGTCGACACCAATCTGGAAAGAGTCGACCCTTGTTCTAAAATTGCTCACTGCATTTTGGTGTCGACGCCAATTTGGGAAGGGTCAACACCTTGCCTGTTACACTCTTTGCTTTTCTACCTGAAGGGTCGACACCTCTGCTGTAAAGGTTGACACATGTATTACTGTCAAACAAAAAGTTCCAGATTTTCTTCATAAGGGTCGACACCTGTGCTACAAGGGTTGATACCTGCGAACTTTTCTCCAGATTTTCAGTCCGGTTTTGGGTTTACTTTTTGGGGATTTTGACTTCATCTTTTGGGTTGACTTTGGAATTTTATTTTACTTTAACCTAGTACTATAAATAGGCTTCCACTCAACCTATTTCTTTATTTTTTTTTCTCTTTTCTCCCTCTAAAATCGTGAGACCCTCTCTCTCTTTCTCAAAAAGCACTTTTCACTCAAAATCTTTAGACCTACTCTCTTGGAAGCATCTTTTTGCCTTGCTCCTTTGAGAAAGATTGTAGATCTCATCAAGAGCTTCGTTTTAATCCAAGTAGAAGTTGGTTTCGACAACTTTGGAGCTTCAACCTTTTTGCTCATCTTCTCTTCTAAGCTTAAGGCAGGGACATTCTTGAGTTATATATACATGTTGTGCAAGGTTTAATGTTGGTTTTATGTTTATCTTGGTTCCATAATGAAATTTTAGTTTTGTTTCAAAATGATGAGTTTTTTTTAAAAACGAGGATCTAAACTTTAAATGTTCTAAGGGATCCTTGAATCCCTTGAATCCTTTTTCCTATGATATGAGAAAAATGATCTTGATGAGCTTTCACATGAAAATGGGTGGTGTTTTAGGTTTTGAGAAAGAACCCTAGAAATTTGGGGGTTTTTAAAAACATGAGGAAAACTATGAAATTCTTTTTTTCTTGTGTTTAAATAAGTAAATGAGCGTGGTTTTCACAATGTGATATAAAGAAATGATAATTTCCATGATATAAAAGAGTGGAGGACTTATTTTTTAAACTATTGTTGAATGTTTGGAAATATTTAAGTGGAAGATGATGGTTGTTGTGCATTATAGATTGTGAAAATTAATGTTTGAAAAACATTACATCTTGCATTGATGAGACTATATTGCTAAGCATTGTGAAAGGTGAAATTGTGGCTAAGTGTAGGTAACATGTGGTTATCATGGGAAAGAGTAATGAAAAGAGGTAAATGGAAAAATGTGATTGTTGATGTTATTGTCGAGACTTGGAAAATGAGAAATTATTTATGAAGTTATTATATAACACATGAGCATGCATGATTGAGGAATGGAAAATTGGTATGAACCATGGATTACGGGAATCGCTATGAGTTAAAGGTATATATATTATTTTGTGATATAACACTGAAGAAAGAAAATGAGAAATGTATTTATTCAATATTGTTGTCATGTACTTGAATGGAGAAATGTTTTGAGTTATGGAAAATCATTGCATTGCATATTCATTCAATTATCATTTTTTTTGCATTGTAAAGTCTGATTGAAGATATTTATTTTATGAAAGAAAATAATGTTGTGATATGAATTATGGAAATGTGAAAAGGGGTAAATACGGTGGTAAGTCTGGTTAGGGGGTGTAGATGAATTTTGTTAAGTTGGCCTGAGTGTCCATGGTGAAAGACCAGAAAATCGCACGGATAGGTGTCGAGCCTTCCGGTTAATCCCGGTAAAAATAACAGTTTGGTAGTACTCGCAGAGTCTACTTGCAGACACCAGCCTAGGGATTACCAGTGTCGTATTTACCGCCCCTGTTGATTAAAATTGAAAGTTTTTGAAATGTGTTGCGATTGCAAGCTTTTGTTGAAAAATGGAAATCTTTAAGAAAAGCATGAAATGAAATTTCTTTGAAAGAGCATGGCATAGCATTGGCATATGCATTATTTTTTATTGAGAATTGCATAACTGTATATACTTTGTTAGAATTCTCTACTAGGCATTATGCTCACCCCTATGGGATTTGGTGCAGGTTAAGATGTAGTGGTCCCGCCGGGCTAAGGGCATGGATATGTTTTGATGAAGAGTAGTCTTGCTCTTCCATTTGTTGTAATCTTTTTGTAAGCCAAGGGCTAATGTGTATGGGTCCGAGAGACCATTTTGTGTAATCGAGCTATTGTCTTGGAAGATGTAAGCCCTTAAGGGCATTTTATTTGTGTTGAGATTAGATGCTTTACATGTTGTAGATTCATGTATCTTTATATTCTTGAATGTATAAACATTGATGGTATATTATGTAAAGGTTAGAGTTATGACAGTATTTATTGGGTGAATGTTGATTAATGTGGGTGGTTCATGTTGTATTATTTCGGGGCGTTACAAGTGGTATTGAGCAAAGAGCGATATCCCCATGGCAACTACACTAAGTTGAGTGACAAGAAGGTGGGACCTTGTGAGGTGTTGCGCAAGATTAACGATAATGCTTATAAAGTCAAGCTACCGCCTCATTTAGGCATCTCCAATACCTTTAATGTACAACACCTTGTACCCTACATTCCAGATGCCTCTTCCATTGATGATACCTCTACCCTTGTAGATTAGTTCCTTGAAAAGTTGTCATCTCGTACTTTGGTTTTTGTATCTTTTATTTCTAGTATTGGTTGTATTTTGTTGTCTTCACTTGAGGACAAGTCTTTTCTTAAGAGGGGAAGTATGATGTAGTGTCATGTGCATATCATGTGATAAATAGTGTATCTTATAAATAGAGGAGTACCACATCAGTTATAAGAAGGTTAGATGTATTGAAATTGAATGGAATAGAGAATTTATTTCTCTAATATCTCTCTCTAATTTCTCTCTCTCTCTCTAGTTCTTGATAAACCCTTTCATCATTTCTGTGGTATAAACTTCTAACAATCTATTTTGCAGAGATAAACGGAAATACTCTACTCCAGATTACAGCCCATATACTCCAATTGGTGTTGATTTATTTGTATGCCCAAAAAAAAATCAATCACATCGCTCAACACCTCGAGCTTTCTTGTCTTAAAGCACACAAGAAAGTCCCGTCATTGCTGATTGTTAATATACAGATATTTGTTTTCATTTATCTCTGGTTTTTCTTAATCATAACTTCTTACATTAACTCTTTTTGGTTGGGAGTATTGAAGGGGTCAGATCTACCTTAAATACCCCATTTTACAGCTCATTTGGTTCCTTCTATGATGCGGGTTGTGATTGTAATAAGAAAAATGGGGCACCTTAATGAGTTGTTTGTCATCCCTTTTCACGAAATTGTGCTTGCATTCCTCATTATGGTTTACAGTGATTGAGAGAATCGAAGGATTGTAAAATGTGGAACCTATGGTTATGTTTTCCAAACACAATAAGGGAGGTAATAGTGGTCA